>NC_090449.1:10863162-11558162 GCF_031143425.1 Pleurodeles waltl | reverse complement strand
AGTGAGTGTGAGAGAGAGTGAGAGAAAGAGAGAGAGAGTGAGTGTGAGAGAGAGTGAGAGAAAGAGAGAGAGAGAGTGAGTGTGAGAGAGAGAGAGAGAGAAAGAGAGAGAGAGAGTGAGTGTGAGAGAGAGAAAGAGAGAGAGAGAGTGAGTGTGAGAGAGAGTGAGAGAAAGAGAGAGTGAGAGAAAGAGAGAGTGAGTGTGAGAGAGAGTGAGTGTGAGAGAGAGTGAGAGAAAGAGAGAGAGAGAGTGAGTGTGAGAGAGAGTGAGAGAAAGAGAGAGAGAGAGTGAGTGTGAGAGAGAGTGAGAGTGAGTGTGAGAGAGAGTGAGAGAAAGAGAGAGAGAGAGTGAGTGTGAGAGAGTGAGAGAAAGAGAGAGAGAGAGTGAGTGTGAGAGAGAGTGAGAGAAAGAGAGAGAGAGTGAGTGTGAGAGAAAGAGAGAGAGAGAGTGAGTGTGAGAGAGAGTGAGAGAAAGAGAGAGAGAGTGAGTGTGAGAGAGAGTGAGAGAAAGAGAGAGAGAGTGAGTGTGAGAGAGAGTGAGAGAAAGAGAGAGAGAGAGTGAGTGTGAGAGAGAGTGAGAGAAAGAGAGAGAGAGAGTGAGTGTGAGAGAGAGTGAGAGAAAGAGGAGGAGAGAGAGTGAGTAGTGTGAGAGAGAGTGAGAGAAAGAGAGAGAGAGAGTGAGTGTGAGAGTGAGTGAGAGAAAGAGAGAGAGAGAGTGAGTGTGAGAGAGAGTGAGAGAGAGAGAGAGAGGAGTGAGTGTTGTGAGGAGTGTGAGAGAAGAGTAGAGAGAGTGAGTGTGGAGAGAGTGAGAGAAGAGAGTGAGAGAGTGAGTGTGAGAGAGAGTGAGAGAAAGAGAGAGAGAGAGTGAGTGTTGAGAGAGAGTGTGAGAGAGTGAGAGAGAGTGAGTGTGAGAGAGAGTGAGTGTGTGGAGAGGAGGTGAGTGTGAGAGAGAGTGAGAGAAGAGAGGTGTGTGTGAGGTGTGAGAGAGAGTGGAGAAGAGAGAGTGTGTGTGTGTGTGTGTGATGAGAGAGTGTGTGTGTGTGAGAGAGAGTGAGTGTGTGTGTGAGAGAGTGAGGAGAGAGGAGAGCGTGAGTGTGAGAGAGTGTGAGAGAGTGTGAGAGTGTGTGTGGTGAGAGAGAGTGTGTGTGTGTGAGAGAGAGGGAGTGTGTGTGTGTGTGAGTGAGAGAAGAGAGAGAGTGAGTGAGTGTGTGTGAGAGTGAGAGAAGAGAGAGTGTGTGTGTGTGAGAGAGTGTGTGTGAAGTGTGAGAGGGTGTGTGAGTGTGAGTGAGAGTGTGTGAAGAGTGTGTGTGAGTGTGTGTTGTGTGTGTGTGTGTGAAGAGAGTGTGAGAGTGAGTGTGAGTGAGTGTGAGTGAAGTGAGTGTGTGAGTGAGTGTGTGAGTGAGTGAGAGAAGGAGAGAGAGTGAGTGAGTTGTGAGAGAGAGTGAGAGAAGAGTGAGTGAGAGTGTGTGTGAGAGTGTGTGGGAGAAGAGAGAGTGTGTGTGTGTGTGGAGTGAGAGTGTGTGTGAGTGTGTGTGGGTGTGAGTGTGAGAGAGAGTGAGAGTGAGTGTGAGAGAGAGTGAGAGAAAGAGAGAGAGAGAGTGAGTGTGAGAGAGTGAGAGAAAGAGAGAGAGAGTGAGTGTGAGAGAGTGAGAGAAAGAGAGAGAGAGAGTGAGTGTGAGAGAGAGTGAGAGAAAGAGAGAGAGAGAGTGAGTGTGAGAGAGAGTGAGAGAAAGAGAGAGAGAGAGTGAGTGTGAGAGAAAGAGAGAGAGAGAGTGAGTGTGAGAGAAAGAGAGAGAGAGAGTGAGTGTGAGAGAGAGTGAGAGTGAGTGTGAGAGAGAGTGAGAGAAAGAGAGAGAGAGAGTGAGTGTGAGAGAGAGATATATATATATAGAGAGAGAGAGAGAGTGAGAGAGAAAGAGAGAGAGAGAGTGAGTGTGAGAGAGAGAGTGTGTGTGTGTGTGTGAGAGTGAGAGAGAGTGTGAGAGAGAGAAAGAGAGATGGAAGACCAGAGAAGCGGAAGAAGGGGACGGAGAGTGATGATGGAGGCAGCGGGAGGGAGACCGTGAAAAGTTGACGTGATAGATGGACAGACAGGAACATAGACACGCTAATGAATGCGGTGGGTGAGGGTGGAGGGGAAATGAAAGAGTGAAGAAAGGGGAGAGCGGGACAGACGCTAGAGGGAGGAGTGAACTGCCGAGCGCATGAGAGAGCAAGGCCACAGACAGTATATAGACAATACAAAGAAAGGCTGTATTTGAAGTGGTTTCTTGCAGCATGTCAAGCAGGTTCACGACATATCCCTTTCTGCAGAAGTGTGGTCAGGTACCCCTGAGACATCACACAGAGAGACGCCTGGGTGGCAACCAGAAGGGTCCATGGAGGACTGGACGTGTACAGCTACGGAGCCCTGGCACGTAGCAGCAACATTTCTGACTTCTCAGGGGTGGGCAGAGGTCGAGGGGGGCTCAGGGTGACCAGGAAAGCCGTGATCTGAAGGTAAGCAAGAACTCCTGGTCTGTGAGATTGAGAGGAGATTGAGGATGTCCCAAGGGCCTGAGGTAGACAGGAGCTTCATAGATGAATGGCCCGGAGAAGGAACCTCTGGGCCCCTGAGCATGGCCAAGGGCCACAGGTAACTGAGACTGAGCAGGAGCCTTGAAAGCCTTGGAGTGAGGAGTGTCTTGGGCAACTAAGAGTGAGCGTGAACCGCAGGACCCTGAGAGTGAGCGTGAACCGCAGGACCCTGAGAGTGAGCGTGATGCTGAGGGCCTTAAATGTAGCAATGCCCCTGAATGCCCCGTGTCCACCCCCAGTGCCTACTACGAGGAGTGAGGCTGTGTAGGAGCTCCAGCACTCTGGTGGTGACAATGCACCCCATGTCCTTAGGGTGAGCGGAACTTCAAGGGAGCTACAGGGAAATGTCCGTTTTGCGAAATCTCGTGGTAGACGTGGTCCTCGGGGAAATGAGGGTGTCCTGGGGCTTGCAGGTAAGAGCAGCAGGAGCTACAGGGCCTGACGGGGACCCAGATGATGGGCTGGATCCAGAGGCACCTGGAGTGAGGAGGACCCTTGGGATCTGTAGAGACCACCTGATGATGGGCTGGATCCAGAGGCACCTGGAGTGAGGAGGACCCTTGGGATCTGAGCAGGACTCCCAGAGGACCAGAGAGGGAACGAGCTCCAGGGTGGTCCTTTCAATAAGAGGGTACTGTAGAGACCACCTGATGATGGGCTGGATCCCAAGGCACCAGGAGTGAGGAGGACCCTTGGGATCTGAGCAGGACTCCCAGAGGACTGTAGAGACCACCTGATGATGGGCTGGATCCAGAGGCACCTGGAGTGAGGAGGACCCTTGGGATCTGAGCAGGACTCCCAGAGGACCAGAGAGGGAACGAGCTCCAGGGTGGTCCTTTCAATAAGAGGGTACTGTAGAGACCACCTGATGATGGGCTGGATCCCAAGGCACCAGGAGTGAGGAGGACCCTTGGGATCTGAGCAGGACTCCCAGAGGACTGTAGAGACCACCTGATGATGGGCTGGATCCAGAGGCACCTGGAGTGAGGAGGACTCCCGAGGACCAGAGAGGGAACGAGCTCCAGGGTGGTCCTTTCAATAAGAGGGTACTGTAGAGACCACCTGATGATGGGGGAGATCTCAGGGCCTTCGGATGAGCAGCGCCCATGGATCCGTAAGGGTGAACCGACGCCCACAGACTAGAGGGCACGCGTGAGCGACTGGCATCATGTTGCCTGGGGGCAAGCGAGGATCCATGAGAATGACCTGATTACCAGAGGATTCAGTGGGCGGAGGGTGAGTGAGGGCGCGCAGGAGCTATGAATAAGCAACTGATTCAGGACATGTTTGTTGGAAGACTTATGGGTGAGCTGCAGAGAGATAATGCTGTTCGCACTATTGGATATTGCTAACGGCCCTAGAACACATAAAAGCTTTATTTATCATAAATGTCTCCCCAAATTAGCTTCCTGATGCTACCCAAGCAATGTTTCATGAAAGGTTGAGATGTGCAAATGGGGGCTACTTTTTTGGGGGGGTGCCCGAGATAATTTTTGGTCCCCCTTCAGCCCTGAACATAAGGTACTTTCAGGCCTGGCGAGAGGTGTGATCATGAACCAATGAACAGCCGAGATAGCCTGAACCCCCTCCCTCACTCACTCACACACACACACACAGATGAGGCTGAAGCCTCCACCACTAGGAGCTTAGTAACTGAAAACAGAGAAAGGACAGAAGTGCTCCGCAAAGTTTTGCAGATTTTAAAACAAGTGAAAATGAGCCTAAAATTGGGATATCGATTTCATTTGGGGTTTCTCTTATGTTCTTCCAGCAGTTTTAGGTTATTCCTAACTTGCAGCATTATACACAAAAATAAAAAAATGCAAAAGTCAGTAAAAAAATGTTTCATATTATCATTAGGTCGAAGAAAACCACTCCACGCGCCATGGCATGAGTGCACAGCGCCTTCGTGTGCATGCGGATATTAGTGCACAGCGCCTTCGTGTGCATGCGGATATTAGTGCACAGCGCCTTCGTGTGCATGCGGATATTAGTGCACAGCGCCTTCGTGTGCATGCGGATATTAGTGCACAGCGCCTTCGTGTGCATGCGGATATTAGTGCACAGCGCCTTCTTGTGCATGCAGATGGTTACATCGGATAGACTGGGGCTTTGTGTGGGAACCGAGATTCAGCCGGCAGGACGCCAGCTTGACTCCCAACAGGGTCATCTCAGGATTTCATTCTTATAATGCTGATAAAATGGGTGACTCGTGGTTGACTCGTAAGAACTTGTGTGAATAAACATGAGGTATCAGATTCCACGTACAACAAGTGATTATATACTTATTTTAGGATTTAAAAAAAAGCAATACTTCAACAGATGTTGGAACTTCAACGGCTGTGGGCACAAGACAAGAAAGGACACCAAAGCAGTGCGGACGTCGGTTGAGGTGGTTTCTTTTCTTCAAAGAAAGAGCATAAAGCGCTATACAGTTATTACTAAATTATACAGGAATTCGTATGGCATAATAGTGATTCTCATTTAGAATTAGGTTGCATTTTGCAGAGCATTCTTGCCTTTTTTTTTTTTTTTTAAAGCCCCTTCCCCTGCTGTATTGGCGTGCCTCCAAGGTCTGTGTCCATAGCGCACACCCCTTGTACCCTTGGCACATCTTGAAGTCTGCATCGAATGAGGGCTCAGCAGGGCTCTGCGGGGCACAGGGCAGTACTGTCCTCCCTCACGTTTGTTTGGGGGAGGGCACTGCAGTATTGTTTTGTTGGATGAATAAAGCGCCTTTTATCACTTGGTACATGTCAAGAAAAGTGAACACATTACCAAACCAAATACGTGTCACCAAAAACCCGGACAGCTCGACCCTAGCAGCTCCAGGGGCCGGTACCCCTTCCATCGGGGGGGGGTGCGAGAAGTGTCACCCCTCAGGGAAGGCTCCTAGAGGCTGGAATGGCCACAAAAAGCACTATCCTTGGAAGAGCTAAGAGATGGGCGGCAGGGTAGGCCCAGTGGGGAGGGGCTTTGAGCATCACCCGTACTGCGCGCCGGTGACTGGATCCGCTGCTTTTCACTGGTTCGCCTGTTTGTCACTCACCAGAGCCCACTTTCTAGTTGTGTTTTTCAGGCAATCAGTGCATAGAAATGGTGGCTAAATAATGATAAAGTCTGCATCGTGCAATCAGGTCGGGATGCTCAGAGCACTCACAGGGCTTACCACACTGCGGCCCATATTTATACCTTTTTAGTGCTGCATTTGCATCATTTTGTGACGCAAAATCGGCGCAAACTTACAAAATACAATTGTATTTGTGTTAAAAAGCAGCACAAATGCGGTGCTAGAAAAGAATAAATAAGGGCCTATATTTTGTGTTTCCGCCGCTTTTGTGACAAAAAATGACGCAAATGCGACGCAAAAAAAGTATAAATATGGGCCTGCATTTTTAAACTTCAGCACTAAGGTGCGGTTTGTTTTTTAAACATGAAAGCCGCAGAAGGAGGTGTGACTCCGGAAACCTTCTCGCTGCTGCACAGCACCGGGGGCGGCAACAACCGCATGCTGCGTCCGCCCCTTCCACACAGCCGGACGCGCAGCAGCGAGAGCGCAGTCTGACCTCACTGGCGGCTGCGCGTGCTGTTAAAATGTCTAAAGTCGACACAAGTCACTAGCTGAAATGCATTGCTGTTTTTGTCAACTGCCGATTCATCTTCGTGCCCCAATCCCGCCCCCCCATCCTTGTTTAAGGCTCTCCCAGAGCAAGAATCCTGGAGCCGGACCTGAGGGCTGGTGCAGCAGGTCACTGGCTGAGAGATGCTGGCATCATTGCAAAGGGCACCAGTGAGAGATGCTGGCATCATTGCAAAGGGCACCGGTGACAGATGCCGGCATCTTTGCAGAGGGCACCGGTGACAGATGCTGGCATCGTTGCAAAGGACACCGGTGACAGATGCTGGCATCATTGCAAAGGGCACCAGTGACAGATGCTGGCATCGTTGCAAAGGGCACCAGTGAGAGAGATGCTGGCATCCTTACAAAGGGCACCAGTGAGAGATGCTCATCCTTGCAAAGGGCAGCAGTGAGAGATGCTGGCATCGTTGCAAAGGGCACCAGTGAGAGATGCTGGCATCGTTGCAAAGGGCACCAGTGAAAGATGCTGGCATCCTTGCAAAGGACACCAGTGAGAGATGCTGGCATCATTGCAAAGGGCACCAGTGAGAGATGCCGGCATCATTACAAAGGGCACCAGTGACAGATGCCAGCATCATTACAAAGGGCACCAGTGACAGATGCCGCCATCATTGCAGAGGGCACCAGTGACAGATGCTGGCATCATTGCAAAGGGCAGGGGTGACAGATGCTGGCATCATTGCAAAGGGCACCAGTGAGAGATGCTGGCATCATTGCAAAGGGCACCGGTGACAGATGCCGGCATCTTTGCAGAGGGCACCGGTGACAGATGCTGGCATCGTTGCAAAGGGCACCGGTGACAGATGCTGGCATCATTGCAAAGGGCACCAGTGACAGATGCTGGCATCATTGCAAAGGGCACCAGTGACAGAGATGAGGGCATCATTGCAAAGGGCACCAGTGACAGACGCTGGCATCATTACAAAGGGCAGCAGTGACAGATGCTGGCATCATTGCAAAGGGCACCGTTGACAGATGCCGGCATCATTGCAAAGGGCAGGGGTGACAGATGCTGGCATCGTTGCAAAGGGCACCAGTGACAGATGCCTGCATCATTCCAAAGGGCACCAGTGACAGATTCCGGCATCATTGCAAAGGGCACCGGTGACAGAGGCTGGCATCAATGCAAAGGGCACTAGTGACAGAGATGAGGGCATCATTGCAAAGGGCAGCAGTGACAGACGCTGGCATCATTGCAAAGGGCACCAGTGACAGATGCTGGCATCATTGCAAAGGGCACCAGTGACAGAGATGCCGGCATCATTGCAAAGGGCACTGGTGACAGAGATGCCGGCATCATTGCAAAGGGCACCGGTGACAGATGCCGGCATCTTTGCAAAGGGCACTGGTGACAGATGCTGGCATCATTTCAAAGGGCAGCAGTGAGAGATGCTGGCATCGTTGCAAAGGGCACCAGTGACAGATGCTGGCATCATTGCAAAGGGCACCAGTGAGAGATGCTGGCATCATTGCAAAGGGCAGGGGTGACAGATGCTGGCATCTTTGCAAAGGGCACCAGTGAGAGATGATGGCATCATTGCAAGGGGCAGCAGTGACAGAGATGCTGGCATCATTGCAAAGGGCACCAGTGAGAGGGATCAGGGCATCATTGCAAAGGGCAGGGGTGACAGATGCCGGCATCATTGCAAAGGGCACCGTTGACAGATGCCGGCATCATTGCAAAGGGCAGGGGTGACAGATGCTGGCATCGTTGCAAAGGGCACCAGTGACAGATGCCTGCATCATTCCAAAGGGCACCAGTGACAGATTCCGGCATCATTGCAAAGGGCACCGGTGACAGAGGCTGGCATCATTGCAAAGGGCACTAGTGACAGAGATGCTGGCATCATTGCAAAGGGCACCAGTGAGAGAGATGAGGGCATCATTGCAAAGGGCAGGGGTGACAGATGCCGGCATCATTGCAAAGGGCACCGTTGACAGATGCCGGCATCATTGCAAGGGGCAGCAGTGACAGACGCTGGCATCATTACAAAGGGCAGCAGTGACAGATGCTGGCATCATTGCAAAGGGCACCGTTGACAGATGCCGGCATCATTGCAAAGGGCAGGGGTGACAGATCCTGGCATCGTTGCAAAGGGCACCAGTGACAGATGCCTGCATCATTCCAAAGGGCACCAGTGACAGATTCCGGCATCATTGCAAAGGGCACCGGTGACAGAGGCTGGCATCATTGCAAAGGGCACTAGTGACAGAGATGAGGGCATCATTGCAAAGGGCAGCAGTGACAGACGCTGGCATCATTGCAAAGGGCACCAGTGACAGATGCTGGCATCATTGCAAAGGGCACCAGTGACAGAGATGCCGGCATCATTGCAAAGGGCACTGGTGACAGAGATGCCGGCATCATTGCAAAGGGCACCGGTGACAGATGCCGGCATCTTTGCAAAGGGCACCGGTGACAGATGCTGGCATCATTTCAAAGGGCAGCAGTGAGAGATGCTGGCATCGTTGCAAAGGGCACCAGTGACAGATTCTGGCATCATTGCAAAGGGCAGCAGTGAGAGATGCTGGCATCATTGCAAAGGGCAGGGGTGACAGATGCTGGCATCTTTGCAAAGGGCACCAGTGAGAGATGATGGCATCATTGCAAGGGGCAGCAGTGACAGAGATGCTGGCATCATTGCAAAGGGCACCAGTGAGAGAGATCAGGGCATCATTGCAAAGGGCAGGGGTGACAGATGCCGGCATCATTGCAAAGGGCACCGTTGACAGATGCCGGCATCATTGCAAAGGGCAGGGGTGACAGATGCTGGCATCCTTGCAAAGGGCACCAGTGACAGATGCCTGCATCATTCCAAAGGGCACCAGTGACAGATTCCGGCATCATTGCAAAGGGCACCGGTGACAGAGGCTGGCATCATTGCAAAGGGCACTAGTGACAGAGATGCTGGCATCATTGCAAAGGGCACCAGTGAGAGAGATGAGGGCATCATTGCAAAGGGCAGGGGTGACAGATGCCGGCATCATTGCAAAGGGCACCGTTGACAGATGCCGGCATCATTGCAAGGGGCAGCAGTGACAGAGATGCTGGCATCATTGCAAAGGGCACCAGTGAGAGAGATGAGGGCATCATTGCAAAGGGCAGGGGTGACAGATGCCGGCATCATTGCAAAGGGCACCGTTGACAGATGCCGGCATCATTGCAAAGGGCAGGGGTGACAGATGCTGGCATCGTTGCAAAGGGCACCAGTGACAGATGCCTGCATCATTCCAAAGGGCACCAGTGACAGATTCCGGCATCATTGCAAAGGGCACCGGTGACAGAGGCTGGCATCATTGCAAAGGGCACTAGTGACAGAGATGAGGGCATCATTGCAAAGGGCAGCAGTGACAGATGCTGGCATCATTGCAAAGGGCACCAGTGACAGAGATGCCGGCATCATTGCAAAGGGCACTGGTGACAGAGATGCCGGCATCATTGCAAAGGGCACCGGTGACAGATGCCGGCATCTTTGCAAAGGGCACCGGTGACCGATGCTGGCATAATTTCAAAGGGCAGCAGTGAGAGATGCTGACATCGTTGCAAAGGGCACCAGTGACAGATGCTGGCATCATTGCAAAGGGCACCAGTGAGAGATGCTAGCATCATTGCAAAGGGCAGGGGTGACAGATGCTGGCATCTTTGCAAAGGGCACCAGTGAGAGATGATGGCATCATTGCAAGGGGCAGCAGTGACAGAGATGCTGGCATCATTGCAAAGGGCACCAGTGAGAGAGATCAGGGCATCATTGCAAAGGGCAGGGGTGACAGATGCCGGCATCATTGCAAAGGGCACCAGTGACAGATGCCGGCATCATTGCAAAGGGCACCGGAGACAGAGGCAAGCATCATTGCAAAGGGCACCAGTGAGAGATGCTGGCATCATTGCAAAGGGCAACAGTGAGAGATGCTGGCATCATTGCAAAGGGCACCAGTGAGAGATGCCTGCATCATTGCAAAGGGCAGCAGTGACAGAGATGTTGGTATCATTGCAAAGGGCACCAGTGACATATGCTGGCATCATTGCAAAGGGCAGCAGTGAGAGATGCTGGCATCATTGCAAAGGGCACCAGTGAGAGATGCCTGCATCATTGCAAAGGGCAGCAGTGACAGAGATGTTGGCATCATTGCAAAGGGCACCAGTGACAGATGCCGGCATCATTTCAAAGGGCAGCAGTGAGAGATGCTGGCATCATTGCAAAGGGCACCCGTGACAGATGCCGGCATCATTGCAAAGGGCACCAGTGACAGATGCTGGCATCTTTGCAAAGGGCACCAGTGACAGAGATACTGGCATCATTGCAAAGGGTACCAGTGAGAGATGCTGGCATCATTGCAAAGGGCACCAGTGACAGATGTTGGCATCATTGCAAAGGGCACCAGTGAGAGATGCTGGCATCATTGCAAAGGGCACCAGTGACAGAGATGCTGGCATCATTGCAAAGGGCACCAGTGACAGAGATGCTGGCATCATTGCAAAGGACACCAGTGAGAGATGCTGGCATCATTGCAAAGGGCACGAGTGACAGAGATGCTGGCATCATTGCAAAGGGGAGTGACTGAGATGCTGGCATCATTGCAAAGGGCACCAGTGACAGAGATGCTGGCATCATTGCAAAGGGCACCTGTGTAGCATCTTAGCAAAGGGCACCAGTGAGAGATGCCGGCATCATTGCAAGGGGCAGCAGTGACAGATGCTGGCATCATTGAAAAGGGCACCGGTGACAGATGCTGGCATCATTGCAAAAGGCACCGGTGACAGATGCTGGCATCATTGCAGAGGGCACCAGTGACAGAGATGCTGGCATCATTGCAAAGGGCACCAGTGACAGATGCTGGCATCATTGCAAAGGGCACCAGTGGCAGATGCTGGCATCATTGCAAAGGGCACCGGTGACAGATGCCGGCATCATTGCAAAGGGCACCGGTGACAGATGCTGGCATCGTTGCAGAGGGCACCAGTGACAGATGCCGGCATAATTTCAAAGGGCAGCAGTGAGAGATGCTGGCATCATTGCAAAGGGCACCAGTGACAGATGCCGGCATCATTGCAAAGGGCACCAGTGAGAGATGCTGGCATCTTTGCAAAGGGCACCAGTGACAGATGCCGGCATCATTGCAAAGGGCACCAGTGACAGATGCTGACATCATTGCAGAGGGCACCAGTGACAGATGCTGGCATCATTGCAAAGGGCACCAGTGACAGATGCTGGCATCATTGGAAAGGGCAGGGGTGACAGAGATGCCAGCATCATTGCAAAGGGCACCGGTAACAGATGCTGGCATCTTTGCAGAGGGCACCAGTGACAGATGCCGGCATCATTGCAAAGGGCACCAGTGACAGATGCTGGCATCGTTGCAGAGGGCACCAGTGACAGATGCTGGCATCATTTCAAAGGGCAGCAGTGAGAGATGCTGGCATCATTGCAAAGGGCAGCAGTGACAGATGCTGGCATCATTGCAAAGGGCACCGGTGACAGATGCTGGCATCATTGCAAAGGGCACCAGTGACAGATGCTGGCATCATTGCAGAGGGCACCAGTGACAGAGATGCTGGCATCATTGCAAAGGGCACCAGTGACAGATGCTGGCATCATTGCAAAGGGCACCAGTGACAGTTGCTGGCATCATTGCAAAGTGCACCAGTGACAGATGCCGGCATCATTGGAAAGGGCAGGGGTGACAGAGATGCCGGCATCATTGCAAAGGGCACCGGTGACAGATGCTGACATCTTTGCAGAGGGCACCAGTGACAGATGCCGGCATCATTGCAAAGGGCACCGGTGACAGATGCTGGCATCGTTGCAGAGGGCACCAGTGACAGATGCCGGCATCATTTCAAAGGGCAGCAGTGAGAGATGCTGGCATCATTGCAAAGGGCACCAGTGACAGATGCCGGCATCATTACAAAGGGCACCAGTGAGAGATGCCTGCATCATTGCAAAGGGCAGCAGTGACAGATGCTGGCATCGTTGCAAAGGGCACCAGTGAGAGATGCTGGCATCATTGCAAAGGGCACCAGTGACAGATGCTGGCATCATTGCAAAGGGTACCAGTGAGAGATGCCTGCATCATTGCAAAGGGCAGCAGTGACAGATGCTGGCATCGTTGCAAAGGGCACCAGTGAGAGATGCTTGCATCATTGCAAAGGGCAGGGGTGACAGATGCTGGCATCATTGCAAAGGGCACCAGTGAGAGATGCTGGCATCATTGCAAGGGGCAGCAGTGACAGAGATGCCGGCATCATTGCAAAGGGCACCAGTGAGAGACATGAGGGCATCATTGCAAAGGGCAGCAGTGAGAGATGCTGGCATCATTGCAAAGGGCACCAGTAACAGATGCTGGCATCATTACAAAGGGCACCAGTGACAGATGCTGGCATCGTTGCAGAGGGCACCAGTGACAGATGCTGGCATCATTGCAAAGGGTACCAGTGAGAGATGCCTGCATCATTGCAAAGGGCACCGGTGACAGATGCTGGCATCATTGCAAAGGGCACCAGTGAGAGATGCTGGCATCATTGCAAAGGGCAGGGGTGAGAGATGCTGGCATCATTGCAAAGGGCACCAGTGAGAGATGCTGGCATCATTGCAAGGGGAAGCAGTGACAGAGATGCCGGCATCATTGCAAAGGGCACCAGTGAGAGACATGAGGGCATCATTGCAAAGGGCAGGGGTGACAGATGCCGGCATCATTGCAAAGGGCACTAGTGACAGATGCTGGCATCATTGCAAAGGGCAGCAGTGACAAAGATGTTGGCATCATTGCAAAGGGCACCAGTGACATATGCTGGCATCGTTGCAAAGGGCAGCAGTGAGAGATGCTGGCATCATTACAAAGGGCACCAGTGACAGATGCTGGCATCTTTGCAAAGGGCACCAGTGACAGATGCTGGCATCTTTGCAAAGGGCACCAGTGACAGATGCTGGCATCTTTGCAAAGGGTACCAGTGAGAGATGCCTGCATCATTGCAAAGGGCAGCAGTGAGAGATGCTGGCATCATTGCAAGGGGCAGCAGTGACAGATGCTGGCATCATTGCAAAGTCCAGCAGTGAGAGATGCTGGCATCATTGCAAAGGGCACCAGTGACAGATGCTGGCATCATTGCAAAGGGCACCAGTGAGAGATGCTGGCATCATTGCAAAGGGCAGCAGTGACAGAGATGTGGGCATCATTGCAAAGGGCACCAGTGAGAGATGCTGGCATCATTGCAAAGGGCAGCAGTAACAGATGCCGGCATCATTGCAAAGGGCAGCAGTGACAGAGATGTGGGCATCATTGCAAAGGGCACCAGTGAGAGATGCTGGCATCATTGCAAGGGGCAGCAGTGACAGAGGCTGGCATCATTGCAAAGGGCACTAGTGACAGAGATGAGGGCATCATTGCAAAGGGCAGCAGTGACAGACGCTGGCATCATTGCAAAGGGCACCAGTGACAGAGGCAAGCATCATTGCAAAGGGCACCAGTGAGAGATGCCGGCATCATTGCAAAGGGCACCGGTGACAGAGATGTTGGCATCATTGCAAAGGGCACCAGTGACATATGCTGGCATCATTGCAAAGGGCAGCAGTGAGAGATGCTGGCATCATTGCAAAGGGCACCAGTGACAGATGCCGGCATCATTACAAAGGGCACCAGTGACAGATGCTGGCATCTTTGCAAAGGGCACCAGTGACAGAGATACTGGCATCATTGCAAAGGGTACCAGTGAGGGATGCCTGCATCATTGCAAAGGGCAGCAGTGACAGATGCTGGCATTCCAAAGGCCAGCAGTGAGAGATGCTGGCATCATTGCAAAGGGCAGCAGTGAGAGATGCTGGCATCATTGCAAAGGGCACCAGTGACAGATGCTGGCATCATTGCAAAGGGCACCAGTGAGAGATGCTGGCATCATTGCAAAGGGCACCAGTGCAGAGATGCTGGCATCCTTGCAAAGGGCACCAGTGAGAGATGCTGGCATCATTGCACAGGGCACCAGTGAGAGATGCCGCCATCATTGCAGAGGGCACCAGTGACAGATGCTGGCATCCTTGCAAAGGGCAGGGGTGACAGATGCTGGCATCATTGCAAAGGGCACCAGTGACAGAGATGCTGGCATCCTTGCAAAGGACACGAGTGAGAGATGCTGGCATCATTGCAAAGGGCACCAGTGACAGAGATGCTGGCATCATTGCAAAGGGCAGTGACTGAGATGCTGGCATCATTGCAAAGGGCACCAGTGACAGAGATGCTGGCATCATTGCAAAGGGCACCAGTGTAGCATCATTGCAGAGGGCACCTGTGACAGAGATGCTGGCATCATTGCAGAGGGCACCAGTGACAGAGATGCTGGGCATCATTGCAAAGGGCACCAGTGACAGATGCTGACATCATTGCAAAGGGCTGGGGTGACAGAGATGCCGGCATCATTGCAAAGGGCACCAGTGACAGATGCCGTCATCATTGCAAAGGGCACCGGTGACAGATGCTGGCATCGTTGCAGAGGGCACCAGTGACAGATGCTGGCATCATTTCAAAGGGCAGAAGTAAGAGATGCTGGCATCGTTGCAAAGGGCACCAGTGACAGATGCTGGCATCATTGCAAAGGGCAGGGGTGACAGATGCTGGCATCATTGCAAAGGGCACCAGTGAGAGATGCTGGCATCATTGCAAGGGGCAGCAGTGACAGAGATGCCGGCATCATTGCAAAGGGCACCAGTGAGAGAGATGAGGGCATCATTGCAAAGGGCAGGGGTGACAGATGCCGGCATCATTGTAAAGGGCACCAGTGACAGATGCTGGCATCATTGCAAAGGGCAGCAGTGACAGAGATGTTGGCATCATTGCAAAGGGCACCAGTGACATATGCTGGCATCATTGCAAAGGGCAGCAGTGAGAGATGCTGGCATCATTGCAAAGGGCACCAGTGACAGATGCCGGCATCATTACAAAGGGCACCAGTGAGAGATGCTGGCATCATTGCAAAGGGCACCAGTGACAGAGATGCATCATTGCAAAGGGCACCAGCGACAGATACTGGCATCATTGCAAAGGGCACCAGTGAGAGATGCTGGCATCATTGCAAAGGGCACCAGTGACAGAGATGCATCATTGCAAAGGCCACCAGCGACAGATGCTGGCATCATTGCAAAGGGCACCAGTGAGAGATGCTGGCATCATTGCAAAGGGCACTAGTAACAGAGATGAGGGCATCATTGCAAAGGGCAGCAGTAACAGATGCCCGCATCCTTGCAAAGGGCACCAGTGACAGATGCTGGCATCATTGCAAAGTGCAGGGGTGGCAGAGATGCTGGCATCATTGCAGAGGGCACCAGTGACAGATGCTGGCATCATTGCAAAGGGCACCAGTGAGATAGATACTGGCATCATTGCAAACGACACGAGTGAGAGAGATGAGGGCATCATTGCAAAGGGCACCAGTGAGAGATGCTGGCATCATTATAAAGGGCACCAGTGACAGATGCTGGCATCATTGCAAAGGGCACCAGTGAGAGATGCTGGCATCATTATAAAGGGCAGCAGTGAGAGATGCTGGCATCCTTGCAAAGGACACCAGTGACAGAGATGCCGGCATCATTGCAAAGGGCAGCAGTGACAGACGCTGGCATCATTGCAAAGGGCACCAGTGAGAGATGCTGGCATCATTGTAAAGGGCAGCAGTGACTGAGATCCCACGTCATTGCAAAGGGCACCAGTGACTGAGATCCCGGCATCATTGCAACGGGCACCAGTGACTGAGATCCCACGTCATTGCAAAGGGCACCAGTGACTGAGATCCCGGCATCATTGCAACGGGCACCAGTGACTGAGATCCCACGTCATTGCAACGGGCACCAGTGACTGAGATCCCGGCATCATTGCAACGGGCACGAGTGACTGAGATCCCACGTCATTGCTAAGGGCACCAGTGACTGAGATCCCGGCATCATTGCAACGGGCACCAGTGACTGAGATCCCACGTCATTGCAACGGGCACCAGTGACTGAGATCCCACGTCATTGCTAAGGGCACCAGTGACTGAGATCGCGGCATCATTGCAACGGGCACCAGTGACTGAGATCCCACGTCATTGCAACGGGCACCAGTGACTAAGATCCCACGTCATTGCTAAGGGCACCAGTGACTGAGATCCCGGCATCATTGCAACGGGCACCAGTGACTGAGATCCCACGTCATTGCAAAGGGCACCAGTGACTGAGATCCCGGCATCATTGCAACTGGCACCAGTGACTGAGATCCCACGTCATTGCAACGGGCACCAGTGACTGAGATCCCGGCATCATTGCAACGGGCACGAGTGACTGAGATCCCACGTCATTGCTAAGGGCACCAGTGACTGAGATCCCGGCATCATTGCAACGGGCACCAGTGACTCCCACGTCATTGCAACGGGCACCAGTGACTGAGATCCCACGTCATTGCTAAGGGCACCAGTGACTGAGATCGCGGCATCATTGCAACGGGCACCAGTGACTGAGATCCCACGTCATTGCAACGGGCACCAGTGACTAAGATCCCACGTCATTGCAACGGGCACCAGTGACTGAGATCCCACGTCATTGCAAGGGGCTGCCAGCAGTGACATCCCTTATCCAGTGCAGGCTGGGGTGGGGGTAAAGCCGGTGTTATCAGCTGTTTGCCAGCCCTGTCTGTCTCCTTAGCACAATTTTACCCTCGAACCGCAAGCATGCGCAGAGTGAAGCAACCAGTGACAGGGTCGACAAAGCGCCACTCCCACTGAAGAGGCGCTGGGCGCTATATTCACTCTCTGCCCAAAGCAGAGATCGAGTCTTCAAACATCCTATCTGTGTCCTCGTGGGGGGAGCATGAGCTCAGTCTGGGGAGGGGCACGTGACCCCCAGATGAGATGCCCCCGTGAGGTACATGTGAGCTGTAGAGAGATGTGTAAAATGGCACCGCCTGCTCCGGTCCCAGGGGCGCCGGGGACACCCCCCTGGATGCGGGGAGCCTCCTTTGTGAGATCCGTACTCAGGGCCATATTTATACTTTTTGACGCAAAACTGCGCTAACGCAGTTTTGCGCCCAAAAAATTAGCGCCGGCTAACGCCATTCCGAAGCGCCATGCGGGCGCCGTATTTATTGAATGGTGTTAGCCGGCGTTAGCCGACCGGCGCTGCCTGGTGTGCGTGTAAAAAAACCAAGTACACCAGGCAGCGCCGGCGTAGGGAAAAATGGCGTTTGGGTGTCCAAAAATGGGGCAAGTCAGGCTGAGGCAAAAAAATCGTCTTAACCCGATTTGCGCCATTTTTTTTTGGCGCCCAGACGCCATTAACATGACTCCTGTCTTAGCAAAGACAGGAGTCATGCCCCCTTGCCCAATGGCCATGCCCAGGGGACTTCTGTGGTCATTGGGCATAGTGACATGTAGGGGGGCACAAATCAGGCCCCCCTATGCCACCCAAAAAAATAAAATAAAATACTTACCTGGACTTACCTTAATGTCCCTGGGGTGGGTCCCTCCATCCTTGGGTGTCCTCCTGGGGTGGGCAAGGGTGGCAGGGGGTGTCCCTGGGGGCAGGGGAGGGCACCTCTGGGCTCATTCTGAGCCCACAGGTCCCTTAACGCCTGCCCTGACCCAGGCGCTAAAATCCGGCGCAAATGCGGGTTTTTTAGACCCGCCCACTCCCGGGCATCATTTTTGCCCGGGAGTATAAATCCGACGCAATAGCATCGGAGTCATTTTTTAAGACGGGAACGCCTACCTTGCATATCATTAACGCAAGGAAGGTGTTCACGCAAATAAATGACGCTAATTCCAGGAACTTTGGCGCTAGACGCGTCTAACGCCAAAGTATAAATATGGAGTTAGTTTTGCATCGAATTTGCGTCGAAAAAAACGACGCAAATTCGGCGCAAACAGAGTATAAATATGCCCCTCAGTGTCTCCTCCAACCAAGACCCAGACGCCCCCAGGTCCATGTAAAACCGAAGTCCCTGATTCTGTCCCCGAGCCCCGAATTAGACCTCACTACTGAACACCGGGGGGGGGGGGGGGGGGGGGAAATGAATAGTCATCACTCTTTGCTTCACTGAAAAACTGCAATAGTGCCGCGATGGACCACATTGACCAGAATGCAATGGGAGGGCTACTAAGTCACCTGAAACCCACAGCCGAAGGTTCCTGGCAAGTGCCAGTTCTTGGTTTGAGTGTAGCCATATGGTGTTTTATATATATATATATATATATATATATATATATATATATATATCTCCAAAAACACAATATATAAAAATCAAAATCTGGCACTCCTTACAAAAATTTGATGGTCTTCATTTATTCAAAAAATTTCATGAAGCAGAAACACTCACTTTGTTAGACATGTATTGTAAGAAGGGCCAAGGAAGAAGACCGCGAAAGTTGAAACGCGTTGTCCTATGTTTCTGCTTCTTGAAATTTTTTGAATAAATGAAGACCATCATATTTTTGTAAGGAGTGCCAGATTTAGATTTTTATATATTGTGTTTTTGGCGAAATTTAAAATGGGCCCTGTGCCCATTAACTGAGCACCAACCTCGACAGGCGAGCCCTGGAAGGAACACAGGATTACCTTTAGCTGATATATATATATATAGAGAGAGAGAGAGAGAGAGAGAGAGAGAGAGAGAGGGAGGAAGAGAGAGACCAGTATACATAGATATCAATAGATAAATTAAATCTAGAAGCCACTGAATTGTACACATGAATGTAGGCTATATGACCTGGTCACATGACATCACATACTCCCCGAGCATTGACTCACATTACTTCCACCATTAAACTTTCAGTGTTCAGTGGAGGCAATGAAAATGTCATGTTAAAAACAGACTTCTAGGCCCTAAAAAGATCTCGCCGGCGGCCACTGATGGTGACCAGTAATGAAATGAATTTGACAAACCGTCCTACAATTGAACTTGGAAGCCCCCACACTCTTGATGAAGGTTATGTTACGTTATATCCATTTAATAAAGCGCAGAGAATCACACCCTAAGGTGTATCACAGCACTCGACCTCCACATAAGTCGTATTTAATAATTGAAACACTCAGGGCCGTATTTATACTCTGGTTGCGCCGAATTTGCGTCGTTTTTTTCGACGCAAATTCGACGCTAAACTAACGCCAACTAACGCCATATTTATACTATGGCGTTAGACGGTTCGGGCGCCAAAGTGCCCGGAGTGGCCGTCATTTTTTAGCGTGAACCCCTTCCTTGCGTTAATGATATGCAAGGGAGGCGTTCCCGTCTTAAAAAATGACTCCCAGGCCTTTACGTGGTATTTATACTCCCGGGCAAAAGAGACGCCCGGGAGTGGGCGTGGCTAAAAACGGCGCATTTGCGCCGCTTTTTAACGCCTGGGTCAGGCATGGCGTTAAGGGACAAGTGGGCTCAAAATGAGCCCAGAGTGCCCTCCCCTGCCCCCAGGGACCCCCCCTGCCACCCTTGCCCACCCCAGGAGGACACCCAAGGCTGGAGGGACCCACCCCAGGGACATTCAGGTAAGTTCAGGTAAGTATTTTTTTTTTTTTTTTTAATAATTTTTTTGGGCATAGGGGGGCCTGATTTGTGCCCCCCTACATGCCACTATGCCCAATGACCATGCCCAGGGGACAGAAGTCCCCTGGGCATGGCCATTGGGCAAGGGGGCATGACTCCTATCTTTACAATGATAGGAGTCATGTTGATGGGGGATGGGCGTCGAAAAAAAATGGCGCAAGTCGGGTTAAGACGATTTTTTAGCGTCAACCGGACTTGCGCCATTTTAAGACGCCCTAACGTCATTTTTTCGCAACGCCGGAGCTGCCTGGTCTACGTGGTTTTTTTCCACGCACACCAGGCAGCGCCGGTCTGATTGCGCCGTCTAACGCCATTCCATAAATACGGCGCCCGCATGGCGCTTCAGAATGGCGTTAGACGGCGCAAAATTTTTTGACGCTAAACTGCGTTAGCGCAGTATAGCGTCAAAAAGTATAAATATGGGCCTCAGCTTTTTAACACTCTTTTTAATTGAGCAACGTCCGAGCAGTGCCAAAGGTTGCCTGGGAATTATCAGTAAGCAGAACTCTCTAATCCTCAGCCAGGCTTTCAATTCATTGTAAACACTCTCCATGGGCTGATGGACATTTCGGAGTCCAAAAAGCCAACATTTATATCAGAGTTGGAATTGTCCATGCTGGATCTAGTTATAACTAGTGCCATTTTTATAAAAAACGTGTTGCTTTTACTAAAACCTGATAAGTCATAAAAAAAAATATTGTACATGTTCAATTGTGAAGAACTCTTACACACAACAAGGATGTGACAAATTTTTGGTGAGACTAGACCAATGATCCACAGACACCCCTAAGGTCATCTGAGGTCATTCATTCATCAATTCATCCACTTCACTCTCACTGCAAGCCAAAGACATCTGTCCACCTCCTGCTGTGGTGACAGAGTGGTTATGGCCAAATAACTCAGACAGAGAGTGAAACCTGCTGACTGGATGAATGAATGAATCAATCAATCGATTAATACTTGTAAAGCGCGACTAGTCACCCGTTAAGGTCTCAAGTCGCTGGCGGGGGGGAGTGGTAAGCGAAGGTCAGAGGAGATCAGGAGAAGAGCTGAGTTTTGAGGTCCTTTCTGAATTGGGAAAGCGTGGGAGATCTTCTTGGGTGGATCGGGAGGGAGTTTCAGGTCTTGGCGGCGGGTAGGAGAAGGACCTTCCTCCTGCTGTGGCCTCCGGATGCGTGGGACGGCGGCGAGTGCGAGGTCGGCGGAGCGGAGCTTGCTGGTGGGTGCGTAGAAGTGGAGCCTTTGGTTGAGGTATTCTGGTCCAGCCTTGTGGAGGGCTTTGTATGCGTGCGTGAGAAGTTTGAAAGTAATTCTCTTGTCTATTGGGAGCCAGTGCAGGTCTCTCAGTAGGGCGGAGGTGTGGTTGTGTTTGGGGGCATTGTTGATGAGACGGGCGCATGTGACTGTAGTCAAGTAAAGAGCTTTTCTGTGGCACGGACAGTCATTCCTCTAGTCCCACGTAATTCTTTTCTGTACGCATGGTGAAGAAGACTAATGCCATTTCAAAGTAATACTCAATAGTTCAAAAAGTGGTGATCTGTGGGGCCGGTCCTGCTCACCCTGTGGCAAGGACACGGAGTCCCACCAGGATACATACAAGCCACATGGCGTGCAGGTACAGCCCTGCTCATGCTATGGGGAGGACACTGAGTCCCACCATGACATTCGAGCCACAGATCTGCAGCTATGGTCCTCTTCATCCTGTGAGGAGGGCACAGAGTCCCTCCAGGGCATGTGAGCTACAGCATCTGCAGCTGTGGTGCTGCTCATCCTGTGACGAGGACAAGGGGTCCCACCAGGGTGTACAAGCCACAGCATCTGCAGCTGTGGTGCTGCTCATCCTGTGAAGAGGGCGCAGAGTCCCACCAGGGCATGTGAGCCACAGCGTCTGCAGCTGCGTTGCTGCTCATCCTGTGACGAGGACACAGAGTCCCAGCAGGGTGTGCAGACCACAAGGTCTACAGATATGGTCCTCTTCATCCTGTGACCAGGTCACGGAGTCCCATCAGGGTGTGCGGTGTAGGAGGCTGGACTGGCTTGTAGTGAGTACCAAGGGGTACTTGCACCTTGCACCAGGCCCAGTTATCCCTTATTAGTGTATAGGGTGTCTAGCAGCTTAGGCTGATAGATAATGGTAGCTTAGCAGAGCAGCTTAGGCTGAACTAGGAGACGTGTGAAGCTACTACAGTACCACTTAGTGTCATATGCACAATATCATAAGAAAACACAATACACAGTTATACTAAAAATAAAGGTACTTTATTTTTATGACAATATGCCAAAGTATCTTAGAGTGTACCCTCAGTGAGAGGATAGGAAATATACACAAGATATATATACACAATAGCAAAAATATGCAGTATAGTCTTAGAAAACAGTGCAAACAATGTATAGTTACAATAGGATGCAATGGGGAAACATAGGGATAGGGGCAACACAAACCATATACTCCAAAAGTGGAATGCGAACCACAAATGGACCCCAAACCTATGTGACCTTGTAGAGGGTCGCTGGGACTATTAGAAAATAGTGAGAGTTAGAAAAATAACCCTCCCCAAGACCCTGAAAAGTGAGTGCAAAGTGCACTAAAGTTCCCCTAAGGACAAAAGAGTCGTGTTAGAGGCATAATGCAGGAAAGACACAAACCAGCAATGCAACAACTGTGGATTTCCAATCTAGGGTACCTGTGGAACAAGGGGACCAAGTCCAAAAGTCACAAGCAAGTCGGAGATGGGCAGATGCCCAGGAAATGCCAGCTGCGGGTGCAAAGAAGCTTCGACTGGACAGAAGAAGCTGAGGTTTCTGCAGGAACGAAAAGGGCTAGAGACTTCCCCTTTGGTGGACGGATCCCTCTCGCCTTGGAGAGTCGTGCAGAAGTGTTTTCCCGCCGGAAGGACGCCAACAAGCCTTGCTACACGCAAATCGTGCGTTTGGCGTTTTTGGATGCTGCTGGGGCCCAGGAGGGACCAGGAGGTCGCAAATTGGACCTGCAGAGAGAGGGGACGTCGAGCAAGACAAAGAGCCCTCACTGAAGCAGGTAGCACCCGGAGAAGTGCCAGAAACAGGCACTACGAGGATGCGTGAAACGGTGCTCGCCGAAGTTGCACAAAGGAGTCCCACGTCGCCGGAGACCAACTTAGAAAGTCGTGCAATGCAGGTTAGAGTGCCGTGGACCCAGGCTTGGCTGTGCACGAAGGATTTCCGCCGGAAGTGCACAGGGGCCGGAGTAGCTGCAAAGTCGCGGTTCCCAGCAATGCAGCCCAGCGAGGTGAGGCAAGGACTTACCTCCACCAAACTTGGGCTGAAGAGTCACTGGACTGTGGGGGTCACTTGGACAGCGTCGCTGGATTCGAGGGACCTCGCTCGTCGTGCTGAGAGGAGACCCAAGGGACCGGTAATGCAGCTTTTTGGTGCCTGCGGTTGCAGGGGGAAGATTCCGTCGACCCACGGGAGATTTCTTCGGAGCTTCTGGTGCAGAGAGGAGGCAGGCTACCCCCACAGCATGCACAAGCAGGAAAACAGTCGAGAAGGCGGCAGGATCAGCGTTACAGAGTTGCAGTAGTCGTCTTTGCTACTATGTTGCAGGTTTGCAGGCTTCCAGCGCGGTCAGCGGTCGTTTCCTTATCAGAAGGTGAAGAGAGAGATGCAGAGGAACTCGGCTGAGCTCATGCATTCGTTATCTGAAGTTTCCCCAGAGACAGAGACCCTAAATAGCCAGAAAAGAGGGTTTGGCTACCTAGGAGAGAGGAAAGGCTACTAACACCTGAAGGAGCCTATCAGCAGGAGTCTCTGACGTCACCTGGTGGCACTGGCCACTCAGAGCAGTCCAGTGTGCCAGCAGCACCTCTGTTTCCAAGATGGCAGAGGTCTGGAGCACACTGGAGGAGCTCTGGACACCTCCCAGGGGAGGTGCAGGTCAGGGGAGTGGTCACTCCCCTTTCCTTTGTCCAGTTTCGCGCCAGAGCAGGGGCTAAGGGGTCCCTGAACCGGTGTAGACTGGCTTATGCAGAATTGGGCACATCTGTGCCCAACAAAGCATTTCCAGAGGCTGGGGGAGGCTACTCCTCCCCTGCCTTCACACCATTTTCCAAAGGGAGAGGGTGTCACACCCTCTCTCAGAGGAAGTTCTTTGTTCTGCCATCCTGGGCCAGGCCTGGCTGGACCCCAGGAGGGCAGCTGCCTGTCTGAGGGGTTGGCAGCAGCAGCAGCTGCAGTGAAACCCCAGGAAGGGCAGTCTGGCAGTACCAGGGTCTGTGCTACAGACCACTGGGATCATGGAATTGTACCAACAATGCCAGGATGGCATAGAGGGGGCAATTCCATGATCATAGACATGTTACATGGCCATATTCGGAGTTACCATGGTGAAGCTACATATAGGTAGTGACCTATATGTAGTGCACGCGTGTAATGGTGTCCCCGCACTCACAAAGTTCAGTGAATTGGCTCTGAACAATGTGGGGGCACCTTGGCTAGTGCCAGGGTGCCCTCACACTAAGTAACTTTGCACCTAACCTTTACCAGGTAAAGGTTAGACATATAGGTGACTTATAAGTTACTTAAGTGCAGTGTAAAATGGCTGTGAAATAACGTGGACGTTATTTCACTCAGGCTGCAGTGGCAGGCCTGTGTAAGAATTGTCAGAGCTCCCTATGGGTGGCAAAAGAAATGCTGCAGCCCATAGGGATCTCCTGGAACCCCAATACCCTGGGTACCTCAGTACCATATACTAGGGAATTATAAGGGTGTTCCAGTAAGCCAATGTAAATTGGTAAAAATGGTCACTAGCCTGTCAGTGACAATTTGGAGAAATGAGAGAGCATAACCACTGAGGTTCTGATTAGCAGAGCCTCAGTGAGACAGTTAGTCACTACACAGGTAACACATTCAGGCACACTTATGAGCACTGGGGCCCTGGGTTACCAGGGTCCCAGTGACACATACAACTAAAACAACATATATACAGTGAAAAATGGGGGTAACATGCCAGGCAAGATGGTACTTTCCTACACAACCCCCCCCCCAAACGAAGGACAATAAGACTAGCCATTACCTGATGAGTCTTCATTGTCTAAGTGGAAATATCTGGAGAGTCCATCTGCATTGGAGTGGCTACTCCCAGGTCTATGTTCCACTGTATAGTCCATTCCCTGTAGGGATATGGACCACCTCAACAATTTAGGATTTTCACCTTTCATTTGTTTTAGCCAAAGTAGAGGTTTGTGGTCTGTCTGAACAATGAAGTGAGTGCCAAACAGGTATGGCCTCAACTTCTTCAGAGCCCAGACCACAGCAAAGGCCTCCCTCTCAATGGCAGACCAACGCTTTTCTCTAGGGGTCAACCTCCTACTAATAAAAGCAACAGGTTGATCCTGGCCCTCAGAATTAAGTTGTGATAGGACTGCCCCTACTCCTAATTCAGATGCATCAGTTTGGACATAGAATTTTTTAGAGTAACAAGGGCTTTTCAGGACAGGTGCAGAGCACATGGCCTGCTTCAGCTCCTCAAAAGCTTTCTGACAGCTTGCTGTCCATAATACCTTTTTAGGCATTTTCTTGGATGTGAGGTCATTAAGAGGGGCTGCAATGGAGCCATAGTTCTTAATGAACCTCCTGTAATACCCAGTGAGGCCTAGGAAGGCTCTCACCTGAGTCTGAGTGGTAGGGGGAACCCAATCAATAATAGTTTGGATTTTCCCCTGAAGTGGTGCAATCTGTTCCCCACCAACAAGGTGTCCCAGATAAACCACCTTACCCTGCCCTATCTGGCACTTTGAAGCCTTGATAGTGAGGCCTGCCTTTTGCAGAGCCTCCAAAACTTTCCAAAGGTGGACCAGGTGATCATCCCAGCTGGAGCTAAAGACAGCTATATCATCCAAATATGCTGCACTGAAAGCTTCCAGCCCTTGCAGGACTGTGTTCACCAACCTCTGAAAAGTGGCAGGTGCATTTTTCAAACCAAAAGGCATTACAGTAAACTGGTAATGTCCTCCAATGGTAGAAAATGCAGTCTTAGGTTTAGCATCTTCTGACAATTTGATCTGCCAATACCCTGCAGTCAAATCAAAAGTGCTTAGATACTTGGCAGATGCCAGTGTATCTATAAGCTCATCTGCCCTGGGTATAGGGTGAGCATCAGTTTTGGTTACCAAGTTGAGACCTCTATAATCTACACAAAACCGCATTTCTTTCTTTCCATCTTTAGAATTGGGTTTTGGTACCAGTACCACAGGAGAAGCCCATGGACTGTCAGAGTGCTCAACCACTCCTAGTTCCAACATTTTCTGAACTTCTTGCTTTATGCAGTCCCTGACATGGTCAGGCTGCCTATAGATCTTACTTTTGACAGGTAAACTGTCTCCAGTATCTATAGTGTGCTCACACCAAGAAGTGGTGCCTGGCACAGTAGAGAAGAGTTCTGAAAATTGTCCTAGGAGATTTATGCAATTGTCTTTCTGCTCAGCAGTAAGACAATCAGCCAAAACTACACCTTCCACCAGAGCATCTTGATCTGTGGAAGAGAAGAGATCAGGTAGAGGATCACTGTCTTCTTCCTGTCCCTCATCTGTTGCCATAAGCAGGGTGAGATCAGCCCTGTCATAGTAGGGTTTCAGGCGGTTGACATGGAGCACCCTAAGGGGACTCCTGGCAGTGCCTAAGTCAACCAAGTAGGTGACTTCACCCTTCTTTTCAACAATTGTGTGGGGACCACTCCATTTATCTTGGAGTGCTCTTGGGACCACAGGCTCCAAGACCCACACTTTCTGCCCTGGTTGGTACTGAACCAAAACAGCCTTCTGATCATGCCATTGCTTCTGGAGCTCTTGGCTGGCCTGAAGGTTTTTACTGGCCTTTTTCATGTACTCAGCCATCCTTGATCTGAGGCCAAGTACATAATCTACAATATCCTGCTTAGGAGCTTTTAAAGGTTGTTCCCAACCCTCCTTTACAAGTGTGAGTGGACCCCTAACAGGGTGTCCAAAAAGAAGTTCAAAGGGGCTGAAGCCCACTCCTTTCTGGGGTACCTCCCTGTAGGCAAAAAGGAGGCATGGTAGAAGGATATCCCATCTCCTGCGGAGTTTTTCAGGGAGACCCATAATCATGCCTTTGAGAGTTTTATTAAATCTCTCCACCAGTCCATTTGTTTGTGGATGATAGGGTGTTGTGAACTTGTAAGTTACACCACACTCCTTCCACATGGCCTTTAAGTATGCAGACATGAAATTGCTTCCTCTGTCTGATACTACTTCCTTTGGGAAGCCCACCCTGGAAAATATTCCCAGGAGGGCCTTTGCCACTGCAGGAGCTGTAGTGGTCCTTAAAGGAATTGCTTCAGGATATCTTGTGGCATGGTCCACTACCACCAAGATAAACCTATTGCCTGAAGCAGTAGGAGGGTCAAGGGGGCCAACTATGTCAACCCCTACCCTTTCAAAGGGAACCCCAACCACAGGCAGTGGGATAAGGGGTGCCTTTGGAGTGCCACCTGTCTTGCCACTGGCTTGACAGGTTTCACAGGACTTACAAAATTCCTTTGTGTCCTCAGACATCCTAGGCCAATGAAACAATGGTACCAATCTGTCCCAAGTTTTCATTTGACCCAGGTGCCCAGCTAAGGGAATGTCATGTGCCAGTGTTAGGAGGAACTTTCTGTACTCCTGAGGAATCACTAATCTCCTGGCAGCTCCAGGTTTAGGATCCCTATGCTCAGTGTACAAGAGGTTGTCCTCCCAGTAAACTCTGTGAGAGTCACTGACATCCCCATTAGCCTGTTTGACAGCTTGCTGTCTGAGACCCTCTAATGTGGGACAGGTTTGCTGTGCCACACTCAGCTCCTCTCTGGCAGGCCCCCCTTCACCCAAAAGCTCAGCAGTGTCTGCTTCCAGCTCCTCTGGTGTAGGTTCTGCACAGGGAGGGAATTCTTCTTCCTCAGAAGTAGAATCCACTGTAGAGGGAGGGATAGTAGGAAGTGGTTTGCTTCTACTAGCCCTAGCTTTAGGGAGCACTTGGTCCATTGTTCCAGGATCCAAGCTTCCCTGTCCTTTTTGCTTTTTGGCCTGAGCCCTTGTCAAAGCAAAAATATGCCCTGGGATGCCCAGCATTGCTGCATGGGCCTCCAACTCCACATCTGACCAAGCTGATGTCTCCAAATCATTCCCTAATAGACAGTCTACAGGTAAATCTGAAGCTACCACAACTTTCTTTGGACCAGTTACCCCCCCCCAGTTGAGATTTACAACAGCCATGGGGTGGCTTTGTGTTATGTTGTGAGCATCGGTTACTTGGTACTGGTGTCCAAGTATGTGTTGTTCAGGGTGCACCAGTTTCTCAATCACCATTGTGACACTGGCACCTGTGTCCCTGTAGGCCTGGACCTCAACACCATTTATTAGGGTTAGTTGCTTGTACTTCTCCAAGTTATGGGGG
Source organism: Pleurodeles waltl (assembly GCF_031143425.1). NCBI lineage: Eukaryota > Metazoa > Chordata > Amphibia > Caudata > Salamandridae > Pleurodeles > Pleurodeles waltl. The sequence continues at coordinate 11,529,965 of NC_090449.1, read as the reverse complement.
CAAGCAACCAAAGTGGCTAAATCAATAGCCCCTTCAGAGACTAAAGTAGCCTCTGTGGTCTCCCTAATCAGACCAACCCCAACTAAATTACCAAAAGTGAGCCCAGCTACTCCCTTGGATTGGCTATTAGTAGGTTTGCTCCCACCACCACTGCTATTAGTAGGGACACTAGGTGTAGCAGTAGGGGTTGTAGTGGTAGGAGCTGTGGTGCCTTTCTTTGGACAACTGGGATCTGTTGTCCAATGGCCTTTTATTTTACATAAATAGCACCATGGTTTCTTTTCCTTGTTCTGATTAAAGGAGGATTTGGACCCACCACCCCCACCAGAGTGTTTTTGTGGGCCTGATGAAGACTCATTTTTAGATTTGTCCCCACCCTTGTCAGAAGACTTACCATCCTTCTTTTTGTTGCCATCTTTGTCACCCCCTGTATGAACTTTTCTGTTCACTCTTGTTCTGACCCATTTGTCTGCCTTCTTTCCCAATTCTTGGGGAGAGGTCAGATCAGAGTCCACCAAGTACTGGTGCAACAAATCAGACACACAATTATTAAGAATATGCTCTCTCAGGATTAAGTTATACAGGCTGTCATAATCAGTAACTTTACTGCCATGTAACCACCCCTCCAAGGCCTTCACTGCCTGGTCAATGAAATCAACCCAGTCTTGTGAAGACTCCTTTTTGGTTTCTCTGAACTTTATCCTGTACTGTTCAGTGGTTAAGCCATAACCATCCAGGAGTGTATTCTTAAGAACTTGGAAATTATTAGCATCATTTTCTTTTACAGTAAGGAGCCTATCCCTACCTTTTCCAGTAAATGATAGCCATAGGATAGCAGCCCACTGCTTTTGAGGGACATCCTGTACAGCACAGGCCCTCTCAAGTGCAGCAAACCACTTGTTAATGTCATCCCCCTCCTTATAAGGGGGAACTATCTTGTGCAGATTCCTGGAATCATGCTCTTTTGCAGGATGACTATGGGGAATACTGCTGCTGCCACCAGGGTTTCTAAACCCAACTTCTGTCTTTCCCTCTCTACTTCTAAAGACTGTCTATCCAAATCCAGCTGTTGCTTCTTGAGCTTCAGTCTGGTTTGTTCCACTCTCAATCTATTGAGCTCCCTTTCTAACAATCTGTCATCAGGGTGGGTGGGAGGGACATTTCTAGATACAGAGGTATGATGGGAATGAACAGAAGGGGACCTGTCCCTTACAGAGGGCACCCTAACAGCTTGGCTACCAGTATAATGTGAGAGCACACCATTAGTATGGTGTGATTCAACCTCTGTACCAACTATGCTAGACTGTCTAGTAATGGGCAGGCTGAGAAGTTTCTTTCCTGAACCTTTTCCTGGGGGAGTCCCTGGATCAGATTGAGAACCATTAGCTGCTTTTTCACCATATTGGGCACTTATGGCCTTATCCTGTACTCTAAGCATGTTAATTAACAGTTCTAAGGAAGGATTCTTCCCTACACTCAAACCTCTCTCTATGCAGAGACTCCTTGCTCCTTTCCAGCTAAGGTGATCATATGCAAGTTTGGCCAGTTCAACATTTTGGCCTGTGCCAGACATTTTTAGAGAGAGTTAAAGTGATAGGAAAAGAGAAAAAAGTTTTCAGAACTTTTTGGAAAGACAGAAAAAACTTTTTTAAACTTTTAAGAACTTTTTGAAAGTTTTAGAAGTACTTTTCAGCACTTAGAAAAGAGTGAAAAGAGGAAATGCAAAACTTTTTGGCTATGTGTATATACACTGACCTTGTTTTGTATATTTTTCTCTTATGAAAAGTACAATGACAAGAGTGGTAAGTAGTCTCAAGCACTTATCCCACCACTGCACAACCAATGTAGGAGGCTGGACTGGCTTGTAGTGAGTACCAAGGGGTACTTGCACCTTGCACCAGGCCCAGTTATCCCTTATTAGTGTATAGGGTGTCTAGCAGCTTAGGCTGATAGATAATGGTAGCTTAGCAGAGCAGCTTAGGCTGAACTAGGAGACGTGTGAAGCTACTACAGTACCACTTAGTGTCATATGCACAATATCATAAGAAAACACAATACACAGTTATACTAAAAATAAAGGTACTTTATTTTTATGACAATATGCCAAAGTATCTTAGAGTGTACCCTCAGTGAGAGGATAGGAAATATACACAAGATATATATACACAATAGCAAAAATATGCAGTATAGTCTTAGAAAACAGTGCAAACAATGTATAGTTACAATAGGATGCAATGGGGAAACATAGGGATAGGGGCAACACAAACCATATACTCCAAAAGTGGAATGCGAACCACGAATGGACCCCAAACCTATGTGACCTTGTAGAGGGTCGCTGGGACTATTAGAAAATAGTGAGAGTTAGAAAAATAACCCTCCCCAAGACCCTGAAAAGTGAGTGCAAAGTGCACTAAAGTTCCCCTAAGGACAAAAGAGTCGTGTTAGAGGAATAATGCAGGAAAGACACAAACCAGCAATGCAACAACTGTGGATTTCCAATCTAGGGTACCTGTGGAACAAGGGGACCAAGTCCAAAAGTCACAAGCAAGTCGGAGATGGGCAGATGCCCAGGAAATGCCAGCTGCGGGTGCAAAGAAGCTTCGACTGGACAGAAGAAGCTGAGGTTTCTGCAGGAACGAAAAGGGCTAGAGACTTCCCCTTTGGTGGACGGATCCCTCTCGCCTTGGAGAGTCGTGCAAAAGTGTTTTCCCGCCGGAAGGACGCCAACAAGCCTTGCTACACGGAAATCGTGCGTTTGGCGTTTTTGGACGCTGCTGGGGCCCAGGAGGGACCAGGAGGTCGCAAATTGGACCTGCAGAGAGAGGGGACGTCGAGCAAGACAAAGAGCCCTCACTGAAGCAGGTAGCACCCGGAGAAGTGCCAGAAACAGGCACTACGAGGATGCGTGAAACGGTGCTCGCCGAAGTTGCACAAAGGAGTCCCACGTCGCCGGAGACCAACTTAGAAAGTCGTGCAATGCAGGTTAGAGTGCCGTGGACCCAGGCTTGGCTGTGCACGAAGGATTTCCGCCGGAAGTGCACAGGGGCCAGAGTAGCTGCAAAGTCGCGGTTCCCAGCAATGCAGCCCAGCGAGGTGAGGCAAGGACTTACCTCCACCAAACTTGGGCTGAAGAGTCACTGGACTGTGGGGGTCACTTGGACAGCGTCGCTGGATTCGAGGGACCTCGCTCGTCGTGCTGAGAGGAGACCCAAGGGACCGGTAATGCAGCTTTTTGGTGCCTGCGGTTGCAGGGGGAAGATTCCGTCGACCCACGGGAGATTTCTTCGGAGCTTCTGGTGCAGAGAGGAGGCAGGCTACCCCCACAGCATGCACAAGCAGGAAAACAGTCGAGAAGGCGGCAGGATCAGCGTTACAGAGTTGCAGTAGTCGTCTTTGCTACTATGTTGCAGGTTTGCAGGCTTCCAGCGCGGTCAGCGGTCGTTTCCTTATCAGAAGGTGAAGAGAGAGATGCAGAGGAACTCGGCTGAGCTCATGCATTCGTTATCTGAAGTTTCCCCAGAGACAGAGACCCTAAATAGCCAGAAAAGAGGGTTTGGCTACCTAGGAGAGAGGAAAGGCTACTAACACCTGAAGGAGCCTATCAGCAGGAGTCTCTGACGTCACCTGGTGGCACTGGCCACTCAGAGCAGTCCAGTGTGCCAGCAGCACCTCTGTTTCCAAGATGGCAGAGGTCTGGAGCACACTGGAGGAGCTCTGGACACCTCCCAGGGGAGGTGCAGGTCAGGGGAGTGGTCACTCCCCTTTCCTTTGTCCAGTTTCGCGCCAGAGCAGGGGCTAAGGGGTCCCTGAACCGGTGTAGACTGGCTTATGCAGAATTGGGCACATCTGTGCCCAACAAAGCATTTCCAGAGGCTGGGGGAGGCTACTCCTCCCCTGCCTTCACACCATTTTCCAAAGGGAGAGGGTGTCACACCCTCTCTCAGAGGAAGTTCTTTGTTCTGCCATCCTGGGCCAGGCCTGGCTGGACCCCAGGAGGGCAGCTGCCTGTCTGAGGGGTTGGCAGCAGCAGCAGCTGCAGTGAAACCCCAGGAAGGGCAGTCTGGCAGTACCAGGGTCTGTGCTACAGACCACTGGGATCATGGAATTGTACCAACAATGCCAGGATGGCATAGAGGGGGCAATTCCATGATCATAGACATGTTACATGGCCATATTCGGAGTTACCATGGTGAAGCTACATATAGGTAGTGACCTATATGTAGTGCACGCGTGTAATGGTGTCCCCGCACTCACAAAGTTCAGTGAATTGGCTCTGAACAATGTGGGGGCACCTTGGCTAGTGCCAGGGTGCCCTCACACTAAGTAACTTTGCACCTAACCTTTACCAGGTAAAGGTTAGACATATAGGTGACTTATAAGTTACTTAAGTGCAGTGTAAAATGGCTGTGAAATAACGTGGACGTTATTTCACTCAGGCTGCAGTGGCAGGCCTGTGTAAGAATTGTCAGAGCTCCCTATGGGTGGCAAAAGAAATGCTGCAGCCCATAGGGATCTCCTGGAACCCCAATACCCTGGGTACCTCAGTACCATATACTAGGGAATTATAAGGGTGTTCCAGTAAGCCAATGTAAATTGGTAAAAATGGTCACTAGCCTGTCAGTGACAATTTGGAAAGAAATGAGAGAGCATAACCACTGAGGTTCTGATTAGCAGAGCCTCAGTGAGACAGTTAGTCACTACACAGTTAACACATTCAGGCACACTTATGAGCACTGGGGCCCTGGGTTACCAGGGTCCCAGTGACACATACAACTAAAACAACATATATACAGTGAAAAATGGGGGTAACATGCCAGGCAAGATGGTACTTTCCTACACAACCCCCCCCCCCCAAACGAAGGACAATAAGACTAGCCATTACCTGATGAGTCTTCATTGTCTAAGTGGAAATATCTGGAGAGTCCATCTGCATTGGAGTGGCTACTCCCAGGTCTATGTTCCACTGTATAGTCCATTCCCTGTAGGGATATGGACCACCTCAACAATTTAGGATTTTCACCTTTCATTTGTTTTAGCCAAAGTAGAGGTTTGTGGTCTGTCTGAACAATGAAGTGAGTGCCAAACAGGTATGGCCTCAACTTCTTCAGAGCCCAGACCACAGCAAAGGCCTCCCTCTCAATGGCAGACCAACGCTTTTCTCTAGGGGTCAACCTCCTACTAATAAAAGCAACAGGTTGATCCTGGCCCTCAGAATTAAGTTGTGATAGGACTGCCCCTACTCCTAATTCAGATGCATCAGTTTGGACATAGAATTTTTTAGAGTAACAAGGGCTTTTCAGGACAGGTGCAGAGCACATGGCCTGCTTCAGCTCCTCAAAAGCTTTCTGACAGCTTGCTGTCCATAATACCTTTTTAGGCATTTTCTTGGATGTGAGGTCATTAAGAGGGGCTGCAATGGAGCCATAGTTCTTAATGAACCTCCTGTAATACCCAGTGAGGCCTAGGAAGGCTCTCACCTGAGTCTGAGTGGTAGGGGGAACCCAATCAATAATAGTTTGGATTTTCCCCTGAAGTGGTGCAATCTGTTCCCCACCAACAAGGTGTCCCAGATAAACCACCTTACCCTGCCCTATCTGGCACTTTGAAGCCTTGATAGTGAGGCCTGCCTTTTGCAGAGCCTCCAAAACTTTCCAAAGGTGGACCAGGTGATCATCCCAGCTGGAGCTAAAGACAGCTATATCATCCAAATATGCTGCACTGAAAGCTTCCAGCCCTTGCAGGACTGTGTTCACCAACCTCTGAAAAGTGGCAGGTGCATTTTTCAAACCAAAAGGCATTACAGTAAACTGGTAATGTCCTCCAATGGTAGAAAATGCAGTCTTAGGTTTAGCATCTTCTGACAATTTGATCTGCCAATACCCTGCAGTCAAATCAAAAGTGCTTAGATACTTGGCAGATGCCAGTGTATCTATAAGCTCATCTGCCCTGGGTATAGGGTGAGCATCAGTTTTGGTTACCAAGTTGAGACCTCTATAATCTACACAAAACCGCATTTCTTTCTTTCCATCTTTAGAATTGGGTTTTGGTACCAGTACCACAGGAGAAGCCCATGGACTGTCAGAGTGCTCAACCACTCCTAGTTCCAACATTTTCTGAACTTCTTGCTTTATGCAGTCCCTGACATGGTCAGGCTGCCTATAGATCTTACTTTTGACAGGTAAACTGTCTCCAGTATCTATAGTGTGCTCACACCAAGAAGTGGTGCCTGGCACAGTAGAGAAGAGTTCTGAAAATTGTCCTAGGAGATTTATGCAATTGTCTTTCTGCTCAGCAGTAAGACAATCAGCCAAAACTACACCTTCCACCAGAGCATCTTGATCTGTGGAAGAGAAGAGATCAGGTAGAGGATCACTGTCTTCTTCCTGTCCCTCATCTGTTGCCATAAGCAGGGTGAGATCAGCCCTGTCATAGTAGGGTTTCAGGCGGTTGACATGGAGCACCCTAAGGGGACTCCTGGCAGTGCCTAAGTCAACCAAGTAGGTGACTTCACCCTTCTTTTCAACAATTGTGTGGGGACCACTCCATTTATCTTGGAGTGCTCTTGGGGCCACAGGCTCCAAGACCCACACTTTCTGCCCTGGTTGGTACTGAACCAAAACAGCCTTCTGATCATGCCATTGCTTCTGGAGCTCTTGGCTGGCCTGAAGGTTTTTACTGGCCTTTTTCATGTACTCAGCCATCCTTGATCTGAGGCCAAGTACATAATCCACAATATCCTGCTTAGGAGCTTTTAAAGGTTGTTCCCAACCCTCCTTTACAAGTGTGAGTGGACCCCTAACAGGGTGTCCAAAAAGAAGTTCAAAGGGGCTGAAGCCCACTCCTTTCTGGGGTACCTCCCTGTAGGCAAAAAGGAGGCATGGTAGAAGGATATCCCATCTCCTGCGGAGTTTTTCAGGGAGACCCATAATCATGCCTTTGAGAGTTTTATTAAATCTCTCCACCAGTCCATTTGTTTGTGGATGATAGGGTGTTGTGAACTTGTAAGTTACACCACACTCCTTCCACATGGCCTTTAAGTATGCAGACATGAAATTGCTTCCTCTGTCTGATACTACTTCCTTTGGGAAGCCCATCCTGGAAAATATTCCCAGGAGGGCCTTTGCCACTGCAGGAGCTGTAGTGGTCCTTAAAGGAATTGCTTCAGGATATCTTGTGGCATGGTCCACTACCACCAAGATAAACCTATTGCCTGAAGCAGTAGGAGGGTCAAGGGGGCCAACTATGTCAACCCTTACCCTTTCAAAGGGAACCCCAACCACAGGCAGTGGGATAAGGGGTGCCTTTGGAGTGCCACCTGTCTTGCCACTGGCTTGAAAGGTTTCACAGGACTTACAAAATTCCTTTGTGTCCTCAGACATCCTAGGCCAATGAAACGATGGTACCAATCTGTCCCAAGTTTTCATTTGACCCAGGTGCCCAGCTAAGGGAATGTCATGTGCCAGTGTTAGGAGGAACTTTCTGTACTCCTGAGGAATCACTAATCTCCTGGCAGCTCCAGGTTTAGGATCCCTATGCTCAGTGTACAAGAGGTTGTCCTCCCAGTAAACTCTGTGAGAGTCACTGACATCCCCATTAGCCTGTTTGACAGCTTGCTGTCTGAGACCCTCTAATGTGGGACAGGTTTGCTGTGCCACACTCAGCTCCTCTCTGGCAGGCCCCCCTTCACCCAAAAGCTCAGCAGTGTCTGCTTCCAGCTCCTCTGGTGTAGGTTCTGCACAGGGAGGGAATTCTTCTTCCTCAGAAGTAGAATCCACTGTAGAGGGAGGGATAGTAGGAAGTGGTTTGCTTCTACTAGCCCTAGCTTTAGGGAGCACTTGGTCCATTGTTCCAGGATCCAAGCTTCCCTGTCCTTTTTGCTTTTTGGCCTGAGCCCTTGTCAAAGCAAAAATATGCCCTGGGTTGCCCAGCATTGCTGCATGGGCCTCCAACTCCACATCTGACCAAGCTGATGTCTCCAAATCATTCCCTAATAGACAGTCTACAGGTAAATCTGAAGCTACCACAACTTTCTTTGGACCAGTTACCCCCCCCTAGTTGAGATTTACAACAGCCATGGGGTGGCTTTGTGTTATGTTGTGAGCATCGGTTACTTGGTACTGGTGTCCAAGTATGTGTTGTTCAGGGTGCACCAGTTTCTCAATCACCATTGTGACACTGGCACCTGTGTCCCTGTAGGCCTGGACCTCAACACCATTTATTAGGGTTAGTTGCTTGTACTTCTCCAAGTTATGGGGGCAAGCAACCAAAGTGGCTAAATCAATAGCCCCTTCAGAGACTAAAGTAGCCTCTGTGGTCTCCCTAATCAGACCAACCCCAACTAAATTACCAAAAGTGAGCCCAGCTACTCCCTTGGATTGGCTATTAGTAGGTTTGCTCCCACCACCACTGCTATTAGTAGGGACACTAGGTGTAGCAGTAGGGGTTGTAGTGGTAGGAGCTGTGGTGCCTTTCTTTGGACAACTGGGATCTGTTGTCCAATGGCCTTTTATTTTACATAAATAGCACCATGGTTTCTTTTCCTTGTTCTGATTAAAGGAGGATTTGGACCCACCACCCCCACCAGAGTGTTTTTGTGGGCCTGATGAAGACTCATTTTTAGATTTGTCCCCACCCTTGTCAGAAGACTTACCATCCTTCTTTTTGTTGCCATCGTTGTCACCCCCTGTATGAACTTTTCTGTTCACTCTTGTTCTGACCCATTTGTCTGCCTTCTTTCCCAATTCTTGGGGAGAGGTCAGATCAGAGTCCACTAAGTACTGGTGCAACAAATCAGACACACAATTATTAAGAATATGCTCTCTCAGGATTAAGTTATACAGGCTGTCATAATCAGTAACTTTACTGCCATGTAACCACCCCTCCAAGGCCTTCACTGCCTGGTCAATGAAATCAACCCAGTCTTGTGAAGACTCCTTTTTGGTTTCTCTGAACTTTATCCTGTACTGTTCAGTGGTTAAGCCATAACCATCCAGGAGTGCATTCTTAAGAACTTGGAAATTATTAGCATCATTTTCTTTTACAGTAAGGAGCCTATCCCTACCTTTTCCAGTAAATGATAGCCATAGGATAGCAGCCCACTGCTTTTGAGGGACATCCTGTACAGCACAGGCCCTCTCAAGTGCAGCAAACCACTTGTTAATGTCATCCCCCTCCTTATAAGGGGGAACTATCTTGTGCAGATTCCTGGAATCATGCTCTTTTGCAGGATGACTATGGGGAATACTGCTGCTGCCACCAGGGTTTCTAAACCCAACTTCTGTCTTTCCCTCTCTACTTCTAAAGACTGTCTATCCAAATCCAGCTGTTGCTTCTTGAGCTTCAGTCTGGTTTGTTCCACTCTCAATCTATTGAGCTCCCTTTCTAACAATCTGTCATCAGGGTGGGTGGGAGGGACATTTCTAGATACAGAGGTATGATGGGAATGAACAGAAGGGGACCTGTCCCTTACAGAGGGCACCCTAACAGCTTGGCTACCAGTATAATGTGAGAGCACACCATTAGTATGGTGTGATTCAACCTCTGTACCAACTATGCTAGACTGTCTAGTAATGGGCAGGCTGAGAAGTTTCTTTCCTGAACCTTTTCCTGGGGGAGTCCCTGGATCAGATTGAGAACCATTAGCTGCTTTTTCACCAGATTGGGCACTTATGGTCTTATCCTGTACTCTAAGCATGTTTATTAACAGTTCTAAGGAAGGATTCTTCCCTACACTCAAACCTCTCTCTATGCAGAGACTCCTTGCTCCTTTCCAGCTAAGGTGATCATATGCAAGTTTGGCCAGTTCAACATTTTGGCCTGTGCCAGACATTTTTAGAGAGAGTTAAAGTGATAGGAAAAGAGAAAAAAGTTTTCAGAACTTTTTGGAAAGACAGAAAAAACTTTTTTAAACTTTTAAGAACTTTTTGAAAGTTTTAGAAGTACTTTTCAGCACTTAGAAAAGAGTGAAAAGAGGAAATGCAAAACTTTTTGGCTATGTGTATATACACTGACCTTGTTTTGTATATTTTTCTCTTATGAAAAGTACAATGACAAGAGTGGTAAGTAGTCTCAAGCACTTATCCCACCACTGCACAACCAATGTAGGAGGCTGGACTGGCTTGTAGTGAGTACCAAGGGGTACTTGCACCTTGCACCAGGCCCAGTTATCCCTTATTAGTGTATAGGGTGTCTAGCAGCTTAGGCTGATAGATAATGGTAGCTTAGCAGAGCAGCTTAGGCTGAACTAGGAGACGTGTGAAGCTACTACAGTACCACTTAGTGTCATATGCACAATATCATAAGAAAACACAATACACAGTTATACTAAAAATAAAGGTACTTTATTTTTATGACAATATGCCAAAGTATCTTAGAGTGTACCCTCAGTGAGAGGATAGGAAATATACACAAGATATATATACACAATAGCAAAAATATGCAGTATAGTCTTAGAAAACAGTGCAAACAATGTATAGTTACAATAGGATGCAATGGGGAAACATAGGGATAGGGGCAACACAAACCATATACTCCAAAAGTGGAATGCGAACCACGAATGGACCCCAAACCTATGTGACCTTGTAGAGGGTCGCTGGGACTATTAGAAAATAGTGAGAGTTAGAAAAATAACCCTCCCCAAGACCCTGAAAAGTGAGTGCAAAGTGCACTAAAGTTCCCCTAAGGACAAAAGAGTTGTGTTAGAGGAATAATGCAGGAAAGACACAAACCAGCAATGCAACAACTGTGGATTTCCAATCTAGGGTACCTGTGGAACAAGGGGACCAAGTCCAAAAGTCACAAGCAAGTCGGAGATGGGCAGATGCCCAGGAAATGCCAGCTGCGGGTGCAAAGAAGCTTCGACTGGGCAGAAGAAGCTGAGGTTTCTGCAGGAACGAAAAGGGCTAGAGACTTCCCCTTTGGTGGACGGATCCCTCTCGTCTTGGAGAGTCGTGCAGAAGTGTTTTCCCGCCGGAAGGACGCCAACAAGCCTTGCTACACGCAAATCGTGCGTTTGGCGTTTTTGGACGCTGCTGGGGCCCAGGAGGGACCAGGAGGTCGCAAATTGGACCTGCAGAGAGAGGGGACGTCGAGCAAGACAAAGAGCCCTCACTGAAGCAGGTAGCACCCGGAGAAGTGCCAGAAACAGGCACTACGAGGATGCGTGAAACGGTGCTCGCCGAAGTTGCACAAAGGAGTCCCACGTCGCCGGAGACCAACTTAGAAAGTCGTGCAATGCAGGTTAGAGTGCCGTGGACCCAGGCTTGGCTGTGCACGAAGGATTTCCGCCGGAAGTGCACAGGGGCCGGAGTAGCTGCAAAGTCGCGGTTCCCAGCAATGCAGCCCAGCGAGGTGAGGCAAGGACTTACCTCCACCAAACTTGGGCTGAAGAGTCACTGGACTGTGGGGGTCACTTGGACAGCGTCGCTGGATTCGAGGGACCTCGCTCGTCATGCTGAGAGGAGACCCAAGGGACCGGTAATGCAGCTTTTTGGTGCCTGCGGTTGCAGGGGGAAGATTCCGTCGACCCACGGGAGATTTCTTCGGAGCTTCTGGTGCAGAGAGGAGGCAGGCTACCCCCACAGCATGCACAAGCAGGAAAACAGTCGAGAAGGCGGCAGGATCAGCGTTACAGAGTTGCAGTAGTCGTCTTTGCTACTATGTTGCAGGTTTGCAGGCTTCCAGCGCGGTCAGCGGTCGTTTCCTTATCAGAAGGTGAAGAGAGAGATGCAGAGGAACTCGGCTGAGCTCATGCATTCGTTATCTGAAGTTTCCCCAGAGACAGAGACCCTAAATAGCCAGAAAAGAGGGTTTGGCTACCTAGGAGAGAGGAAAGGCTACTAACACCTGAAGGAGCCTATCAGCAGGAGTCTCTGACGTCACCTGGTGGCACTGGCCACTCAGAGCAGTCCAGTGTGCCAGCAGCACCTCTGTTTCCAAGATGGCAGAGGTCTGGAGCACACTGGAGGAGCTCTGGACACCTCCCAGGGGAGGTGCAGGTCAGGGGAGTGGTCACTCCCCTTTCCTTTGTCCAGTTTCGCGCCAGAGCAGGGGCTAAGGGGTCCCTGAACCGGTGTAGACTGGCTTATGCAGAATTGGGCACATCTGTGCCCAACAAAGCATTTCCAGAGGCTGGGGGAGGCTACTCCTCCCCTGCCTTCACACCATTTTCCAAAGGGAGAGGGTGTCACACCCTCTCTCAGAGGAAGTTCTTTGTTCTGCCATCCTGGGCCAGGCCTGGCTGGACCCCAGGAGGGCAGCTGCCTGTCTGAGGGGTTGGCAGCAGCAGCAGCTGCAGTGAAACCCCAGGAAGGGCAGTCTGGCAGTACCAGGGTCTGTGCTACAGACCACTGGGATCATGGAATTGTACCAACAATGCCAGGATGGCATAGAGGGGGCAATTCCATGATCATAGACATGTTACATGGCCATATTCGGAGTTACCATGGTGAAGCTACATATAGGTAGTGACCTATATGTAGTGCACGCGTGTAATGGTGTCCCCGCACTCACAAAGTTCAGTGAATTGGCTCTGAACAATGTGGGGGCACCTTGGCTAGTGCCAGGGTGCCCTCACACTAAGTAATTTTGCACCTAACCTTTACCAGGTAAAGGTTAGACATATAGGTGACTTATAAGTTACTTAAGTGCAGTGTAAAATGGCTGTGAAATAACGTGGACGTTATTTCACTCAGGCTGCAGTGGCAGGCCTGTGTAAGAATTGTCAGAGCTCCCTATGGGTGGCAAAAGAAATGCTGCAGCCCATAGGGATCTCCTGGAACCCCAATACCCTGGGTACCTCAGTACCATATACTAGGGAATTATAAGGGTGTTCCAGTAGGCCAATGTAAATTGGTAAAAATGGTCACTAGCCTGTCAGTGACAATTTGGAAAGAAATGAGAGAGCATAACCACTGAGGTTCTGATTAGCAGAGCCTCAGTGAGACAGTTAGTCACTACACAGGTAACACATTCAGGCACACTTATGAGCACTGGGGCCCCAGGTTACCAGGGTCCCAGTGACACATACAACTAAAACAACATATATACAGTGAAAAATGGGGGTAACATGCCAGGCAAGATGGTACTTTCCTACATGCGGGCCACAAGGTCTACAGATACTGTCCTCTTCATCCTGTGACAAGGACACAAAGTCCCATCAGGGTGTGCGGGCCACAAGGTCTACAGATATGGTCCTCTTCATCCTGTGACAAGGGCACTGAGTCCCATCAGGGTGTGCGGGAAGGTCTACAGATATGGTCCTCTTCATCCTGTGACGAGGACACGGAGTCCCATCCGGGTGTGCGGGCCACAAGGTCTACAGATATGGTCCTCTTCATCCTGTGACAAGGGCACTGAGTTCCATCAGGGTGTGCGGGAAGGTCTACAGATATGGTCCTCTTCATCCTGTGACGAGGACACTGAGTCCCATCCGGGTGTGCGGGCCACAAGGTCTACAGATATTGCAGATATTGTCATCTTCATCCTTTAGCAAGGACACTGAGTCAATCAGGGTGTGCAGGCCACAAGATCTACAGATATGGTCCTATTCATCCTGTGACAAGGACACTGAGGGGGTCATTACAACCCTGGCGGACGGTGTGAAAGGTGCGGTAATACCACAAACAGGCCGGCGGACAAAAAAAGGGAATCATGACCCTGGCGGAAACCGCCAACAAAGACAGCCACTTTAACACACCGCCCGCCACGGCGGTACAGACAAGCAGCGCGGCGGTCACCGCTAACAGACAGGTGGGAGACAATGTACCGCCCACACTATTACAACCCGCCAATCCACCACCTTTTCCGGGGCGGATTCACCGTGGATAAAAACACGACGGAAACAGCTTGTGATATGGGAAAACGCTCACCTCAACATATCCCACGAGGAACGACGACTCCATGGACCACGAACTCCAAATACTACCTGCCCTTGTCTGTCTGCTCCTTTACGACCAACAGCGAAGTAGGCGCAGAAGATACCGGTGAGTACTGCACCTATGACACGGGGGAGGGGGAGGCAAAAGTTAGGGGGACACCCACCAAACACCCCCACCCTTGCATATTACAACATACACACCAATGTCAAATATCACATTAACAACCCACAATCCCCCCGGAAGAATCCAAAGACAAAGCGAATTTCGGTCAAACATTGTAATGTGCCAATATACATGTCATACAAAAATATACAGATATATATGTCTAAATCACTCATAATTATATATACAATACAAGAAGTAGTGCAGATATGTACACAACAATGTCCGTGCACCAACAGTCCAAAAATGCATGGGCGAGGCCCACAATAGATACCTGACTGGAGGGGGACTGGTGCCCAGACTGAATGAGTCTCCCCGTGAAAGTTCCTGTCCTGTCACTGTCCCAGCTGCACATGAGATAAGGATGCCTGATGTGGCGGTCCATTCATTCCTACACGGTCCATGCCCTGTTTAGCGGTGCTTTACCATGGCAGTCTTTGCCCTGTTCAGCGGTCTTCACCATGGCGGTCTTTGCCCTGTTCAGCGGTGCTTTGCCATGGCGGTCTTTGCCCTGTTCAGCGGTGCTTTGCCATGGCGGTATTTGCCCTGTTCAGCGGTGCTTTGACATGGCGGTTTAGGAATGTCCTGCGGTGCTTTGCCATGGCGGTCTTTGCCCTGTTCAGCGGTGCTTTGCCATGGCGGTCTTTGCCCTGTTCTGCGGTGCTTTGCCATGGCGGTCTTTGCCCTGTTCAGCGGTGCTTTGCCATGGCGGTCTTTGCCCTGTTCAGCGGTGCTTTGCCATGGCGGTCTTTGCCCTGTTCAGCGGTGCTTTGCCATGGCGGTCTTGGCCTTGTTCAGCGGTCTTCACCAGGGCGGTCTTTGCCCTGTTCAGCGGTGCTTTGCCATTGAGGTTCATGACTGTTCAGCGGTGCTTTACCATGGCGGTCCTGATACTGACATTGGTGTGTGGCATGACGATCTTCACACTGGGCATTGGTGTGTGGCATGACGTTCCATCATTGGCCAGCGGGGCTGTGGCATCCTGTCCCCTCCTGGGCTGTGACTCTGGCGGTGGTCTCTGTACCAGTGACGATACTTGGGCCCTCCTGGGCTATGACTCTGGCGGTGGTCTCTGGACCAGTGACGATACTTGGGCCCTCCTGGGCTGTGACTCTGGCGGTGGTCTCTGGACCAGTGACGATACTTGGGCCCCCCTGGGCTGTGACTCCGGCGGTGGTCTCCTGACCAGTGACGATACTTGGGTCCTCCTGGGCTATGATTCTGGCGGTGGTCTCTGGACCACTAACAACACTTGGGCCCTCCTGGGCTGTGACTCTGGCGGTGGTCTCCTGACCAGTGACAATACTTATGCCCTCCTGGCCTGTGACTCTGGCGGTGGTCTCTGGACCAGTGACGATACTTGGGCCCTCCTGGGCTGTGACTCTGGCGGTGGTCTCTGGACCAGTGACGATACTTGGGCCCTCCTGGGCTGTGACTCTGGCGGTGGTCTCTGGCCCAGTGACGATACTTGGGCCCTCCTGGGCTGTGACTCTGGCGGTGGTCTCTGGACCAGTGACGATACTTGTGCCCCCCTGGCTGTGACTCTGGCGGTGGTCTCTGGACCAGTGACGATACTTGTCCCTCCTGGGCTGTGACTCTGGCGGTGGTCTCTGGACCAGTGACGATACTTGGGCCCTCCTGGGCTGTGACTCTGGCGGTGGTCTCTGGACCAGTGACGATACTTGGGCCCTCCTGGGCTGTGACTCTGGCGGTGGTCTCTGGACCAGTGACGATACTTGGACCCTCCTGGGCTGTGACTCTGGCGGTGGTCTCTGGACCAGTGACGATACTTGTGCCCTCCTGGACACTGACTCCGGCGGTGGTCTACTGACCAGTGACGATACTTGGGCCCTCCTGGGCTATGACTCTGGCGGTGGTCTCTGGACCAGTGACGATACTTGTGCTCTCCTGGGCTGTGACTCTGGCGGTGGTCTCTGGACCAGTGACGACGGTGCTGGCGGTTGTGTCTCGACCGCCGGAAATGATGGCGCACTTCTCCGCCGTGACACTCACAACAGGCTGGGCAGACTTCCTCTGGACCTTCCCCACCTTTTTTGGAGTTACAGCTGACTCACCAATCGCCTCCGATCCCATTTCACTTGTTGTCCCACCAGGAGTCTTGACACGGTCCCGTCGTCCACTCTCCAGTTTCGGAGCCTTTACAGGGGGTGGGCTGCCAGTGCCTTGACTCCGGGTCCTACTGCCTGCCCTGGTGGACGGTGCACTCCAAAAACCTGGAACACGCACCACTGGTACTGGAGGCTTTTTGGCTGAGGCGCTACGACGGGACTGATGAATTGGAGGGGGGGGGCAAAAAGGTCAATTTGACATAGGGACAGTTTCTGACGTACACTGGGATGGGTAGCTGGAGGGGGTCTGGGAGTGGAGGAAGAGGAGGTGGTTGTAGGAGGTGTTACTTTAGCTGTTTTGGGTGCAGGTGCAGGTACTGGAGGCTGTCGTGAGGTGGATGGATGTTGGGTGAGTGATTGCCGGCGTTTGGGTACTTAGGGAGGGGGCGTCACAGGCACACTGGGAGAGGACACAGGGGACGTGTAAATGGCAGTGGAGGTGGTGAGTGCAGGTGAGCGGCTTGTGGTGCTGGGTGTCCTGGTGCAAGTCGTAGTGCCTGTAGATGTGGTGCATGCAGGTGTGTGTGTAGACGAGACTGGGAGGGAGGAGGGAGAAGAAGAGGAGGCGGACACAGTGGAGGCAGTGGCTGTTGGTGTGTCTGTATGGGTCTGATGCTTGTGTGAGTGCCTGTGGTGTGTGTGGTGCCTATGTTTGCTTGAGATACTTGTGTGTGTTGACTTGTGTGCATGCTGGTCTGTAGGTGTGCTTGGGATGGGCTGGGGTACAGGGGATTGGGTCTGGGTGGAGGAGGTTGGAGGGGGGAGGCTAGACACAGGGACGATGGCTGCCATCAGTGCTGAGGCCAGAGATTGCAGGGTTCGCTGAAGGACAGCCTGACCATAATGAATGCCCTCCAGGAATGCATTGCCGTGTTGCAACTCTCGCTCTACACCCTGGCTGGCATTTACAATGGTAGACTGCCCAACAGTGAGTGACCTGAGGAGGTCAATGGCCTCCTCACTGAGGGCAGCAGGGGTGACTGGGGCAGGGCCTGAGGTGCCTGGGGCGAAGGTGATGCCCGCCCTCCTGGGTGAGCGGGCACGGGGCGAACGCTGAGGGGCTGCTGGGAGGGCGGTGCTGGTAGGGGAGGTGGGGGCTGTACCTGTAGAAGTGGGGGGCACAGATGGTGCCACCACCACAAGGGAGCTCCCATCGTCAGACGAGTCTGTGTCGCTGGTTGCTGATCCGGTGGCCGACGTGAAGCTCCCCTCGCCCTCCGTCCCACTGGTGCATTCACAGTCTGTGGTGTGGCCCTCCATGGCCATGTGGGATGCAGCTCCCTCGTGCTCCGGTGCCACTGTACCTCCGCCTGATGATGCTGATGTACAAAAGGACAGGGAGAGCAGATAAAGGGGGGGGAGATAGAAGTAAGAGAGTTTTAGTACATGGCATACCGCTAACGTTGGCGGACAAGACAGACGCAGCAGCCCCATGCATTACGCCGTGCTCCTGGCCTCTGCACATGCAATTTCTGGGATATGGCCTACATGGCAATGGTGGACATCTGCGCACATGGATGCCACAGGGGCAACTATACCTCAACTTGGCACTCTTCTGAGGTGGGGTAGAGTGCCACATGGCCTACATTACGGAGGGGCCTTGCCTACCGAATTCGCCCTGGCCTAGGGACACCCACAGCCCACCTCCCCCACCCAGACCCCTCCACTGCACGCAAAGTCCGCAGAATGAGGTTGTACTCACCCCCTTGTGTTTGCTGTGATGTCCTCAAGCGCCCATCCAACTCCGGGTAGGCAACCGCCAGGATCCGGAACATCAGGGGGGTCATGGTGCGACGGGCACCCCTCCCACGTTGGGAGGCAATCCCAGGCTGAGCCTCCGCCGTCTTCTTGCTGCAGCGGCGAATGTCCTCCCATCTCTTCCGGCAGTGGGTGCCCCGTCTCTGGGGGGCCCCCAGGGTCCGGACCTCCTTGGCGATGGCACGCCAAATGTCCCTCTTCTGGTGGGCGCTGACCTACATGACATGCACAAGGGAAGAGGAACAGTCATTACCAACTACACAATCATTGTGAGTGGCCACCTCCCTACTGTGACCATGTGGCCCATTTATTCCCATTCTTTACTGTAGTATGAATTCTGCCCCCTTCACTCTTCCCCCCAGCCCTGTCCACCCAGGCCTAGCCCATACAACGTGCTCCCTGTGTACTAACCTGTTGGTCTGGAGGACCGTAGAGTAGCATGTACTGGGGGAGGACCCCATCCACAAGTTTCTCCAACTCCTGTGCAGTGAAGGCAGGGGCCCTTTCCCCAGACGCAGCAGCCATCGTCGCTTCCAGACCGAGGTCACAGCAGCACTAGCAGCGTAGGTCCTCTCCTGTCGAAGGTCAGGTATCTAGTGATTGAAGAGATAGAAAATGGCGGTGACGTCCGCGGCGGTGCGCATCATCACCACCAGCGCACCTGTTCATTGGCTCCTGGGACCCATAGGGTCCAATGTTAACCAATGCAGCAGTGCGCCGCGGTCTACGACCGCCTACCGCGACGGTGTGCAACGCCAGCGCTGTTACCCCACAATCCTATTGTCCCAGTTTAGAGGTCAGGCAGCCGCCATTTCAGGGGCCCACATGGATTCTTTTTCAACTGCGTCACACATACCGAGGCCTACACTCAACACACATACAGGAAGGGTTTTGTGTTTTGTGTCGGGTTCTGTGTAACTGTGGGTACATACCTGGAAAAATGTTGACTCAGTGGTCGCTGTTGTCCTTCCTAGGCACCGTCATTTGGGACAATTGAGAAGATGGCGGAATCCTCTGGTGTACCGACCACTGGTGGACCTGCTGACAATGGAAGAGAGACATTTAATCGTCGCCTACAGGTTTGACCGTGCCACAATCCAGGAACTATGTACCCAGTTGGAGCCAGACCTGATGTCACCAATCCGCCATCCGACTGGAATCCCCCCTGACGTGCAGGTGCTGTCAGTGCTCCATTTCCTTGCAAGTGGGTCTTTTCAGACAACAGTGGCCATGGCATCAGGGATGTCCCAGCCTATGTTTTCAAACGTGTTGTCCAGAGTGTTGTCTGCCCTGCTGAAACACGTAAGGAGATACATCATTTTTCCAGAGGTGGAGGATTTGCCTACAGTGAAAGGTGACTTCTATGCCCTTGGACATATCCCGAACGTCATAGGTGCCATTGATGGGACCCATGTAGCTCTGGTCCCCCCCGCAGGAGTGAACAGGTGTACAGGAACCGGAAGAGTTATCATTCGATAATGTCCAGATGGTCTGTTTGGCAGACCAGTACATCTCGCAGGTAAATGCTATGTTCCCTGGCTCTGTGCATGACGCTTATATCCTGTGCAATAGCAGCATCCCTGATATGATGGGTCAACTCCAGAGGCACTGTGTATGGCTATTGGGGGACTCTGGTTACCCCAACCTTTCCTGGCTATTGACCCCAGTGAGGAATCCCAGGACCAGTGCAGAGGAACGCTACAATGATGCCCATGGGCGGAGTAGGAGGGTTATCAAACACACCTTCAACCTTCTGAAGGCCAGGTTCAGGTGCCTCCATATGACAGGTGGGTCCCTATTCTACTCACCGAAGAAGGTGTGCGACATCATCATCGCCTGCTCCATGCTCCATAATTTAGCATTGCGACGCCAGGTGCCTTTTCTGCAGAAGGATGATCCAGATGACGGTGTTGTTGCAGCGGTGGAGCCTGTGGACAGTGAAGAGGATGAAGCTGAGGAAGAAGAAAACGACAACAGGGAGTCAGTCATACAGCAATATTTCCAGTGAAACTCAGGTGAGTACATTTTCCGGTGTAACATTATATTAACTTTCACACGTCTACCTCTATCCTGTACCGACATTTCACTCACTATTTGTTAACTGAGTTGTCCCCTTCCATTTCAGTTTCACAAATGTGGTAACCTATGTGTCAACTGCTTGCATCCTTGAAGGGCTTGTGATGTGTGACATTGGTATGTTAGCCTTCCAATGGGTAACCCATTATGACACTGTCATTGATAATAGTAAAATACAAATCATAGACTGACTCCAGTTTTTTTAGTGTTTCAAGTGTGTTTATTTAAGTGCTAAAAATGAAGGGGGGTTGTAAAATGGTGAGGGATGATGGTGGGGGAATATCCATGGCAGAGTCCAGTCTTTTCGTCTCACAGGTACATTGCACATCTGCCCATTGGAAGTGGAGCTGGGGCAGTTCCGATTTGGACAGGGTAACAAAGTGGGACAGTGGGGGGACAATCAGGGTGGTCTTATTTCCTGGCGGGGGTCTTGCCATCTTGCTCTGTCCTGTTCCTGGATCTCAGGGCCCGCTTGAGTGGTGGTTGTCCGTCTGCAGGGTATGGGGTGCTGGTGTGGTGGTCCTGTGGCGGGGCGTCCTGTCCACTAGCCCCAGCAGAGGTGGTAGGCAGTTCATCGTCATGGCTAGTGTCAGGGGCCCCTTGGAGTGCCACGGTGTCCCTCAAGGTCTTTTGAATGTCCGTCAGCACCCCTACGATGGTGCCCAGGGCAGAGCCGATGGTCCTGAGCTCCTCCCTGAACCCCAAATACTGCTCCTCCTGCAGACGCAGGGTCTCCTGCAACTTGTCCAGGACCGTGGCCATCGTCTCCTGGGAGTGGTGGTATGCTCCCATGATGGAGGAGAGGGCCTTGTGGAGAGTTGGTTCCCTTGGCCTGTCCTCCCTCTGTCGCACAGCAGCCCTGCCAGTTCCCCTGTGTTCCTGTTCCTCCGTCCCCTGGACCGTGTGCCCACTACCACTGCCTCCAGGTCCCTGTTGTTGGGGTGGTGGGTTAGCCTGGGTGCCCTGTAGTGGTGGACACACCGCTGATTGACCTGTCCTGGGTATGGAGGTTTGGGCCCGCTGGGTGGGTGCTGTGCTGTGCTGGGGGTGGAGTGGTGTTGTCTGGACCCTCTGATGTGGTGACGTTCCTTCGGGTTCCTGCAGGGGTATAAGTACATGATTATTGCATGTGTGTGTGTAATGGTGTGCAATGGTTGGGTGTGCGTGAACCCCAGTGCAGGCATTCCTGTGTGTGGGGTTGTGTGCTGATGGTTGGGGGGTGTTCTGGGTATGTGCAGTGGGCATGCTTTAGTGATGAGTGTCCATGGTTAGTTGTGTCATGCAGGTCTTGGGGTTGGAATGTGTAGTTGGTGTTCTTAGTACATTAGTGAGGAGTTTGGGTGATCGGGGAGGGTGTGAGGGTGGGGGTGTGTGATAGCATGCAGGTAGGGTGGGGGATGTGATAGTTAAGATTTGACTTACCAGTGTCCGTTCCTCCGACGACTCCTCCGAGGCCCTCAGGATGCAAGATGGTCAAGACTTGCTCCTCACATGTTGTTAGTTGAGGGGGAGGAGGTGGGGGTCCGCCGCCAGTCTGCTGTACCGCGATGTGGTGCCTGGATACAGTTGAACGCACCTTCCCCCGTAGGTCGTTCCACCTCTTCCTGATGTCCTCCCGATTTCTTGGGTGCTGTCCCACTGCGTTCACCCTGTCCACTATTCTTTGCCATAGCTCCATCTTCCTTGCAATTGATGTGTGCTGTACCTGTGAGCCAAATAGCTGTGGCTCTACCCGTAGGATTTCCTCCACCATGACCCTGAGCTCCTCCTCTGAGAAGCGGGTGTGTCTTTGGCGTGACATGGGATGGTGTGTGTGTGATGTGTGGGGTGGTGTATGTGGTGATGAATGGTATGTGGTGTTTTGTGCTTGGATGTTGTGTGGGTGATGGTGTTGTGTGCCTCTGTGTGATGGGGTTGTCTATTCTGTGCTCTCTCTCTCGCCTTCTCTCAGAATTTCTGGTTGTAGGGGTTTGTGGGTGATGTGGGTGTGTGTTTTATATTGTGTTGGGTGTGTGGGAGTGGTGTGTGTATGTGTCTCAGGTGTGTGTATTTCGAAATGTCCAATGTGGCGGTGTTTTGTATATGTGTGTGTATTTTGAGCGCGGCGGTGTGTACTGCCAATGGAATACCGCGGTTGAAAGACCGCCGCGTGGATTCGTGGGTCGTAATAGCATGGGCGTGTTTCTGTTGGCATGGAGGTGGAGGATGTGTTTCCGCAAGTTTATCGCTGACCTTTGGTGTGGCGGTATTGTGTGGGTGTCTGAATTTCGGCGGATTCCGTGATGTGTGTCATAATAGCTGTGGCGGTCTAACGCCGCCGCGGCGGTGTATTGGCGGTCTTCTGCACGGCGGTAAGCGCCTTATACCGCCAGGGTTGTAATGACCCCCTGAGTCCCATCAGGGTGTGCGGGAAGGTCTACAGATATGGTCCTCTTCATCCTGTGACAAGGACACTGAGTCCCATCAGGGTGTGCAGGAAGGTCTACAGATATGGTCCCCTTCATCCTGTGACAAGGACACTGAGTCCCATCAGGGTGTGCGGGAAGGTCTACAGATATGGTCCTCTTCATCCTGTGACAAGGACACTGAGTCCCATCAGGGTGTGCGGGAAGGTCTACAGATATGGTCCCCTTCATCCTGTGACAAGGGCACTGAGTCCCATCAGGGTGTGCGGGAAGGTCTACAGATATGGTCCTCTTCATCCTGTGACAAGGACACTGAGTCCCATCAGGGTGTGCAGGCCACAAGGTCTACAGATATGGGCCTCTTTATCCTGTGACAAGGACACTGAGTTGTACCAAGACACGCAAGCAACAGGATCTGCAGCTATGGTCCTTTTCATCTTGTGATGGGGACACTGAGTCCCACCAGGGCATGTGAGCTACAGCATCTGCAGCTGTGGTGCTGCTCATCCTGTGACGTGGGCGAGGAGTCCTACCAGGGCGTGCAAGCCACAAGGTCTGTGGTGCTGCTCATCCTGTGACGAGGACACAGAGTCCTACCAGGGCATGTGAGCTACAGCATCTGCAGCTGTGGTGCTGCTCATCCTGTGACGTGGGGAGGAGTCCTACCAGGGCGTGCAAGCCACAAGGTCTGTGGTGCTGCTCATCCTGTGACGAGGACACAGAGTCCTACCAGGGCATGTGTGCTACAGCATCTGCAGCTGTGGTGCTGCTCATCCTGTGACGAGGACACAGAGTCCAACCAGGGCATGTGTGCTACAGCATCTGCAGCTGTGGTGCTGCTCATCCTGTGACAAGGACACAGAGTCCAACCAGGGCATGCGTGCTACAGCATCTGCAGCTGTGGTGCTGCTCATCCTGTGACGAGGACACAGAGTCCTACCAGGGCGTGCAAGCCACAGGGTCTGCAGCTACCGTCCTTTTCATCCTGAGACGAGGATACGGAGTCCCACCAGGATACATGCAAGTCACAGATTTTGCAGCTACGGTCCTCTTCATACTGTGACGAGGGCATGCAAGCCACATGGCCGTCACATTTGATGCAGCCAGTCGTCATACTTTTAACATATTGACAGGAACTGCCATGACTGGGTTCTTGACACTGTTAAGAGATCTCCTTAGGGCCAGCACACATCTTTAAATGCAGAGTATAAGTACTCCGCCAGGACGACAGAGTATTTTACTCCGTCATCCTGGTAGAATAAATTCCATACTCTGCACTTAAAATCAGGCCCTAAGGTTCTTATGACTTTGATGATGTCAATGGACAGAAGAAGCACGTGCACTTCTCGCAGCAAAGATAGATGGAAACGTGTATTTTTGTACAATAGACAATCTGTAGAAGGAAGGACATTTCAGGGTCACACAGGAGTCTCAGTTCATTTTCTTTGATAACAGGGTTTGTGCTTTTCCCAATCCCGATGCCCTCGTGAAGAGAAGGGGTGGGTTGGTACTTCCTTTACTCCCCAGGGTGAAAAGCTCCTTTTTTTCTCACACAGACACAGGAAGCTATTAGACGGCTATTGAGTACCAAAGCTGTCAGTGGGTCCGGTGAGCACTGCAGTCTTAAAACCTGAACTGAAGGTGGGTCACTGAGAACTAGGGTCTTTGGGCAAGAGTAACACAAGCTGTGAATAGGGTGTCTAAGCTATGAGTAGGGTTAGTGAGTACCAGAGTACTTAAACAATTTGAGTAGGGTTCATGAGTACCAAGGTATTGGAAACAACCCTTCTTTGCATGGTTAGCCACAAACCTTTTGCCTCCGACCTCCTGTTTTTGACTGTGTGCTGCATTTAGGTTTTGTTGGCCTTAGGACTTTGGGCACTTTACCACTGCTGACCAGTGCTAAAGTGCAAGTGCTCCCTAGGTAAATTGTACTGTTGATTGGTATTGCCATGATTGCCATATTTGATTTAGTAGTAGTCCCTGCTAAAGTGCACTAGAGGTGCCCAGGGCCTGTAAATCAAATGCTACTAGTGGGCCTGCAGCACTGGTTGTGCCTCCCACAGGAGTAGCCCTGTAAGCATGGCTCAGACCTGCCACTGCAGTGTCGGTGTGTGCAGGTTTAAGCTGGCAATTCGACCTGGCAACTGCACCCACTTGCCAGGCCCAAACCTTCCTTTTTGTTACATGTAAGGCACCCCTTAACTAGACCCAAGGCAGCCTCAGGGGCAGAGACCTATGTATTTAAAAGGTAGGACATGTACTGGTGCATTTTGCATGTCCTGATATTGAACTACAGCTAAATTCGTTTTTCACTATTGCAAGGCCTATATGTTCCCTAGGTTAATATGGGTATTGCCTTGAATTATCTTTCAAGTGTAATTTCCCATTTGGAGTAGATATATATATATATATATATGTATATATATATATATATATATGGAGTTTGGGTCCCCTGAACTCACAATTTAAAAAATGCATCTGTTGGTGAAGTTGGTTTTTGAATTGTAAGTTTTAAAACGCCACTTTTAGAAAGTGAACATTTTCTTGATTAACCATTCTCTGCCTGTGCCTGTCTGTGGAATAGACGTCTGGGTCGGGATGACAGTTGGGCTGTTTGTGAATTCCCTCTAGATAGTGACACAAAGGGAGCTGAGATGTGTCCTGCACAACCTGATGGGTCTTCCTGGACTAGAGTGCTGGGAGGAGCTGACACTTGCACCTGAATAGGGCTGTGCCTGTCCTGACACAAAGCAGTCTCCAACCTCGGGAGTGTGTCTGGGGCCAATGCAGGAAAGGCAGAGACTTGTGCACTACAAAGACTTCTCTTTGAAGTTTGCCTACTTCAAAGACAGAAATGGGTATAAGTACCGGACTTCTGATTCCAGATAGTTGGAACACTTCTGGACTGAGGAAATTCTGCCAGGAAGAAGAGCTGGATGCTGTAGGAGGGACTGACACTCTACCTGTTGCTTTGCTGTGCTGGCCTGCTGCTTGCTGCTTCTGTCCTAGAAGTGAAAGGACTGGACTATCTACATCTGCTTCCAAAGGTTCTCTAAGGACTTGAACTGAGCTTCCCTCCTGTTATTATGTCTCAGGGCCATCAAAGACTTTATCTGCCTGTGTCTGGGCTTCTCTGCTGAGAGTCCTGACTTTCCAAGAGGTGCCAACTCCAGTCCCTGGGTCCTTGGAAGTGTAAGCTAGTGACCTGAAGGAGAAAATCCATGCACCAACGTGCCGTGGCTGAAAATGTGACACAACGCCTGCAGAATTTACACAGTGCTTCCAGAATCGATGCAGCTCCTGTTTCACTGCAGTTTCATCATCACAATGCGTCTGGATTTTCCACACATCGTCCCTGGGCATTAATTTATCATCTACCCAATACCGCATTAAGGAACCAAGGTTGCGTGTCCAGAAATCAACGTATCACCTTTCCTGCGAGGAAAGAATCAACGCATCACTGTGTTACTGTGTGTGTACAAATACTTTACACATTGCCTTTGAGATAAACCTGACTGCTTGTACCAAGCTACCAACGGGGTGAGCAGGGGTTCTCTTGGCTGTGTGGCTCTCTTACCCTGACTAGAGTGAGGGGCCCTACTTGGACAGGGTGCAAACCACTGCCAACTAGAGACCCATTTCTAACACAAGGTCTGTAAAACTGAGTTGTGAGTATAGCTTCTAAGTACCAGGATCTTTAAACCTTAACTGTGAGTATGGCTGGTGAGTATCAGGGTATTTAAACTTGAACTTTGCGTGGGTTCAGTGAGTACTAGGATCTTTAAACCTGAGCTGTGAGCTGGAGTTTTGAGGTCTTTAAACCTGAGCTGTGAGCTGGAGAGTGAGTTTTGAGGTCTTTAAAACTGAGTTGTGAGCTGTACAGTGAGTATTTAGGTTTTTAAACCTGAGTTGTGAGTAGGATCTACAAGCACAGTGCGCTAGCAACCTGAGGTGAGGTGAGAGTAGGGCAAATGAACATCAAGGTCTTTAAACTTGTTTGAACTGAGTCTTGGAGTAAAGTAAGTGAGTACCATGGTCTCTAAACCCGAGCGGTGAATGGAGCTGATAGTACTAGGGTTATTAAGTGTAAGCTGTGAGTAGGGTCAGTGAATACCAATATTATTTAATGTGAGCTATTAGTAAGGGGTATGAGTACTGTGGTCTTTAAACTTGAGCTGTGAGAACGAGCACTGAATATTAAGGTCTTTACACCTAAGCTGTGAGTAAAGCTGATGAGTGTCAGGGTCTTCACATGAGAGTTTTAATTAAGGGATGTGAGTACCAGGGTATTTAAATTAGAGCTTTAAGTAAAGAATGTGAGTACCAGGTTCTTTAAGCAGATGCTGTGAGTATGATCAGTACCCTTACACTGGAGCTCTGTGTAGAGCTCCTGACTAATAGGATCTATAAATCAGAGCTTTTAGCAACTGGTGTGAGTACAAGGATCTTTACTCCTGAGCTGTGAGTAGGTCAATGAATGTGAGTCCCCTTAAACGGAAAATGTAAGCAGGTCAGTGAGCACCAGGGTCTTTAAACTTCAGCCCTGAGTGGGCACTAAATAGCAGGGTATTTACACTTGGGCTCTGAATGGGTCAGCTGTGAGTGGGTCAGTAGGTAGCAGGGTCTTTACACTTTAGCTCTGAGTGGGTCAGTAAGTAGCAGGGTCTTTAAGCTTCAGCTCCAAGTGGGTGAGTAAGTAGTGGGGGTCTTCAAACTTCAGCTCTGAGTTGGTCAGTTAGTAGTGGGGTCTTTAAACTTCAGCTTTGAGTGAATAACTAGTGAAATCTTTAAACTTCAGCTGTGAGTCGGTCAGTAAGTCTTAACACTTCCGCTGTGATTGGGTCAGTAAGTAGTAGGGTCTTTAAACTTCAGCTGTGACAGTGTCATTAAGTAGCCGGGTCTTTTAACTTCAGTTGTGAGCGGGTCAGTAAGTAGTGGGGTTTTTAAACTTCACCTCTGAGTTGGTCAGTAAATAGCAGTGTCTTTAAACTTCAGCTGTGAGTGGATTAGTAAATAGCAGTATCCTTAAACTTCAGCTGTGAGTGGGTCAGTAAGTAATAGGATCTTTAACCTTCAGCTGCTAGCGGGTCAGTAAGTAGGTGAGCCTTTAAACCACCTCTGAGTGTGTCAGTAAGTAGCAAGTATTTAAACTTCAGCTATGAGTGGGTCAGTAAGTAGCGGGTTCTTTAAACTTCAGCTGTGAGCGGGTCAGTAAGTAGCAGGATCTTTAAACCTCAGCCCTGAATAGGTCAGTAAGTAGTGGGGGTCTTTAAACTTCAGCTCTGAGTGGGTTAGTAAGTAGTGGAGTATTTAAAGTTCATCTGTGAGTAGGTCAGTAAGTAGTGGGGTTTTTAAACTTCAGCTCTGAGTGGGTCAGTAAGTAGTGGAGTCTTTAAAGTTCATCTGTGAGTAGGTCAGTAAGTAGCGGGTCTTTAAACTTCAGCTCTAAGGGTGTCAGTAAGTAGCGGGTCTTTAAACTTCAGCTCTAAATAGGTCAGTAAGTAGTGGGTCTTTAAACTTCAGCTCTAAGTAGGTCAGTAAGTAGCGGGTCTTTAAACTTCAGCTCTGAGTGGGTCATTAAGTAATGGAGTCTTTAAAGTTCAGCTGTGAGTGGGTCAGTAAGTAGCAGGTCTTTAAACTTCAGCTCTGAGTGGGTCAGTAAGTAGTGGAGTCTTTAAACTTCATCTCTGAGGGTGTCAGTAAGTAGCATGTCTTTAAACTTCAGCTCTGAGGGGGTCAGTAAGTAACAGGTCTTTAAACTTCAGCTCTGAGTGGGTCCGTACGTAGTGGAGTCTTTAAAGTTCAGCTGTGAGGGTGACAGTAAGCGGCGGGGTCTTTAAAGTTCGGCTGTGAGTGGGTCAGTAAATAGCAGGATATTTACACTTCAGCTCTGAGTGGGTCAGTAAATAGCAGGTTCTTTAAACTTCAGCTGTGAATGGGTCAGTAAGTAATAGGATCTTTAACCTTCAGCTGTGAGTGGGTCAGTAAGTAGCAGAGTTTTTAAACTTCAGTTGTGAGTGAGTCAGTAAGTAGCGGGGTGATTAAACGTCAGCTGTGAGTGAATCAGTAAATAGCAGAGTCTTTAAACTTCAGCTGTGAGTGGGTCAGTAAATAGCAGGGTCTTTAAACTTCAGCTGTAAATGGGTCATAGCAGTTCTTTAAACTTCAGCTGTGAGTGAATAAGTAAATAGCAGGGTCTTTAAACTTCAGCTGTGAGTGGATCAGTAAATAGCAGGTCTTTAAACTTCAGCTGTGAGTGGATTATTAAATAGCAGGGTCTTTAGACTTCATCTGTGAGCGGATCAGTAAGTAGCAGGATCTTTAAACCTCAACCCCGAGTACGTCAGTAAGTAGTGGGGTCTTTAAACTTCAGCTCTGAGTGGGTCAGTAAGTAGTGCAGTCTTTAAAGTTCATCTGTGAGTAGGTCAGTAAGTAGTGGGGTCGTTAAACTTCAGCTCTGATGGTGTCAGTAAGTAGCAGGTCTTTAAACTTCAGCTCTGAGGGTGTCAGTAAGTAGCGGATCTTTAAACTTCAGCTCTAAGTAGGTCAGTAAGTAGTGGGTCTTTAAACTTCAGCTCTGAGTGGGTCAGTAAGTAGTGGAGTCTTTAAAGTTCAGCTGTGAGTGGGACAGTAAGTAGCAGGTCTTTAAACTTCAGCTCTGAGTGGGTCAGTAAATAGTGGAGTCTTTAAACTTCATCTCTGAGGGGGTCTGTATGTAGTGGAGTCTTTAAAGTTCAGCTGTGAGGGTGACAGTAAGCGGCGGGGTCTTTAAAGTTCGGCTGTGAGTGGGTCAGTAAATAGCAGGATATTTACACTTCAGCTCTGAGTGGGTCAGTAAATAGCAGGTTCTTTAAACTTCAGCTGTGAATGGGTCAGTAAGTAATAGGATCTTTAACCTTCAGCTGTGAGTGGGTCAGTAAGTAGCAGGGTTTTTAAACTTCAGTTGTGAGTGAGTCAGTAAGTAGCGGGGTGTTTAAACGTCAGCTGTGAGTAAATCAGTAAATAGCAGAGTCTTTAAACTTCAGCTGTGAGTGTGTCAGTAAATAGCAGGGTCTTTAAACTTCAGCTGTAAATGGGTCATAGCAGGTCTTTAAACTTCAGCTGTGAGTGAATAAGTAAATAGCAGGGTCTTTAAACTTCAGGTGTGAGTGGATTATTAAATAGCAGGGTCTTTAGACTTCATCCGTGAGCGGATCAGTAAGTAGCAGGATCTTTAAACCTCAGCCCCGAGTAGGTCAGTAAGTAGTGGGGTCTTTAAACTTAAACTCTGAGTGGGTCAGTAAGTAGTGCAATCTTTAAAGTTCATCTGTGAGTAGGTCAGTAAGTAGTGGGGTCGTTAAACTTCAGCTCTGAGGGTGTCAGTAAGTAGCAGGTCTTTAAACTTCAGCTCTGAGGGTGTCAGTAAGTAGCGGATCTTTAAACTTCAGCTCTAAGTAGGTCAGTAAGTAGTGGGTCTTTAAACTTCAGCTCTGAGTGGGTCAGTAAGTAGTGGAGTCTTTAAAGTTCAGCTGTGAGTGGGTCAGTAAGTAGCAGGTCTTTAAACTTCAGCTCTGAGTGGGTCAGTAAATAGTGGAGTCTTTAAACTTCATCTCTGAGTGGGTCTGTATGTAGTGGAGTCTTTAAAGTTCAGCTGTGAGGGTGACAGTAAGCGACGGGGTCTTTAAAGTTCAGCTGTGAGTGGCTCAGTATAGCAGGATATTTACACTTTAGCTGTGAGTGGGTCAGTAAATAGCAGGATCTTTAAACATCAGCTGTGAGTGGGTCAGTAAGTAATAGGATCTTTAACCTTCAGCTGCGAGTGGGTCAGTAAGTAGCAGGGTCTTTAAACTTCAGTTGTGAGTGAGTCAGTAAGTAGCGGGGTGTTTAAACGTCAGCTGTGAGTGAATCAGTAAATAGCAGTGTCTTTAAACTTCAGCTGTGAGTGGGTCAGTAAATAGCAGGGTCTTTAAACTTCAGCTGTGAATGGGTCAGTAAATAGCAGGTCTTTAAACTTCAGCTGTGAGTGAGTAAGTAAATAGCAGGGTCTTTAAACTTCAGCTGTGAGTGGATCAGTAAATAACAGGTCTTTAAACTTCAGCTGTGAGTGGATCAGTAAATAGCAGGGTCTTTAAACTTCAGCTGTGAGTGAGTCGGTAAGTAGCGGGGTGTTTAAACGTCAGCTGTGAGTAAGTCAGTAGATAGCAGGGTCTTTAAACTTCAGGTGTGAGTGGGTCAGTAAATAGCAGGTCTTTAAACTTCAGCTGTGAGTGAGTTAGTAAATAGCAGGGTCTTTAAACTTCAGCTGTGAGTGTTTCAGTAAATAGCAGGGTCTTTAAACTTCAGCTGTGAGTGGGTCAGTAAATAGCAGGGTCTTTAAACTTCAGCTGTGAATGGGTCATAGCAGGTCTTTAAACTTCAGCCGTGAGTGAGTAAGTAAATAGCAGGGTCTTTAAACTTCAGCTGTGAGTGGATCAGTAAATAGCAGGTCTTTAAACTTCAGCTGTGAGTGGATCAGTAAATAGCAGGGTCTTTAAACTTCAGCTGTGAGCGGGTCAGTAAGTAGCAAGATCTTTAAACCTCAGCCCTTAGTAGGTCACTAAGTAGTGGGGTCTTTAAACTTCAGCTCTGAGTGGGTCAGTAAGTAGTGCAGTCTTTAAAGTTCATCTGTGAGTAGGTCAGTAAGTAGTGGGATCTTTAAACTTCAGCTCTGAGGGTGTCAGTAAGTAGCGGGTCTTTAAACTGCAGCCCTGAGGGTGTCAGTAAGTAGCGGGTCTTTAAACTTCAGCTCTAAATAGGTCAGTAAGTAGTGGGTCTTTAAACTTCAGCTCTAAGTAGGTCAGTAAGTAGTGGGTCTTTAAACTTCAGCTCTGAGTGGGTCAGTAAGTAGTGGAGTCTTTAAATTTCAGCTGTGAGTGGGTCAGTAAATAGCAGGATCTTTAAACGTCAGCTGTGAGTGGGTCAGTAAGTAATAGGATCTTTAACCTTCAGCTGCGAGTGGGTCAGTAAGTAGCAGGGTCTTTAAACTTCAGTTGTGAGTGGATCAGTAAATAGCAGGTCTTTAAACTTCAGCTGTGAGTGGATCAGTAAATAGCAGGGTCTTTAAACTTCAGCTGTGAGCGGGTCAGTAAGTAGCAAGATCTTTAAACCTCAGCCCTTAGTAGGTCACTAAGTAGTGGGGTCTTTAAACTTCAGCTCTGAGTGGGTCAGTAAGTAGTGCAGTCTTTAAAGTTCATCTGTGAGTAGGTCAGTAAGTAGTGGGATCTTTAAACTTCAGCTCTGAGGGTGTCAGTAAGTAGCGGGTCTTTAAACTTCAGCCCTGAGGGTGTCAGTAAGTAGCGGGTCTTTAAACTTCAGCTCTAAATAGGTCAGTAAGTAGTGGGTCTTTAAACTTCAGCTCTAAGTAGGTCAGTAAGTAGTGGGTCTTTAAACTTCAGCTCTGAGTGGGTCAGTAAGTAGTGGAGTCTTTAAATTTCAGCTGTGAGTGGGTCAGTAAATAGCAGGATCTTTAAACATCAGCTGTGAGTGGGTCAGTAAGTAATAGGATCTTTAACCTTCAGCTGCGAGTGGGTCAGTAAGTAGCAGGGTCTTTAAACTTCAGTTGTGAGTGAGTCAGTAAGTAGCGGGGTCTTTAAACTTCAGCTGTGAATGGGTCAGTAAATAGCAGGTCTTTAAACTTCGGCTGTGAGTGAGTAAGTAAATAGCAGGGTCTTTAAACTTCAGCTGTGAGTGGATCAGTAAATAGCAGGTCTTTAAACTTCAGCTGTGAGTGGATCAGTAAATAGCAGGGTCTTTAAACTTCAGCTGTGAGTGGGTCAGTAAATAGCAGGTCTTTAAACTTCAGCTGTGAGTGAGTCAGTAAATAGCAGGGCCTTTAAACTTCAGCTGTGAGTGTTTCAGTAAATAGCAGGGTTTTTAAACTTTAGCTGTGATTGGGTCAGTAAATAGCATGTCTTTAAACTTCAGCTGCGAGTGGGACAGTAAATAGCAGTATCTTTAAACGTCAGCTGTGAGTGGGTCAGTAAATAGCAGTATCTTTAAACTTCAGCTGTGAGTGGGTCAGTAAGTAATAGGATCTTTACCCTTCAGCTGTGAGCGGGTCAATAAGTAGGGGGATCTTTATACCACCTCAGAGTGTGTCAGTAAATAGCAGGAGTCTTTAAACTTCAGCTGTGAGGGGGTCAGTAAATAGCAGGGTCTTTAAACTTCAGCTGTGAGCGTGTCAGTAAGTAGCGGGTCTTTAAACTTCAGATGTGAGGGTGACAGTAAGTAGAGGGGTCTTTAAACTTTAGCTGTGACTAGGCCAGCTACTTCCGGGATCTATAAACCTACGCTGTGAGTATGTCAGTGACTTCCGGGGTTTTAAACATGAACTGTAGGTAAAGCCAGAGAAAAGAAAGCGACTGCACCCTCAGTAGTCAGCACCTGCTGTGTCGAGTTTCGCTTCTTGGCGCTCCCTCTAGAGGACGAAAGTCCCGTTTTGCACAACTCCTTTCTTGTTTACTTCACTTGGAGTCCAGTCTCGCTTTCCCTGTCCCACCCCCGCCTCCCCCAGGGTAGTTTCTGTGAGTAGATGTGCCCTCTGTTTTACTTAGGGACACTTTGCTGTAGGAAACGAAACTGTTGAATAAATGTCAAACTGCTTTCCAAGGAACAGAAACTCCTCTGTCCCTGCTGTGCCGCTAGCAGCTGTAATCACTGCTGGTGAATGCTGTCTCTGGCCCAGCAGCGTCTGCCAGGATCCTGGTCCAGTTCACGCCTGGGGGGAAGTGTCTGCCAGCTGAAGGGGGCTCCAGAGATGTGTCCCCCCCACAGGGGTGGCTCACACCGGCTGCGGCTGGAGTCACAAAAGACAGAACTCACCGTCTGCTCAATCAGTGCGTCAAACACACAGATCAGGCATCATCTGGGTGAGAAGGGAACTTCTGGGCGCTAGTGTCTCACCTGAGAGTGCCCATCTCAGCGAGAATGGCTCGGGGAGAGAGTGTCTCATAGATACAAGTCCCATCTAGGCGAGAGTGCCTCAATAGGTTGAGAGTGTCACATTTAGACAAATCTCATCTAGGCGAGAGTGCCTAGGGGTGAGAGTGCCCCATAAATAGATGTCTCATCTAGGCGAGAGTGCCTCAGGGTGGGAGTGACCCATGTATGCAAGTCTCATCTAGGCGAGAGTGCCTCAGGGTGAGAGTGACCAATATATGCAAGTCTAGACAAGTCTTGTCTTAGCGAGACTGCCCATCTCAGTGACAGTGTCTCAAAGAGTTGAAAGTGCCATGTCTATACAAGTCTCAAATAGGTGAGAGTGCCCATCTCAGCAAGAGTGTAACATCTAGAAAAGTCGTATCTAGGCGAGGCGTACTCATGTAGACATGAGTGCCTGTTCTCGGCGAGAGTGCCTCATCAGGTTGAGAATGCCCCATCTAGACTGGTCTCATGTAGGCGACTGTGTCCGTCTTATCTCGGTTAGAGTGCTTTGTGTACGTGAGCATGCCACATCTAGGTGAGAGTGCCTTGTGTAGCTGAGAGTGTCTCATGTAGCTGAGAGTGCCTCATCTAGGTGAGAGTGCCTCGTGTAGCTGAGAGTGTCTCATGTAGCTGAGAGTGCCTCATCTAGGTGAGAGTGCCTCATGTAGCTGAGAGTGCCTCATCTAGGTGAGAGTGCCTCATGTAGCTGAGAGTGCCACATCTAGGTGAGAGTGCCTTATGTAGTTGGGAGTGCACTTGTAGTTGAGTGCCTCATGTAGGTGAGAGTGCCACATCTAGGTGAGAGTGGCTTGTGTAGTTGAGTGTGTCTCATCTTGGTGAGAGTGCTGCATCTAGGTGGGACTGCCTCATGTAGTTGAGAGTACCTTATGTAGTTGAGAGTGCATCTTCTAGGTGAGAGTGCCTTCTGTAGTTGAGAATGTCTCATTTGCGTGAAAGTGCCTTGTGTAGTTGGGAGTAATGCATGTAGTTGAGAGTGCCTCATCAAGGTAAGAGCGCCTCATGTAGGAGGGAGTGACGTGCCTCATCCAGGTGAGAGTGCCGCATCTAGATGAGAGTGCCTCATGTAGTTGAGCGTGCCTCATATAAGTGGGAGTGCCACATCTAGGTGACAGTGCTGCATGTATTTGAGAGTGCCTCATGTAGCTAGCAGTGCCTCATCTAGGTGAGAGTGCCCCATGTAGTTGAGAGTGCCACATATAGGTGAGAGTGCCTCATGGATTGGAGAGTGCCAAATGTAGGTGTTAGTGCCGCATGTAGGTGGGAGTACCGCATATAGGTGAGAGTGCTGCATCTAGGTGTTAGTGCCACATCTAGGTGGGAGTGCCTCTTGTACTTTAGTGTCTCATGTAGGTGGGAGTGCCACATCTAGGTGAGAGTGTCTCATGTAGGTGGGAGTGCCACATCTAGATGATAGTGTCTCATGTAGATTGGAGTGCCACATCTAGGTGAGAGTGCCTCATGTAGCTGCGAGTGCCTCGTGCAGGTGAAAATGAGGGCCTCATGTAGGTGAGAGTACCTCATGTAGCTGAGAGTGCCTCATGTAGGTGCGAGAGTGCCTCGTCTACGTGAGAGTTCCTCGCTTGGTGAGAGTGCCTCATGTAGCTGAGTGTGCCTCATCTAGATGAGAGTGGCTTGTGTAGGTGAGAGTGCCTCATGTAGCTGAGTGTGCCTCATCTAGGTGAGAGTACCTCATGTAGCTGAGAGTGCCTCATGTAGGTGCAAGAGTGCCTCGTCTAGGTGAGAGTTCCTCGCTTGGTGAGAGTCCCTCATGTAGCTGAGTGTGCCTCATCTAGATGAGAGTGCCTTGTGTAGGTGAGAGTGCCTCATATAGCTGAGTGTGCCTCATGTAGGTGAGAGTGCCTCGTGTAGGTGAGAGTGCCTCGTGTATGTGAGTGTGCCTTAACTAGTTGAGAGTGAATGTGCCTCATTTAGGTGAGAGTGCCTTGTGTATTTGCGAGTGCCTGGTGTAGCTGAGAGTGCCTCATTTATGTGACAGTAAGTGCCTCATCTAGTTGAGAGTGCCTTGTGTAGGTGAGAGTGTCTTGTGTAGGTGAGAGTGCCTCATCTAGGTGAGAGTGTGTCATGTAGGTGAGATTGCCTTGTGTAGATGAGTGTGCCTCATGTAGCTGTATGCCTCATCTAGGTGAGAGTGCCTCACGCACGTGACAGTAAGTGCCTCATTTATGTGAGAGTGTCTCGCCTAGGGGACAGTAAGTACCCTCACCATGCAGAGGACACATCTCGAAGCCCTAGTCTCAGAAGGCTTATGGCAGCCCTCCCCACAGCAGGGGGAAGCTCAGATCAGTCACTAGCTGTGACATCCCCACCTGTCTGACAGCTCAGCATCTGTGACCAACCTCAGCAGATACATGAAACCATACTGTGGTTGAAACACAGGCCCTGGTTTATCACTCCATAGCCGGTAAGTACTTCTAGAAAGGTGAATGATAAACAAGCATTGGCCAAGCCAATAGCTTTTACCTTTGTCTGAAGTAAGCACACTGTGGTGCTCTAGCTGGACGTGAACCAAAAAACTTACTAACATCCATTTTAACAAGGCCCAGCAGTCGTGTACACACACCTGTGTGCCCAGCTCAAGAAGCGTACAGGTATCGATCATGTCAGTGGTACACAGCCTACAGGCATGGGTGACACGTAGATCTATTTGATAATAAAAATTTGCAAAAATAAAGAAAACTTTTTTAGAAGAAGTAGTGATGTAGAAAGTTTTATGAGGGTAAATGCATTTTCTGTTCCAATAACAAAATTATACTCATTAACAACAACACCAGGACAAAGAAAATCCCTTCCAATAACAATCAACTGTAAATCCAAGATTTGCCATAACTAAACTGTAGGAAGTTGGCTCTGTATGCACTATCTCAAAGTAAGGAATAGTATGCACAGAGTCCAAGGGTTCCCCTTAGAGGTAAGATAGTGGCAAAAAGAGATAATACTAATGCTCTATTTTGTGGTAGTGTGGTCGAGCAGTAGGCTTATCAAAGGAGTAGTGTTAAGCACTTGTTGTACATACACATAGACAATAAATGAGGTACACACACTCAGAGACAAATCCAGCCAATAGGTTTTGTAATAGAAAAATATCTTTTCTTAGTTTATTTTAAGAACCACAGGTTCAAATTTAACATGTAATATCTTGTTTGAAAGGTATTGCAGGTAAGTACATTAGGAACTTTGAATCATTTCAATTGCATGTATACTTTTAAAGTTATTCACAAATAGCTATTTTAAAAGTGGACACTGCAATTTTCACAGTTCCTGGGGGAGGTAAGTTTTTGTTAGTTTTACCAGGTAAGTAAGACACTTACAGGGTTCAGTTCTTGGTCCAAGGTAGCCCACCGTTGGGGGTTCAGAGCAACCCCAAAGTTACCACACCAGCAGCTCAGGGCCGGTCAGGTGCAGAGTTCAAAGTGGTGCCCAAAACGCATAGGCTTCAATGGAGAGAAGGGGGTGCCCCGGTTCCGGTCTGCTTGCAGGTAAGTACCCGCGTCTTCGGAGGGCAGACCAGGGGGGTTTTGTAGGGCACCGGGGGGGACACAAGCCCACACAGAAATTTCACCCTCAGCGGCGCGGGGGCGGCCGGGTGCAGTGTTAGAACAAGCGTCGGGTTCGCAATGGAAGTCAATGAGAGATCAAGGGATCTCTTCAGCGCTGCAGGCAGGCAAGGGGGGGCTTCCTCGGGGAAACCTCCACTTGGGCAAGGGAGAGGGACTCCTGGGGGTCACTTCTGCAGTGAAAGTCCGGTCCTTCAGGTCCTGGGGGCTGCGGGTGCAGGGTCTTTTCCAGGCGTCGGGACTTAGGTTTCAGAGAGTCGCGGTCAGGGGAAGCCTCGGGATTCCCTCTGCAGGCGACGCTGTGGGGGCTCAGGGGGGACAGGTTTTGGTACTCACAGTCGTAGAGTAGTCCGGGGGTCCTCCCTGAGGTGTTGGTTCTCCACCAGCCGAGTCGGGGTCGCCGGGTGCAGTGTTGCAAGTCTCACGCTTCTTGCGGGGAGATTGCAGGGTTCTTTAAAGCTGCTCCTTTGGATAAAGTTGCAGTCTTTTTGGAGCAGGTCCGCTGTCCTCAGGAGTTTCTTGTCGTCGAAGCAGGGCAGTCCTCAGAGGATTTAGAGGTCGCTGGTCCCTTTGGAAGGCGTCGCTGGAGCAGAGTTCTTTGGAAGGCAGGAGACAGGCCGGTGAGTTTCTGGAGCCAAGGCAGTGGTTGTCTTCTGGTCTTCCTCTGCAGGGGTTTTCAGCTAGGCAGTCCTTCTTCTTGTTGTTGCAGGAATCTAATTTTCTAGGGTTCAGGGTAGCCCTTAAATACTAAATTTAAGGGCGTGTTTAGGTCTGGGGGGTTAGTAGCCAATGGCTACTAGCCCTGAGGGTGGGTACACCCTCTTTGTGCCTCCTCCCAAGGGGAGGGGGTCACAATCCTAACCCTATTGGGGGAATCCTCCATCTGCAAGATGGAGGATTTCTAAAAGTTAGAGTCACCTCAGCTCAGGACACCTTAGGGGCTGTCCTGACTGGCCAGTGACTCCTCCTTGTTATTCTCATTATTTTCTCCGGCCTTGCCGCCAAAAGTGGGGGCCGGGGCCGGAGGGGGCGGGCAACTCCACTAGCTGGAGTGTCCTGCGGTGCTGTGACAAAGGGGTGAGCCTTTGAGGCTCACCGCCAGGTGTTACAGCTCCTGCCTGGGGGAGGTGTTAGCATCTCCACCCAGTGCAGGCTTTGTTACTGGCCTCAGAGTGACAAAGGCACTCTCCCCATGTGGCCAGCAACATGTCTCTAGTGTGGCAGGCTGCTGGAACTAGTCAGCCTACACAGATAGTCGGTTAAGTTTCAGGGGGCACCTCTAAGGTGCCCTCTGGGGTGTATTTTGCAATAAAATGTACACTGGCATCAGTGTGCATTTATTGTGCTGAGAAGTTTGATACCAAACTTCCCAGTTTTCAGTGTAGCCATTATGGTGCTGTGGAGTTCGTGTAAAACAGACTCCCAGACCATATACTCTTATGGCTACCCTGCACTTACAATGTCTAAGGTTTTGCTTAGACACTGTAGGGGTACAGTGCTCATGCACTGGTACCCTCACCTATGGTATAGTGCACCCTGCCTTAGGGCTGTAAGGCCTGCTAGAGGGGTGTCTTACCTATACTGCATAGGCAGTGAGAGGCTGGCATGGCACCCTGAGGGGAGTGCCATGTCGACGTACTCGTTTTGTCGTCACTAGCACACACAAGCTGGCAAGCAGTGTGTCTGTGCTGAGTGAGAGGTCTCCAGGGTGGCATAAGACATGCTGCAGCCCTTAGAGACCTTCCTTGGCATCAGGGCCCTTGGTACTAGAAGTACCAGTTACAAGGGACTTATCTGGATGCCAGGGTCTGCCAATTGTGGATACAAAAGTACAGGTTAGGGAAAGAACACTGGTGCTGGGGCCTGGTTAGCAGGCCTCAGCACACTTTCAATTGTAAACATAGCATCAGCAAAGGCAAAAAGTCAGGGGGCAACCATGCCAAGGAGGCATTTCCTTACACAACCCCCCCCCCAAACGAAAGAGGATGAGACTAACCTTTCCCAAGAGAGTCTTCATTTTCTAAGTGGAAGAACCTGGAAAGGCCATCTGCATTGGCATGGGCAGTCCCAGGTCTGTGTTCCACTATAAAGTCCATTCCCTGTAGGGAGATGGACCACCTCAACAGTTTAGGATTTTCACCTTTCATTTGCATCAGCCATTTGAGAGGTCTGTGGTCAGTTTGAACTAGGAAGTGAGTCCCAAAGAGGTATGGTCTCAGCTTCTTCAGGGACCAAACCACAGCAAAGGCCTCCCTCTCAATGGCACTCCAACGCTGCTCCCTGGGGAGTAACCTCCTGCTAATGAAAGCAACAGGCTGGTCAAGGCCATCATAATTTGTTTGGGACAAAACTGCCCCTATCCCATGTTCAGAGGCATCTGTCTGCACAATGAACTGCTTAGAATAATCTGGAGCTTTTAGAACTGGTGCTGAGCACATTGCTTGTTTCAGGGTGTCAAAGGCCTGTTGGCATTCCACAGTCCAGTTCACTTTCTTGGGCATTTTCTTGGAGGTGAGTTCAGTGAGGGCTGTCACAATGGATCCATATCCCTTCACAAACCTCCTGTAATACCCAGTCAAACCAAGGAATGCCCTGACTTGAGTCTGGGTTTTTGGAGCTACCCAGTCCAGAATAGTCTGGATCTTGGGTTGGAGTGGCTGAACTTGGCCTCCACCTACAAGGTGTCCCAAGTAAACCACAGTTCCCTGCCCTATCTGGCATTTGGATGCCTTGATAGAGAGGCCTGCAGATTGCAGAGCCTTCAAAACCTTCTTCAGGTGGACCAGGTGATCCTGCCAGGTGGAGCTAAAGACAGCAATATCATCAAGATAAGCTGTGCTAAAGGACTCCAAGCCAGCAAGGACTTGACTCACCAACCTTTGGAAAGTGGCAGGGGCATTCTTTAAACCAAAGGGCATAACAGTAAACTGATAATGCCCATCAGGTGTGGAGAATGCTGTTTTCTCTTTTGCTCCAGGTGCCATTTTTATTTGCCAGTACCCTGCTGTCAAGTCAAAGGTACTTAAGAATTTGGCAGCACCTAATTTGTCTATGAGCTCATCAGCTCTAGGAATTGGATGAGCATCTGTCTTGGTGACAGAGTTGAGCCCTCTGTAGTCCACACAAAACCTCATCTCTTTCTTTCCATCTTTGGTGTGAGGTTTGGGGACTAAGACCACTGGGCTAGCCCAGGGGCTGTCAGAGCGCTCAATTACTCCCAATTCCAGCATCTTGTGGACTTCCACCTTGATGCTTTCCTTAACATGGTCAGACTGTCTAAAAATTTTGTTTTTGACAGGCATGCTGTCTCCTGTGTCCACATCATGGGTACACAGGTGTGTCTGACCAGGGGTTAGGGAGAAGAGTTCAGGAAACTGTTGTAGGACTCTCCTACAATCAGCTTGCTGTTGGCCAGAGAGGGTGTCTGAGTAGATCACTCCATCTACTGAGCCATCTTTTGGGTCTGATGACAGAAGATCAGGGAGAGGTTCACTCTCTGCCTCCTGATCCTCATCTGTTACCATCAACAGATTTACATCAGCCCTGTCATGGAAGAGCTTAAGGCGGTTCACATGGATCACCCTCTTGGGGCTCCTGCTTGTGCCCAGGTCCACCAGGTAGGTGACCTGACTCTTCCTTTCTAGCACTGGGTAAGGGCCACTCCATTTGTCCTGGAGTGCCCTGGGAGCCACAGGCTCCAGAACCCAGACTTTCTGCCCTGGTTGGAACTCAACCATTGCAGCCTTTTGGTCATACCAAAACTTCTGGAGCTGTTGGCTGGCCTCAAGGTTTTTGGTTACCTTTTCCATGTACTCTGCCATTCTAGAGCGAAGGCCAAGTACATAGTCCACTATGTCTTGTTTAGGCTCATGAAGAGGTCTCTCCCAGCCTTCTTTAACAAGAGCAAGTGGTCCCCTTACAGGGTGACCAAACAGAAGTTCAAAGGGTGAGAATCCTACTCCCTTCTGTGGCACCTCTCTGTAAGCAAAAAGCAGACATGGCAAGAGGACATCCCATCTCCTTTTGAGTTTTTCTGGTAGCCCCATGATCATGCCTTTTAATGTCTTGTTGAATCTCTCAACTAAGCCATTAGTTTGTGGATGGTATGGTGTAGTGAATTTGTAAGTCACTCCACACTCATTCCACATGTGTTTTAGGTATGCTGACATGAAGTTGGTACCTCTGTCAGACACCACCTCCTTAGGGAAACCCACTCTGGTAAAGATACCAATGAGGGCCTTGGCTACTGCAGGGGCAGTAGTCGACCTAAGGGGAATAGCTTCAGGATACCTAGTAGCATGATCCACTACTACTAGGATGTACATATTTCCTGAGGCTGTGGGAGGTTCCAGTGGACCAACTATGTCCACACCCACTCTTTCAAAGGGGACCCCCACCACTGGAAGTGGAATGAGGGGGGGCCTTTGGGTGCCCACCTGTCTTACCACTGGATTGACAGGTGGGGCAGGAGAGGCAAAACTCCTTAACCTTCTGGGACATATTGGGCCAGTAGAAGTGGTTGACTAACCTCTCCCACGTCTTGGTTTGTCCCAAATGCCCAGCAAGGGGAATATCATGGGCTAAGGTCAGAATAAACTCTCTGAACGACTGAGGCACTACCACTCTCCTAGTGGCACCAGGTTTGGGGTCTCTGGCCTCAGTGTACAGGAGTCCATCTTCCCAATAGACCCTATGTGTTCCATTTTTCTTGCCCTTGGACTCTTCAGCAGCTTGCTGCCTAAGGCCTTCAAGAGAGGGACAGGTTTCTTGTCCCTTACACAGCTCCTCCCTTGAGGGTCCCCCTGGGCCTAAGAGCTCAACCTGATAAGGTTCCAGCTCCAAAGGCTCAGTTCCCTCAGAGGGCAGAACTTCTTCCTGAGAAGAGAGGTTCTCTTTTTCTGACTGTGTTGTAGTTGGTTTCCCAACTGACTTTCCTTTTCTCTTGGTAGGCTGGGCCATTCTTCCAGGCTCCAGCTCTACTTTTTCACCCTGTGCCTTGCATTGTGCTCTTGTTTTTACACACACCAGTTCAGGGATACCCAGCATGGCTGCATGGGTTTTTAGTTCTACCTCAGCCCATGCTGAGGACTCCAGGTCATTTCCAAGCAGACAGTCTACTGGGATGTTTGAGGAGACCACCACCTGTTTCAGGCCATTGACCCCTCCCCATTCTAAAGTTACCATTGCCATGGGATGTGCTTTAGTCTGATTGTCAGCATTGGTGACTGTATAGGTTTTTCCAGTCATGTATTGGCCAGGGGAAACCAGTTTCTCTGTCACCATGGTGACACTGGCACCTGTATCCCTCAGGCCCTCTACACTTGTCCCATTAATAAAGAGCTGCTGCCTGTATTTTTGCATGTTAGGCGGCCAGGCAGCTAGTGTGGCTAAATCCACCCCACCCTCAGAGACTAGAGTAGCTTCAGTGTGGACCCTGATTTGCTCTGGGCACACTGTTGATCCCACTTGGAGACTAGCCATTCCAGTGTTACCTGGATTGGAGTTTGGAGTGGAACTTTTCTTGGGACAGGCCTTGTCTCCAGTTTGGTGTCCAGACTGACTACAGTTACGACACCAGGCCTTTTTGGGATCAAAGTTTTTACCCTTGTACCCAGGATTGTTTTGTGAAGAGGCTCTGGGCCCACCCTCCTGTGCAGGTTTTTGGGGGCCTGTAGAAGACTCTTTACTATTTTTATTTTTGGCTGTCTCACCACCTTTCCCCTGGGGAGGTTTTGTGACCCCTTTCTTTTGGTCACCCCCTGTGGAAGTTTTGGACACCCTTGTCTTGACCCAATGGTCCGCCTTCTTTCCCAATTCTTGGGGAGAAATTGGTCCTAGGTCTACCAGATGCTGATGCAGTTTATCATTGAAACAATTACTTAACAGGTGTTCTTTCACAAATAAATTGTACAGCCCATCATAATTACTTACACCACTGCCTTGAATCCAACCATCTAGTGTTTTTACTGAGTAGTCTACAAAGTCAACCCAGGTCTGGCTCGAGGATTTTTGAGCCCCCCTGAATCTAATCCTATACTCCTCAGTGGAGAATCCAAAGCCCTCAATCAGGGTACCCTTCATGAGGTCATAAGATTCTGCATCTTTTCCAGAGAGTGTGAGGAGTCTATCCCTACACTTTCCTGTGAACATTTCCCAAAGGAGAGCACCCCAGTGAGATCTGTTCACTTTTCTGGTTACACAAGCCCTCTCAAAAGCTGTGAACCATTTGGTGATGTCATCACCATCTTCATATTTAGTTACAATCCCTTTAGGGATTTTCAACATGTCAGGAGAATCTCTGACCCTATTTATGTTGCTGCCACCATTGATGGGTCCTAGGCCCATCTCTTGTCTTTCCCTTTCTATGGCTAGGATCTGTCTTTCTAAAGCCAATCTTTTGGCCATCCTGGCTAACTGGATGTCCTCTTCACTGGGGTTATCCTCAGTGATTTCAGAGTTGTTGGTCCCTCCTGTGAGGGAAC
Source organism: Pleurodeles waltl (assembly GCF_031143425.1). Classification (NCBI taxonomy): domain Eukaryota; kingdom Metazoa; phylum Chordata; class Amphibia; order Caudata; family Salamandridae; genus Pleurodeles; species Pleurodeles waltl. Next base: position 11,486,536 of record NC_090449.1, on the reverse strand, counting down.
CAGCATCTCTGACTATTATTTGTGGAGTCAGGGCTTGAGAAGCCCTGCTCTCCCTAAGTAGGACTGGAGGGGGGGAATTTCCCTCCAAGTCACTATCTTCATCCTCTGAGTTGCCATCCTCAGAGGGGTTGGCCTTTTCAAACTCTGCCAAAAGCTCCTGGAGCTGTACTTTGGTAGGTTTGGGGCCCATTGCTATTTTCTTTAGTTTACAGAGTGACCTTAGCTCTCTCATCTGTAGATGGAGGTAAGGTGTGGTGTCGAGTTCCACCACAGTCACATCTGTGCTAGACATTTTGCTTCTAAAAGTTGGAATACTTTTTAAGAATCTACAACTAGTTCTAGGTTCTAATTCAAACTTTTACAAACTTTTAAACTCTAAAAGAAATGCTCAACAGGATCTAACACAAGGCCCTAGCAGGTCTTTTAAGAATTTAGAAAACTTTTCAAATTGCAAAAATCAATTTCTAATGACAATTTTGGAATTTGTCGTGTGATCAGGTATTGGCTGAGTAGTCCAGCAAATGCAAAGTCTTGTACCCCACCGCTGATCCACCAATGTAGGAAGTTGGCTCTGTATGCACTATCTCAAAGTAAGGAATAGTATGCACAGAGTCCAAGGGTTCCCCTTAGAGGTAAGATAGTGGCAAAAAGAGATAATACTAATGCTCTATTTTGTGGTAGTGTGGTCGAGCAGTAGGCTTATCAAAGGAGTAGTGTTAAGCACTTGTTGTACATACACATAGACAATAAATGAGGTACACACACTCAGAGACAAATCCAGCCAATAGGTTTTGTTATAGAAAAATATCTTTTCTTAGTTTATTTTAAGAACCACAGGTTCAAATTTAACATGTAATATCTTGTTTGAAAGGTATTGCAGGTAAGTACATTAGGAACTTTGAATCATTTCAATTGCATGTATACTTTTAAAGTTATTCACAAATAGCTATTTTAAAAGTGGACACAGTGCAATTTTCACAGTTCCTGGGGGAGGTAAGTTTTTGTTAGTTTTACCAGGTAAGTAAGACACTTACAGGGTTCAGTTCTTGGTCCAAGGTAGCCCACCGTTGGGGGTTCAGAGCAACCCCAAAGTTACCACACCAGCAGCTCAGGGCCGGTCAGGTGCAGAGTTCAAAGTGGTGCCCAAAACGCATAGGCTTCAATGGAGAGAAGGGGGTGCCCCGGTTCCGGTCTGCTTGCAGGTAAGTACCCGCGTCTTCGGAGGGCAGACCAGGGGGGTTTTGTAGGGCACCGGGGGGGACACAAGCCCACACAGAAATTTCACCCTCAGCGGCGCGGGGGCGGCCGGGTGCAGTGTTAGAACAAGCGTCGGGTTCGCAATGTAAGTCAATGAGAGATCAAGGGATCTCTTCAGCGCTGCAGGCAGGCAAGGGGGGGCTTCCTTGGGGAAACCTCCACTTGGGCAAGGGAGAGGGACTCCTGGGGGTCACTTCTGCAGTGAAAGTCCGGTCCTTCAGGTCCTGGGGGCTGCGGGTGCAGGGTCTTTTCCAGGCGTCGGGACTTAGGTTTCAGAGAGTCGCGGTCAGGGGAAGCCTCGGGATTCCCTCTGCAGGCGGCGCTGTGGGGGCTCAGGGGGGACAGGTTTTGGTACTCACAGTCGTAGAGTAGTCCGGGGGTCCTCCCTGAGGTGTTGGTTCTCCACCAGCCGAGTCGGGGTCGCCGGGTGCAGTGTTGCAAGTCTCACGCTTCTTGCGGGGAGATTGCAGGGTTCTTTAAAGCTGCTCCTTTGGATAAAGTTGCAGTCTTTTTGGAGCAGGTCCGCTGTCCTCAGGAGTTTCTTGTCGTCGAAGCAGGGCAGTCCTCAGAGGATTCAGAGGTCGCTGGTCCCTTTGGAAGGCATCGCTGGAGCAGAGTTCTTTGGAAGGCAGGAGACAGGCCGGTGAGTTTCTGGAGCCAAGGCAGTGGTTGTCTTCTGGTCTTCCTCTGCAGGGGTTTTCAGCTAGGCAGTCCTTCTTCTTGTTGTTGCAGGAATCTAATTTTCTAGGGTTCAGGGTAGCCCTTAAATACTAAATTTAAGGGCGTGTTTAGGTCTGGGGGGTTAGTAGCCAATGGCTACTAGCCCTGAGGGTGGGTACACCCTCTTTGTGCCTCCTCCCAAGGGGAGGGGGTCACAATCCTAACCCTATTGGGGGAATCCTCCATCTGCAAGATGGAGGATTTCTAAAAGTTAGAGTCCCCTTAGCTCAGGACACCTTAGGGGCTGTCCTGACTGGCCAGTGACTCCTCCTTGTTATTCTCATTATTTTCTCTGGCCTTGCCGCCAAAAGTGGGGGCCGGGGCCGGAGGGGGCGGGCAACTCCACTAGCTGGAGTGTCCTGCGGTGCTGTGACAAAGGGGTGAGCCTTTGAGGCTCACCGCCAGGTGTTACAGCTCCTGCCTGGGGGAGGTGTTAGCATCTCCACCCAGTGCAGGCTTTGTTACTGGCCTCAGAGTGACAAAGGCACTCTCCCCATGTGGCCAGCAACATGTCTCTAGTGTGGCAGGCTGCTGGAACTAGTCAGCCTACACAGATAGTCGGTTAAGTTTCAGGGGGCACCTCTAAGGTGCCCTCTGGGGTGTATTTTGCAATAAAATGTACACTGGCATCAGTGTGCATTTATTGTGCTGAGAAGTTTGATACCAAACTTCCCAGTTTTCAGTGTAGCCATTATGGTGCTGTGGAGTTCGTGTAAAACAGACTCCCAGACCATATACTCTTATGGCTACCCTGCACTTACAATGTCTAAGGTTTTGCTTAGACACTGTAGGGGTACAGTGCTCATGCACTGGTACCCTCACCTATGGTATAGTGCACCCTGCCTTAGGGCTGTAAGGCCTGCTAGAGGGGTGTCTTACCTATACTGCATAGGCAGTGAGAGGCTGGCATGGCACCCTGAGGGGAGTGCCATGTCGACTTACTCGTTTTGTCGTCACTAGCACACACAAGCTGGCAAGCAGTGTGTCTGTGCTGAGTGAGAGGTCTCCAGGGTGGCATAAGACATGCTGCAGCCCTTAGAGACCTTCCTTGGCATCAGGGCCCTTGGTACTAGAAGTACCAGTTACAAGGGACTTATCTGGATGCCAGGGTCTGCCAATTGTGGATACAAAAGTACAGGTTAGGGAAAGAACACTGGTGCTGGGGCCTGGTTAGCAGGCCTCAGCACACTTTCAATTGTAAACATAGCATCAGCAAAGGCAAAAAGTCAGGGGGCAACCATGCCAAGGAGGCATTTCCTTACATAAACCCAAACAAAGCCTTTGAACTCAGGCCTAACTCCAAACACTGATCCTTATTTAAAGGTAACTCCAAGTTTTAACACAGTTCTAGGCACTATCCTAACTCTAAACATAACATCACTCCCAACTCTGATCCTAATCCCTGATCCAACCACACCCTAAACCTAAACCTAACCATGGTTTTTACAGCAATCCTCACCCTTAACCTAATCATAGCCCTTACCATAAATCCTCACCTTTAGCCAAACCATATATTTTACAATAATCCTCAACCATAACTAGTCATACACCTTGCCATAATCCTCACCCTTAACCTAACCATAGATTTTACAATAATCCTTAACCATACCTCAATCATAGGTTTTGCCATAATCCTCACCCTTAACCAAACCATAGTTTTTACAATAACCCTCAACCATAACCCAGTCATAGGTTTACCATACCTCACCCTTAACTAAACCATAGATTATACAATAATCCTCAACCATAACCCAATCATAGGCTTTAGCATAATCCCCACCCTTAACCAAACCATAGATTTAACCTAAACCATAATCCAACCATAGTCCTAAACCTAATCATAGCCCTTTAAGTAACACTCACTTTTAACCGAACCACAGTTTCTACAGTAATCCTCAACCATAACCTACTCATAGCCTATAGAGTAATCTGCATCTTTAGCACTCTCAGTAATCCTCACCCTTAACCTAAACCATAATCCAACCATAGTCCTAAACCTAATCATAGCCTGTTCGGTAAAACTCACTTTAACCGAACCACATCTTTTCCAGTAATCCTCAACCATAACCTAATCATAGCCTACACAGTAATCTGCATCCTTGAGATAAACCATAATCTAAACATAATCCAACCCTTGCTGTAGTTTCTCCAGTAATCCTCAGTGTAGAGTGGATAGAATGAGAACTGTGCAAGAGACAAGCAGGGTTATGGAATGTAGAATGTGGGAGCTCAGTATGGAGTGATATGAAAATAAACAAAGCAGTGGTTGTCAAGGGGGAGGAGCCCGGGGCTGCTTGATGAGAATAGAAACTGTCATTCCCCAGCCACAAGGACTGCAGTGAATCCTCACCTAAGATGGCGACAAGTTTCAAGGAGTGTTCAGAGGACAGAGGAAGAGTTTCTTCACTTAGAGAAAACTGCATGGAAAAACAGCGCCCCCATGCTAAAGTACCCCTGGAAGGGTAAGTGTGTGTGTCCAGCTCCCACCTCTTCCGGGTAGTTGGCCTGGCATCTAATCAGTAATTAGCCAAGGGAGCTCATTTTGAAGCTGAGTCACTGCATGTGCCCCCCCCCCCACCCCACCCCCACCAGCCAAACCCGTTCAAAGGCCACTAACTACAGACTCAAGGGATGACTTGTGGATCAGAGGTCCAGTACAAGGACCAGCCTCCCCTGCACCTCAGGACCGCCCCAACACTCCAGCGGTTCAGGAAAGGCCTCCAGACCCGGCTGCTCCAATGAACAGAGCACCAGAAGCAGCTAGCAATCCCAGAGCCTTGAGGCCCCCACGGGTGGTCAATCGCTGTACTTTACTGATTGATGGAATGATTGAGGGATGCTCACATTAGAAAGCTATACACATTTGAGTGTAAACCAGCTGGCCGCTAGATGGCGCCAGGGCAAGAAATATTTCCTCCAAACTTCTCCACCAGATGCAGGAAGGACCGGCTTTAGGGCAGTGCAGGTGGTGGGTGGCACCGGATGCTGATCTGAATTGGGGGGCGCTGACCTCAGAGGGGCGCTGTGTTTAGCAATAACTTAGAAACTTGCGATTTAAAAGCACTCCCTGAAAAGTTTCTTGTGGGTTCATTCTTCAGGAAGCACTTAAAAAGTCAAGATACCTCTTGTGATTAATGTTCCTGCTAGGAAGGGAGATGGGAGTTTGTGGCAGCTTTGACTCGCCATAAAGTAGCGCAGAGGGTTAATGTGCCTGCTGCAAAGAGCACAACTATATTTTATGTGGATAGCTGAGTGGATTAGTAGAATCAGCCTTTACAAGCGCTTTAAATGAACATATGTGAAAGTGGGTCTATGGAGAGATGGGGGGCACATTTGCTGGGTGGTAGTGAGGGGGTGGTCGCTGAAGCCGGCCCTGGCAGTAAACATACTGATACGTATTAACAAAAGAGACTCTGTGGGTTAAAGAGACCAGGTTTAATCCGAATATACCGCAGTAATAAGCAAGGGGGCGGCTCAGGCAACGCCTTCTTGAGATGGCTGGAGAGCGAGTGTTACCTGTGAGAAGTGACGTCACAGTACGTGACACACCTGGGTCTCAGCATCTCTCCTGGACCGGTGCGTGCACAGGTGCCCAGTACACCTGCAGCATCCCAGACACACACCTGCATCGCAGCTGAAACCCTGGGAGGGGGCACGACAGAAGGGGCAGGGGTAAGGGGGCATGAGACCGGGGTACACAGGTCGTGCCACGATGCCCCCCATTTGTTCTCTTCCTGGTGAGGAGGGGTGCTGGGGAGTGGGCACAGGAGCAGGGCATGAATGTGCCCCTCGCTGGAAGGCAGGGCACAGCGGGTCAGCATGGCATGGGCTGAGCACAGGGGGGCCGGAGGGGTGGCACCGCGGGGAGGCCCTTCAGCAAGGGGGTGTGCAGAGCGAAAGAGGGGTGCCTCCAAGGAAGAGTGACGTCCAGGAGGGGGGTGTGGCAGAGTGAAAGGGGGTGCCTCCAAGGAGGAGTGACCTCCGGGAGGGGGCGGGGCTCCCTGGCTCTACAAGACGGAGTCTGCCCGTACATGCCCCAGTCCTCCTGGAAGCTGCCCCTCTGCCAGTGCCAGCCTCCTCCGTGCCCTCCGGCCCGCAGCGCCCGTCTCACCGGTGAGTGCATCTCCAGCTTCCGCAGCAGGCTGGTGCCCGGGGGTGAGGGCACCAGTTACACGGGTGCAGCGGCATGTGTTTACCCGGCGCCGTACTGTACGATGTATTCACCGGGACACCGCACTTACTGCGCTGTTCACCAGAGTATAGCCGCGAACCCAGGGCTCTTTCCCGTGGAGCATCTGCTCCTGAGAGTACTAGACATGGAATGTACGAGTACTGGTACTCGGTATATCAGAGCACCTCTGCGATCTGCAGAAGTACTGGTACTCGTCTGATATACAGAACTATTGGTACTCGGTATATCAGAGCACCCGTGTGATCTACAGAAGTAGTGCCGGTACGCAGTATATCGGAGTATCTCTGTGATCTACAGAAGTACCGGTACTCGGTATATCAGAGCACCAGTGTGATCTGTAGAAGTACCGGTACTCGGTATATCCGAGCACCCGCGCGATCTACAGAAGTACCGGTACTATGTATATCAGAGCACTGCCGTGATCTACAGAGGTACCGGTACTCGGTATATCAGAGCACCCGTGTGATCTGTAGAAGTACCGGTACTCGGTATATCAGAACACCCGCGTGATCTGCAGAAGTACCAGTACTCTGTATATCAGAGCACCCGCGTGATCTACAGAAGTACTGGTACTCGGTATATCAGAGCACCTCTGTGATCTGCAGAAGTACTGGTACTCGTGTGATATACAGAACTATTGGTACTCGGTAGATCAGAGCACCCGTGTGATCTACAGAAGTAATGCCGGTACTCAGTATATCAGAGTATCTCTGTGATCTACAGAAGTACTGGTACTCGGTATATCAGAGTACCCCGTGCTCTACAGAAGTACTGTTATTTGGTATACCAGAGTACCCATGTGATCTACAGAAGTGCTGGTAATGGGTATGTCAGAGTACCCGTGTGATCCGCAGAAGTGCTGGTGCTCAGTATGTCAAGAGTACCTGTGTGACCTACAGAAGTACCAGTACTCAGTATATCAGAGTATCCATGTGATCTACAGAAGTACTGGTACTTTGTATATCAGAGTACCCATGTGATCTACAGAAGTGCCTATTAAAAGTATGGCACCTCTGTTGAGAAGTGCATAGCATGTAATCCCTGCTACTTACCTGCATAGTCTGGCATATATGTTATTTACCTTCATAGTCTGGCATCTGTGCTATTTACCTCCATAGTCTGGCATCTGTGCTATTTACCTCCATAGTCTGGCATCTGTGCTATTTACCTGCATAGCCTGGAATCTGTGCTATTTACCTCGATAGTCTGGCATCTCTGCTATTTACCTGCATAGCCTGGAATCTGTGCTATTTACCTGCATAGTCTGTCATTTCTGCTATTTACCTACATAGTCTGGCATCTCTGGTATTTACCTGCATAGTCTGGCATCTCTGTTATTTACTTCCATACTCTAGCATCTCTGTTATTTACCTGCATAGCCTGGAATATGTGCCATGTACCTGCATAGTCTGGCATCTCTGTTACTTACCTGCATAGTATGGCATCTCTGCTATTTACCTGCATAGTCTGGCATCTCTGCTATTTACCTGCATAGTCTGGCATATCTGTTATTTACCTCCATAGTCTGGCATCTCTGCTAATTATCTCCATAGTCTGGCATATCTGCTATTTGCCTGCATAACCTGGAATCTGTGCTATGTACCTGCATAGCCTGGAATCTGTGCTATTTACCTGCATAGTGTGGCATCTCTGCTACTTACCTGCATAGTCTGGCATCTCTGCTATTTACCTGCATAGTCTGGCATTTCTGCTATTTAGCTGCATTTACCTGTATAGTCTGGCATCTCTGCTATTTACCTGCATAGTCTGGCATATCTGTTATTTACCGCCATAGTCTGGCATCTCTGCTATTTACCTCCTTAGTCTGGCATCTCTGCTATTTACCTGCATAGTCTGGAATCTGTGCTATTTACCTGCATAGTCTGTCATTTCTGCTATTTACCTGCATAGCCTGGAATCTGTGCTATTTACCTGCATAGTCTGTCATCTCTGTTATTTACCTACATAGTCTGTCATTTCTGCTATTTACCTGCATAGCCTGGAATCTGTGCTATTTACCTGCATAGTCTGTCATCTCTGCTATTTACCTGCATAGTCTGGCATCTGTTATTTACCTCAATAGTTTGGCATCTCTGTTATTTACCTGCATAGCATGGAATCTGTGCTATGTACCTGCATAGTCTGGCATCTCTGCTATTTACCTGCGTAGTGTGGCATCTCTGCTATTTACCTGCATAGTCTGGCATCTCTGCTATTTAGCTGCATAGTCTGGCATCTCTGCTATTTACCCGTATTTACCTGTATAGTCTGGCATCTCTGCTATTTACCTGTATAGTCTGGCATCTCTGCTATTTACCTGCATAGTGTCTCTGATATTTATCTGTATTTAACTGTATAGTCTGGCATCTCTGCTATATACCTGCATAGTCTGGCATCTCTGCTATTTACCTGCATAGTCTGGCATCTCTGCTACTTACCTGTATTTACCTGTATAGTCTGGCATCTCTGCTATTTATCTGTATTTACCTGCATAGTCTGGCATCTCTGCTACTTACCTGTATTTACCTGTATAGTCTGGCATCTCTGCTATTTATCTGTATTTACCTGTATAGTCTGGCATCTCTGCTATTTACCTGCATAGTCTGGCATATCTGCTATTTACCTGCATAGTCTGGCATATCTGCTATTTACCCGTATTTACCTGTATAGTCTGGCATCTCTGCTATTTACCTGTACTTACCTTTATAGTCTGGCATCTCTGCTATTTACCTGCATAGTCTGGCATATCTGCTATTTACCTGCATAGTCTGGCATATCTGCTATTTACCCGTATTTACCTGTATAGTCTGGCATCTCTGCTATTTACCTGTACTTACCTTTATAGTCTGGCATCTCTGCTATTTACCTGCATAGCCGGGCCTCTCTGCTATTTACTGCATAGTCTGGCATATCTGCTATTTACCTGCATAGTCTGGCATCTGTGCTATTTACCTGCATAGTCTGGCATCTCTGCTATTTACCTGCATAGTCTGGCATCTCTGCTATTTACTTGCATAGTCTGGCATCTCTGCTATTTAGCTGCATAGTCTGGCATCTCTGCTATTTAGCTGCATAGTCTGGCATCTCTGCTATTTACCTGCATAGTCTGGCATCTCTGCTATTTACTTGCATAGTCTGGCATCTCTGCTATTTACCTGTACTTACCTTTATAGTCTGGCATATCTGCTATTTACCTGTATAGTCTGGCATCTCTGCTATTTACCTGCATAGTCTGGCATCTCTGCTATTTACTTGCATAGTCTGGCATCTGTGCTATTTACCTGCATAGTCTGGCATCTCTGCTATTTACCTGCATAGTCTGGCATCTCTGCTATTTACCTGCATAGTCTGGCATCTCTGCTATTTACTTGCATAGTCTGGCATATCTGCTATTTACTTGCATAGTCTGGCATCTGTGCTATTTACCTGCATAGTCTGGCATCTCTGCTATTTACTTGCATAGTCTGGCATATCTGCTATTTACCTGCATAGTCTGGCATATCTGCTATTTACCTGCATAGTCTGGCATATCTGCTATTTACCTGCATAGTCTGGCATCTCTGCTATTTACCTGCATAGTCTGGCATATCTGCTATTTACCTGCATAGTCTGGCATCTCTGCTATTTACCTGCATAGCCGGGCCTCTCTGCTATTTACCTGTAAACTGAGTTGTACATAATCTCTGCTATTTACCTGGATTTTTTGCCACTGACTCATTCCTTTACCTTTTTAAGTACCACAACCAACACCCCTCTTTGCTTTCCTTGCAGGCTCCTTCTCCGCCAGCCCCGCCATGTCCGCTTCAATCAAAACCTTCGTCTTCTTCGACCTGGAGACCACGGGCCTGCCCCAGGACCTCCCCAAAGTCACCGAGATCTGCCTGGTGGCGGTCCACCGCTGCTCGGTGGAGGACCCTCCGCGGGATCCGGCCACCGGGGCCCTGCAGCTGCCCCGCATCCTGGACAAGCTCTGCCTTTTCATGGACCCCGGGAAGGCCGTGGCCCCCAAGGCTGCCGAGATCACCGGCCTCAACAACAGCAACCTGGCGAGGAGCGAGAAGCAGCGCTTCGACGCGCGCACGGTGGCCCTCATCCAGGAGTTCCTGCAGCGCCAGGCCCAGCCCGTCTGCCTGGTGGCCCACAACGGCACCGACTTCGACTTCCCACTGCTGAAGGCCGAGTTGGACCACCAGGGCCAAGACCTGGTTGGCCAAGTCTACTGTCTGGACACCATGAAGGCGATGATGGACCTGGATGGCTCCCTTTGTCCGCCAGCCAGGGGGGCCTACTCGCTGACCGCCCTCTACAAGCGCTTCTTCAAGGAGGACCCCAAGGACTCGCACTTCGCTGAGGGGGACGTGCTGGCCATGCTCCTGGTCTTCCTCTACAAGGCCGCAGAGCTCCTAGATTGGGCTGGCACCAAGTGCGGCACCTGGGCAGAGGTGAAGCCCATGTACAGCGTCCGCCTTCAGCAAAGCAGATAAGATGCCCCCAGCTGGCCTTCACCCTCAAAGAAACCCATGGGTCCCCCAAGCGGTCTGTGACTTTCCACTCACCCCTGGTTTTTGGGGGGAAGAAATGCTAGACGCGTCCTGCTTGGAATCAACATGCTGGTGCACGCTGCCAGGGGCAGTGCCCGACCCATTTCACCAGCAGTGGATTTTCTTTTTAAATGAGTACATTTGTGCCCCTTCCCATGAACGCGGGCAAGCCCACGCGTACCCCCCACCCCTTCCCTATAAAAAACAAGTGACAGAGGAAAGTAATCCGGCTAAACATCCGACCAGAAACAGCAATTGTCGCCCTATTTAGAATTCTAAAACCCTCAGGAATGTCACTGAGACCCACAAATATAATGTGAGAAGTTGGGAGGGGGGAGGGTGTAAGGGTTATTCAAACTGGCCTTTTTATTTTGATGTGTTTTAGGTAATTTTAACTTTTTAGAGAGATTTTAATGTAATGATAATTAACTTTTTAGAGAGATTTTAATGTAATTATATCAGTGGGAAGAGGGTAACTTATTGTGGTAGATGGTTTGTTCGTGTAATATCCTGGTGTCAGAAGGCAGGTTGGCCAGTGATGACCTGTTGGACCAAAAGTTGCTGTAATGTTAAGCAGTTTCCCGAATGTGAAAAGTGACGAACAGCACAGCGTCCTTAGTACTGTCCTGAATTTGTAAAGCTGATGAACAGCACAGTGACGTCATCTGAGCCCTTTAGCAGTAAACATATGTGGCAAAGAAGCTAAGCATCGCCACGCAATGCTCTCAGCCGTCCATTAGTGACAAAACAGCACAGCGACATGAGGAGCATCATCCAATAGTAACAAAACAGCACAGCAGCCTGAGCAGCGCCGTCCATTAGAAACAAAATAGTGCAGCAACATCCAATAGGAACAAAACAGCACAGCCGCCTGATCACCGCCGTCCTTTAGTAAAAAAGCAGCGCAGCGCCTTCTATTAGTAGCAAAACAGCCCAGCGGCTTGAGCAGTGCCGTCCTTTAGTAACAAAACAGTGCAGCGCCATCCAATAGGAACAAAACAGCACAGCAGCCTGAGCACCGCCATCCTTTAGTAACAAAACAGTGCAGCACAATCCATTAGTAGCAAAACAGCACAGCGGCCTGAGCACTGCCGTCCTTTAGTAACAAAACAGCGCAGCGCCATCCATTAGTAGCAAAACAGCACAGCGGCCTGAGCAGCGCCGTCCATTAGAAACAAAACAGTGCAGCGACATCCATTAGTAGCAAAACAGCCCAGCGGCTTAAGCACCGCCGTCCTTTAGTAACAAAACAGCGCAGCGACATCCATTAGTAGCAAAACAGCACAGCGGCCTGAGCAGCGCCATCCATTAGAAACAAAACAGTGCAGCGACATCCATTAGTAGCAAAACAGCCCAGCGGCTTAAGCACCGCCGTCCTTTAGTAACAAAACAGTGCAGCGACATCCATTAGTAGCAAAACAGCCCAGCAGCCTGAGCACCGCCATCCTTTAGTAACAAAACAGTGCAGCGACATCCATTAGTAGCAAAACAGCCCAGCGCCCTGAGCACCGCCGTCCTTTAGTAACAAAACAGTGCAGCACCATCTATTAGTAGAAAAACAGCACAGCGTCCTGAGCACCGCCGTCCTTTAGTAACAAAACAGCGCAGCGACATCCATTAGTAGCAAAACAGCCCAGCGCCCTGAGCACCGCCATCCTTTAGTAACAAAACAGTGCAGCACCATCTATTAGTAGCAAAACAGCACAGAGGCCTGAGCACTGCCGTCCTTTAGTAACAAAACAGCGCAGCGACATCCATTAGTAGCAAAACAGCCCAGCGGCTTAAGCACCGCCGTCCTTTAGTAACAAAACAGCGCAGCGACATCCATTAGTAGCAAAACAGCACAGCGGCCTGAGCAGCGCCATCCATTAGAAACAAAACAGTGCAGCGACATCCATTAGTAGCAAAACAGCCCAGCGGCTTAAGCACCGCCGTCCTTTAGTAACAAAACAGCGCAGCGACATCCATTAGTAGCAAAACAGCACAGCGGCCTGAGCACCGCCATCCTTTAGTAACAAAACAGCGCAGCGACATCCATTAGTAGCAAAACAGCCCAGCGGCTTAAGCACCGCCGTCCTTTAGTAACAAAACAGTGCAGCGACATCCATTAGTAGCAAAACAGCCCAGCAGCCTGAGCACCGCCATCCTTTAGTAACAAAACAGTGCAGCGACATCCATTAGTAGCAAAACAGCCCAGCGCCCTGAGCACCGCCGTCCTTTAGTAACAAAACAGTGCAGCACCATCTATTAGTAGAAAAACAGCACAGCGTCCTGAGCACCGCCGTCCTTTAGTAACAAAACAGCGCAGCGACATCCATTAGTAGCAAAACAGCCCAGCGCCCTGAGCACCGCCGTCCTTTAGTAACAAAACAGTGCAGCACCATCTATTAGTAGAAAAACAGCACAGCGTCCTGAGCACCGCCGTCCTTTAGTAACAAAACAGCGCAGCGACATCCATTAGTAGCAAAACAGCCCAGCGCCCTGAGCACCGCCGTCCTTTAGTAACAAAACAGTGCAGCACCATCTATTAGTAGCAAAACAGCACAGCGGCCTGAGCACTGCCGTCCTTTAGTAACAAAACAGCGCAGCGACATCCATTAGTAGCAAAACAGCCCAGCGGCTTAAGCACCGCCGTCCTTTAGTAACAAAACAGCGCAGCGACATCCATTAGTAGCAAAACAGCACAGCGGCCTGAGCAGCGCCATCCATTAGAAACAAAACAGTGCAGCGACATCCATTAGTAGCAAAACAGCCCAGCGGCTTAAGCACCGCCGTCCTTTAGTAACAAAACAGCGCAGCAACATCCATTAGTAGCAAAACAGCACAGCGGCCTGAGCACCGCCATCCTTTAGTAACAAAACAGCGCAGCGACATCCATTAGTAGCAAAACAGCCCAGCGGCTTAAGCACCGCCGTCCTTTAGTAACAAAACAGTGCAGCGACATCCATTAGTAGCAAAACAGCCCAGCAGCCTGAGCACCGCCATCCTTTAGTAACAAAACAGTGCAGCGACATCTATTAGTAGCAAAACAGCCCAGCGCCCTGAGCACCGCCGTCCTTTAGTAACAAAACAGTGCAGCACCATCTATTAGTAGAAAAACAGCACAGCGTCCTGAGCACCGCCGTCCTTTAGTAACAAAACAGCGCAGCGACATCCATTAGTAGCAAAACAGCCCAGCGCCCTGAGCACCGCCGTCCTTTAGTAACAAAACAGTGCAGCACCATCTATTAGTAGAAAAACAGCACAGCGTCCTGAGCACCGCCGTCCTTTAGTAACAAAACAGTGCAGCGACATCCATTAGTAGCAAAACAGCACAGCGTCCTGAGCACCGCCGTCCATTAGTAACCAGGGGACATATTATACAAAGTGTCCCTTGGGCACTTTGGTATTACTGAAGGGGCCACAGACACTTGTGCGGCCCCTTCTGTAATAGTGATAGCAATGCTGCTTTGACCAGAGGATGTTCCCTCCTTTGCATCGAGTGGCCTGTGCAAATGCGGGAATCCCTTTGCGTCCGTGCCCGCGCCATATTATAGATGTGGGCGCAGAGGAAATGGAGCTGTCCGGAGGCGCACTGACGGTGCATTGTCAGTGCACCCTCCGATGGCAGCCCTCTGGAAGGGGGAGGGGGATGTCGGGAGTCCCCCAGACATCCCCTTGCAGGCAGATACAGTCTCTCACTGCTCCCACCTGCAAGGGAATCTCTAATCCCCCTTAAAAGTGCGCGCAGGTTGCCGCCCTCACAGTCAAACATGGAGTCTTTAAAGCAGCCGCTCTGTATTTCACTTGAATGCGCTGCCCCAGGGTAATGCGAGTCCACGGCTGCCCGTAGGCAGTGCGCTCATACTAATACAGCGCACGCTCCATGATTGCGCCGGGCGCACCTTTTGAAAGGTGAATAAACAAGGAAAATAAGACAAATTGTATAATGCGGCCCCCGGAGCTACAAGGCTGATGAGGAGCCGGTGCTTCTCGTGGCACAGACAAGGTCAACGTAGCCAACAGGGTCGAGGGTGGCGGATGGGTCTGTGAACCTTGTCCGGCGTCAGTGTGTACCTACGTTGCTGCAGCTGTGGTATCTGTTTTATTAAGCGGTTCTCTGAGTATGTGTAAGGGGGGTGTCATTTAAGGCCCCCATGTACACTGTATATTGTAGCCTATTGTGTGCGGTTCCTAAAGTCACTCATAAACTCCAGTTATAACAAAGTGTGTTCGTCTTCTCCTGTCTTTATTTCATTTCATGTTGTGTGGCTGTTGTGTGAGTTGTGTGGCTGTCGTGTGCCGGGTGCAGTCCGTCGGCAGGGCTATATCGCTCTGCTTTGGGTGGTCCGTGGGTGACTTCTCAACCGGTTCTGAGGCTCCCATTCTAGGTCTGACTCTTGCTGGACTGAGAACGTGCCATCAGTTGTGTGACCAGGTGCGTGTCCGCATGTCACACCTCCAGAGAGGGGACTCAGTTACTTACCGGTAATCTTCATTACTCCGAGTCATCGTCTTCCTTGCCCGGCGCCTACCGGTGCGGTATACCCAATCGGATTGCAAACATTGTCACCATGGTAACGGCGGTGGTACAACACCCAAGCGGATTATTAAACTAACAAAGTGAAAATGACACTGACAGGCCTAAAACAACACTGTCTTTAAAAACTGAGGACTCAGTCATTGACAGGAAGTCCGAACCACATTCATCACACTGAGGGCCAAGTCACTACCCGAGGACAGAACCACACTCATTACACTGAGGGCCCAGTCACTACCCGAGGACAGAACCACACTCACTACCCCGGAGGACAGAACCACACTCATTACACTGAGGACCCAATCACTACCCGGAGGACAGAACCACACTCACTACCCCGGAGGACAGAACCACACTCATTACACTGACGGCCCAGTCACTACCCGGTGGACAGAACCACACTCATTACACTGAGGGCCCAGTCACTACCCCGAGGTCAGAACCACACTCATCACACTGAGGGCCCAGTCACTACCCCGAGGTCAGAACCACACTCATCACACTGAGGGCCCAGTTACTGCCCGAGGACAGAACCACACTCATTACACTGAGGGCCCAGTCACTACCCGAGGACAGAACCACACTCATTACACTAAGGGCCCAATCACTACCCGGAGGACAGAACCACACTCACTACCCCGGAGGACAGAACCACACTCATTACACTGAGGGCCCAGTCACTACCCGGTGGACAGAACCACACTCATTACACTGAGGACCCAGTCACTACCCCGAGGTCAGAACCACACTCATCACACTGAGGGCCCAGTCACTACCCCGAGGTCAGAACCACACTCATCACACTGAGGGCCAAGTCACTACCCCGAGCACAGAACCACACTCATTACACTGAGGGCCCAGTCACTACCCGAGCACAGAACCACACTCATTACACTGAGGGCCCAGTCACTACCCCGAGGACAGAACCACACTCATCACACTGAGGGCCCAGTCACTACCCGGAGGTCAGAGCCACACTCATTACACTGAGGGCCAAGTCACTACCCGAGGACAGAACCACACTCATTACACTGAGGGCCCAGTCACTACCCGAGGACAGAACCACACTCATCACACTGAGGGCCCAGTCACTACCCGAGGACAGAACCACACTCATTACACTGAGGGCCCAGTTACTGGCCGAGGACAGAACCACACTCATTACACTGAGGGCCCAGTCACTACCCGAGGACAGAACCACACTCATTACACTAAGGGCCCAGTCACTACCCGGAGGTAAGAACCACACTCATTACACTGAGGACCCAGTCACTACCCAGAGGACAGAACCACACTCACTACCCCAGAGGACAGAACCACACTCATTACACTGAGGGCCCAGTCACTACCCGGTGGACAGAACCACACTCATCACACTGAGGGCCCAGTCACTACCCGGAGGTCAGAGCCACACTCATTACACTGAGGGCCAACTCACTACCCGAGGACAGAACCACACTCATTACACTGAGGGCCCAGTCACTACCCCGAGGACAGTACCACACTCATTACACTGAGGGCCAAGTCACTACCTGGAGGACAGAACCACACTCATTACACTGAGGGCCCAGTCACTACCCCAGAGGACAGAACCACACTCATTACACTGAGGGCCCAGTCACCACCCCGAGGACAGTACCACACTCATTACACTGAGGGCCCAGTCACTACCTGGAGGACAGAACCACACTCATTACACTGAGTGCCCAGTCACTGCCCGAGGTCAGAACCACACTCATCACACTGAGGGCCCAGTCACTACCCCGAGGACAGAACAACACTCATTACACTGAGGGCCCAGTCACTACCCCGAGGACAGAACCACACTCATTACACTGAGGGGCCAGTCACTACCCGAGGTCAGAACCACACTCATCACACTGAGGGCCCGGTCACTACCCAAGGTCAGAACCACACTCATTACACTGAGGGCCCAGTCACTGCCCGAGGACAGAACCACACTCATTACACTGAGGGTCATGTCACTACCCGGAGATCAGAAGCACACTCATTACACTGAGGGCCCAGTCACTACCCCGAGGACAGAACCACACACATTACACTGAGGGCCCAGTTACTACCCCGAGGTCAGAACCACACTCATTAAACTAAGGGCCCAGTCACTGACCGGAGGACAGAACCACACTCATTACACTGAGGGCCAAGTCACTACCCGAGGTCAGAACCACACTCATTACACTGAGGGCCCAGTCACTACCCCGAGGACAGAACCACACTCATTACACTGAGGGCCCAGTCACTACCCGAGGACAGAACTACACTCATTACACGGAGGACCCAGTCAATACCCGAGGACAGAACTACACTCATTACACTGAGGGCCCAGTCACTACCCAAGGACAGAACTACACTCATTACACTGAGGGCCCAGTCACTACCCAAGGACAGAACTACACTCATTACACTGAGGACCCAGTCACTACCCCGAGGACAGAACCACACTCATTACACAGAGGGTCCAGTCCCTACCCCGAGGACAGAACCACACTCATCACACTGAGGGCCCAGTCGCTACCCGAGGTCAGAACCACACTCATTACACTGAGAGCCCAGTCGCTACCCGGAGGTCAGAACCACACTCATTACACTGAGGGCCCAGTCACTACCCGGAGGACAGAACCACACTCATTACACTGAGGGCCCAGTCACTACCCGGAGGTCAGAACCACACTCATTACACTGAGGGCCCAGTCACTACCCGGAGGACAGGACCACAATCATTACACTGAGGGTCCAGCCACTACCCGGAGGTCAGAACCACACTCATTACACTGAGGGCCCAGTCACTATCCGAGGACAGAACCACACTCATTACACTGAGGGTCCAGTCAATACCCGAAGACAGAACCACACTCATTACACTGAGGGGCCAGTCACTACCCGGAGGACAGAACCACACTCATTACACTGAGGGCCCAGTCACTACCCAAGGACAGAACTACACCCATTACACTGAGGGCCCAGTCACTACCCGAGGACAGAACCACACTCATTACACTGAGGGTCCAGTCACTACCCGGAGATCAGAACCACACTCATAACACTGAGGGTCCAGTCACTGACTGGAGATCATAACCACACTCATTACACTGGGGGTCCAGTCACTACCCCGAGGACAGAACCACACTTGTTACACTGAGGGCCCAGTCACTGCCCGAGGACAGAAGCACACTCATTACACTGAGGGTCATGTCACTACCCGGAGATCAGAAGCACACTCATTACACTGAGGGCCCAGTCACTACCCCGAGGACAGAACCACACACATTACACTGAGGGCCCAGTCACTACCCCGAGGTCAGAACCACACTCATTACACTGAGGGCCCAGTCACTGACCGGAGGACAGAACCACACTCATTACACTGAGGGCCAAGTCACTACCCGAGGACAGAACCATACTCATTACACTGAGGGTCCAGTCACTACCCGAGGACAGAACCACACTCATTACACTGAGGGCCCAGTCACTACCCGGAGGTCAGAACCACACTCATTACACTAAGGGCCCAGTCACTACCCCGGAGGACAGAACCACACTCATTACATTGAGGGCCCAGTCACTACCCGAGGACAGAACCACACTCATTACACTGAGGGCGCAGTCACTACCAGAGGACAGAACCACACTCATTACATTGAGGGCCCAGTCACTACCCGAGGACAGAACCACACTCATTACACTGAGGGCGCAGTCACTACCCGGAGGTCAGAACCACACTCATTACACTGAGGGCCCAGTCACTACCAGAGGACAGAACCACACTCATTACACTGAGGGCCCAGTCACTACCCGGAGGTCAGAACCACACTCATTACACTAAGGGCCCAGTCACTACCCCGGAGGACAGAACCACACTCATTACACTGAGGGCCCAGTCACTACCAGAGGACAGAACCACACTCATTACACTGAGGGCCCAGTCACTACCCGGAGGTCAGAACCACACTCATTACACTGAGGGCCCAGTCACTACCAGAGGACAGAACCACACTCATTACACTGAGGGCCCAGTCACTACCCGAGGACAGAACCACACTCATTACACTGAGGGCGCAGTCACTACCCGGAGGTCAGAACCACACTCATTACACTGAGGGCCCAGTCACTACCCCGAGGACAGAACCACACTCATTACACTGAGGGCCCAGTCACTACCCGAGGACAGAACTACACTCATTACACTGAGGACCCAGTCACTACCCGAGGACAGAACTACACTCATTACACTGAGGGCCCAGTCACTACCCAAGGACAGAACTACACTCATTACACTGAGGACCCAGTCACTACCCGAGGACAGAACCACACTCATCACACAGAGGGTCCAGTCACTACCCCGAGGTCAGAACCACACTCATTACACTGAGGGTCCAGTCGCTACCCCGAGGACAGAACCACACTCATCACACTGAGGGCCCAGTCGCTACCCAAGGTCAGAACCACACTCATTACACTGAGAGCCCAGTCACTACCCGGATGTCAGAACCACACTCATTACACTGAGGGCCCAGTCACTACCCGGAGGACAGAACCACACTGATTACACTGAGGGCCCAGTCACTACCCGGAGGTCAGAACCACACTCATTACACTGAGGGCCCAGTCACTACCCGGAGGACAGAACCACACTCATTACACTGAGGGTCCAGCCACTACCCGGAGGTCAGAACCACACTCATTACACTGAGGGCCCAGTCACTATCCGAGGACAGAACCACACTCATTACACTGAGGGTCCAGTCAATACCCGAAGACAGAACCACACTCATTACACTGAGGGGCCAGTCACTACCCGGAGGACAGAACCACACTCATTACACTGAGGGCCCAGTCACTACCCAAGGACAGAACTACACTCATTACACTGAGGGCCCAGTCACTACCCGAGGACAGAACCACACTCATTACACTGAGGGTCCAGTCACTACCCGGAGATCAGAACCACACTCATAACACTGAGGGTCCAGTCACTACCAGAGGACAGAACCACACTCATTACATTGAGGGCCCAGTCACTACCTGAGGACAGAACCACACTCATTACACTGAGGACCCAGTCACTACCCGGAGATCAGAAGCGCACTCATTACACTGAGGGCCCAGTCACTACCCCGAGGACAGAACCACACACATTACACTGAGGGTCCAGTCACTACCCGAGGACAGAACCACACTCATTACACTGAGGGCCCAGTCACTACCCAGGAGGACAGAACCACACTCATTACACTGAGGGCCCAGTCACTACCAGAGGACAGAACCACACTCATTACATTGAGGGCCCAGTCACTACCCGAGGACAGAACCACACTCATTACACTGAGGACCCAGTCACTACCCGAGGACAGAACCACACTCATTACACTGAGGACCCAGTCACTACCCGGAGGTCAGAACCACACTCATTACACTGAGGGCCCAGTCACTACCCCGAGGACAGAACCACACTCATTACACTGAGGACCCAGTCACTACCCGAGGACAGAACTACACTCATTACACTGAGGACCCAGTCACTACCCGAGGACAGAACCACACTCATTACACAGAGGGTCCAGTCGCTACCCGAGGACAGAACCACACTCATTACACTGAGGGCCCAGTCACTACCAGAGGACAGAACCACACTCATTACACTGAGGGTCCAGTAAATACCCGAAGTCAGAACCACACTCATTACACTGAGGACCCAGTCACTACCCGGAGAACAGAACCACACTCATTACACTGAGGACCCAGTCACTACCCGAGGACAGAACCACACTCATTACACTGAGGGGCCAGTCACTACCCGGAGGACAGAACCACACTCATTACACTGGGGGTCCAGTCACTACCTGGAGGTCAGAACCACACTCATTACACTGAGGGCCCAGTCACTACCCTAGGACAGAACCACACTCATAACACTGAGGGTCCAGTCACTGACTGGAGATCAGAACCACACTCATTACACTGGGGGTCCAGTCACTACCCCGAGGACAGAACCACACTCATTACACTGGGGGCCCAGTCACTACCCGGAGGACAGAGCCACATACATTACACTGAGGGTCCAGTCACTACCCCGAGGACAGAACCGCACTCATTACACCGAGGGCCCAGTCACTACCCGAGGACAGAACCACACTCATTACACTGAGGGCCCAGTCACTACCCCGAGGACAGAACCACACTCATTACACTGAGGCTCAGTCATTGGCAACGTGAGCAAAGCAGGTGCTCGGGCCGGCGGACGCCAGAACAGCTGCGACGGACTCAAACTCTGATTAAAGGATGTTTATATACCGTTACATTAGGAACCACCTTATAAGAAGGGGGTGGTCTCCTAGCAGGGACTACACAGAAGGAAGGAACTGGGCTCAGAAGGGAACATACTTGCAGAGTGATGATGCTTGATGGCCATCTTGAATTGGAGGCTGTATTTGGTGGCCATCTTGAAGTGGAGGCTCTGTCTGGTGGCCATCTTGAAGTAGAGGCTCTGTCTGGTGGCGATCTTGAAGTAGAGGCTCTGTCTGGTGGCCATCTTGGAATAGAGTCTCCCTAAAGGATAGTTACAAGCTCCTGCTTCCACCTGTCTTCCTTGCTAGTCCAGAACCATAACACAATCAATAAAATTGAGGGCCCAGACACTGGCATGAGGCCAGAATCACACTTATTAAAGGTGAGGACACTGATCCTGGCTGTACTTCAGAAGTTGACTCATGAAAGCTGAGGACACAGGTACCGGCCGGAGGTCAGAGCACCAGTGTCAATAAAATGCAGGGACCCGGACACTCGCTGCAGTTCAGGGGGGCACTGTTTTAATACTGTTCACGGGGAGCAATTTGCCATTGGCGACAAGTTTCTTGGGATCTCGCTCAGCATATTTTTGCATGGGGGCGCTTGATTTTCCTTTCAGAAAAAGGAGAGTCGAAACTGAGGTATGCAGAGACTCATGGTGCAGCCTCCGTGGCTGAGGCTGAGGGCCTGACTTGGAGTTTGGCGAAGGGCTCACTCTGCCACAAACGTGAAATATATCCTGTCCATTGTATGACAAGTTCCATGGGCTATAATGGAATTGTAATACTATCCATTAAGTTTGTGAGGGAGTAACCAGCCCCCTCCGTCAAACTCCAGAACAGGCTCCTGATCAGGGAGCATCAATCAACTTCACACAACCTAGTTTCGCAACTGGAATGTGGTTTTGGGATGTTGCTCGGAATGTGGGCTTTGAATATTGTTCTGTAATGTTTTGCGTAATGTTGTTTGGTGACTTTGGTGAACATACAATTAATAGAAGGATCCACACCTATTATGATGAAAGGATGAATGAACAGCGGTGGATCTTGGGGCAGCTCCCTGGTTGATGTCGCATAATGGCAAACATATAAGGAGGACTGTAATGCAGTCTATCTGACAGATCTACGATCCCCTCGCTCTTTCTCTACGCCTCTTATCTCCCCTGATCCGTAAGACCTCAGAGCAGACGACCCACTGCCACAGGCTGCATAGGAAATCAAATCGAGAACATATAAGAAATATTTACCAACACAGTAAAGGGGCTTGTAGAGTTAATCTGAGCTACCAGCATACTACAAACTATTAAAATGCATGTCCACCTCTCACACTTCCTCATCCAACACATCTGCAAGTGCAAGTGTGGCAACCACCACTAGGTAATATATATATATATAGTAAAACTTTTCTCAGCTATAGAAACTTATCTGCACAATATTTTTGCCATTGTTATTCTTGACATGATATTTTGTCCCACGATATTTCTGTTTCTGATATTTTTTTTAAACACCTCTTCGTCTGACGGTGTCCATCCTTACACACACATGACAACACTTTTGTGTGAGCATTCACAGGATATGCAACCAGAAATATAGAGGGACAGAGGACAGGGACGGGCATAGAGTGTTAGCCAAGGAAAAGACCCAATGCCAGAGAGAGTTCTCATGCCTGCTGGTTTCCCCAATAGACCCAGACCAATGTAAACCCCTCTGCTTAGTTTCAGTTGTACCCTTGCTTGAAGTTGAGTGCTTGTTACTATAAAACTATATCTTTTACACAGTGGTTGAAATGGGAAGGATCTCTTGGAAACACCGTTCTCCTAAATTTTGTTTTAAAAAAAACAACTGTCCTGAATAGGTGTAGGAGGCTGGCTTTCTAGTGTACAAAACTGATGTGCACTGTGTAGAGAATCCAATCAACCCCCCTTTGGTTTCCAGAGGTAAAAGGCAGACCATCTAATGCTCTGTTTTTGTGGTAGTGTGGGCGAGCAGTTATGCTTATCTTGGAGATCTAAGAATTTGTTGTACTCACAGTATCAATAAATGTGGACACACTCAAAAGAATAACCCAAGACCAATTTACAATACTTCAGATTTTTATAACATGTTTAAGACCAAGATCAATAAAATAGGGTAAGTACTTTTTAAGTTACGATTTTTCAAAGGTTAGAAAATGCCCTGTACACTTACTATGTCTTAAGGTTTTGCAGAGACACAGTGGGGGCAGTCTGTTCATGCACACACATGCCCTCACATGCATTACAGTGCACCCTGCCTTAGGGCAGTAAGGCCTGCCAGAGGGGTGACTTACCTATATTACATGCAGTGTTCGTGGACAGGTCACTCTTGGTGAGTGCCAGGTCGAGTTTGCAATGTTTAAAAACACCTTGTCATGCACTTGCAATGGCAGTCTGCACGAGGCTGGTGTGGGGGTCTCTCAGAGTGGCACAAGTAGTGCTGCAGCTCTGGGGGGGCCTCTCAGTACCCATGCCCTAGGTGCCAGGGGTACCCTTTTACTAGGGACTTACAAGGATGGCTGAAGTGCCAAACAGATATCAGTTTTGGGGAAAGAGATCTCGCCCTGGGAACATTTTTAGCATGAGCCCAGGGCAGTGATAGTTTGAAGCCACATCATTTTCCAGGCAAACAGTGGGGGGCTACCATGTCAAAAGAGGCCCTTTCTCACACTATCCTAACATCACAAAACGAAAGGGGATGAAACTACTCTTTCCCTGAGGAGTGTTCATCCTCTAAGTAGAAGAACCTAAAAAGGTAATCTGCATTGGCAAGGGCAGTCCCAGGTCTATGTTCTACTTTAAAGTCCATTCCATGTAGGGATATGGCCCACCTAAGAAGTTTGGGTTTTTCACCTTTCATTTGTTCTAGCCATTTGAAAGGCCTGTGGTCTGTCTGAACTAAGAAGTGAGAGCCAAACAAGTATGGCCTTGGCTTCTTCAAGACCCAGACCACAGCAAAGGCCTCCCTCTCTATGGCACTCCTTTTTTGTTCTCTGGGGAGTAATCTTTGTAGGAAAGTACCCTCTTTCTGGCATGGTTGCCCCCTCTTTTTGCTTGTTGTCATAGTGTTCACTGGGATCCTGCTTACCAGGACCCCAGTAACTGTGCTCTCTCCCTTTAAACTTGGTTGCTTGGACCACACACACGCCACATTTGGCATACTGGTGCCCCCTTGTAAGTCCCTATTACATGGTACCCAGGTACCCAGGGCATTGGGACACCAGATGTTCCCCATGGGCTGCAGCATGTATTATGCCACCCTTGGGGAGCCCTTGTAAAGTGTTCCTGGAGGCCTGCCATTGCAGCCTGCGTGAGAGGGTGCATGAACCCTTTTTAACTACAGGTCACTGCACCAGGTAAGTCACCCCTATGGCAGGTCCTCCTGGCCCAGAGGGCAGGGTGCAAGTACCTGTGTGTGAGGGCGCACGCCTGCATGAGCAGAGGTGCCCCCACAAACTCCAGCTCCATTTTCATGGACTTTGTGAGTGTGGGGACGCCATTTTACGTCTAGCTACATAATGGTAACTCCGAACCTAGGCATGTTTGGTATCAAACATGTCGGGATCATACCCCAATACAGTTGCAAGTATTAGAAGTATGATTCCATGCACTCTGAGGGCTCCTTAGAGGACCCCAGCATTGCTCCTACCAGCCTTCTGGGGTTTTCCACGATTGGACCCTCCAAGAACCGACAATCTGTATCCGTGACGAAGACTCTGCTGGCAACATTGTTTCCAAGGCTCCTCCAGCTTCTGCATCATATCCCCAGCTGTGCACCCTCAGCAGGAGTTCAGCCTGCACAGAGGGAAAAAGGAATCTCCCTTGGAGTGAAGGAGTCACTCCCCTGCTTCCGCAGGCACCAACTGCAACGACAACCGGCTGCGTAGATCTCCTCTCATCCTGAGCTGCATGGATCCTGCATCACAAGTGGTGGTCTGGAGTGGCCCCCTCAGTCCTCTCTGCCAGCTGTCCAACTTTGGTGAAGGTGAGCCCTTGCTTTCCCATGCAGGACAGTAACCCAGTGCACCACGTCTCTTGCAGCTACCAAGGCTTGTTGGCATCTCCTCCAGGGGATCTTCAGATTCCTTGTAGCCCCAGCCCCCTGCTCTCTTCCCTGCGACACACAGCCCTCTGCGCGTGCTTCTCCTGCTGCGTGGGATCCATCTTCAGTTGTGCTGCTTGGGCTCCTTTGTGACTCCTGGTTCCTCGTCCAGTGGGTCTCCTGTAGGGACTGCGTTTTCTTCTGTGAACTCTCTGCCTTGCTGAGGGTCCCACCAGGACAAACCCCCATGGGTTGAATCCTCCTGGACCTTGCTGGTCCCCGGCAGCTCCACTTTTGCTTCACTGCAGCTTCTGCCTTTGCCAAGGCTTGTTAGTGGCTTTTCCACGCCACAGACAGACTGCAATTCTCCATCCTGCGTGGGACGTTGACTGCATCCTACAGGAACTCTTCACCGACTCCAGGGCTGCATTGCTGACCTTCTTCGTCCTACCTCAACCAACTCCTGCAACCACAGACGGGTGGGTAGTGGCTCCTGCCACCACCAGACACTCCTGCGACTTCTGGACTTGGTCCCCTTCGTCCACAGGTCTTCCGCTTTAGGAATCTACAGTTGGTTTCTTGCAGTCTCAACTGAGTGTTGCAGTATCTTCTTTTTAGTCCTTTTGGGTTGTTTGGGGAAAATCCAATAACTTACTCTCTTCTTCCTGATTACTGCAGGGGCACTGTGGTATTTACCTTTGGGGTTTCCTAGTTCACCCAGCTCCCCTCTACACATTTCACTTACCTAGGTGGGGGTCCTGCATTAGCATTCCATTTTTTTAGTATATGGTATGGACTGCCCCCTAGGGTCACTATTGTACATTTGCTATTGTACTGTTTTCTATCACTTTTTTATGCCTATTACTGATTACTAGTGTACATATTTAGGGGGTCATTCTGACCCCGGCCGGCGGCGGAAGCCGCCGGCCTGGCTGGGACCGCCAGAATACCGCTGCGCGGTCAAAAGACCGCCGCGGGTATTCTGGGTTTCCCGCTGGGCTGGCGGGCGACCGCCAGAAGGCCACCCGCCAGCCCAGCGGGAAACACCCTTCCATGAGGATGCCGGCTCCGAATGGAGCCGGCGGAGTGGAAGGGGTGCGACGGGTGCAGTTGCACCCGTCGTGATTTTCAGTGTCTGCATGGCAGACACTGAAAATCTTGGTGGGGCCCTGTTACGGGGGCCTCTGCAGTGCCCATGCCATTGGCATGGGCACTGCAGGTGCCCCCAGGGGCCCCACGACACCCCATACCGCCCTCCTGTGCCTGGCAGCCAAAAACCGCCAGGAACAGGACGGCGGTATGCAGGTCGGAATCCCCATGGCGGCGCAGCAAGCTGCGCCGCCATGGAGGATTCCCCAGGGCAGCGGAAAACCGGCGGTACACCGCCGGTTTCCCGTTTCTGACCGCGGCTGTACCGCCGCGGTCAGAATGCCCAAGGGAGCACCGCCAGCCTGTTGGCGGTGCTCCCGCGGTCGTTGGCCCTGGCGGATTTTACCGCCAGGGTCAGAATGACCCCCTTAGTGTGTTTACTTACCTCCTATTGGAGTATTGCCTATCTAGTGTTTTGGTACTGTGTTTTCATAACACTGAGGGCCTCGTTAAAACATTGGTGGGCGGCAACCGCCGCCCGCCAAGTTGTAATTGCAGTGTGGCCGCCAATGCGGCCGCACTCCCGCCGTGACCATTCTGACATCCCCGCCGGCCCAGCGGGGATGTGGGCCGCAACATGGGAGCCGGCTCCAAATGGAGCCGGCGGTATTGCGGCTGTGCGACGGGTGCAGCTGCACCCGTGCAGACAGCGAAAAGCCGTGTGGGGCTGTGCCTGGGGGCCCCTGCACTGCCCATGCAGGTACATGGGCAGTGGAGGGGCCCCCAGGGTCCCCGCAACTCCCCTTCCCGCCAGCCTTTCCATGGCGGTTCCTACCGCAGCGCTGCCCTGGCGGATTAAAACCACCGGGACAACCATGGTGGTAAACCGCCGGTCCCAGTGGTGCGACCGCTGCGCTTCCACCGCAGTCGTAATCCGCGAGTTTGTACCGCCAGCCTGTTGACAGTACAACCTCCAAAACAGCCCTGGCAGTCTTTGACCGCCAGGGTTGTAATGAGGGCCAGAGTGTTTTATTTCATGTGTGTAAGTGGTTTGTGACTACAGTGGCATTGCATAATCTTTGCATGTCTCCTAGATAAGCCTTGGCTGCTCATCCACAGCAACTTCTAGAGAGCCTGGCTTCTAGGCACTGACTGCACTTCACTAATAGGCAATAACTGGACCTGGTATAAGGTGTAAGTACCTTAGGTACCCACCACACAAAATACCAGCTTCCTACATTCTTCTGCTTATAAAAGCAACAGGCTGGTCATGTCCTTCTTCAGTGGTCTGGGTTAAAACTGCTCCTATCCCAAGTTCTGAGGCATCTGTTTGGAAAATAAACTGCCTGGAGTAATCTGGAGCTTTCAGGACTGGTGCAGAGCACATTGTATCCTTCAGAGCCATTCACAAATGCTTTAACATTGCCAGCGCCTATAGCTCTTGGATTGCCGAGACCTATTGGCTTTGCCAATGCATGTTAGCCATGCTGCACAGCATGGCTACAATCAATGCCAAAGTCCACTATGCCCATGCTTTACAGTTTGAACAAAAGGCAATGGCAACTCTGCCAGTCCCCCACCTAGACCTTATCTCTGGCCAGACAATGGACCCTCTTTTGATGATCGGGGAGGTCCACCTGGCCCTGGATCAAATGGCACGCAACAAAACTCCCGGGACAGACACACTTCCTCTGGAGTTCTATACGACGTATAGACCCACACTTGTCCCATGGCTATTCACTCTGTTCCAAGCAGCCAAGGCTGCTGGATCTCTTAAGTCGGCAATGAGGGAGGCACTTATAGTTGTGCTCCCAAAGGCCAGGAAGGACCTTTTGGAGTTGCGTTCTTATAGGCCACTCTCATTGCTCAACAACAGATCTCCTCTCATCCTGAGCTGCATGGATCCTGCATCACAAGTGGTGGTCTGGAGTGGCCCCCTCAGTCCTCTCTGCCAGCTGTCCAACTTTGGTGAAGGTGAGCCCTTGCTTTCCCATGCAGGACAGTTACCCAGTGCACCACGTCTCTTGCAGCTACCAAGGCTTGTTGGCATCTCCTCCAGGGGATCTTCAGATTCCTTGTAGCCCCAGCCCCCTGCTCTCTTCCCTGCGACACACAGCCCTCTGCGCGTGCTTCTCCTGCTGCGTGGGATCCATCTTCAGTTGTGCTGCTTGGGCTCCTTTGTGACTCCTGGTTCCTCGTCCAGTGGGTCTCCTGTAGGGACTGCGTTTTCTTCTGTGAACTCTCTGCCTTGCTGAGGGTCCCACCAGGACAAACCTCCATGGGTTGAATCCTCCTGGACCTTGCTGGTCCCCGGCAGCTCCACTTTTGCTTCACTGCAGCTTCTGCCTTTGCCAAGGCTTGTTAGTGGCTTTTCCACGCCACAGACAGACTGCAATTCTCCATCCTGCGTGGGACGTTGACTGCATCCTACAGGAACTCTTCACCGACTCCAGGGCTGCATTGCTGACCTTCTTCGTCCTACCTCAACCAACTCCTGCAACCACAGACGGGTGGGTAGTGGCTCCTGCCACCACCAGACACTCCTGCGACTTCTGGACTTGGTCCCCTTCGTCCACAGGTCTTCCGCTTTAGGAATCTACAGTTGGTTTCTTGCAGTCTCAACTGAGTGTTGCAGTATCTTCTTTTTAGTCCTTTTGGGTTGTTTGGGGAAAATCCAATTACTTACTCTCTTCTTCCTGATTACTGCAGGGGCACTGTGGTATTTACCTTTGGGGTTTCCTAGTTCACCCAGCTCCCCTCTACACATTTCACTTACCTAGGTGGGGGTCCTGCATTAGCATTCCATTTTTTTAGTATATGGTATGGACTGCCCCCTAGGGTCACTATTGTACATTTGCTATTGTACTGTTTTCTATCACTTTTTTATGCCTATTACTGATTACTAGTGTACATATTTAGGGGGTCATTCTGACCCCGGCCGGCGGCGGAAGCCGCCGGCCTGGCTGGGACCGCCAGAATACCGCTGCGCGGTCAAAAGACCGCCGCGGGTATTCTGGGTTTCCCGCTGGGCTGGCGGGCGACCGCCAGAAGGCCACCCGCCAGCCCAGCGGGAAACACCCTTCCATGAGGATGCCGGCTCCGAATGGAGCCGGCGGAGTGGAAGGGGTGCGACGGGTGCAGTTGCACCCGTCGCGATTTTCAGTGTCTGCATGGCAGACACTGAAAATCTTGGTGGGGCCCTGTTACGGGGGCCTCTGCAGTGCCCATGCCATTGGCATGGGCACTGCAGGTGCCCCCAGGGGCCCCACGACACCCCATACCGCCCTCCTGTGCCTGGCAGCCAAAAACCGCCAGGAACAGGATGGCGGTATGCAGGTCGGAATCCCCATGGCGGCGCATGGAGGATTCCCCAGGGCAGCGGAAAACCGGCGGTACACCGCCGGTTTCCCGTTTCTGACCGCGGCTGTACCGCCGCGGTCAGAATGCCCAAGGGAGCACCGCCAGCCTGTTGGCGGTGCTCCCGCGGTCGTTGGCCCTGGCGGATTTTACCGCCAGGGTCAGAATGACCCCCTTAGTGTGTTTACTTACCTCCTATTGGAGTATTGCCTATCTAGTGTTTTGGTACTGTGTTTTCATAACACTGAGGGCCTTGTTAAAACATTGGTGGGCGGCAACCGCCGCCCGCCAAGTTGTAATTGCAGTGTGGCCGCCAATGCGGCCGCACTCCCGCCGTGACCATTCTGACATCCCCGCCGGCCCAGCGGGGATGTGGGCCGCAACATGGGAGCCGGCTCCAAATGGAGCCGGCGGTATTGCGGCTGTGCGACGGGTGCAGCTGCACCCGTGCAGACAGCGAAAAGCCGTGTGGGGCTGTGCCTGGGGGCCCCTGCACTGCCCATGCAGGTACATGGGCAGTGGAGGGGCCCCCAGGGTCCCCGCAACTCCCCTTCCCGCCAGCCTTTCCATGGCGGTTCCTACCGCAGCGCTGCCCTGGCGGATTAAAACCACTGGGACAACCATGGTGGTAAACCGCCGGTCCCAGTGGTGCGACCGCTGCGCTTCCACCGCAGTCGTAATCCGCGAGTTTGTACCGCCAGCCTGTTGACAGTACAACCTCCAAAACAGCCCTGGCAGTCTTTGACCGCCAGGGTTGTAATGAGGGCCAGAGTGTTTTATTTCATGTGTGTAAGTGGTTTGTGACTACAGTGGCATTGCATAATCTTTGCATGTCTCCTAGATAAGCCTTGGCTGCTCATCCACAGCAACTTCTAGAGAGCCTGGCTTCTAGGCACTGACTGCACTTCACTAATAGGCAATACCTGGACCTGGTATAAGGTGTAAGTACCTTAGGTACCCACCACACAAAATACCAGCTTCCTACATTCTTCTGCTTATAAAAGCAACAGGCTGGTCATGTCCTTCTTCAGTGGTCTGGGTTAAAACTGCTCCTATCCCAAGTTCTGAGGCATCTGTTTGGAAAATAAACTGCCTGGAGTAATCTGGAGCTTTCAGGACTGGTGCAGAGCACATTGTATCCTTCAGAGCCATTCACAAATGCTTTAACATTGCCAGCGCCTATAGCTCTTGGATTGCCGAGACCTATTGGCTTTGCCAATGCATGTTAGCCATGCTGCACAGCATGGCTACAATCAATGCCAAAGTCCACTATGCCCATGCTTTACAGTTTGAACAAAAGGCAATGGCAACTCTGCCAGTCCCCCACCTAGACCTTATCTCTGGCCAGACAATGGACCCTCTTTTGATGATCGGGGAGGTCCACCTGGCCCTGGATCAAATGGCACGCAACAAAACTCCCGGGACAGACATACTTCCTCTGGAGTTCTATACGACGTATAGAACCACACTTGTCCCATGGCTATTCACTCTGTTCCAAGCAGCCAAGGCTGCTGGATCTCTTAAGTCGGCAATGAGGGAGGCACTTATAGTTGTGCTCCCAAAGGCCAGGAAGGACCTTTTGGAGTTGCGTTCTTATAGGCCACTCTCATTGCTCAACAACAATTGTAAGGTGTTGTGGAAGATCGTTGCTAATCGACCTGCTTCATTACATGTCCCCTTTGGTTCACCCATACAAAAATGGCTTTCTTCCAGGAAGGGACACACTCCTCAGTCTTTGCAGGCAGTTTTGTATGGAAGAAGAGAATTTTGATCCCTCAGCAGGAGTCATCGAGGAGGCCTTTGTTTCCTTGAGCTGATCCTATCTCTGGGGGGGGGGTCTTGAAACATATGGTGCTAGGGTCAGAGCTACTATGTTCGACAAACTTGTTATACAAGGACCCTGATGCTAGAGTACGTACGTGTAGGGACAATTCACCCCTACCCTATACCACACCGACCACCTCGCGGTAGAAGCCGCCGGGCTGAAGATAACAATCCCCAACCCGGCGGCCGCTACTGTACCGCCGGTGGAATTTTGACCCTGCCTACCGCCAAGGTTTTCGTGAAACCAAGGCAGTAGGCCCTATCAGTGACAGGGAATTCCTTCTCTGTCACTGATAGGAGGCCCCCTCTCCCCCAAACACTCCCCAGATGCCCCCCACCCCCTCCTTCCATGCTCTCCACCTTCCAAATCCCACCCCTTACACACACACGCACCACGCATACACACACTCACTCCCAAAGGCATATACGCATGCATCCATTCATTCATGCACACATCCGTACCATATTCACACTGACACGCAGACACGCATTCACATATCCATTCATACACGCATTCTTACACATGCACACACACACACAAACATAACTACAAACACATTCGCCTTCACGCACACACTCACACACCCCAACACACACACGAAACCCCCCAACTGCCCTCCCCTGTCGGAAACCCAACCTACCTGAATCCAGGGAGTCTTCCGACAGGGGACGGGACGGGGCACTGCTACCGCCAGCAGAACACCGCCAGGCCATATTATTTGACAAAATACAGCTGGCAGTGGTCTACTGGTGTGGCGCTGCTGGTGGTAGCAGCTCCACCTTAATACTGTCCGCCAGTATGGCCACAGCCGGATTTCTGCCCTTCTTGTGGTGGAAATCCGGCTGTGGTCATAATTTGGATGACGGATGTTAGCCCCTGCGGCGGTCTTTTGGCGGCGGTCTTTTGGCGGCCGTCGCTGCGGCGGTAGGTGGCATTTACCACCATTGTCATAATTAGGGCCTATGTGTCTCCATGATGTGGCCCGGTGCCATACGCTTCAGCTGTGCCTTTATGGGCACTGCCGGTATGCCACACTATAGCTGACACTCACAGCTTGAGGGTTGGACTGAAGCTGAGGACACCACACTGGGCGACCTCTATGCCCACAAATTGTTGATGCCCTTTCCGGCTTTGTGTGGCTACAGTGAGTTGTCTGAGGACCAATACCTGACTTATAACTGGACCGAACTGAGCACCCCACATCTCTGGTTCTGCAAACGCTACTGGAGCACGCCTCTGGGAGACACGCGATTACGCTGTTTTACGATGAACTGATTGCAGCGCGAATTCCCGCCCTTCAGCGGTAGCAAGATAAATGATCATTGCTCGGGTGTGAGTTATCAGTCAAACATTGGGATCAGACCGTGATGCAGGTATAGGGTGTGTCAAGGAACTTCCGCCTGAAATACACGCAATTTAATTACATCCACCAGACGTACTTAACTCCACTTCGCCTACACCGTAGTGTCCCGGGAGTCCCGTCAGAGTGCCCAGGCCTCCCCTGCCATGTAGCAGACTTCTACCATATCATCTGGGGCTTCCCGGAGGTCGCATGCCTGTGGGAAAGGGAGTAACCCGTCCGCCAAAATCTAAATCAGGCCCTAAGTATGTTGCTCACTTCCTGGACCCCGTTCTTGTGCTTATAATGCGCCAATAGCCATGACCTGGAAATCGGCCATGGTGCCCTCTCTACCTCTCTGGTTGCACAATCTCCTTTCAATGGGCCAAGGTCAAGGCGGCACCTGGCGGACACATCCAGCAACTCAAGGAGCAGCTCCGTCACTAGATGCCTGGGATGCATATTGGACTGAGTTGTTGGCCAAGGCCAACTCCCCTGAAGTACTGACATTGCTCCCAAATCAGTGACCACTGGGGAGGGGGGGAGGGTGCACTCTGTGGGAGGTGGCGAAACATACATGCTTTTAGGACCCTACCAGTATAGTCCGCGATCAGTGCCCCCGACTTCCTATTGATATGGTTGCAGCCATCTGTGCTTTTTCCCTCTGCCCTCCCTGTCACTCGCTCACCCCCTGTGCCCCAGCTTGCTCCTCCAAGGGGTTGGATGTCTGACCACCTGGGGGACTGGGCAATTAGGTCCATCGCTCCTGCGGCCTGGTGCCTCTGAACCCTGATACCGACCACCCACAGGATATGCCATTGCCCACTGCAGACACAATTGATTTTCTTTTTGTTCTTGATTTTTGATCTACATTCTGCCACTTTTTGTCATCTCTTTCCCATCGTTTGTTAGACCCCCGAAGACAGCGTGTGTGATTTATGTACTTCGCGATATTCTGAGCAGGGTTCTGTCAGCTGTTCTTTTTTCGCAGCTTATCTCTTGATGGGATACTACTGGCACTGTTGGGGGTGATTGCCCAATGTTGGACACTTCTTGTATCCTCCTCATTAACATTGTCCAGCCTAAGTGACCACTTCATCTTGAGATGCCCTAGTCATGGTTATATAGTTTGTATCTGCCTTCTATTGTTGCTTTCTCTTCAATAATAATAAAAACAACTTGGAAGAACAAAAGGCAATAGCAGAGCCAATAGTCTCGAAGGGAAGACCTCATGGCTTTGCCAATGCTCATTAGGTCTTGCCATAAGACCCCTGTGAATCTGAGAATATCAGTTAATCTCCCCATGCGTGAAAAAGATAAAAAAATATGACATTTGGCAAAAACTCTTATCATATAAAGAAAACTATTGCGCCCACGTCCACGACTTAGTGAAAATACATTAGGAAGCGGATATCATCTGTTGTCACAATGAACAACCCTTTCAAATGAGAAAGGGGCTTCCATGATCGTGTGATCTCAGTTAAACATAGGTACAAATGTCTAGGGGTTGGACAAGGCTGGGAGGGAAGAAGACAAAATAATAGTACCTGAAGCTCAGTGCCATCGGCATAAGGACAGCAATAATGCTGAAGCACTCAGTACTTGGTCCATGCTCCAGTGGAAATAAGAAGTGGAGCCGGCACACGCTGGCCAATTATAAGGCAGCAAATAAGAGCGACAATGAAGCCAGCGAATGATTAACAATGGACGGCTGCAAGCCCCTTGTTGTATACAGTTTCTGCCGCACCTGCGCTGTCACAGGTGAGAGCTAAAAAATTTACTGGGTACAGTCTGATTGCATATCACTCAACATACATTTTTTTAACACACTTGTGCTATCTTTAAAAATATATATATAAATAAATTTCGATTGGTGTTATAAAACGAAAACAAAACAATGTCACCAATCGCTAGTATAATGGGCTGTTTCTGCCATCCCTTTACCTTTCAGAGGCCTCTAGGCGCGCCAAGCAGACCATATTCTGTCCCATTTCTTGAGACATCCCCACCCCTCAGAGACCACCCTCTCCACAGCATACACCAGTCCATTACATATCTATCCACACGGACTTCCGGCTTCTCTTGCGTCACGAACACCCAGTCGTTGATAATTCCTAATTGTGTCGCCAAATACTCATTTTTAATGGCCAGTAGGGCTATGCCCCGTCGTAGACCCCCCTAGTCAGTTTGGACAGGGCAATTCATTGGGGGGGGGGCAATCCCTGAAGAGGATCCTGACTTCAGGCTTCACCTTCCTGTGGGGACAGGGGGGAGGGTGTTCTGTGGGTTCTGTGTGGCACACTGGCATCAGGGCGGTATCATCATTGGCTGCCCTGCCCAGCAGTGACGGCTGAAGGGACCATCTGCACTTGTTTTGTCTTCCACACACAGACATCCGCAGTGATTGCACTAACCAACCGAGCTTCCAGAAGGGGAAGGAGAGCATGCCTCACCCCCTCCTCCTCAGCAGCACCCCTTCTCTCCACCCTATGGCGGAATTGCTGTTTTTAAGTTATTTGTATGACCTGGGAGGAAAGGCTGAAATGAAACTGAAACCATGTAGTGCCAAATCCTCCCTGACTCACCCACAGAAGCTTGGTTTCTGCGGCCCCTTGCCAGATCATGTGTCACAAGCAAAAACACTGGAGAGTCACGAGTTGTGTGTGGGGGGGGGGGGGGGGGGGTGCGTTCCCTCCTCCTTCCAGGGATGGGAGGAGGCGTCACCAGCCGCACTCTCTGTTTACTCCGAGTTTAACAGGTTTCATTTCATCAGCTCTGTACACACCTCGGCTTATAGTCCTGAAGTTATATATATGTGGCTTTATAGCGCCACGCCTATACCCGCCTTAAGGCGCTTTGTTATTATTACTATGTCTTGGGTGAGAGGGGAGCAGCACAGATCACATGCGCATTTTTGAGTGAAAAAGGCCGCTTTATTGAAAACAGGTGCAGAACAGGGGTAGGTCTTCGCCTTACAAACCTGAAATCTCACTATACAACATGTCACCGACTCCCCCACCTCCAAATGCGCCCCCCCCCCCCACATATTTATCCTGCAAATGTTTATCTCCTGCCCTGCGGCACTATTGAAATGGTGGCCTTCATCTTCCCTGCCCTTAACCTGCATCTGTGAACATATAACTATCTAAACTTTCTACCCTAACTTCCTGCCTCATCCAGGGGTGACCTCATTCACACCCTCCCCTTTATCCTGATTCGCCAACGGAAACAACAATAACCTTACCTAAAACTGACTTTTTCCGACCCCCCCAAACTGAACTCTTTCACCTGCAAATGTGCAAAGCTCTCGCCAGAGCCCCCTTCAACTACAACAAGCATATCTCCATACCGAAGGTGATAAGCGAACCCCCAGTCCTTCATCCCAGCATCTCTTGCAAAGGCCGCCCCTGCAGGGGGCATAGAGGGCTGGTGCCTTAACGGCCGCCTTGGCCCAGAAGGGACCGGTTAAACCGGTTCGGGGAGGGCGCGCCCCAGTGAAGGGGCAACACACCCCCTAGGGTGGCCAACCGGTAAGGGGGGGTCAGATACGACTCCACCAATAGTGGGGGGGTTTGCTGTTTTCAAACCCCCCAATAGAAACATCACAAACTGTGTAGGGGGGGTCACAGGACACATTTAAGGGCGAGCGTCCCGCATGGTCCCAAAATCGGGATCATCTGGATCGGGACAACGTGCTCGCAACTCAAACAAAAACCACACACCTTGGGATGCATCACAGCAGGGTGTAAGGTGGTAAAGTAAGGGGACTAAGCGGAACACGGCACTCGCAGCCCAAACCCGCCAAGTCAGATGGCAGGGCATAGAAGATGCCAGGTAGCGAGTTGGGACTAATTCCAAGAACGGAAGGCTACCCCCTAATAAACAACATTGGTAAAACAAACGCTATCGCAGTGAGCCTTTCCATTAAACGGAAGGTGGGACTGCCTAAAAATTCAAAGGACAAAAGGATGCAGGACAAAGGTAGGCCAGGACTTGAAGGCTACCTGTCACTCATTACAAATTGTGAAATGTAGAACCTAGACGTGTAAAGTTTAAAACGAAAGAACTAACAAGCTAAAAGTTATTTTGTCATATGTACTAAACGCTTTTTGATCAGTGACTGGTTTTCATAATCAATAAATATGTTAACATTGGGCAGTCACACGATTGCTTGTCCACACTAATAAAGCGGCCAAATGATATCCACTATATAAACGCTGTCAAAGTATGTTTCTATGCTCAGATGTTCACGGGCTGTATTGCATGTCAAGTGGTCTCTATTCTCTGCTCTGTAGTGTGCCAAGTGCGGGAGTTATCTGCTAACCTTCCTCCTGGGCTTGTCACTGGCAGAGGGTCTATTCGCCCCCCTCCACTGGAACAAATTCCGCCCACCTGACCTAACACCCGCCCACCTGACCTAACACCCGCCCACCATCGCTAGATTTCCTTCAAGACCATCATCTCTTCCAACAGAGCCCAGCCTTTGCTGGTGGCCATACCAGTGTCTCCTGGATGAATCAGTAAAACATCCGGGCATCTATGTCTTCATAACAAAGTGTCCCCTCCAGCGCATGCCCCCTTCACCACACCATGTGACTCTGAACAAACTTGTGTTGAAACCTATATTAGTGCCTTGTCCTTTCCGCGCGTCGCCTGTTGTTTCCACCCATTTAACAAACCAATGTCCCACAATCCGGGCTGATAGCTCAGCAGCCTCCGGCCGCAACTGCAGCTGAGAAGACGGCTTATGTAAGAAATGCAGAATGCCACAATCAAATGCAGCAATACTGAGCCCCCCAGCCTCACTTATCTTCTAAAACAGCCAGAGGATCACCCACCCAGACTCATGGTACCTTCCCTGCCCCAGGCTCATTTTGCAGAGTCTGTAGCCCCCCAATCCTGAAGGAGGGTGTGTTGTACTCGCTCAGGGCACCCTCATATCTCAAAAGCTTTGCGCATTACCGCAAGAGCTGGAGAGGCGTCACATGCACCCCATCTTTATGTCTGAAGGTCCCCGCAATACCCTGCAGCCTCTCTCCTCGCTGCGCCCGGCACAAACCTTGTAGGCGCCATTGCTGTAAAACAAGTGTTTCCCCTTTCATCTCTGCTCTGTCTTGGACGTGTGGACGCACAGCTCCAGGCTGCCTCCCAGCCTCGGGACATCATCCCCTGTCACCCCTCTAACATCCCCCAACAACTCCGACACGCGGAAGGCCCTGAAAAACATCCACAACATCAAAGCAAAATAGTTTCTTCTTCCCCATTGCAAATCACCGGCAAGGCCTCTAAGACTACCACACATTTGCCGTGTCAGCAGTTTTCTCTTCACTCCCCCCTCGCCACCCTCTCCGTAGCCCAACCTTCGAGCATCCGTTTTCCCAGTTCCCTTGCCGATGGGGCATATCCCCAAATAAGCTTCCCACAAGTGCAATGTCTGTCAGCCTCCCAGTTATTGAAACTCTTGACAAACCCTTTTTAATCTGTGACAATATAAACTGAACAACATCTACCATGCTCCTGTAGTGTGGTCAGTTTTACGTATCCTTTGCGCATTAGCTTCAGGCTTTAGGCCTTTGTGCATTTTGCCCTGGTTGTATTTTATTCATTTGCTCGCAGCTTAGAGCCTCCGTGCACTTTGCTCTAAATGCTTTTTATTCGGCTTCGTACTGTTATTTTTCAAATAGCCAGTTCTACGGTCTTGTTTTATATTTCATATCACACTGTTTAGCCTACTTCAGCACTGGAGTTCTCCATAACACATTCTTGTTCACTCTGTGCTTCAGTCAAGGATACAGTCTGGTACATTGCCGATAGACGTGGTAAGAGTTTAGTCTTTTGCATTCCTGCGTAGGGACATTTTTTGATCACGCTGACATGTTAGTTATAAAAACACTTCCTTGTCCCAATAAACACAAGAGGGAGAACCACAACCTTGTCCCAATAAAAAACACTTCCTTGTCCCAATACACGCCAGGGAACGACAACCAGACGCTGACTGCCTCGTTGCAGATGCTGAACCAGATCACAGGCCTTTGTTCAGGTATGAGGGCTGATGTCTCCCGAAGGATTCAGAAAGGCAAGTTAGAAGCTTAACATGCTGTGCTCGAAATAGAACTAGCAGAGGGAGAGTAGAAACTGTTAAACACCATGATAGCATTGTTCTTATGTTTTACTCTCCTGGTGACTATTTCAATCCTACTGTGTTGTATGGTTCTGGTTATTGCGGCTCACGCCTTAACATCTAAAATGCAGTCGTTTTATTAAAACATTATATAAAACTTATACTGCCTTTGTCATTTGTATATGAGATCAAACTGTAAATGAGAGAGTTGGTTTGGATCTGAGTGACCACGACTTCCCTGAGAAGTTCCAAAGATGTCATGCGCTCGGCTGCCCAATCATCTCGTCCCTTTGGGAGAAATGAGGCACTGCTAGTTAGCCGGAGCAAAACCTGGATTTAGGGTGACAGAGTTCCTTCCAAGTGGGTCACACTCATTCCCCCACACCGTGATTGATCCTGCTGCCTAGAAATCCAGTAGTCTCATTTAGGATAATGAGAGCCCACGCGACACTCCAACCTGCTGGTCTCCTCTGAGCAGCATTGCCTAGGAACGCTGCCCATGCCCGCACATATGAACGCCTGATGGAGTCTGCCAATGACCCTGCCACCAGCCGTCGCCTATGCTCCACAGATCCGCCTGCAGCAGCGTCATGTCCCTGTCGGCCTCCACGTCCGGCTAAAGCATCCTCGGTCACCTATGATCTACAGATCCGCCTGCAGCAGCGTCTTGTCCCTCTCTGCCTCCACGGCCGGCTAGAGCATCCTCCGTCGTCTATGTTCCACAGATCCGCCTGCAGCAGCGTCTTGTCCCTGTCTGTCTCCACGACCGGATAGAGCATCCTCCGTCACCTATGCTCCCTCGATCCGCCTGCAGCAGAGTCTTGTCCCTGTCTGCCTCCACGATGGGCTAGAGCATCCTCTGTCGCCTATGTTCCACAGATCCGCTTGCAGCGGCGTCTTGTCCCTCTCTGCCTCCACGACAGGCTAGAGCATCCTCCGTAGCCTATGCTCCACAGATCCGCCTGCAGCTGCGTCTTGTCCCTGTCTGCCTCCACAACAGGCTAGAGCATCCTCCGTTGCCTATGTTCCACAGATTCGCCTACAGCGGCGTCTTGTCCCTGTCTGTCTCCACGACCGGCTAGAGCATCCTCCGTCGCCTATGCTCCACAGATCCACCTGCAACGGCATCTTGTCCCTGTCTGTCTCCACGACCGGATAGAGCATCCTCCGTCACCTATGCTCCACAGATCCGCCTGCAGCGGCGTCTTGTCCCTGTCTGCCTCCACGACAAGCTAGAGCATCCTCCGTCGCCTATGATCCACAGATCCGCCTGCAGCGGCGTCTTGTCCCCGTCTGCCTCCATGACAAGCTAGAGAATCCTCCATTGTCTATGCTCAACAAATCCGCCTGCAGCTGTGTCTTGTCCCTCTCTGCCTCGACGACCGGCTAGAGCATCCTCGGTCGCCTATGCTCCACAGATCCGCCTGCAGCGGCGCCTTGTCCCTCTCTACCTCCAGGACCGGTTAGAGCATCCTCCATCGTCTATGCTCAACAAATCTGCCTGCAGCGTCGTCTTGTCCCTGTCTGCCTCCACGACCGGCTAGAGCATCCTACGTAGCCTATGAACCACAGATCCGCCTGCAGCAGCGTCTTGTCCCCGTCTGCCTCCATGACAAGCTAGAGCATCCTCCATTGTCTATGCTCAACAAATCCGCCTGCAGCTGTGTCTTGTCCCTCTCTGCCTCCACGACCGGCTAGAGCATCCCCGTCGCCTATGCTCCACAGATCCGCCTGCAGCGGCGCCTTGTCCCTCTCTACCTCCAGGACCGGTTAGAGCATCCTCCATCGTCTATGCTCAACAAATCCGCCTGCAGCGTCGTCTTGTCCCTGTCTGCCTCCACGACCGGCTAGAGCATCCTCCGTAGCCTATGATCCACAGATCCGCCTGCAACTGCGTCTTGTCTCCGTCTGCCTCCACGACCGGCTAGAGCATCCTCTGTCGTCTATGCTCCACAGATCCGCCTGCAGCTGCGTCTTGTCCCCGTCTGCTTCCACGACCGGCTAGAGCATCCTCCGTCGCCTATGTTCCACAGATCCGCCAGCAGCAGCGTCTTGTCCCTGTCTGTCTCCACGACCGGCTAGAGCATCCTCCGTCGCCTATGCTCCACAGATACACCTGCAGCGCTGTTTTGTCCCTCTCTGCCTCCACGACCGGTTAGAGCATCCTCCATCGTCTATGCTTCACAGATCCGTCTGCAGCTGCGTCTTGTCCCTGTCTGCCTCCACAACCGGCTAGAGCATCCTCCGTTGCCTATGCTCCCTCGATCCGCCTGCAGCTGCGTCTTGTCCCTGTCTGCCTCCACTGCCGGCTAGAGCATCCTCCGTAGTCTATGTTCCACAGATCCGCCTGCAGCGGCGTCTTGTCCCTGTCTGCCTCCACTGCCGGCTAGAGCATCCTCCGTCGTCTATGTTCCACAGATCCGCCTGCAGCGGCGTCTTGTCTCCGTCGGCCTCCACGGCCGGCTAGAGCATCCTCCGTCGGCTATGTTCCACAGATCCGCCTGCATCAGCGTCTTGTCCCTGTCGGCCTCCACGGCCGGCTAGAGCATCCTCGGTCGCCTATGCTCCACAGATCCGCCTGCAGCGGCGTCTTGTCCCTGTCGGCCTCCACGGCCGGCTAGAGCATCCTCCGTCGTCTATGTTCCACAGATCCGCCTGCAGCGGCGTCTTGTCCCCGTCGGCCTCCACGGCCGGCTAGAGCATCCTCCGTCGTCTATGTTCCACAGATCCGCCTGCATCAGCGTCTTGTCCCTGTCGGCCTCCACGGCCGGCTAGAGCATTCTCGGTCGCCTATGCTCCACAGATCCGCCTGCTGTGGCGTCTTGTCCCTGTCTGCCTCCACAACCGGCTAGAGCATCCTCCGTTGCCTATGCTCCCTCGATCCGCCTGCATCAGCGTCTTGTCCCTGTCGGCCTCCACGGCCGGCTAGAGCATCCTCCGTCGTCTATGTTCCACAGATCCGCCTGCAGCGGCGTCTTGTCCCCGTCGGCCTCCACGGCCGGCTAGAGCATCCTCCGTCGTCTATGTTCCACAGATCCGCCTGCATCAGCGTCTTGTCCCCGTCAGCCTCCACGGCCGGCTAGAGCATCCTCCGTCGTCTATGTTCCACAGATCCGCCTGCATCAGCGTCTTGTCCCTGTCGGCCTCCACGGCCGGCTAGAGCATCCTCCGTCGGCTATGCTCCACAGATCCGCCTGCAGCGGCGTCTTGTCCCCGTCGGCCTCCACGGCCGGCTAGAGCATCCTCCGTCGCCTATGCTCCACAGATCCGCCTGCAGCGGCGTCTTGTCCCTCTCTGCCTGCACAACCAGCCCATGGAACATCTCCCACTGTGAGCAAGACGAAGCATGCGCATTGCAATTATCCACCACTGGTACATGCTTCGCCTATGGCGTGTCACAAACAACGCAGCACACACACCCACAAAAGCTTAAGAATCTGTGCATCCCTGGCTGAACGCCTGTCAACAATATTCCATGTTGTCGCCCCCACAGTGTCACTGCCACCACCAGAGGAAAGAATTCCAGAAAGGCAATGCGACTGGCCCGGCTCGCGGGCCACTCTTCTGCGCACCACTTTCTGTAGCAGTATAAACCGAAGCTGCTATTCCACTCACACCCTTTCTGTGACACCAGCAGGACATCATTGAATTCTTCCAGAAACCTTTGCCGCATGCGTAAATCCTCCCATGCTATGATCATGGGGCTTTGACTGACCCGCTGAAGACACCCAGACGCCTACAAAGAGTCCTGCCTGCTCTGACCACCCTGCATGCGAAGTTCAAATGCACCAGGAAAACCTGCCCCCCCTTACAGTCACCTTAGAGCTCACCAGCAGCTGCATGGCCACTCTCTTACGCAGGGGTAAGCAGCCCTCTGGGCACTGAAACACGCTGTGGAATACAACTTTAAAATAAGGGCCTAACGGGTGCATGTTCACAGTGCTTTCTGTCGCAGGCTGGGACCTCGAGGCACTATAAGCACACATGTCGCCATCCCCCCTGCGCTCCCCAGAATTCAGTTCTACACTCACAGACATCCGCAGTGATTGCATTAACCAACCGAGCTTTCATGAGCGGAAGGAGTGCATGTCACCCCCTCCTCCTCAGCAGCAGCCCTTCTCTCCGCCCTCCCGCGGTATTTATGGTTTTATTGTTAAATGATTCCTCTGCCTGGGAGGCTGGGGAGACCCGAGACCATGTGCTGCGGATGGAGAGGGCGCACCCCAGGCTCACCCACAGAAACTCGGCATCTGAGAACCCTTTGCCTACTCATGTGCCACAAACAAAAACAGAGGTTGGGTCAGGAGTGGTGGGGAGGGGGGAGCAAAGCCCCGCCCTCTACCCCCATGCAGCGGGAGGGAGAGGGGGTGTCACCTGTCTGTTTACTCCGAGCTCACCTGGTTTCGATTCATCACCTCTGCACACACCTCTCCGGGACGCACGGACCGAAGATATTTATATCTAAGCTCTGCCTTTATAGCGCCACACCTCTACCCGCAGTCAGGCGCTTTGTTATCATGAATACGTCTCACCACAAAGCTGGAGCGTGAAACTTGTGTATAAACAGAAGCCGATTGTGCATCACACACGGCAACCAGAGGCTCGCGCTCCGCTCTGGCCTCAGGAAAGCGCCCACAGCTCCCCGGTTTCACTATGAAGCGCTATAGTGTGCGCTGCCAACGCCTCTCCCGGGGACCCCCGGAGCAGGCACTGCATCTCCCAAATTGGGGGCCCTCGGAATAGGAACTGCAGGTCCACAGTTGGAAACCACAGCTTGGGCTGTGCGTGCCTCAACAAGGGCGTGCGTGTGGGGATGGGGGTCACATACCCCACACTCTCCGGTTTGGGGGTGCTGTTTTCAGCCCCCCTTTTTTCTGTACTCCGTGGCATATATTTTGTTGTCCCCCCTCAGTCACAGCTCTCCTAAGACTCGTCTTGTCTTGAACAAAGTCTGTCTGCGTCAAAGTGTTTTCTAAGAACCGAAAACGCACCCTGGGAGAAAAGGAACCTCCATCGGGGACTCGGGGGGCCGCCCTCACGAGCCTCGGTGCGTGAGTCACTGACACTGCCCTGGAGGCTGCGCTGATGCCACAGGAGGGGGGGGGGGCAGAACTCCAAGGGCCCCTGTGCAGAATGTGCCGAGGGGCCCCTGAGACTCCCACACCTCAGACACACTCCTGGCCTTGGGGTGAAAGGGGACCCCACGAAGGGTGTGGGCCCCACTGGGCTGCCGGTGTTACGCCCCTGTGTCACATGCGCAGTGTTCAGGGGGCCCCCATTGAACCCAAGATCAATGAATATGAGACGCGGGGGGCCCTCATCACATCCTGCAGGGGGCCCTATCTAGAGTGACCAGCTCTGGAGCACCAAGAACAGGGACATTTTGGAAAAATAGAAGCAGGACTTCAGTT
The DNA here is from genome assembly GCF_031143425.1 of Pleurodeles waltl. Taxonomy (NCBI): domain Eukaryota; kingdom Metazoa; phylum Chordata; class Amphibia; order Caudata; family Salamandridae; genus Pleurodeles; species Pleurodeles waltl. Next base: position 11,441,804 of record NC_090449.1, on the reverse strand, counting down.
TTACATCAACTGAGCGTCGCAGAATGACAGCTCTATCGGAACGCACACGAGGCACTAGGAAACGAAATAAAATGCCATTTTTAAAACCAAGCCACACCTGCTGTCCAGCCCTGCCTTCAAAAACCTAAAAAGGTGCCTCTATTTTCAGTCGACCCCCTCTAAAAACCGGGACATAAGCCAAATTCGCTGAAATCTGCCAGGATGGGTACCAAAAGCCGGGACTTTCCCGGCAGATCCGGGAAACCTTGTCACTCCAGCTCCATCATTTTGCGCTAGGGCACTGGAAGCATCCAAGCGCATACGAGATTCAGGAACAACAGAAAGTTCTGGATTTTCTACAAAACAAGGTTGCAGAACCAGCAAGCATTTGGAAAAGCCAAGAGATCTCACCTTTGAGACCTATTGGCTTTGTCAATGCTGTGCAGCATCGGCAAACAAAAAAAACATTGGCAAAGCCAATATGTCTCGCCTACGTGAGCTATTACCATAGTCAGTGTTTTGGCCATGTTGCCCAGCAGCGCGGCTGAGGTGCAGCATGACTAAAAGTATTTTTTTTTAAGCGCTATGACGCGGCCAGCGTTGGTTGCATTATAGTGGTTTCCTAAAATGCTGACGGGAGGCACCTTGGAGTGAGGGAGGCTGTGCCACAAGGAGGGTGTGGATGCCTCCCACCCCGCCCTCCGGCCAGCAATTAAAATAAAACGCTGTAATGCTGCCTGTGCCAGTTGTGGCATAGTGCTTTTTTTAACCTTTCAGACATGCTGCAAAGCAGCTGTGCTGCTGTGAAACACGGCTAAGACATCGACACAGGCCATAGCTCACAAAGGCAAGACCTTTAGCGTTGCCAGTGCTTGTTATCTTGGTTAATAACTGTCCCCTGTATATAAAGACATTCACTGATCATAACACAATGTAAAAATCACTTTTTTATCTAACACTTGTCGGTGTTCCCACGCATCCACCCATGGATTTTGGCGCATTCCCAGATTACCCATCACTGGTTGCCCTGGGAACATGCTACGTCTCCCCAGATGAGATGCAACAGGGAAGAATACCTTCATTGGTCCTCCGTAGGTCAAGCACGCAAGCGCTTTGACCTGTTGTAAGTATTGTGGGCCTTTAACCACGCCCACCGCACGCCCATCATATTCACTCGTTCCTGGGCTTGCCTTTTCTTTTCCTCTTTCTGTGCGAGGAAAATGCCTCAGAGGATTGTTTCTGTGCATTAAGATCTCCCTTCCTGCACAAAAACAATCGTGCCTACAATGCAGGCACCCTTGCACCATGGTGCGAGGGTGCCAGCCTTGGCCAAGGCAGCACTTTGTGCGCCGCGGCAAGGAAAGGGCAAGAATGATCCGTATAGTGGTAAATACCCTGCCCTTTCCCTTTCACGCAGCGCAGTTCAGGAAAAACTGCGTGAAAAAATGATAGGCCCCCAAATCCAAAAATCTAAGGAGACTGACTTTAGTCCTGGAGTAGAACACTGCCAGTAAGAGTGGAGTGGCAAAGAGTGGAGTGATGGTCGTAGAGTGACGAGGTGTAGAATGTCATAGAGTGGCATACACTGTAGGTGCGACGTGAGGCGCTATTCAGTAGTGTTTTGGTAACAAGCGCACAGTGTTGTTCTGTGGCGTTTCTAGGCTAACACTGGGCCCTTGCCAGGTCCAGCTTTAACGGGCATCTTAGTAAACAGTATCCGGATCACCAGATCACCTGGAGGCATATTTGGAGTCCAACGCACTCTAACGTTAGGCCGGCATTAGAAAAAGTACCTCACAAAAAAACTCAAAGAAATTCTCACTATACCTCTGTAGGAAAGTACCATCTTGCCTGGCATGTTACCCCCATTTTTCACTGTATATATGTTGTTTTAGTTGTATGTGTCACTGGGACCCTGGTAACCCAGGGCCCCAGTGCTCATAAGTGTGCCTGAATGTGTTACCTGTGTAGTGACTAACTGTCTCACTGAGGCTCTGCTAATCAGAACCTCAGTGGTTATGCTCTCTCATTTCTTTCCAAATTGTCACTGACAGGCTAGTGACCATTTTTACCAATTTACATTGGCTTACTGGAACACCCTTATAATTCCCTAGTATATGGTACTGAGGTACCCAGGGTATTGGGGTTCCAGGAGATCCCTATGGGCTGCAGCATTTCTTTTGCCACCCATAGGGAGCTCTGACAATTCTTACACAGGCCTGCTACGGCAGCCTGAGTGAAATAACGTCCACGTTATTTCACAGCCATTTTTCACTGCACTTAAGTAACTTATAAGTCACCTATATGTCTAACCTTTACCTGGTAAAGGTTAGGTGCAAAGTTACTTAGTGTGAGGGCACCCTGGCACTAGCCAAGGTGCCCCCACATTGTTCAGAGCCAATTCACTGAACTTTGTGAGTACGGGGACACCATTACACGCGTGCACTACATATAGGTCACTACCTATATGTAGCTTCACCATGGTAACTCCGAATATGGCCATGTAACATGTCTATGATCATGGAATTGCCCCCTCTATGCCATCCTGGCATTGTTGGTACAATTCCATGATCCCAGTGGTCTGTAGCACAGACCCTGGAACTGCCAGACTGCCCTTCCTGGGGTTTCACTGCAGCTGCTGCTGCTGCCAACCCCTCAGACAGGCAGCTGCCCTCCTGGGGTCCAGCCAGGCCTGGCCCAGGATGGCAGAACAAAGAACTTCCTCTGAGAGAGGGTGTGACACCCTCTCCCTTTGGAAAATGGTGTGAAGGCAGGGGAGGAGTAGCCTCCCCCAGCCTCTGGAAATGCTTTGTTGGGCACAGATGTGCCCAATTCTGCATAAGCCAGTCTACACCGGTTCAGGGACCCCTTAGCCCCTGCTCTGGCGCGAAACTGGACAAAGGAAAGGGGAGTGACCACTCCCCTGACCTGCACCTCCCCTGGGAGGTGTCCAGAGCTCCTCCAGTGTGCTCCAGACCTCTGCCATCTTGGAAACAGAGGTGCTGCTGGCACACTGGACTGCTCTGAGTGGCCAGTGCCACCAGGTGACGTCAGAGACTCCTTGTGATAGGCTCCTTCAGGTGTTAGTAGCCTTTCCTCTCTCCTAGGTAGCCAAACCCTCTTTTCTGGCTATTTAGGGTCTCTGTCTCTGGGGAAACTTTAGATAACGAATGCATGAGCTCAGCCGAGTTCCTCTGCATCTCTCTCTTCACCTTCTGATAAGGAAACGACCGCTGACCGCGCTGGAAGCCTGCAAACCTGCAACATAGTAGCAAAGACGACTACTGCAACTCTGTAACGCTGATCCTGCCGCCTTCTCGACTGTTTTCCTGCTTGTGCATGCTGTGGGGGTAGCCTGCCTCCTCTCTGCACCAGAAGCTCCGAAGAAATCTCCCGTGGGTCGACGGAATCTTCCCCCTGTAACCGCAGGCACCAAAAAGCTGCATTACCGGTCCCTTGGGTCTCCTCTCAGCACGACGAGCGAGGTCCCTCGAATCCAGCGACGCTGTCCAAGTGAACCCCACAGTCCAGTGACTCTTCAGCCCAAGTTTGGTGGAGGTAAGTCCTTGCCTCACCTCGCTGGGCTGCATTGCTGGGAACCGCGACTTTGCAGCTACTCCGGCCCCTGTGCACTTCCGGCGGAAATCCTTTGTGCACAGCCAAGCCTGGGTCCACGGCACTCTAACCTGCATTGCACGACTTTCTAAGTTGGTCTCCGGCGACGTGGGACTCCTTTGTGCAACTTCGGCGAGCACCGTTTCACGCATCCTCGTAGTGCCTGTTTCTGGCACTTCTCCGGGTGCTACCTGCTTCAGTGAGGGCTCTTTGTCTTGCTCGACGTCCCCTCTCTCTGCAGGTCCAATTTGCGACCTCCTGGTCCCTCCTGGGCCCCAGCAGCGTCCAAAAACGCCAAACGCACGATTTGCGTGTAGCAAGGCTTGTGGGCGTCCATCCGGCGGGAAAACACTTCTGCACGACTCTCCAAGGCGTGGGGGATCCATCCTCCAAAGGGGAAGTCTCTAGCCCTTGTCGTTCCTGCAGTATTCACAGTTCTTCAGCCTAGTAAGAGCTTCTTTGCACCAACCGCTGGCATTTCTTGGGCATCTGCCCATCTCCGAGTTGCTTGTGACTTTTGGACTTGGTCCCCTTGTTCCACAGGTACCCTCAGTCAGGAATCCATCGTTGTTGCATTGCTGATTTGTGTTTTCCTTGCATTTTCCCTCTAACACGACTATTTTGTCCTTAGGGGAACTTTGGTGCACTTTGCACTCACTTTTCAGGCTCTTGGGGAGGGTTATTTTGCTAACTCTCACTATTTTCTAATAGTCCCAGCGACCCTCTAGAAGGTCACATAGGTTTGGGGTCCATTCGTGGTTCGCATTCCACTTCTGGAGTATATGGTTTGTGTTGCCCCTATCCCTATGTTTCCCCATTGCATCCTATTGTAACTATACATTGTTTGCACTGTTTTCTAAGACTATACTGCATATTTTTGCTATTGTGTATATATATCTTGTGTATATTTCCTATCCTCTCACTGAGGGTACACTCTAAGATACTTTGGCATATTGTCATAAAAATAAAGTACCTTTATTTTTAGTATAACTGTGTATTGTGTATTCTTATGATATTGTGCATATGACACTAAGTGGTACTGTAGTAGCTTCACACGTCTCCTAGTTCAGCCTAAGCTGCTCTGCTAAGCTACCATTATCTATCAGCCTAAGCTGCTAGACACCCTATACACTGATAAGGGATAACTGGGCCTGGTGCAAGGTGTAAGTACCCCTTGGTACTCACTACAAGCCAGTCCAGCCTCCTACAACCTCACACTTATGGGCAGATTTAAGAGCTCCTAGCGCCGTGACGCTCCGGTGGGCTAGCCACTGCTCCATATTTACAATTGGGTGAAACGTCAGGCCAGGACGCTCCCCCGCCGCGCAGCTCACCGTGCAGGTGCCCTGTTCCCTGACTGCCGCTGCTGCCCGTGTTCGAGACCCTCCTCCACCCGCAGGCCCTCGCCTGTGCCTCATCCCTGTGGTGGGCAGTAAGGTTTGCTTCTGTCGTGTCTCTGTATTCTCCTCGTTTGTCTCTTCGTTTCTGTCTCTGTTGTGTTGCTGTTGTTGCTGTCCCTGTTGTGCCCACTGTGTTCATTAGTTTCTGTACTCTGTATCTGTTTCTGTATTGCCCAGTAGTGACTCTATTGTTATTGTTTTTTCTGTGCGCTTGATCCCGCGCGTCTCTCTCCCCCTCTGACCCCCCCACCCCCAATCCATCGCCATCCTCCCGCTTCCCTGATTTTTTTCCACTTCTGTACACCCCCTGCCCTCCCACCTCCTCCTCCCCTCTAGATACCCAGCGTTATTTCCAACCCCCCCTCCACACTCGCCGCTCCCCTCGCCCGTTTTCCCACCGCTTCGGCCCCGCCCCCAGCTCCTCCTCCCTCCCTCCACCCCTTCTTAATGCAGGTCGCTGCGCGACCGCGCCGATGGCGCGCCGGAGGCACGCCAGAGGCAAGCCCGTCTGCCCCCGTCCGCGCCCGGACCGCGTCCAGCGCCAGAACCCCTGGACCTCGCCCTCCGCTCCTCACCCCGCCCAGGCTCAGCTACGACGCTACCTCCCTCCACGCACTCAACAACGGCCGAAACCAAAACCAACACTGCTACCAAGCCGCACCGAAGTACACCCACGGACCGTTCGCCTGCCGCACCTGCCACTTCTCCTGGGACCGAACCTCCAAACCAACGACCACCAGACCGAACCTCCTCCGCTGCATACTCCTCAACACCCGCTCCGCACGCAAACACGTCATAGAACTCTGGGACCTGCTCGACAGCACCGCCCCGGACGTAGCCTTCCTGACCGAGACATGGTGGAACGAATCATCCGCGCCAGACATCGCCATCGCCATCCCAGACGGATACAAGATTTCCCGCAGGGACCGCACCAACGGCTACGGAGGATGACTCGCCATCGTCCACAAATCCTCCCTCTAGATCACCACCCACACCGACGACCATTTCAACACCGCAGAGCTTCTACACTTCCGGATCCACACCGACCCCAACACCACCCTCAGAGGTACACTCGTCTACAGGCCCCCCGGACCACGGGCCCAGTTCTGCGACTCCATCGCCGACCTCGCAAGCACCCATGCACTCGCCTCCACGGACTACATACTCCTCGGGGACCTCAACTTTCACCTCGAGAACAACAACGACCACAACTCCACCACGTTGATCAACAACCTCGCAAACCTCGGACTCAGACAACTTGTCACGTCAACAACCCACACCGCCGGACACACACTGGAAGCCATCTTCTCCACCAGCGACCATGTTACCTTCAACGACACCACCGAACCCTACTGGACCGACCACCACTGCGTCCATTTCACCTACAACAAAAACACCGCACACCTCCACAGCCGCCAACTCCCCCGCCGCAACTGGGGCAAAGTCACCAAAGAACAACTCCTCAGCACCCTCTCCCAGAACCCACTGAACGAGCCCACCGACCCAGACACCGCGGCCTGCAACTTCAGACAATGGATCAACAACTGCGCCAACATCCTCGCCCCACTGAAGAAACCCCCAACAACCCCACCAGCAAGAAAGCCTCCTGGTTCACCGACAAACTCCTGGCCTCCTAATGCGCCTGCAGGAAACTGGAAAAGAAATGGCTTCAAGAACGCACACCGGACAATCACGCTGCCCTCAAAGACGCAACCCGCCAACACCACCACCTCATCAGGACCACCAAGAGGTCCTCCTTCAAAGACTGCCTAGACAACAACGCACATGACAGCAAAGAGCTCTTCCGCATCGTGAAGGAACTATCCACCCCCAGCACCAACGTCAACGACATCCCGCCCTCTCAGGAACTTTGCGACTCCCTCGCCTCCTTTTTCTACAGCAAGATCGCCGACATCCACAGCAGCTTCAACCCCCCCCGACCGCACCCTCCTCCGTCACCACCTCGTACCCTAGCATCGCCAACCCCATCACCGCCTGGTCCAACGTCGACGACGACGCAACATGCACAATCATGAACTCCATTCACTCCGGATCACCGACTGCCCCCTGCACCCACCACATCTTCAACAAAGCCGACTCTATCATCGCGCCCCAACTCTGCAAGATTATCAACGCCTCCTTCGAAACAGGCACCTTCCCAGAAAACTGGAAGCACGCAGACATCAACGCCCTCCTCAAGAAACCAAAAGCCGACCCCAAGGACCTCAAGAACTTCCGCCCCATCTCCCTCCTCCCCTACCCAGCTAAAGTCGCAGAAAAGATCGTCAACCTTCAGCTGACACGCCACATCGAAGACAACAACGTTCTCGACTCCTCACAAACTGGATTTAGACGCAACCACAGCACCGAGACCTCCCTCATCGCCGCAACAGATGACATCAAACGCCAACTCGACCGCGGCGAGACCTCCGCCCTCATTCTCCTAGACCTCTCAGCGGCCTTTGACACAGTCTGCCACCACACCCTACTGTCACGCCTCCAAGAAGCCGGCATCCAGGAAATAGCCCTAGCCTGGACCTCATCCTTCCTCTCCGGCAAAACACAGACCGTTCGCCTCCCACCCTTCCGCTCAGAAGCCAACAACATCATCTGCGGCGTCCCCCAGGGCTCCTCCCTGAGCCCTACGCTGTTCAACATTTACATGGCCCCCCTCACACAAGTGGCCCGCCGTTTCGACCTCAACATCATCACCTACGCCGACGACACCCAGCTCCTCCTCTCCCTCACCAATGACCCTGACACCGCCAAAGCCAACCTCCACGAGGGAATGAAAGCAGTCGCCGACTGGATGAGAAATAGCCGCCTGAAGCTCAACACCGACAAGACAGAAATCCTTATCCTCGGGACCTCCCCCTCCGCCTGGAACGACTCATGGTGGCCCACCACCCTCGGAACTCCCCCGACGCCCACCGACCACGCCCGCAACTTGGGATTCATCCTCGACTCCGCACTCTCCATGGACAGACAAGTCAACGCCGTCACCTCCTCCTGCTACAACACCCTCCGCAGGATCTACAAGTGGATCCCGACCGACACCAGGAAGACAGTGACCCACGCCCTCGTCAGCAGCAGACTGGACTACGGCAACGCACTCTATGCAGGAATCCCAGCGAAACACCTACAGCGACTCCAACGCATCCAAAACACCTCAGCCCGACTCATCACCAACGCACCCCGCCACAGCCACATCACCCCTTACCTCAAAGGACTCCACTGGCTCCCCGTCAACAAAAGGGTCACCTTCAAGCTCCTCACCCACGCACACAAAGCACTCCACAACACCGGCCCCTCCTACCTCAATGACAGACTCAACTTCTACACCCCGACCCGCCAACTGCGTTCCGCGAGCCTTGCCCTCGCCACCGTCCCCCGCATCCAACGAACCTCCTCCGGTGGCAGATCCTTCACCTACCTCGCCGCAAAGACCTGGAACACGCTCTCTACCTACTTCCGACAGACCCAAGACCTGCTGGCCTTCAGAAGACTCCTCAAGACCTGGCTCTTCGAGCAGTAGCAGCCCCCCCCCCCCCAGCGCCTTGGAACCCTAACAGGTAAGTAGCGCGCTCTATAAATATCTGTGATTGATTGATTGATGCCTCCTTGTAAATATGGGCCCCTCCGATGCAGTTTTCTGCATCAGAGGGGCATACAGTGGGTGTTGTAATGGCCGTTCCACCGCAACACCCATTGTTTTTGATGCTGCCTCAGATTAACGAGTTGTCGTAAACCTGAGGCAGCGCCAACAACTAACGCCACCCCAGGGTTGGCGTTAGCATGGCAAAACAGGTAGGAATGCTTTAATTCCTCCTCGTTTTTCGCTTTTTCTATGTGTGCTGCATTCTGCTGCACACATATAGAGAGCAAAATGCCATGGATGATTGTTTATGTGCAGGGAGGAATCATTCCGAAATTACGCTTTGTACTTCTATGTCTGCTGCATTTTGCAGCACACGTAGAACTGCCAAATCACCATAATAGATTGTTTATGTGCAGGAAGGGTCACCTTCCTGCACATAAACAATCTATCCCCTCAACATAGACACCATTACACTATGGTGCAAGGATGCCTGCGTTGGCACATGCAGCTTAATTTAGCGCAGGTGCAGGGGGACACGCAGGAATGCGCTGTATTCCTGTAAATAAGGTGTATCGCTGCATTTCAAAAGTGGCGCAGCGTGGCACTGCTATTTTTGGCACAGCACCACGCTTCACCACTTTTGAATAAATCAGGGCCTAACTTCCTTACAAGAGCCATTTGCCTTTGAAGCAGTAAAGTGTAGCACCCACCACTTTGAAGGTACTGGAGCAAGAAACAAGCAACAGGTGGGAGAAAGGGAAAAACAAGCATTGGCCAAGAGAATAGACTTTGCCCGTGCATGAGCTATTGGCTTTGCCCATATGTTTTCATGATGTTATAAAAGTGTGGCTGATGTTCAGCTGGCTGAAGGTTAGTGGCATGAAGGAGAGTGATGTGGAGTGGAGTAGAGGGTCTTATTGTGGAGTGGCAAAGATTGTACTAGAGTGACTTAGGGTGGAGTGGCAAACAGTGCCGGTTTAAATCATGTGGAGGACCCTAGGCAGTCGAAATTTTGTGGCCCCCTTGCAAATTATCTCCTAAAACATTTTCAATTTTACCAACCAACAATTTTAATAAACCAATTTGATTACACAAAACTAAACACTACATTTACGCAGTTTGCACCAATTTTTAGGGTCGAGCCTGCGTCGCTTGTGCATGCGTTTCACTTGCGAGACACTTTAGTAGTTAGAAAAAGGGCTCGGAGCCCCGTCCATGTCACTTCAGTGTCTTTCATTGGTTCCTGGGCTTGCCTGTTAAAATCTGCTCGCTTTCATTAATGGAAGGCACGCATACATCATGCCTTTTCCGGTGGCTAGCCCTCCTCGAGCGCAGTGACCAAGTACTGAAAACATGCGAGGCTCGCTGTTTTCCATCCGGTTTGTGGACTACTTTTTATCTTTTTTCACGGCGCAATCTCGCTTTGCAGACGTCGTGCGCTTTCCATGACATCGACCCTGTTACATAGTTAGTTGCACTTTTGCCAGTTATGTAGATAATTGCACTTTTGCTGATGGGTTTCATTACGAGTGAACTGTAGCAGCGCGATCGCTCTCTTTTTTCCATTTAATGTGGCAAGAAAAGTCTGGTTGGGAGTTTACAACTGCTAATAGCTCTAACTCAGAGAAATGCGAGACCCATTGCATTGCAAATGCTTGTTTTGCAAGCTGACAGAAGATGAGCTTTTAGAGACAAACTGTTAAGTGAATCTGATATCTAAGGTTTAAGTATCTTAAGTTGTTAATGGGTACATTCCACTAATGTAGTATTTTCTCTATAGAGTCTTACTCTTTAGTGTAAAGTTTTTGTGTCTTTGACTTGATTCATTTTTTGCTGTTGTTTGGAAAAAATTTAAGAAAGCTTGATTGTAATTTTCTTTCAAGATCAAATCAATATTATTTTGATCCGTTGTCGCGGGCCCCCTAAGAGGAGTGGGATGCATAGGCCGGTGCCTATTTTGCCTATTTGGTAATCCGGCACTGGTGGCAAAGAGTGGAGAAGAGTGTCGTAGAGTGGAGTGGAGGGTCATAGAGTGGTGTGGTGAAGAATGTCATGGAGTGACGTACACTGTAGGTGCGACGTGTGGCATAGAGTAGAGTGTTGTTCAGTGGAGTGGCGTAGAGTGGAGGGTTGTAGAGTGGTGTGGTGAAGAATGTCATGGAGTGACGTACACTTGTAGGTGCGACGTGTGGCATAGAGTAGAGGGTTGTTGCGTGGAGTGGCGTGGAGTGGAGGGTCGTAGAGTGGTGTGGTGAAGAATGTCATGGAGTGGCGTACACTGTAGGTGCGACGTGTGGCATAGAGTAGAGTGTTGTTGCGTGGAGTGGCGTAGAGTGGAGGGTCATAGAGTGGTGTAGTGTAGAATGTCATGGAGTGGCGTACACTGTAGGTGCGACTTGTGGCAGAGAATGTTGTTGCATGGAGTGGCGTAGAGTGGAGGGTCATAGAGTAGTGTAGTGTAGAATGTCCTGGAGTGGCGTACACTGTAGGTGCGAGGTGTGCAATGGAGTAGAGTGCTGTTGCGTGGAGTGGCATAGAGTGGAGGGTTGTAGAGTGGTGCAGTGTAGAATGTCATGGAGTGGCGTACACTGTAGGTGCGACGTGTGCAATAGAGTAGAGTGTTGTTGCGTGGAGTGGCGTAGAGTGGAGGGTTGTATAGTGGTGTAGAATGTCATGGAGTGGCGTACACTGTAGGTGCGACGCGTAGCATAGAGTAGAGTGTTGTTGCATGGAGTGGCGTGAAGTGGCGTGGAGTGGAGGGTCGTAGAGTGGCGTAGTGTAGAATGTCATGGAGTGGCGTACATTGTAGGTGCGACGTGTGTCATAGAGTAGAGTGTTGTTGCGTGGAGTGGCGTGGAGTGGAGTGGAGTATGCAGGGTGCGGTAGTGGACTGCCATGACTAACAACACATTTTCAATTGAAATGACCATTACATTTGAACAGACAGTTTTACTGATAAAACTATACAGCGCACCAACAATAATGAGTGAAAACGGAATCAGCTAGTGTACTGATTTGTTTCGATCATAATAAAATATTTGTTTTCAGCACACTTCACAATTACAAAAATGTGCCTAATTTGTGCTATCCTAATTCTGATATATTCTGAAATATTTGCACAATTAATTTATATACATTTAAGTTTTGCTTTGTGCTAGAAAAAAGACTTTCCTTTTACAGTATGATTGTCACATGCATCTCTAACTTTGAAGTCAGAGAAAGTAAAGTAAACACCAAACTCCCTCGGAAGACAGCCTCATATTGACCTCTGCTTTTGAATGCACAGCAAATGTGACAAGATAAGAACAAAATTTAAAGGCCTGTTCACAGAAAGCAAGCACTCATGGAAGAATACAGTAAGCAGGCTATGTTCAATGGGAGGGACTAACTCAAGCTGGACAGCCTAAAACAAATAAAGCCAGCATATAGAAAGCAAGCAACTGTGAGCAACAAAACACAGAGTTAATGGTAAGCAATGGGCTGAATATATTCCCGGGGAAGCTTTCAGAATGTCCCCAAGATGTCTTTAGCAAACCAGGTGGCTGCGCTGTGTAGTAGGCTTTGAACTAAAAATGTGTCTCAATCCAACAGACAGACACCCGTGAAGAAATCAATCAGTACTTGGTCCATGCTCCATCAAAGGGACAAGCACACGAAGACAAAGTTGAAATGGACACGATGACCAGTCTCAGTGACTAATGAGAAATTATGTAATGCTTGGGATGGTCCAAGCGAAGGGATTAGGACAGTGTACTTCACCAGGGACTTACTCTAGTTGTAACTGTGGTCTACTGGGGTATTGGAAAAGGAGGTGGCCAAACCAAGCTCAGGAATCGCAGGACCAACAAAAGCAGCGTAGTGTCCCTTCTCCTCTTCCTCCGCAAAACCGGTACGGGATATTAGGACAGCCAGAGAGAAGGCGACTGCACCCTTGTACACAATGATCCCCATGGATCACAAAGGACCATCTGCTGAATGTATTATTAAAGGCTGGCCCACCTTTTACCTAAATGATACTGGTGCTAGTCAGTTTGATTTGATGACCTCTGACTTTCCATCACTTCCTGTCTCGGGCAAAACAATTGGTCCAAATGAAAATGAATACAGTGATACTCTGCGTTTGTGTGGGCAAGACAGAAACTCGTATTAGAAGCTAGTGGGAGTTCAATCCCACTGAAGACTTGAGTTAGAGAATAGGTAGATATTGGTAATTTATACTTTTGTTCTGATATTCATTAAACTTAATTTGTAAAAATTGTGTATCATCAAGGATTAGGGCTATGAAAATTCAAAATGCAGAATTATTGTCTGTAAATTATTATATGCAGTGCTATTAAAGTATTTCAGTACTTAGATGTCTACTTAAAATGTAAGCATACATGGATGAATATTTTGTTATCTTAATGTTTCAATAAATGCCTCGAGTCCATATATATCATTCCTATTTTATATAAACAGTAATCTTCATTATTCTTCAAATACAGATGATTGCATTCTATATTTTCTACATTTCAAAAAGTTTCACAAGTCCAAATACGAGATATATATGGACTCGAGAGGCATTTATTGAAAAATTAAGAAAACAAAATATTCATCCATGTACGCTTACATTTTAAGTAGCCTTCTGTTTATGTTCAAATGTATTCTCCCCTGGTGGGGCTACTATATAGTGTCAGGTACCCTCTGGTACTCAATTAGTTCTTAGATGTCTGCCAATGTGAATTTAATATTGGGGGTGAATTAAAATGTAAGCACTGACAAATCCGTGCAAGATTTGGATTTCAACATTTGCATTGGTGGCAAGTGAAGAAAGAAAATGATGTAAGAATCTGAAAAGAAGCAGTGTAGTATTTAAGGGAGGTCAGTTGGTAGAGTGACAATTTGTCTGGGGAGGATCGGTGTCCCGGTAGAGGTGTTCTTTCGTGAGTCTTGCGACCTCAATGGTTACAGGATACGGAGTGCAGTGGACGCAAAAACTTGGGGCCCGATTCACAAAGGGACGTACAACTCATGAGGTCATGAATCTCCGCACTCGAGATGGAATCTACGTACTGCAGTGCTCAGTGCAGAGATTCCGGTCCAAGGGGGTCATTCTGACCCTGGCGGTCGGTGACCGCCAGGGTCACCGACCACGGGAGCACCGCCAACAGGCTGGTGGTGCTCCCTCGAGCATTCTGACCGCGGCGGTTCAGCCGCGGTCAGAAACGGAAAGTCGGCGGTCTCCCGCCGACTTTCCGCTGCTCGGGAGAATCCTCCATGGCGGCGGAGCGCGCTCTGCCGCCATGGGGATTCTGACACCCCCTACCGCCATCGAGACCCGCCAGGAACAGGATGGCGGTAGGGGGTGCCGTGGGGCCCCCGTAAGAGGGCCCCACAAAGTATTTCAGTGTCTGCAAAGCAGACACTGAAATACGCGACGGGTGCAACTGCACCCGTCGCACCTTCCCACTACGCCGGCTCAATTCTGAGCCGGCGTCCTCGTGGGAAGGTAGATTTGCCCTGGGCTGGCGGGCGGCCTTTTGGCAGCCGCCCGCCAGCCCAGGGCAAATCTCAAAATACCCTCAGCGGTCTTGCGACCGCGTAGCGGTATTTTGTCGGGGGAAGACTGGCGGGCGGCCTCCGCCGCTCGCCAGTCTCAGAATCACCCCCCAAGTGTGGAGATTCCACTCTGAGTGCAGAAATTTCAACTGAGTACAGAGATTCCACTCCGAGTGCGGAGATTCCGCCCGAGTGCTGAGATTCCGCTCCAAGTGCGGAGATTCCACCTAAATGCAGAGATTCCCCCCCCCAATGCAGAGATTCCAATCCAAGTGCAGAGATTCCGCTCCGACTGCAGACATTCCACCCGAGTGCAGAGATTCCGCTCCAAGTGCAGACATTCCGCCCGAGTGCAGAGATTCCGCTCCGAGTGCAGTTCCGCCCGAGTGCAGAGATTCCGCTCCGAGTGCAGACATTCCGCCCGAGTGCAGAGATTCCGCTCCGAGTGCAGAGATTCCGCTCCAAGTGCGGAGATTCCACCTAAGTGCAGAGATTTCCCCCCCCCATGCAGAGATTCCACTCCGAGTGCAGAGATTCCATCTGAGTGCAGAGATTCTGTCCCAGTGCGGAGATTCCACACTTGTAAATTTACGAGTCTTAACTCCCTTTCTGATTCGGACTCTGTGGGTTTGTATGCAGTATGTTCTGTGAGTTGATCAGAAGCCAGGTGACTTACGGTGATAATTTGATACTATGGCTCAGCAAACATTATATGAATGCTTAACAAGATTGACATCTGGTATGTTGTGCACTGATTGGAATGAGTACGGTTTACAATGCAACTTTTTAGTGGTAGAATAAAGGGTGTGAATTGGACAATTAGAACTTTGCAGAATCTGTTAGAAATGGGGCTTCAGGTTGGCTAGGGTATGCCCCTCAGCCAAGCAGAATTTACCCACTCTAGTCAGAGCAAGTCAGATACACAACTAAATTGACCTGTGCTCACCCTCTCGTAGCTTGGCACAGAGCAGCCAGGCTTAACGTAGCAGGCAACGTATAAAGTATTTGTGCAATACACACACAGTAACCCAATGTGAGCACCAGAAGTAACTGCGGAAGTCCTCCGACGTAGCTCGCTGCAATCGAGCGGCCGGGAAATGGTGTTTCTGATGCGACTCGGCTCTCCTCCCCGCGCCGCGAGAACGTTATGGTGGACCAGGTAGTGGGGGGGTCACTCCGGCAGCCTCATCAACAGGAGGGGGAGCCGCCTTGGTAAGGGGCTCCCTCCTGAAAGTGACGACCCCTCATGTATGGAAACCAGCAGTAATAGGCCATTTTTGATGATCAAGGGTGTGGGTCCCTGCGGCCCATGGTGGTGGCCGGTCATGGCTGGTACACGCCTCACTGAGCACTGTCCTTGGGGGGAGCAGGGCACGCCAGGCAGGCCTAGAGACACTCTGGTGTTGCTTTGGTGAATCCTTTTAGAGTGCAGGCCCGAGATCAGAAGGTAGCAGGGCAGCACAGCAGGCCACAGCAGCAGTTTCTGGGAACAGTCAGGTCTGGCAGAGTGGCGATCCTGGCACTCAGCTGTCTTTAGTCCAGCACAGCTTCTTTGGGTTCAGAAGTGTGCTACTGGGTGGGCGAGGAGGCCCACTATTTATACCGAAAAGTGCCTTTGATGTGGGGGGTGACCAAAAGAGAATTCTTGTGAAGTGCTCAGGTCCCTCTTTTGAGTCAGTCTCGGCTCTAGAGATTCAGTGGGAGGTTATCAGCCTTCTTGTGTGGCCCCCAGCCCTTACCCGTTGAGATGTAAGTGTGAGATCCTCCCCACCCCTTCCCCAGGAAGACCCACCAGTATGCAGATGAATGCAGATATGGCTGAGTATCCTGTGTTGTGGGTGTCTAAACAGAATGCACAAGTGAAACTGTCACCCTACGTAAGCCAGGGGGCTGTAGGCTCGCAGGGCAGTGAGTGCAGAAACATGTCCAATGTCTAAAAGTGGCATTTCTAGACTAGTAGTAACAAATATGCCCTTACTAGTAAAGAGGATTTATTATTACTATTCCAATGGCACTAAACATGACCCATCCACTCCTCTCAAATCAGGAAGTGCAACTTAAAGTTATTATAAGGAATTCCCAATGCTCGCTTATGAGAGGATCGGACCTCACATTGATGAAAAACCACTTGAGGGGGTTTTCATTATTGGACACGGCAACTGGTGAGTATTTGTCCTGACTTTTTCCTTACATGGCACCCTGCCCTATGGGCTCTCTATGGCCTGCTTGAGGGGTGATTTATATGTAAGAAAAGGGGGGTGTAGGGCTTGGCAAGAGGGTTTAAATGCCAAGTCGGTGGCAGTGGAACTGCACATACAGGCTCTGCAGAGGCAGGTCTGAGACATGTTTAAAAGCTATTTCAGAGAGTGGCACAATCAGTGCTGCAGGCCCACTAGTAGCATCTAATTTACAGGCTCTGGGTATGTGATTTACCTCTCTACGAGGGTCTTACAAGTAAATTAAATATGCCTATTGTGGATACACCAATGTCGCCATGTTTAAGGGGAGAAGTACATGCACTTTAGCACTGATCAGCAGTGGTAAAGTGCTCAAAGTCCTAAGGCCACCAAAAACATACAGTAACAAAACAGGAGCAAAGACAACAAGTCTGGTGTAAGACCACCCTAGGGACGCCAGGTCTAACAGGATCCATAAGAGGAACTGACAGAAATGGAGAATGTATTAGAACTGGTGGTTCTAGTGCAGCATTTTGCTTTATTTGAGAGGGTGAAAGTCACTAGGGGGACATCAAGGCCTTAGCTTTCTGTCTAATCATAGTTTCATAGGTATGCAACACCTCTGCGACGAAAGAAACATGTCTTTGATGGAAGAAGGATTTCAATAATTAGCCAGTTACTACAATGATTGATACCTGTTGGACGACTAATGATATCTTCCCACCATATTAAGGATTTGGTTTGGATCTTGGCTGAGAGTATACTTGTCACAAGTGTGACGGATATCCTGTCCACTGTATTACGATCTCCGTAGGATTAAATGGGTTCGTAATACAGTGGGCGGGATATCCGTCACAGTTGTAAGAGGGTATTCTCCAACGCTGAGGCCTAAGGCAGGCCCAGAGCGAGGCAAGAAAGGAAAGACCTTGTGAATATTTGGATCTCAGTTTATATTCAGGGACAGGACTGGTGGGTGTGTTTCTCTTGCCTTGGGACTAGGTGACCAATTCAAACAGGGGACAGCAGCGAGAAAGATACTGGATGTGTGCTCAGTAGACGGGACATCCTGGTGCAACTTGTGAAATATCTTGGACAAAAGTCGCTCACGCCATCTCATTGGAGAGCATCAATTATTTTATGATATTGAACATCTCCAACCATCTTAGGGGGATCTTGGCGGTGTCTTGTATCAACACTGATTGTACAGTATAGGACAAAACGTGTAATTCATTTAAAATGCATAATGAATTGCCATGATTTAAAAATGGTGTTGTAATAAGAAAACTGGTATCTCTTGGGGAATATCATAAAACATAGAGATAATGTAATTTGGAAATTCTCTCTAGAGAGATTATTTAATAACGTTTTGATATGAATTTCGGATCATGAGAGGGAACTTTCACAAGACAGGCCTCTGAGCATAGGATAGGAAAGACCTCCTAGAAACAGAAAATCTATGTTTAACTACCAGAGCACAAATGTATTCTTTGAAGATGTTGTAATATATATTTGATCAAAGTTCACAGAACTCCTTAATGGGGAAAAAACTATATGATGAGAATAGATTGAATAACGATATAACAGTGATTGGCTAAAGTTTCATTCAGTGAACGATTCTTCGGAACCTGCATTGGAAACCATGAAACTGCACTGGTTTGGGTTGTGGCTGTTTGTTTAAAGTTCATTTATATGTAATATATGTTTTACTATAGCCTTGAAGAAGTGGATTATCACGCGAAACACGTGCTGGCGGTGGCTGTATTGGTTGTGGTGGAGTTTAGACATTAGGAACTACTGGGGAATATTCATCATAAGATTATTAGCCTGAACAACACAAAAATTCTGTTATAATTCATGATGGATTCACCGTACAACATGAAAGTTCTGTGCCTTGGATTGGCTTCTTCATAATTGCCATTGTAAAGAATGTGTTTATACATTATGGGCCAGATTTACAAGGCCCTAGCACCTCCTTGTACCACACTACCGTAATTTATTTTTTTACACTAATGTGGCTCAAGGAGGCAATTTTCGATGCCCCATATTTACAAAGTGGTGTAATTGCGCAATTGTGCCACCTCATAGCTGCGTCAGGCGTAATGCATGCAAGGGGGGCGTTCCGGTGTTTGGAGGCCCGCAAAATGGCGCAGTAAAATCTACAAGATTTAACTGCGCCATTTTTTTGCACAATTTTTAACGCCTGCTGAAAGCAGGCCTTCAAGTGATGCGTGCATTAAAATCAATGGGCCTCCCTGCACTTTGCTGCACCAGCGTCAACATTTTTATGCTAGTGCAGAAAAGTGCCACAATAACATGCGCCATGATGCTTCGTATTGTAAATACGATGCACCCATGGTGTCGTTAGGGGGGGCAGGGGCGATGCCAGAAAACTGGCGCATCAGCACTGATGCACCAGTTTCTTGTAACTATGCCCCCAAGTGTTTATGTGATAAACCAGTTGTAAAAACTTTGTTTTCATGTTTTCAAATTAAAATATTAAAAGAATACACTTTGAATCTTGTGATTATAGGTTGAGAATGGTTTAACAAATTGCTTCCTACAAATGTACATAGTTATTTAAAAACATTAGTTAGTGTGGTTACTGACTGAGCGGATGGTAGCCATTGCAGCACCATTATCATTTTGTATGACGCAACCAATATTTGTTTAAAGTTATCCTTGTGTATCCACTCTATGGCTGCTGGAAATCCCTGCTGGTTCGACCAGACTTCCTTCTCAAGAATTTTACATCTAAGACTGGGGCGCACCTGAAAGGAAGGGAACCAGGAAGTCAAAACAATTCTGGGATCTACTGTCCAGTTGTTGGAAAACCCTGCTTTCTTCAAACTGGTCTCTGGCTTTATCGAGTGTATAGTATCTGCCCCAAATTAGATTTTAGTGTGGGAGGACACTAGGATTGCCATAGTACACTCCCCCCCCAAACTGTCAGCCTTCAGAGCCCAGGTTTGTAGTAGCTGAAGACTGCTGCCATCTTGAAAATGTTCAAAGCGGGTAGGGTTGGCTGCTGGAACTTTTACCCAATTGGATGGGCATACCCAGGAGTCATTTGCATCCAATAGCTAGTGCCAGGCATAAACGTGGCATCTCCAGGCACCCACTTCAGGGCACTCCTGGATCTGCAGAAGATCAGAAGAGGACTGGACCTGCTGTCTATGACCCGCTAGTCTTCTGATGCAAGACCAGATGCACTGAGAAGTTCAGCTCACAGATGCTAAGTGCCGTCCTTTCGGGTAGCCCTCCGTTAGAATCGATACATGATTCTGCACGGCCTGTCCTATTGTCGCCGCACGTGAAGGTTCCCCTCTAACCTGATGCTCTCTCACTTATTTTCATTTTGCGAGACAGTGATCTTTGGAAAAATAAACAAGACTCGTGGTTATGAATCTTCAAGAAACTTCAGAAATCAGTAACAGATAATGTAAAACTGGACAGTCAGCACTTCGATTAAATACTGAGAATATAGTCAAATAATGCTTATCAAGTAGCAGCACACAATAATGTAACTAAATGAGCATTCTAGTAATCTCATGTGGTCTTTCTTGACTGGTTAACATGCTCCTGAATAAGGGGACCACACAGAAGAGAAAAGACACAACATTCGTGACACGCCCCCACCTCGTAGAAGTTTCTGAAACTTGCCGCAGTTCTCCATTCTGTTGTCACTCTGATTCTGTAACTAGTAAAACACAACATCTCAAGGACCAGGATGTCAAAGTATGAAATCTTATTGTCTGCTTCGCATATGACACTTGTGAAATGCCGCGTGTTGAACCCTTCTTGAGTGTTCCTCAGATGGAGCTCCCTATGACTGATCACTGCTGCTCACCTCACCAACTCCTGAATGGGCCTCACTGGTATTGGCTGTCTATTGACTATTGATGTCAAAACAATTTCAGCTCCCACCCTATCCCTGGGGAACTTTTGTTCACGTCTGAACCGACCTGCGTTGGCTGTTCCTAGCAGGATGCACTGTACACAGTCTAGATGTGTTTGGTGGGCAGGAGAGATGGAAACCTGGCCTTGCCCATGGGCTCACAACATGACTGTCACCAAAAGTCCGATCCAGGGCTTCATCCGAAGCTTTGGATCACCAATTAAAGTAGGAGCTGACAAACTGAATCCTTTTGTGTCACCAGTAGCCCAGCCCTAGACATATACTGACATTTCCAATGTGGCAATCAACCCGAATCCTCTGAGAAGGGTAGACAGTTCAGAGAACTTTGAAAAACAAAACTATGTGCTGTGACTGGTCTCACACAGGCTTATGCCATATCCTTAGCTCTTATATAAATTAGAGTCATTTCTAAACAAGGAACTAAGATAAGCCCAAATTAAATACTGAGGGGCAGCATCTGATCCTCCCATCCATCCGGTCAGAGCTCCAGTCTCACGAGCACTGCTCCTGACTAATGAGAGAACTTAAACTACTGGAAACAACAGTTTCGCGCTTTTAGAAGCTTCCATTCTCTAGTAATAGATGCTTATTTCACCAACTTATTCAAAGTTTGACACATCATGAAACCTGGTGACCAGGTACCGCTGAAGGTCCGGCAGAAGAAGCTGTCACTTCAGTCCAGGTGGCAAAGTCCTTATCAAGTTCTGCTCATGGTCAATAGTGCTGCAAAGGGGCGTGGACTGTCCAACTGGATCCACGCATTAAGTTGACAAATAACTACAGAACAAGAACAAGCCGTATCAGCTCATGCAAGGGCTCCTAATGCAATATAAGAACAAGACGAACCAACTGATACCAGACGTCCTAACGCAAACCAAGAACAAGACGAACCAACTGATACAAGAACTCCTAATACAATCCAAGAACTTCTGAACCAACTGATACAAGACGTCCTAATACAATCCAAGAACAAGACGAACCAACTGATACAAGAGCTCCTAATGCAATCCAAGACCAAGACGAACCAACTGATACCAGACGTCCTAACGCAAACCAAGAACAAGCCGAACCAACTGCTACAAGAATTCCTAATACAATCCAAGAACAAGTCAAATATACTGATACAAGAAGTCTTAACGCAATCCAAGAACAAGCCGAACCAACTGATACAAGAGCTCCTAATGCAATCCAAGAACTGCTGAACCAACTGATACAAGAGCTCCTAATGCAATCCAAGAACTGCCAAAACAACCTGATAGAACAGCCCCTAATGCAATCCAAGAACAAATCAAATCTACTGATACAAGACGTCCTAACGCAATCCAAGAACAAGCCGAACAAACTGATACAAGAGCTCCTAATGCAATCCAAGAACTGCCCAACCAACTGATACAAGAGCTCCTAATGCAATCCAAGAACTGCCGAACCAACTGATACAAGAGCTACTAATGCAATCCAAGAACTGCTGAACCAACTGATACAAGAGCTCCTAATGCAATCCAAGACCAAGACGAACCAACTGATACCAGATGTACTAACGCAAACCAAGAACAAGCCGAACCAACTGCTACAAGAACTCCTAATACAATCCAAGAACAAGTCAAATATACTGATACAAGAAGTCTTAACGCAATCCAAGAACAAGCCGAACCAACTGATACAAGAGCTCCTAATGCAATCCAAGAACTGCCGAACCAACTGATACAAGAGCTCCTAATGCAATCCATGAACTGCCGAACCAACTGATACAAGAGCTCCTAATGCAATCCAAGAACTGCCAAAACAACCTGATAGAACAGCCCCTAATGCAATCCAAGAACAAATCAAATCTACTGATACAAGACGTCCTAATGCAATCCAAGAACAAGCCGAACCAACTGATACAAGAGCTCCTAATGCAATCCAAGAACTGCCCAACCAACTGATACAAGAGCTCCTAATGCAATCCAAGAACTGCCGAACCAACTGATACAAGAGTTCCTAACGCAATCCAAGAACAAGCCGAACCAACTGATACAAGAGCTCCTAATGCAATCCAAGAACTGCCGAACCAACTGATACAAGAGCTCCTAATGCAATCCAAGAAGTGCCAAAACAACGTGATAGAACAGCCCCTAATGCAATCCAAGAACAAATCGAATCTACTGATACAAGACGTCCTAACGCAATCCAAGAACAAGCCGAACCAACTGATACAAGAGCTCCTAATGCAATCCAAGAACTGCCCAACCAACTGATACAAGAGCTCCTAATGCAATCCAAGAACTGCCGAACCAACTGATACAAGAGCTCCTAATGCAATCCAAGAACAAGACGAACCAACTGATACAGGACGTCCTAATACAATTCAAGAACTTCCGAACCAACTGATACAAGACGTCCTAATGCAATCCAAGAACTGCTGAACCAACTGATACAAGGGCTCCTAATGCAATCCAAGAACAAGACGATGTCACGACTCACGTGCTGCTTGCGCCTGGAATTTGCAGACCGGGTGGCGTGGATCTTCAATGTTCGGCTTTGGCCCAAAAAGGGGCGACTCTTTCTGGTAGCCACGGTGCTGTAGGCAATGGAGACGCCAAGAACAGACCGTGCCCTTCAGAAAATAGCGCCAGAGGAAAAAACCCCTTAGAAAAAGGGGAAAAACCTCCAAACAGGAAGACTCCGGGAAAAAACAAGAACAAACAAACAGGAATCCAAAAGGAGCAAAAGTCAGGAAACACAGAATGCTGAATTCCAGAACCCACAGGAGAGGAAATCAGGAGCGAAGACACTAACTGAGCAGAAAGTGTTGCAGCGCAAAGAAAGAAGAAAACACAGCCCTTATATACTAAAAAACAGGAAGTGACCCACAGGAAGTAAAAGGACGCCATCTTAGACAGGGAAACAACACATAGAACAGAATAGAACAGGAACCATAGAGAATAGGGAACAAGGAATGCTGGGAAAGAACAGGAATCTGGGAAGGGGGAAAAGACATAAAGAAAGGCACAACAAAAGACTGCAGAAAAGAAGAAAAAGAAGAAAGAAGGGAAAAGAAACGAAAAATAACAGGTAAGAGGGGTCATAGACCCCTAGTATAGTGGAAAGCAGAAGGTAGAACGAGGCCCCATTCAAGTCTGAGGCCTCGAAATGCGCAGGAGAGGCTGGGGGCGCGCCGCGTCCTAGCAAAGCGGTGCGCGGCCCGAGCCGAACGCCCGGCTTGAGTCGAGCTCTCGGCTCGCGCCGCACCGCGCGGCGCGACAGTAGGTCCCCCTCCCGAAGGTCCAGGTTTGAGAGGAAATAAGCAGTGAAAGCGTTGAATCAGGAGAGGTGCGTGAACGGAAGATGCATCTTCCCAAGAGCATTCACTGAGAGGATAACCCTTCCAATGAATCAGATACTGAAGGCGTTTGTGAAAAAGACGAGAATCACAAATCTCCTGTACTTCATATTCAGGAACATCATCCACGAGTACCGGAGGTGGACAAGGAAACTGACGTGAGTAAGGGTCAGGCACATAAGGTTTAAGCTGAGAAACATGAAAGACCGGATGAATCTTCCATGTATGAGGTAAGTGAAGACGGACAGTGACAGGATTGACCAACTGAAGAATACGGAAAGGCCCATAGTAACGAGGTGTGAACTTATTTTGAGAAAGACGTGAGGGTAAGAATTTGGAGGAGAGCCAAACTTTATCTTGCGGATGATAGTCTGGATTGGTTGCACGTCTCTTGTCTGCAGCCTTCTTCATATATCTCTTGGTATGTAACAAATTAGATCGAATTAGTCCATGGATTTGGAGAAGGCGTTTGGAGAAATAGGTAATAGCGGGTAGAGGAGAGTTGGATTGTGGAGAAGTAGGAAAAGAGGTAGGATGAAAACCATAAGAACAGAAAAAGGGAGGGACCTTGGAGGCACTATGGACTGAGTTATTGTAGGAAAATTCAGCTATAGAGAGGTAAGTGTTCCAGTTACTTTGGGTAGAATTGCAAAAGCATCGAAGATATTGCTCTAGTCCTTGGTTCAGACGCTCGGTCTGGCCGTTGGTCTGAGGATGGAACCCTGAAGACAGGGCTCTATTAATATTTAGTGTTTTACAAAAATGCCTCCAAAACCGGGAAATGTACTGAGGTCCTCTATCAGATATTATGGTATGTGGAAGTCCATGGAGACGGAAGATATGATCAATGAATATTTGACTTAGTTCTTGAGAAGTAGGTAGCCTTTTCAGGGCAGTGAAATGAGCCATCTTCGTGAAAGAATCCACAGTGACCATGATAACCCGGTTTCCTGCTGATGGTGGGAGTGAACACATGAAATCAGTAGAGATGGTATGCCATGGGGCCGGTGGAACGGGCAAAGGCTGTAGTAATCCTGCAGGTCTGGTATGGGGTATCTTGATTTGGGCACATATGGGACAGGCCTGAACGTATCTTTCCACATCCAGTTTCCAGGTAGGCCACCAGAAAAATCGTGAAAGAAGTTCTTGTGTGGCCTTGATGCCTCTATGACCAGCCACAGGTGAATCATGGCACATTTGTAATGCTTTTTCTTGCACCTTGTTAGTAGGGAGGAATATCAGGTTTTGATAATAAAAATATCCTTGTTTCTTATGTAATAATGGTCTTAGTTCTTCTATATCGTGGTCCGATAGGTTGGCGTATTCCAGTTGTACTTCTTCCAGGAAAGACTGAGTCACTCCAATGATCTTACTGGGTTCCAGAAGATACTGAGATGAGGAAGGAGTACACTCTGGATATCGGCGAGACAGAGCATCAGCCAGAATGTTTTGAGATCCAGGAATATATGTGATGAAAAAATCGTACTGACTGAAGAAAAAGGCCCAGCGGGCCTGACGACTATTCTGGCATACAAAATTTCGTAAACATTGTAGGTTACGGTGGTCTGTCCTCACCTCAAATGGTTCCTTGGAACCCATCAGAAACTGTCTCCACTCAAGGCAGGCTGTTTTCAGAGCCAATAATTCCCTTTCCAGTACAGAATTGTGTTGTTCAGCTGTGGAAAGGATATGAGACAAGTAGAAAACAGGATGTTCAAGACCATCATCCTCTTGTCGTTGGAGTAAGACAGCTCCGATGGCTCTCTCAGAAGCATCAGTTACGACTATAAATTGTTTGGTGGTATCTGGATGTCTCAAGATGGGGGCTTGGGTGAAGGCTCTCTTTAATTCTTGAAAGGCTGCTTCAGCCGCCTCAGTCCAGACAAACCCTTTCTTTAAATTTTCCTTTTTTAAGGTGTGAGTTATGTGGCTAGTCTGTCTGGCAAAGTCTAGAATGAATTGTCGATAGAAGTTTGCTAACCCTAGGAAACATTGTGTTTCTTTTATGGAAGAAGGAGAAGGCCACTCTAGGATAGCTTGTACCTTTTCTTGATCCATAGCTATGCCGGTGGGACTTAAATGATAGCCCAGATATTTGACTTCCGTCATGTCGAACTCACATTTTTCTGGTTTGCAAAATAGTTGATGAGCACGAAGTCTTTGAAGAACTTGTTTCACGTGGGAAGAATGGAGTTCCGGATTTCTAGAATAAATAAGAATATCATCTAGGTAGATCACGACTGTCTGATTCAGAAGGTCTGAAAACACTGAGTCCATAAATCTCTGGAAGATTGCGGGGGCATTAGTGAGACCAAACGGCATAACCCTATATTCAAAATGGCCAAATGGAGTCCTGAAAGCTGTCTTCCATTCGTCGCCTTCTTTTATGCGTAAAAGGTGGTAAGCTCCTCGTAAATCTAATTTAGTAAAACGTTGAGCCCCTCTGATAGCTTCTAGTATGTCCCTGATGAGAGGCAAAGGATAACGGTCTTTAATTGTTATTTTATTCAGACCTCGAAAATCCAGGCAAGGACGAAGATCCTTTGTCTTCTTGGGCACAAAAAAGAGAGGAGCCCCAGCCGGAGACGACGGAACAATAAGACCACTCTGTATATTTTCGTCCAGATACTCTTTTAGAACTTCCCTTTCGGGTTCCGTGAGAGAGTACATCCTCCCAAAAGGAACAATTGTGCCGGGTTCCAATGGAATAGCACAATCATATTCTCGATGTGGAGGTAGCACAGGTTTCGACGGTTTTTGGAAAACATCCTGAAACTCCAAATAGTGTTCTGGGACCCCTTGGACCGTATTAATGGCCTTACCAGTGGCACCTTCAGTATCTAAGGATCTTTTCGGAGACCAATACTTGTCGGAAGTAAAACAGTTCTCATGACAAAATTGCGAAGACAAAGAAACTGTCCGGGTTACCCAATTTATATACGGGTTATGTCTGATAAACCACGGAATTCCAAGAATGATGGTATGGTTGGGGGACGTGATAAGATCGAAGGAGATGTGTTCTTGATGGTTTCCCACCTGTAGACTTAACATCAGGGTAGTGGTGTCTACAGGACCAGAGGATATCAAGGATCCATCCACGGTGTGTACCTGTTCGGGTACTTCTTTTGCTTGTGTAGGAACTTGGTGAGCAGCAGCCCACGTCTTGTCCATGTATATACCACTAGCACCACAATCTAGTAATGCCATAGTCTTTTCTTGACGACCGTCAGGAAGTTGTAACAGGACAGGAAAAATGAACAAGGCGGTTGTATTGTCATTAAAGGAGCTGATGGAAGGTATAGCTGTAGATCCCGTCCCCTCCCTTCTTACAGAGGACGGGAGGTGGCGTTTCCCGAAGGCCTGGGCGGACGTACAGGACAGGTACGAAGCATGTGACCAGCAGAACCACAGTACAGGCACAACCCTCTCTTGCGTCTGTCCTCTCGTTCACTAGCAGAGAGCGGACCTCGGGTAGTATCCACCTGCATGGGTTCCCCTTCGATGTCTCTAGCAGGAGTGCGAGGTTCCTCGGAACGCTGCAGGCAAGCTCGTGAGCTACTTGACTGGGAAAACCCTCTACTCCTTTTCTTTTCCGATCTCCGTTCCTGAAGACGATATTCGATGGACAGTGCTTGATCCATCAGGCCACGAAGATCTTCCGCTCTGGTAGAATGTACTAGTTCATCCTTTATTTCTTCTTTGAGTCCTCTACGAAATAAAGTTACCAGAGTACGTTCCACCCAAGTGGTCTCTGCCGCCAGCTGACGAAAACGGGTTATATATTGCAAGACGTCTTGCGAGCCTTGTTGGATATCACATAAGGCTTCTTCGGCAGAGGCTTCCAATCCAGGACGGCTAAACATCTGTTTGAAGCGACTCACAAAGGTGGAATAGTCCGACAATACAGGGTCGTTGGAGGACACCATCGGGGTTGCCCAGGCCAAGGCTGGACCGGATAAGGCACTGATAAGATAACCCACCTTGGTCCTGTCGTGGGAGAATTGGGTAGGTCGGAAGGCGAAGTACACTGTTAATGCATCCAGGAACTCGCGAAGCTTGGTTGGTTCACCAGAGAAACAAGGGGTAGAAGCGGAGATAGTTGGAACATCACTGGTGCGGAGAGCCAAAGCCTGTCGTAACGCAGCATTTTCATTGCGTAGTTGTTGCAATTCCTGAGCTTGTTGCTGAATCGTGGTCAAAAGAGATTGTTCCGGATCTGCAGCAGCCGCCACTGTGTCATCCATGGTGTTTGAGGACGTCGGAATGGTTAGGCGCTGCAATCTGTCACGACTCACGTGCTGCTTGCGCCTGGAATTTGCAGACCGGGTGGCGTGGATCTTCAATGTTCGGCTTTGGCCCAAAAAGGGGCGACTCTTTCTGGTAGCCACGGTGCTGTAGGCAATGGAGACGCCAAGAACAGACCGTGCCCTTCAGAAAATAGCGCCAGAGGAAAAAACCCCTTAGAAAAAGGGGAAAAACCTCCAAACAGGAAGATTTCTGGAAAAAACAAGAACAAACAAACAGGAATCCAAAAGGAGCAAAAGTCAGGAAACACAGAATGCTGAATTCCAGAACCCACAGGAGAGGAAATCAGGAGCGAAGACACTAACTGAGCAGAAAGTGTTGCAGCGCAAAGAAAGAAGAAAACACAGCCCTTATATACTAAAAAACAGGAAGTGACCCACAGGAAGTAAAAGGACGCCATCTTAGACAGGGAAACAACACATAGAACAGAATAGAACAGGAACCATAGAGAATAGGGAACAAGGAATGCTGGGAAAGAACAGGAATCTGGGAAGGGGGAAAAGACATAAAGAAAGGCACAACAAAAGACTGCAGAAAAGAAGAAAAAGAAGAAAGAAGGGAAAAGAAACGAAAAATAACAGGTAAGAGGGGTCATAGACCCCTAGTATAGTGGAAAGCAGAAGGTAGAACGAGGCCCCATGCAAGTCTGAGGCCTCGAAATGCGCAGGAGAGGCTGGGGGCGCGCCGCGTCCTAGCAACGCGGTGCGCAGCCCGAGCCGAACGCCCGGCTTGAGTCGAGCTCTCGGCTCGCGCCGCACCGCGCGGCGCGACAGACGAACCAACTGATACCAGACGTCCTAACGCAAACCAAGAACAAGACAAACCAACTGATACAAGAACTCCTAATACAATCCAAGAACTTCCGAACCAACTGATACAAGAGCTCCTAACGCAATCCAAGAACAAGTCAAATCTACTGGTACAAGACGTCCTAACGCAATCCAAGAACAAGACGAACCAACTGATACAAGAGCTCCTAATGCAATCCAAGAACTGCCCAACCAACTGATACAAGAGCTCCTAATGCAATCCAAGAACAAATCAAATCTACTGATACAAGACGTCCTAACGCAATCCAAGAACAAGCCGAACCAATTGATACAAGAGCTCCTAATGCAATCCAAGAACTGCTGAACCAACTGATACGAGACGTCCTAATGCAATCCAAGAACAAGACTAACCAAGTGATACAAGAGTTCCTAATGCAATCCAAGAACAAGCCGAACCAACTGATACAAGAACTCCTAATGCAATCCAAGAACTGCCAAAACCACTTGATAGAAGAGCTCCTAATGCAACCCAAGAACAAGCCGAAGCAACTGATACAAGAGCTCCTAATGCAATCCAAGAACTGACGAACCAACTGATACAAGAGCTCCTAATGCAATCCAAGAACAAGCCAAAGCAACTGATACAAGAGCCCCTAATGCAATCCAAGAACAAGCCGAACCAACTGATACAAGGGCTCCTAATGCAATCCAAGAACTGCCGAACCAACTGATACAAGAGCTCATAATACAATCCAAGAACAAGCCGAACTGATACAAGCGCTCCTAATGCAATCCAAGAACTGCCAAACCAACTGATACAACAGCCCCTAATGCAATCCAAGAACAAGCCGAACCAACTGATAGAAGAACTCCTAATGCAATCGAAGAACTGCCGAACCAACTGATACAAGAGCTCCTAATGTACTCCAAGAACAAGCAAGACACCTGTCTTTCCCTGTGGAGTACTACTCACCCGGGGTAGAGCGACTAAGTAAACAGGGAGTTATAAATCTGTGACCGCGGTGCTCACAAGTGGCTACCTGCGGGCTCGTCTGGTTCCTAGTTTCCTTGCTACATACTATCAGCACTGAGGCACTCAGTAATCCCCCCTTCTACTCAGAACTGGAAAAGAAAGAATTCTCTGAGTTTTCAAGGTGTTTGCAACAACCATTGACGCTATGGAATGAAATTAAAGAAATGGTAAGAGTCAACATAGCGCTGGAGTAGGTGGGTTCTTCCGATGTAAATGCTCTTGAAAGTGTGAAAACTCAACTGATTGCTAAAATAAATGTCATTTTGCAGATCAGATGGCCCTCAATTTCACACTGGCTGCAAAGGGAGGGGGTGTCTGTGCTATGGTAGAGACTGGGTGTTGTGTCTGGACACTGGATAACTCTATGGTTACACTATCAACATAGGAACATTCGACACAGGGCCCGATTTAGATCTTGGCGGAGGGGAATACTCGGTCACAAACATGACAGGTATCCCGTCGACCACAATACGATCCCATTATGTCCTATGGCGATTGTAATACGGCGGACGGGATGTCTGTCATGTTTGTAATGGAGTATTCCATCAGCCGATATCTAAATCAGGCCCAAAGTGTCAAGGTCATTTGTAGGACCGAAGATGGTGAATGGCAGAACGGGATGCATTCCATGCACATTAAACTGTGGTCAGATTTCTAGATTGCGCTGTAAAGGAGCACAGAAGAGAGGCACTGTGAGTGAAATGTGAATTCCTTTGAATAACTCTTGACTAGTGGATTCTGTGAGGCAGGTTCTCTTGCGCATGTTTAAACCTGTTAACCAGACGTTCTCGCCTCTGAACTGATAACACTCCGGCACCCCAGAAACTGTTGCTTCTGCAGAATCTCTGCTTGTAAGGTTATATTTCAGAAATTCCCCCGCTCCTTACAGTGGTGAAACCTGTGGGACATGACCGACTCTACGAAGGTGAGTAATAGAGCCTGCAGATTACCTTGTGCATGTTTCTGTGAGTCACAGCTTTTAATAGATATATGTTCAGACTCAACACAAACTGGAAGCCAGGTTTTCTTCCACAGGACACGGAGGACAGCTCAGTGTCTTGAACGCAACTGACAAGGGGTGGGCTGAGGTTGGTCTTAGCTCTCAATGAAGACCATACCTTACCCAGAAGAGCTGTGGGTGGACGTCACCAGGGTTGCCATAAGGGCTTCATTTGTTAAAATATATATATGTGCAGGGGCCCAAAGTGTTTCTTAGCAGCTCGCAGTGGTACCTCCAGACTCCAGGGTTGCCAAATACAATGCTGCCTAGTTTTGATTCCACCTCATGCCTTTTTCTTCCACCTCCTACACTTCCTGTCTCTTTATCTCATGAACATCAAGGCTGCGTAGTCTTGATTCCACCTCATGCCTCTTTCTTCGACCTCCTACACTTCCTGTCTCTTTATCTCATGAACATCAAGGCTGCGTAGTCTTGATTCCACCTCACGTCTCTTTCTTCGACCTCCTACATTTCCTGCCTCTTTATCTCATGAACAGCAAGGCTGCGTAGTCTTGATTCCACCTTATGTCTCGTTCTTCCATCACCCTACACTTCCTGCCTCTTTATCTCATGAACAGCAAGGCTGCGTAGTCTTGATTCCACCTTATGTCTCGTTCTTCCATCACCCTACACTTCCTGCCTCTTTATCTCATGAACAGCAAGGCTGCGTAGTCTTGATTCCACCTTATGTCTCGTTCTTCCATCACCCTACACTTCCTGCCTCTTTATCTCATGAACAGCAAGGCTGCGTAGTCTTGATTCCACCTTATGTCTCTTTCCTTCATCACCCTACACTTCCTGCCTCTTTATCTCATGAATACCAACGCTGCGTAGCCTTGATTCCACCTCCTGCCTCTTTTTTCCACCCCTACACTTCCTGTCTCTTTATCTCATGAACACCAAGGCTACGTAGTCTTGATTCCACCTCACGCCTCTTTCTTCCATCACCCTGCACTTGTTATCTCTTAATCTCATGAACAGCAAGGCTGCGTAGTCTTGATTCCACCTTATGTCTCGTTCTTCCATCACCCTACACTTCCTGTCTCTTTATCTCATGAATACTAAGGCTACGTAGTCTTGATTCCACCTCACGCCTCTTTCTTCCACCCCTACGCTTCCTGTCTCTTTATCTCATGAATACTAAGGCTGCGTAGTCTTGATTCCACCTCACACTTCTTTCTTCCACCCCTACACTTCCTGTCTCTTTATCTCATGAATACCAAGGCTGCGTAGTCTTGATTTCACCTCATGCCTCTTTCTTCCACCACCTACACTTCCTGCCTCTTTATCTCATGAACATCAAGGCTGCATAGTCTTGTATTCCACTTTTCATCATTACATTTCAACTTTGCGTCCTGATACGCGGTATGCAGACGTATCACAGGGCTCGCCTTCAGCACATCTGAGCGGCATTAACATTCAACCCTTTATTAACTGCGGGAGCTACAACGTTTTCCGTGTCTCGGCTGTGGCACATGGTTACCATCTTCTCACACACTTATCATGGCCGTTATGAGTATTTAAGACAGGCAACGTCATAACCACTACAGCAGCTTACGCAATCTTGTTTTACTCAAATGTTCCTCAGGATAGTTTTTTAACTAGGAACTTAAGCCTTGATAAAGTCCAGGGGGACGAAACACGTGTCAGCTGCTGCTTACCTTACTATTGTGGATCACATGGTTCTTCACCTCAAAGGAGATAAATTAATCTACGGTGGAAAGGACACTTACACGTTCTGTAATATTACTTGTACAGCGGTCAGTGCTGTATTGTTTTCAGTCTTGATTCCACCTCCCGACTCTTTCTTCCAACACTGTACACTTCACGCCTCTTTATGTCAGGACTACCCTGGCTGTCTCATCTTGATTCCACCTCACGCCTCTTTCTTCCATCACCCTGCACTTCCTGTCTCTTCGTCTCATGAATATCAAGGCTGTGTAGCTTTGATTCCACCTCCTGCGTCTTTCCTCCACCACCCTGCACTTCCTGTCTCTTTGTTTCATGGACACCAAGGCTGTGCAGTCTTGATTCCACCTCACGCCTCTTTCTTCCAACACTGTACACTTCACGCCTCTTTATGTCAGAAGTACCCTGGCTGTCTCATCTTGATTCCACCTCACGCTTCCTTCTTCCATCACCCTGCACTTCCTGTCTCTTCGTCTCATGAATACCAAGGCTGTGTAGCCTTGATTCCACCTCCTGCCTCTTTCCTCCACCACCCTGCACTTCCTGTCTCTTTGTTTCATGGACACCAAGGCTGTGTAGTCTTCATTCCACCTCACGCCTCCTTCTTCCATTACCCTGCACTTCCAGTTTATTTATCCCATGAACTCCAAAGGCTGCATAGTCTTGATTCCACCTTGTGCCTTTCTTCCAACCCCTACACTTCCTTTTCTTTATCTCATGAACACCAAGGCTGCGTAGCCTTGATTCCACCTCACGCCTCTTTTTTCCACCCCTACACTTCCTGTCTCTTTATCTCATGAACACCAAGACTACGTAGTCTTGATTCCACCTCGTGCCTCTTTCTTCCAACCCCTACATTTCCTTTCTCTTTATCTCATGAACAGCAAGGCTGCGTAGTCTTGATTACACCTTATGTCTCTTTCTTCCATCAATCTGCACTTCCTGTCTCTTTATCTCATGAACACCAAAGCTGCGTAGTCTTGATTCCACCTCACACTTCTTTCTTCCACCCCTACACTTCTTGTCTCTTTATCTCATGAACACCAAAGCTGCGTAGTCTTCATTCCACCTCACGCCTCTTTCTTCAACCCCTACGCTTCCTGTCTCTTTATCTCATGAATACTAAGGCTGCGTAGTCTTAATTCCACCTCGTGCCTCTTTCTTCCACCCTCTACAATTCCTGCCTCTTTATCTGATGAACAGAAAGGCTGTGTAGTCTTGATTCCACCTCACGCCTCTTTCTTCCACCTCCTACACTTCCTGTCTCTTTATCTCATGAATACTAAGACTGCGTAGCCTTGATTCCACCTCACGCCTCTTTCTTCCACCCCTACACATCCTGTCTCTTTATACTATGAATACCAATGTTGCGTAGTCTTGATTGCAATGTACACCTCTTTCTTCCACTGGTCTACACTTCCTGTCTATTTTTCCTATGAATACCAGCGCTGCCTAGCCCCGTCTGTCTCCTCAGTCTGAGTTGAGACCCCCAGTTCCCTCCTGGGTCCAGGCAGCTTGTCTTTGATGCAAACTGCGTACTTGCTTGAACCAAGGCTTGTTGGCAGAATCCAGTGACGCAAACAGCCTGCATCCAGCAACTCATCGTGGGAGATCTCTTGCACCAAGCAGGAACCCGCAGCCATCTTCTTTTGTGGTTTACTGTACTTTTCTTCCAACCCGAGAATCCACTTTTGCACCTTCTTCCAGGCAGGGGCTCCTGTTCTTCCTGGACTCTTCTTCAACTTCTGGACTTGGTCTCCTCTCTCCACAGGTCTTCAAATCCAGGAATCCACCGTTGGTTGCTTGCAGTCTTGCTTGGTTCTTGGATAATCCTTTACCACGACTTGTTGTGTGTCCTGAGGAAACTTGCTGTACTTTACTCCTGCTTTCCAGGGCCCTGGGGTGGGGTACTTTACTTACCTTTGGTGTTTTCCTACACTCCCAGCGCCCCTCTACACACTACACTTGCCTAGGGGGGAATTTGACATTCACATTCCACTATTTTAGTATATGGTTTGTGTTGCCTCTATGCCCATTGCAATCTATTGTGCTTTTCACAGTTTGCACTATTCTATGACTCTTTACTTACCTGATTTTCGTTACTAGTGCATATATCCTGTATAATACTTCAGAAGGAGTATTGCCTCTAAGATATTTTTGGCCTTGTGTCACTACAATAAAAGTACCTTTATTTTTGGTAACACGGAGTATTGTCTTTACTTGTGTATAAGTACTGTGCAACTATAAGTGGTATAGTAGGAGCTTTGCATGTCTCCTAGTTCAGCCTAAGCTGCTCTGCTATAGCTACCTCCATCAGCCTAAGCTGCTAGAACACTACTACATTCACTAACAAGGGATAACTGGACCTGGTATAAGGTGTAAGTACCTTAGGTACCCAGTACAAACCAGGCCAGCCTCCTACAGTCCCTCACTCACACACTTAGGCGCTCACTTGCTCTGACACTCACTCACAATTACAGAAATAGTTACATTCAGTCCGGGACATACCCTCACACCAGGTGTTCACCCAATCACTCATACAGTCCCTCACTCACACAATTAGGCCCTCACTCGTTCTGACACTCACTCACAATCACTGAGGTAGTTACTCACATATATGCTCATTGACAAACCCTTACATGCTGCATTCACTAAGTCACTCATACACAATGACGTTCTCATGCTTAGTAATTCAGTCGCTCAGACGCTCACTCACAATTACTGAGGTTATTATTCCCATGTACACTCACTGACATACCCTCACACCATGCATTCTCCCACTCACTCATTCACAGCCTTGCTCACACACTTAGGCACTCACCGGCTAAGGCGCTCACTCACAATCACTTAGGTAGTTACTCGCACATACTCTGACTGACATACCCTCATACCTTTCATTCACCCACTCATACACACCCTCACTGATACACTTGGGCATTCACTCAGACCCTCACCCACGCTCTCTTGAGACATTATTATGGACCTCTGTGACTGATGGGCAGAGTGGCCCAGCCCCCCCCCCCCCCCCCCCCCCCCCCCCCCTGTACGGCCCTGGGCAGGCAGCACTGCTGGAGGCGAGGATCACACGTCGCAGTGTTTTCTCGGTCGCCAGGGAGTGACCAAGCCTCCTCAAACAATGAAACATTGCCTGCAGGGGAGGGGCACTTACGAAGAAATGGAGCGAGAGCATCTCCAGGTACCGGGGAATCGGAAACCGAAAGTCTCTCAGTGAGACGGCAGCTGTGCACAGAGCACGGGCAGTCCCACCAGTGCACGTCTGTGCAGTGTCTGCAACAGTCTCACACACCACCCACAGGGGAAACAGATGGAAGTCTCACACACCACCCGCAGGGAAACAGATGGAAGTCTCACACACCACCCGCAGGGAAAACACACACCACCCGCAGGGGAAACAGATGGAAGTCTCACACACCACCCGCAGGGAAACAGATGGAAGTCTCACACACCACCCACAGGGGAAACAGATGGAAGTCTCACACACCACCCGCAGGGGAAACAGATGGAAGTCTCACACACCACCCGCAGGGAACCAGATAGAAGTCTCACACACCACCCCCAGGGGAAACAGAAGTCTCACACACCACCCCCAGGGGAAACAGATGGAAGTCTCACACACCACCCGCAGGGGAAACAGATGGAAGTCTCACACACCACCCGCAGGGAAACAGATGGAAGTCTCACACACCACCCGCAGGGAAACAGATGGAAGTCTCACACACCACCCGCAGGGAACCAGATGGAAGTCTCACACACCACCCGCAGGGAACCAGATGGAAGTCTCACACACCACCCGCAGGGGAAACAGATGGAAGTCTCACACACCACCCGCAGGGAAACATATGGAAGTCTCACACACCACCCGCAGGGAAACAGATGGAAGTCTCACACACCACCCGCAGGGAAACAGATGGAAGTCTCACACACCACCCGCAGGGGAAACAGATGGAAGTCTCACACACCACCCGCAGGGGAAACAGATGGAAGTCTCACACACCACCCGCAGGGAACCAGATGGAAGTCTCACACACCACCCACAGGGGAAACAGAAGTCTCACACACCACCCCCAGGGGAAACAGATGGAAGTCTCACACACCACCCCCAGGGGAAACAGATGGAAGTCTCACACACCACCCGCAGGGAAACAGATGGAAGTCTCACACACCACCCGCAGGGAAACAGATGGAAGTCTCACACACCACCCGCAGGGAACCAGATGGAAGTCTCACACACCACCCGCAGGGGAAACAGATGGAAGTCTCACACACCACCCGCAGGGAAACATATGGAAGTCTCACACACCACCCGCAGGGGAAACAGATGGAAGTCTCACACACCACGCCCAGGGGGAACAGATGGAAGTCTCACACACCACCCGCAGGGAAACAGATGGAAGTCTCACACACCACCCGCAGGGGAAACAGATGGAAGTCTCACACACCACCCACAGGGAAAACAGATGGAAGTCTCACACACCACCCGCAGGGGAAACAGATGGAAGTCTCACACACCACCCGCAGGGAAACAGATGGAAGTCTCACACACCACCCGCAGGGAAACAGATGGAAGTCTCACACACCACCCGCAGGGAAACAGATGGAAGTCTCACACACCACCCGCAGGGGAAACAGATGGAAGTCTCACACACCACCCGCAGGGGAAACAGATGGAAGTCTCACACACCACCCGCAGGGGAAACAGATGGAAGTCTCACACACCACCCGCAGGGAAACAGATGGAAGTCTCACACACCACCCGCAGGGGAAACACACACCACCTGCAGGGGAAACAGATGGAAGTCTCACACACCACCCGCAGGGTAAACAGATGGAAGTCTCACACACCACGCCCAGGGGGAACAGATGGAAGTCTCACACACCACCCGCAGGGAAACAGATGGAAGTCTCACACACCACCCGCAGGGTAAACAGATGGAAGTCTCACACACCACCCGCAGGGGAAACAGATGGAAGTCTCACACACCACCCGCAGGGTAAACAGATGGAAGTCTCACACACCACCCGCAGGGGAAACAGATGAAAGTCTCACACACCACCCGCAGGGGAAACAGATGGAAGTCTCACACACCACCCGCAGGGAAACAGATGGAAGTCTCACACACCACCCACAGGGAAACAGATGGAAGTCTCACAGATGGAAGTCTCACACACCACGCCCAGGGGGGACAGATGGAAGTCTCACACACCACCCACAGGGGAAACAGATGGAAGTCTCACACACCACGCCCAGGGGGGACAGATGGAAGTCTCACACACCACCCGCAGGGAAACAGATGGAAGTCTCACACACCACCCGCAGGGAAACAGATGGAAGTCTCACACACCACCCGCAGGGGAAACAGATGGAAGTCTCACACACCACCCACAGGGGAAACAGACACCACCCGCAGGGTAAACAGATGAAAGGAAAAGGGTATTTAAATCGCTCTTGTTAAGAATGATTCAGTCTCATCAGGGCAAGTCTGCGGAGCGGGGCTGGCTCTATCAGGGGCCCCTGAAAGGCTGGGGCCCGGGGCCAGAGCCCCTTTGCCCATGCCTTAAAACGTCTTTGCCCCCGGGCTCTGCCAGCGCCCCCACATTGAGCATCCCCTGGCCCCCCACACCTTCCCAAGGGTCACCCTCTGTGGTGGTAGGATGCAAAGACTGGGGGGGGGGGAGGGTTTGAGGGGCGCCTCCCTGTGACCCTGAGGCTTCTAGGCACGTCTCTGGTGCTGGGGTGCCCCGGGGCATTGTTTACCCCCTCCCCGTGACTACAGCGTGACTCATGAGGGGTTCCCCACTACCTCTCCTCTGCCTTCCTGGTATCACTTTCACGTTATCACTAGTGACGTGTAAGGGGCGTGGGGGGGAGGGGCGGCCGCACACATATCTACTCATGTTCCTCGCCCCTTCCAGCTCAGCGGAGCTCCGCATCTCAACTCTCCCAAAGCCTGGACCTGGGACAGAGCATCTGAGCTCACCTGCACCGCTCCGCCTCTTAACATCACCTGCAGGGCTGTGGGCACCGCTCCGCCTCTTATCCTAACCTGCAGCCCCTGGACCTCGGGCACCGCTCCGCCTCTTATCCTCACCTGCAGCGCCTGGCCCTCGGGCACCGCTCCGCCTCTTATCCTCACCTGCAGCGCCTGGCCCTCGGGCACCGCTCCGCCTCTTATCCTCACCTGCAGCCCCTGGACCTCGGGCACCGCTACGCCTCTTATCCTCACCTGCAGCGCCTGGCCCTCGGGCACCGCTCCGCCTCTTATCCTCACCTGCAGCCCCTGGACCTCGGGCACCGCTCCGCCTCTTATCCTCACCTGCAGCCCCTGGACCTCGGGCACCGCTCCGCCTCTTATCCTCACCTGCAGCCCCTGGACCTCGGGCACCGCTCCGCCTCTTATCCTCACCTGCAGCCCCTGGACCTCGGGCACCGCTCCGCCTCTTATCCTCACCTGCAGCCCCTGGACCTCGGGCACCGCTCCGCCTCTTATCCTCACCTGCAGCGCCTGGCCCTCGGGCACCGCTCCGCCTCTTATCCTCACCTGCAGCGCCTGGACCTCGGGCACCGCTCCGCCTCTTATCCTCACCTGCAGCCCCTGGACCTCGGGCACCGCTCCGCCTCTTATCCTCACCTGCAGCCCCTGGACCTCGGGCACCGCTCCGCCTCTTATCCTCACCTGCAGCCCCTGGACCTCGGGCACCGCTCCGCCTCTTATCCTCACCTGCAGCGCCTGGCCCTCGGGCACCGCTCCGCCTCTTATCCTCACCTGCAGCGCCTGGCCCGTGGGCGCATCTCTGGTGCTGAGACACTGCTTGTGATCTTGGCCTCACGCACCCCCGACACCCCAGGTAAGTGTTTACGAAGCTTACCACCGCTCTTCCTTTATAGGATAATATCCCTGGCAGCAGCAGGCAGACCAGGGCTCCTGGACTGAACACCAGGGACCCTGTATGATTGATGTCAGCATCCCTGATATCATCTCTAGAGCGCCTAGAAGTGCTCTGGGCTACACTACATCACGCAGCTTGTATTGTAGTGTTCGTGCTAGGTGCTGTCTGAAAGTGCCTGTAGGGAGGTGACGTGTTCGGCACTGTAGCGCCTAGGGTCACTGAGGCACAGTCCAACGCAGGGGCAGGTCCCAGGAAAGACCCCATCGGCAGGGTCGCAGCTCCAGGGGGGTGTTTGGGGTATTACACACCCCCCCCCCCAAAAAAAAAAATATATATATTGTGTAGTTATTAGTCGACTAGAAGTGGGCTCAGTCGGGTAATGTGAATTCTCTGACTGATTTCACCTCTGGATTTTACGTGCCCACTAACAAATACACACACTCTCTCCCCTATAAATTGAAGCTTTTAAAAGCGTTGATTCGTTTGAAAAATATTGCATTTCGGTACCCTAACAATCCTGCTTCTCATATAATGTGATAAAAAAAAGTCCCTGCGTGATTGCTGGGAAAACTGAAACTTACACCCCCCAGCCATACTGACCAAGCCTCGCCCACCAGGGCCTGATGTGCCAGGATGGGCCCGGCGCTGTGGCGATCTGATGTGGGGGTTTAAGTGACGTCAGCATAGATACGGGAGATAGGAATGGAAGCTACCAGGGTGCCGGAAGTAGGGGTGCTGCATCACCCCCAAAAATAACCATGCTGGAGTCCAGACGGTAAACAGGCAGTAAGGATGCATATACATTTTGGGGTGTATTTTCGTGACGCTCTGTGGCTCTAAGCACTGTGTCGCGTAGAAAGAGCATGCATAGAAAGAGCAAAATGTCAGACATGATTGTTTACGTACAGGAAGGTGTCCCTTCCTGCACATAAACAATCATTTGAAAATGGCGCTTTAGCACTTCTGTGTGTGCTGTGTTCTGAATCACGCATAGAAAGAGCAAAATGCCAGACATGATTGTTGACGTGCAGGAAGGTGTCCCTCCCCGCACATAAACAATCATTTGAACATGACGCTTTGGCACTTCTGTGTGTGCTGTGTTCTGCATCACGCATAGAAAGAGCAAAATGCCAGACATGATTGTTGACGTGCAGGAAGGTGTCCCTTCCCGCACATAAACAATCATTTGAACATGACGCTTTGGCACTTCTGTGTGTGCTGCGTTCTGCATCACGCATAGAAAGAGCAAAATGCCAGACATGATTGTTGACGTGCAGGAAGGTGTCCCTTCCCGCACATAAACAATCATTTGAACATGACGCTTTGGCACTTCTGTGTGTGCTGCGTTCTGCATCACGCATA
This sequence comes from Pleurodeles waltl, assembly GCF_031143425.1. Taxonomy (NCBI): domain Eukaryota; kingdom Metazoa; phylum Chordata; class Amphibia; order Caudata; family Salamandridae; genus Pleurodeles; species Pleurodeles waltl. The sequence goes on along the minus strand of NC_090449.1, from coordinate 11,401,191 downwards.
GAAAGAGCAAAATGCCAGACATGATTGTTGACGTGCAGGAAGGTATCCCTTCCTGCACATAAACAATCATTTGAACATGACGCTTTGGCTCTTCTGTGTGTGCTGCGTTCTGCAGCACACACAGAAGTGCCAAAGAGGCATCAGTGATTGTTTATGTGCAGGAAGGGACACCTTTCCGTAACACACCCCTCAACGCAGACATCCTTGCACTATGTTGCCGGGATGCCTGCGTTGGCAGCTCAATTTAACGCCAACACAGGTGGAAACACAGGGGTGCGTCGTATTCACCTAAATATGGCGCATCCCTGCGTTTCTAAAGTGAAGCAGCGCAGCAAATTTCGATGCAGCAACGCATTGCGCCACTTTTCCATAAATCTGTCCCTTTGTGTTTATCTCGTCACATTTGGACAATGGTCACATGTTATGCTTCATCTTCTGTCAAATTGCTACTTATTCAGAAACTTTTATTTCTCTGACTTCAAAAAGAGAGGATTTTGTAAAACTGATCTAGGTCAGTGTTTCACAATCTTTTGACGTCTGTGGATCCCCACTTTATTAGTATTGGAACCCGGGACCCCCACTGAAGCATTACTAGAAGCCGGGGGCCCCGGTGTAACCATCATTGATTATTTGAAAAGAAAAACAATACTCATCAAACACATACACAAATGATAACACATTTTCTTTAAATTGCACACAAATATAAATGAAACAATAAAAAAGGTAATTTTAAAGGGAAGTGTTAGAAATGGGGTCTCTAGTTTGCAGGCAGTTTGAACCCTGTCCAAGGAGGGACCCTCACTCTAGTCAGGATAAGGGAGATGCCCGCTCAGATAACCCCTGCTCACCCCCTTCATAGCTTGGCACGAGCAGTCAGGCTTATCTCAGAAGCAATGTGTAAAGCATTTGCACATAACACACAGTAATAAGTGAAAACACTACAAAAGAACACCACAACAGTTTTAGAAGAATGTATGATGGAACAACGAATGCTGGAATCATGCATGCCTGAACAACGCGGTTGGAACAACGACCGCGTTGTTACTACAAATGCCTTTACCACGCATGCCTTTACAACGATTTTTCATTGTAAAAGCATACCTAGTAAAGGCATGTGTGGGAACGGCATGCGTGGTTCTAGCATGCGACCCCCCCACCTACTCTAAGGCCCAGAAGTACCCCACCCTTAATACTAAAACTACCCCAACCCCCACCGCTAAAACAAAACTACCCCGGATACCTCCTACCCATCCTGAGCCCTAAACCCTTGCCTGACCTCCCCCACCCACCCGAAAAAAAAAAGATCCACTTCCCTGCCCCTAAAAACAAAACTACCCCGATCCCCCCACCCCAGCAACCAAAATACCCCCACCCTGCCTCTAAAAACCGAACTACCCAATCACCCCACCCCCAAAAGCCAAACTACCCTGATCCACCTACCCCTAGTGTTGTTCACAACGCCGTGATAGCCCCAGACGGAGCTATTGACTTCAAGGAACTGTCTTTTTGAGTAAATCTTGCAGAATTCATATATCTATAACTATATGGTGGATTTTTATCGTATTTGGTCTCGTCTTATATAGATAAATATTGGCTATTTTACTAAAACTGGTGTGGTGTCCTTTAGTAGTGTTTTCATTTATTACTGTGTGTTATGTGCACATGCTTTACACATTGCTTTTGAGATAAGCCTGACTGCTCATGCCAAGCTACGAAGGGGGTGAGCAGGGGTTATCTGAGTGGGTATCTCCCTCATCCTGACTAGAGGGAGGGTCCCTACTTGGACAGAGTTCATACCGACTGCCAACTAGAGACCCCATTTCTAACATGCCCACTTTCTAAAAGTGGCATTTTCAAACTAACAATCTAAAAACTAACTTCACTAAAAGGTGTATTTTTAAACTCCGTATTTCTATCTTCTCTCAAAGGGAAATTGCACTTTAAGAATATTTGTAGGCAGACCCTATGTTAACCTATGAGAGAGATAGGCCTTACAACAGTGAAAACCGAATTTGGCAGTATTTCACTGTTAGGACATGTAAAACACAGCAGTACATGTCCTACCTTTAACATACACTGCACCATGCCCTTGGGGCTACCTAGGGCCTACCTTAGGGGTACCTTACATGTGGTAAAAGGGAAGGTTTGGGCCTGGCAAGTGGGTACACTTGCCAGGTCGAATTGGCTGTTTAAAACTGCACACACAGACACTGCAGTGGCAGGTCTGAGCCATGTTTACAGGGCTACTAATGTGGGTGGCACAACCAGTGCTGCAGGCCCACTGGTAGCATTTAATTTACAGGCCCTGGGCACCTCTAGTGCACTTTATTAAGGACTTACCAGTAAATGAAATATGCCAATCATGGATAAACCAATCACCAATACAATTTCCACAGGGAGCACTTGCACTTTAGCACGGATCAGCAGTGGTAAAGTGCGCAGAGACAATAAACCAGCAAAAACAGATCAGAAAAAATAGGAGGAAGAAGGCACAAGGTTTGGGGATAACCCTGCAAAAAGGGCCATTTCCAATAGGAAGGTTGGAGATTTTCTGAATTCAATTGAAGCCACACATCGTCCATACTATATTCTGTTTGACGCACGTGCGCGGCTCCAACACATCATTCTGAGGACACGGATTTAGTTTTTAGCCTCCAGTTTCACATGCCTTGATATTTACAGTATGTTTTAATATTTTCAGTTGTACATTTAGCCACTTTATTTATATACATTTTATTAATCTGTTAATATTATTTAATTTTCTAGGCAGTCGCGGACCTCCTGTGGAGTCTTCGGGGACCCTCAAAGGTCCCCGGACCAGAGGTTGGGACCCACTGCTCTAGATGACAATCTTGGGGGGTCCAAGGAGTGTGAAAGGAAAGGCTGTAGGATGTCAGTTTTTTCCTAACGCACAACAACATTTAAATACCTGTTCATGAGTTAATCACATATTTAAAAATATATCAGCAATTAGGAAAGCACAAATGAAGCACATTTTTGTAATGCTGAAGTGTGACGGAAACAAAAATGTTAATAGGATCAAAACAAATCAATGCACTTTACTTGGTGATGCGAAGAGATAAATAGTTGCTGAAAATGAATTTTCACACATCATTGATTGTGCACTATATAGTTTTACCAGTAAATCTGCATGTCTATGAAAATCTAGTGCCATTTAGAGAGAAAATGTTCTGTCTGTAAACAAGCGTGCCTAACCGCTGGCAGTAGTGCTAATTTTGACTCCGCAGGTCCGTTTTGCAATTATTCAGCCCTCTGATGCTCACTCCAGATTCTCAACTGCCCATAAAACACACTTCAATACGATCAACGTATGGGAGGGCAACCAGTGTAGTGTGTTTTTGTTCCTCTCAATCTTCCATATGGCATCCTAAATATCACAAACGATAGACGGTCATGTATCACAGTTCCTCATCCTGCATATCTCAATCCATCATATTCCAAAGAAAAAGTTCTCCAAGTCTTCAAGGTGTCCTTAATCTTTACTTTCAATTTTCCAATTATAAAAGACCCAGCAACGTGTTTGTCTCTAAACAGAGCCTTTATCAGGGCCTTTCTTCCAGCAGTGGGGCAGCCTTTTTCATAGACCACTCTTTCCCCGGAAGCCAAAGTAGGCGAAAAAGCTCCTCCACTGCTGGAAAAAGGCCCTGATGAAGTCTCTATTTAGACACGAAACGCGTTGGCTGGGTCTACTATGTTTGGAAAATTGAAAATGTTCATGGTACCTCAATGGTACTCCAGAAGCAATAGGTATAAGTACATAGGAGAGCCATGTCCCACCCGCAGTCAGAGCATGCCCGCCCCTGGCTTCCACTCCATGGACGAATGAGGGAGATTGCGTCGGCTGGGTCTACTATGTTTGGAAAATTGAAAATAAAGACTGAGGACACCTTTAAGATGTGGAGAACTTTTTCTTTGGAATATGATGGATTGAGATATGCAGGATGAGACATTGTGGTATATGACCGTCTATCGCTTGTGACACTTAGGATGCCTCATGCAAGTTTGAGAGGAAGATAAAAACACAACACTGGTTGCCCTCCTCATAAGCAAACTGCAAATAACAGGCCCTACCGCACCAGCGCTCCAAAATGCACCACCAGCTACATACCAGATCCTCACCACTCTCCTGCTGAATGAGTGCGGTACATTTGATACCTTTGGTATTTTGTGTGACACTTGGATTTTTCACAATCCTTATGACTTCAGTGATATAACTTTATTATCAGCTTCTCAAAAAGGAAAATTGTTCCATCAGCACTGGAAGCTAGTGACTTGTAGTGCACCTTCCTAGTTCAATGCAGAGTTCTACAGTTTTAGCAGATTTTCTTGGTTTCATAAACATTTGTGGTCACATTGAGTCATATAAATGATCATTAATCTTTCAGAAAACAAGTGTCTGTAATGCACATGTGTAATACGGTGGTTGGTTTCGTTTCAGAGCACGTGCTCCTGTGACGCCGCGATGGCCATGCCCTTCAAGACGTTCGTCTTCCTGGACCTGGAGGGCACAGGCCTGATGGACACCCTCCCCAAGGTCACCGAGCTGTGCCTTGTGGCGGTGCACCGCTCTGCCCTGGAGAACCCGCTGCGGGACCGAGCAGGGGTCCTGCTGCCACCGCGGATCCAGGACAAGCTGTGCCTGTGCATGGACCCTTGCAAGAGTCTGGGTGCGCATGCTGCTGAGATCACAGGCCTCAGCAACCACACGCTGCAGAGAAACGAGAAGCGGGCCTTCGACGCTTCCACAGCCACCATTGTGCGTGACTTCCTGCTCCGACAGGCCCAGCCCATCTGCCTGGTGGCCCATGGTGGGGACCGCTACGACTTCCCACTGCTGAAGGCCGAGCTGCTGTTCCAAGCGGTCGACCTGCCTCACTCCATGTACTGCATGGACCAGTGGAAGGCGGTGAAATGCCTGGACGAGAGACGGCGGGCCAAGCCGCGTGTCATCAAGGGCTACTACACACTGGAGGGCATCTACCGCCGCTTCTTCCACAAGGAGCCCGAGGGCAGTCACTCTGCCGAGGGGGACGTGCTAACCCTCCTCATGATCTTCCTCTACGAAGCCAAGGATCTCCTGAAGTGGTCACGCCAATACAGTCGGAGGTGGGACCTCATAGCACCCATGTACAGGAACATCAAGGGGTGAGCCAAGAAACTTGTGGGCACCATGGGAGGAGCATCCTTTAGCCACCCTAACAATATTCCTATACACCTTCTTGGACACATGGTTGCACATTTTGAGTGATGACTGTTCCGTTCACTCTACAGACAAATATTTCTGCACCTACCTTGGCACTGAGTGGACGACCAAAACTAACTGTGGCTGCCTGCAATTGGGGTTGAGGTGGAGATGCTGGGATGAACTTCTGTCTGCCATTTTGGGTGGGGTGGAGGTGCAGGACTGAACTTCTGTCTGCCATTTTGGGTGGGGTGGAGGTGCAGGGCTGAACTGTTGTGTTCCTTGTCATTGCTCAAGCACATATTTCTACTGACCAACCAGTCTGGCACACACTGTCCTGAAGTGTGACCAGGGCCACTGGACTTAAGTGGGAAAAGAGCACCAAACTAAGCAGGAGAATTGGTTACATTATGCGGCATGACATTATGCAGCGCACTGCAGTACATTGTGAGTGCAATGCTGAAGGAGACATAGGGGGTGATTCTGACCCCGGTGGTCAGAGACCGCCGGGGCCAGGGTCGGCGGGAGCACCGCCGACAGGCCGGCGGTGCCCCGCAGGGCATTCTGACCGCGGCGGTTCGGCCGCGGTCAGATGCGGAAAACCGGCGGTCTCCTGCCGGTTTTCCGCTGCCCATGTGAATCCTCCATGGCGGCGGAGCGCGCTCCGCCGCCATGGGGATTCTGAAACCCCCTACCGCCATCCTGTTCCTGGCGGGTCTCCCGCCAGGAACAGGATGGCGGTAGGGGGTGCCGCGGGGCCCCTGGGGGCCCCTGCAGTGCCCATGCCAAAGTCATGGGCACTGCAGGGGCCCCCGTAAGAGGGCCCCACTTAGTATTTGAGTGTCTGCTATGCAGACACTGAAATACGCGACGGGTGCCACTGCACCCGTCGCACCTTCCCACTCCGCCGGATCAATTCTGAGCCGGCGTCCTCGTGGGAAGGATGATTTGCCCTGGGCTGGCGGGCGGCCTTTTGGCGGTCGCCCGCCAGCCCAGGGCAAATCCCAAAATACCCTCAGCGGTCTTTCGACCGCGGAGCGGTATTTTGGTGGGGGAACTCTGGCGGGCGGCCTCCGCCACCCGTCAGGGTCAGAATGACCCCCATAGTCCGGCTCCTCAAGTCTTCCGTCAACCTCTGCCCCACAAAAGTCAGCACACACTCAGCTCTCTTCTGGGCATACACACAGACTGCAGCCCAGGGTGCAATGCACAGGTGCCAACTTCTGGCCTCCACTCCTGGGGCCAGGTCCTCTTGGCAGCTTCATAAATGCACAAGTAAACCACAACTGTTGTTAAGGTATCTTCTTCTCACACTAGCACTTTGTCACTAAGGTATTTCTCAGCACTTTGAACTCTTGCCTTTTACTGAGGGAATCTGTCTGATTAGATGGTTTTGCATCCAGTTCTTACGTAACATTTGTCTGTCAGAAGATGCATGTCCACAAGGGCAAGATAATGAGACAATAAAGATAAACAAGTTCACAGGTGAGATGTGACTTCCTTTCCTCCTTGTCTGAAGCATTGTGCATCTCCTGTAACAATGGCCTGTGGGGTGAAGAGTCCTGTGGGGGGCAGGAATTATGTCATTGGACCTGGAGTCACCAGCAGGGGGCTCCCGGCTCTCCTCTGAAGAAGCTGGGAGAAGTCCAATAGGTGAACCCACCTATCAGGAAGCAAGTCGCCGCCCCAGTTGTGCCTTGGGTGCTGCAGGACACCACGTAAGTCATTCATGTCAAGCCTCCCCTGATCAATCCACAGACCAGAGGCGTGGGGTCCCGCGTGGCACAAACCAGGGTGCTGCCTCCAGAAGCTCTGTTTCCAATGGGAGTAAAGGCAGCTGGCCTGTCCTGCCCTCTCAGGGGTCACTAGAACAGTGTGACGGGGACAGGAGAGCTTGGATGGCATTCACAAGGGTGACCGAACAGGATGTCTGTCACTGAATGGGCAACAGGTGATCAAAGTGAATCCACCTGAAAGGCGCTTCTTAACCTCCCCGGCCTCAGTCTCCAGCCACACCCCAGGCTCTTACCTAGAGAGGGGAGGGTAAAGGGTGGGAAAAGTGACCCCTGGCCCTCTTTACTGAAGATTCAGGCATCCACAGGGACTCCTGCCTCAGGAAGGGAGGGGTCCAAGTTACTGTCTCTAACAAGACGTGGCAGAGTGGCAGTGGTCTGGCACATGCTGAACGTCTTGTAGTCATATTGTAAGTAGTCTATCGTTCTTTTAAAGTTCCAGGATGGCTGCCACATTTAGAACCAATGGGTTGGCCATCTTGCAATGGTAAAGCAATGACACACTCTGAACAACGGCATTCTATAATGGTCCCCTGGTTCAGAGTTAGAGGCCACACAGGGGTGCAAAGCACAGCCGTGAGCGACAAGCAAGTGCTCTGTTAGTGCTGCTCGGGGAGCTGCAATATCCTTCCAAGAAAAATTAAAACAAAAATTAAGAGAAGCCAAACAATGAAAGAGGAAGTATAAAAGGACAAAATGAAAACCTAAGGCACTGACCGACTAGCCCACACACTGAAGTGCACTAATTTCTAAGTGGATGTGCACATGTGATCAGTAAATGCGGTCATTCACAGGGAAAGAGAGACAAGGACTGATGAGGGCTGAACCATTACCCCATGCAGCGCACCTTTCAATGATGGAAGCAGAGTGTGACTGACACTCGGACAGACCAATGGCAGAGCAGAGCTGACTCGGAGGCCCCCTATGTATCTATATGGATATGTATATTTAATGATTTTTATATAACAATGTCATGGCAGACAGATAAGCCTGTTTGGCCTCATTAAGAGATTCTAGCAAAAATGATTACATTGCAAATCTTGTACCCCTAGGATTTGCCAGAGGCAGTAACCAACATCAAAATTCTTTTGTTTAAAAGTAATGTGTGACATTTCATGTAACAAAATACCTATGTGTAGACTTTAATGCAGAGTAATAACAATCACCCTAAAATGCCAATGGATTTTAACATAGACTTTTCACAATCAATACATCAGGTCTTCTCCATCAGCATAACCTTTCATAATAAACAGCACAGACCTAGGGCTTTTCGAATACCTTTTCTAGTGAACCAATCAGGACTACTTACCATTGGCGTGTCACCATAATCAACTCAGGGTACAGTACTGAGTGTAAGCTTTCCCACAAAGCAACTATCAGGTGTACATTGATGCAAATTTATAGTTTGCACATTGCAACCCATTGCAAATTTATAGTTGGCAAAATAATATACAACCCCTTTCAGTAAGGCCTAACAAGAATCATCACAGTGTAGATCTTCTGCTCACGGGGTTTGTCTGTGTCTGCGACCAACACCGAGACCATTGCCTACTATGGTAATATGTGAGATTACATGTAAATACACAGCCATACCTGTCCACAGCCTATAACATAGTACGGTAACAATTCACTGTAGAAGCCTATTGGCTTTAACAATTGTTTCTCACAAATGATCCAAGCATACTGCCTCTGTTATAACATTTCATATTGAACAGTCCACACCTACATCTTTTTATATCATTTTTCCCTGCACATCAATCGGGTCCACAGATATTATCTTTGGCTTCTACTCGTAACCATCTCAGGCCTACTGTACGGAGTTTAGGCATTCCCACAAGACAACCACTACGTGCACAGTTGTAAAATTACAAATGTATACTAAATTACTGTTGGCAAAGCAAATTGTATCAGTCCTAGGAGAGCTTAACAAGGATTGTGGTAGTGCGTATCCTTTATGTCCATGGTTTGTTTAGGTAGGTCACAAACGCCAAAACTCTTGATTATTACGGCAATCTGAGATTTCATGCAACAAAATTACTGCCTTCAGGCTTTAACAAAGTGTAATAATAATCCATACTTATGAGCCTATTGCCTTTAACACTTGCTTTTCACAATAAAGCAGGTTAGGCCTACTGGTATTTTCAGAATATTTAATAATAAATCCATAGAATCTGGCATGGCTTTTGCCAATGAACCGATAGGACGAATCGTCTTTACCATTGGCTTTACACCAAAACCAATCCAGGGCCTTTCAAGTGCAGATGAGCAGGGACCATCGTGCATACAGTTTTAACATCACAAATATGTAGAAAAATAGTTTCAAAAGCAAAATACAACCCCTCTCAATAGGGCTAACCGAATCGCCACTGTGAAAACTGGCAGGTTTTGTCAGAGTGGGTGACCAACACCAGAACCATTGCGTACGACCGTAATCTGTGAGGGTACAAGTAGCGAACGTCCTGCCTGTGGCCAGTAACGCAATGTGATAGCAACCAACTGTTAAAGGCCCGGTGGTTTTAGAAGCAAGTCCTGCTACTTCTGTCACAACCCTTCAAAACAGGAAGATCAGACCTGTAGCATTACTTTTTCCAGCGGCCCAATCAGGGCTACAGCTTCTCACCATCACTAATTCAGGCCCACTCTACTAAGATTAATCTTTTCCTCATCGGAACCATAATGTACATAGTGATAAAATAAAAGGTATACAAATGTATACTTGATAAGCAACATGCTATCTCTCGTAACAGAGCTAAACAAGGATTCTCGCAGCGCAAACCTTCTACGTGCGTGGTTTGTCACCAGGATAACCAACACCAAAGCTAATGCCTATGATGGTAATCTGTGATATTCCGTGTCATAAAATACCCCTCTGTAGGCTTTAATATAGAGTAGTGACAATCCATACTTAAACGCCTGTTGACTTCAACATGTGCTTTTCACAATAAATATGCCAGGCCTCCTGCCTTTATCATTACATTTCGTAATAAACAGATCAGGCCTACAGCCATGATTATTGCCTTGCCCCATAGCCAACGCCGTCCTCCTGTATCGAGTATCAGCTTTAGGACAAGCCAGAAAGCGCTATACCCCGGTGTCTTCAGTGGGAGCGTGCGCAGCGCTGCCACGTGCCACGCACCGTGGGTCAATCTAACACATATTAGTGATGTGCCCGCATCCCTGCAAGAGTGGGCATGATCTTCGGTTACAAAACACAGTCTCTTTCACCCTCTGTTGCCCTGGAAACCGAGCCTCCCTTACCTTTAACGAAGTAATATGTTAATGACTGGCGTTCACGGTTGATGAGAGTGCCCTGGGTACTGTCTGGTTTGAGGATGTCAGGTGTCAGCCCTGGCTGTCTTCTGAGAGTGCCCTGGGTACTGCCTGGTCTGAGGATGTCAGGTGTCAGCCCTGGCTGTCTGCTGAGAGAGCCCTGGGTACTGTCTGGTTTGAGGATGTCAGGTGTCAGCCCTGGCTGTCTTCTGAGAGTGCCCTGGGTACTGTCTGGTTTGAGGATGTCAGGTGTCAGCCCTGGCTGTCTGTTGAGAGTGCCCTGGGTACTGTCTGGTCTGAGGATGTCAAATGTCAGCCCTGGCTGTCTGCTGAGAGTGCCCTGGGTACTGTCTGGTTTGAGGATGTCAGGTGTCAGCCCTGGCTGTCTGCTGAGAGTTCCCTGGGTGCTGCCTGGTCTGAGGATGTCAGTTCTCAGCCCTGGCTGTCTGCTGAGAGTTCCCTGGGTGCTGCCTGGTCTGAGGATGTCAGTTCTCAGCCCTGGCTGACTGCTGAGAGTGCCCTGGGTGCTGCCTGGTTTGAGGATGTCAGGAGTCAGTCCTGGCTGTCTTCTGAGAGTGCCCTGGGTGCTGTCTGGTCTGAGGATGTCAGATGTCAGCCCTGGCTGTCTTCTGAGAGTGCCCTGGGTGCTGCCTGGTTTGAGGATGTCAGTTCTCAGCCCTGGCTGTCTGCTGAGAGTGCCCTGGGTACTGCCTGGTCTGAGGATGTCAGTTCTCAGCCCTGGCTGTCTGCTGAGAGTGCCCTGGGTACTGCCTGGTCTGAGGATGTCAGTTCTCAGCCCTGGCTGTCTGCTGAGAGTGCCCTGGGTACTGTCTGGTTTGAGGATGTCAGGTGTCAGCCCTGGCTGTCTTCTGAGAGTGCCCTGGGTACTGTCTGGTTTGAGGATGTCAGATGTCAGCCCTGGCTGTCTGCTGAGAGTGCCCTGGGTACTGTCTGGTTTGAGGATGTCAGGTGTCAGCCCTGGCTGTCTGCTGAGAGTTCCCTGGGTACTGCCTGGTCTGAGGATGTCAGTTCTCAGCCCTGGCTGTCTGCTGAGAGTGCCCTGGGTGCTGCCTGGTTTGATGATGTCGGGAGTCAGCCCTGGCTGTCTTCTGAGAGTGCCCTGGGTACTGTCTGGTCTGAGGATGTCAGATGTCAGCCCTGGCTGTCTTCTGAGAGTGCCCTGGGTGCTGCCTGGTTTGAGGATGTCAGTTCTCAGCCCAGGCTGTCTGCTGAGAGTGCCCTGGGTACTGCCTGGTCTGAGGATGTCAGTTCTCAGCCCTGGCTGTCTGCTGAGAGTGCCCTGGGTACTGCCTGGTCTGAGGATGTCAGTTCTCAGCCCTGGCTGTCTGCTGAGAGTGCCCTGGGTACTGTCTGGTTTGAGGATGTCGGGTGTCAGCCCTGGCTGTCTTCTGAGAGTGCCCTGGGTACTGTCTGGTCTGAGGATGTCAGTTGTCAGCCCTGGCTGTCTGCTGGGAGTGCCCTGGGTGCTGTCTGGTCTGAGGATGTCAGTTCTCAGCCCTGGCTGTCTGCTGGGAGTGCCCTGGGTGCTGCCTGGTCTGAGGATGTCAGTTCTCAGCCCTGGCTGTCTGCTGAGAGTGCCCTGGGTGCTGCCTGGTCTGAGGATGTTAGTTCTCAGCCCTGGCTGTCTGCTGAGAGTGCCCTGGGTACTGCCTGGTCTGAGGATGTCAGTTCTCAACCCTGTCTGTCTGCTGAGAGTGCCCTGGGTGCTGCCTGGTCTGAGGATGTCAGTTCTCAGCCAGCCCTGGCTGTCTGCTGAGAGTGCCCTGGGTACTGCCTGGTCTGAGGATGTCAGTTCTCAGCCCTGGCTGTCTGCTGAGAGTGCCCTGGGTACTGCCTGGTTTGAGGATGTCAGGTGTCAGCCCTGGCTGTCTTCTGAGAGTGCCCTGGGTACTGTCTGGTTTGAGGATGTCAGATGTCAGCCCTGGCTGTCTGCTGAGAGTGCCCTGGGTACTGTCTGGTTTGAGGATGTCAGGTGTCAGCCCTGGCTGTCTGCTGAGAGTTCCCTGGGTACTGCCTGGTCTGAGGATGTCAGTTCTCAGCCCTGGCTGTCTGCTGAGAGTGCCCTGGGTGCTGCCTGGTTTGAGGATGTCGGGAGTCAGCCCTGGCTGTCTTCTGAGAGTGCCCTGGGTACTGTCTGGTCTGAGGATGTCAGATGTCAGCCCTGGCTGTCTTCTGAGAGTGCCCTGGGTGCTGCCTGGTTTGAGGATGTCAGTTCTCCGCCCAGGCTGTCTGCTGAGAGTGCCCTGGGTACTGCCTGGTCTGAGGATGTCAGTTCTCAGCCCTGGCTGTCTGCTGAGAGTGCCCTGGGTACTGCCTGGTCTGAGGATGTCAGTTCTCAGCCCTGGCTGTCTGCTGAGAGTGCCCTGGGTACTGTCTGGTCTGAGGATGTCAGATGTCAGCCCTGGCTGTCTTCTGAGAGTGCCCTGGGTGCTGCCTGGTTTGAGGATGTCAGTTCTCCGCCCAGGCTGTCTGCTGAGAGTGCCCTGGGTACTGCCTGGTCTGAGGATGTCAGTTCTCAGCCCTGGCTGTCTGCTGAGAGTGCCCTGGGTACTGCCTGGTCTGAGGATGTCAGTTCTCAGCCCTGGCTGTCTGCTGAGAGTGCCCTGGGTACTGCCTGGTCTGAGGATGCCATATGTCAGCACTGGTCTCTGCTGAGAGAGCCCTGGCTTGGCATAGGGCAGGGGGGCTGTGCCCTCTGCCAGGGACAGGGGCCTACACCCACGGGGCAGACCTGGCTTTGATGCCGCTTGACAACCACGCATTGCCTTTAACGTTAATAGGCAGCCCCTGTGTCTTCCCAGGCACACGTCATTCGATAATTAAACACTTACTGTTCCCTCAGTGAGATCACGCACAGGTAGAAATCCAAATAATGCAGGAAGTGCGCTGTACACCAATGCCCACTGGAGGGCAGCAAAGAACCAACCATTAGGAATATTCTCTTCAGCCCTGCTCCATATCAGGTTATTACACTCACATGCAGGGCCATCTCTCTCAAACTCAGCCCTATGCACTTATTATCAGTTTAGTACAGCGGGTGACTGAGTGCTGCAGAAAAGACCAAAGGGCCACCTAGGGAGTGGGAGGGAGGCACACTGCCCTATGCTAGGGCAGTGGAGGAGACCACAGTCTGCCCAGTCTGCCCTGTTTAAAGAGCTCCACCTGCCTGGTGGCGATCAGTGTGCCTTTAGGGGATCCAGCGCCTTGAGGCTCCTCTGAAGGCGCTTGAGTTTGCTGATCTGTCATGATTTTCACATGGCCACTCAGCAAACGTGTCTGCTTTTCAAAAACAAACTCACAACATTACAAAACAAGAACCTTGGCACCCTGGGGGTCTTCTCCGAGGGCAGGGTGGTAATGTTTCTGTTCTTAGGTTGAGCCTGGGCAGAGCGCATGCGCTGTCTCTGACATGCTGTAATCTACATCAATGGGCTTTCACCACGCACATCACTTTCATTCCTTCCTGACCCCGCCTTTCAAAAATCCCTTGATGTGGTTGGTAAATGCTTTACGTTTGTCCCGCCTTGAGGCTGCTTTGTTACCGCCTTGGAGACTGCCCTGTTAAATGGATTATTGCGCGATCCGCCATACACCTTAGTGTGACGCACTGCTTTTTGTTTTTGCCTCTCCGCTTCGTGCTCCGTATGTTGTTTCTTCCTTTTCCTTGTTTTTCCGCATTCCGCTGATTCTTTGTGGTGTCTGCGCCCAAAGGCTCCAAGACGAAGGGAGTTCTTTTTCATTTATTTTTTATTAGGAAGTTTCATATAGCGAACTTGATCAGAGGGGCGCTTTATATGAGCACTACTTATGTATGTGAAGTTTCATACAGCACAAACTCGATTGGAGGAGTGATTTACATGAGTACCACTTACGTACGAGTTTAGCAGTTGAAAAATATACAAACGGGCTCAATTTAAACACAAAAAACACAGAAATCCTTAACGCGGCTCTCCTGGTACAGCGGGAGAGGAGATACGACAATATTCACTGCATTCGGCAAACTCGTCCCATAATGCTTTGCGGGCATTTCTTTTACAAAACATTTGTTTCCCATAACTCAGCCTGTGGTGGTCCTAGGACAAACCATTCAGCATGACGCACTCTTTCTATCTAGGTCATCTCTGGGTACCCACACTAGGTTGGGGGGACCCCAAAATAATAATATAAATAAAGATAATAAATAATGGCACTAATTAAATTTTTTGCTGCAGATAGAAGAAGAAGGTAAATGGAGGTGCTTTAGTTATATGGAGGGCCACTGAAATTATATGGCAGAGAGGACCAAATTATGCGGCAGGGTTGACCAATTCATGTGGCAAGAAAAGTCCAGTAACGCATTCACAACAGCAATAGCTCAAACTCAAGCAAATGCAAGATGTACTGCACTGCAAATGCTTGTTTTGTGTTTGGGACTTCCAGACTGTTCCTGGCAGACTTTAGACCGGTGTCAAGAAGTCCGTAGGGCAGCTGGATAAGGTGTCGGGCAGCACAGCCACATGGGGGCTTCACCTGCGGACAGTGCTTTAAATAGAAATACAGAAGTGTAGACACTCTGGCCCATATTTATACTTCTTGACGCAAACCAGCTGCGGCGCTGATTTGCGTCAAAAAATGTACAGCCGGTTAACGCCATTCCTACGCACCAGGCGGGCGCCTTATTTAGGGATTGACATTAGCTGGCGCTGCGGGCTGGTCAGAGTAAAAAAAAATGAATCAAACCAGGCAGCGCCGGCGTAGGGCAAAATGGGGGTTGTGCGTCAAATAATGGTGCAAGTCAGGTTAGAGTCTAAAATCATGGCTCAAACCGGACTAGCGCCATTGTTTGACGCACAACCCCCATTGAAATGACTTAGCAAAGACAGGAGTCATGCCCCATTGCCCAATGGCCATGCCCAGGGACTTCTGTCCCCTGGACATGGTAATTGGGCACAGTGGCATGTAGGGGGGCCCTGTGACGGGCCTGCGCTGCCCGACCCGTCCGTGAAGGCAGCATGTGCTGACACTGCTGCGCGTGACCCGGAACTGAAGGACGGAGTAACCAGTCCCCTTTGGTTTCCGGAATTAAAGGGGGCGCGGCGACCAGCTCGTGAGCCGGAGAATGCCGACAAGGAAGGAAGACGGACGAGGAGGAGAGCGCAGAAGACACCAGAGTGTGGGGGAGAGACAACAGATGTCATAAAAGGCCACCGGTGCAGAGCCAAGACACAAGTGAAGGTGAGGACGTGTCCGGAGCACTGACAGTGGCGCAGGAGGCGCACCGTGAAGACTCCAGCCACGCTTCAGGAGAAGCGTGGCACCGCCAGGTGCGTCCATAAGCGGGTTTAGGGGAAAACAAAGGGGGGGGTGGCTGGGAGGAGGAGTGGGACGAAAATAAGAAGGGAAGCGGGGAGGACATAGAGGGGAAGTAGGAGAGAACATACGAGGGTATCTCTAAAGAGACAAGAGACAACAGGAGAGTAGAAAGGAGAATCAACAAACAGGAAATAGACGCATGGGAGAAAGAAAGCCACAAAAAAAGGGCAGAGAGAGAGAGAGTCAAGAGGCTAAAGGATAAAGAGGAAGGAGAACCCTAAAGAAGGATAAGAAAAGGAACGAAAACAGTACAACATGAAGTTGTAAACAGGGTGAAAGACAACCCAGGAGCCAGCAACGAACTATAGATAAGAATTACATACGTGACAGGAAAGAAATAGAGAAAAAAGAGAGGAAAACCCTTCAGCCAACCGAGACAGGGAATAGGAAAGAGTAGTAAAACAAAGAATAGGGAATAAAGGAAAGGAACTTACTGATACTTTATCTTGTTCATTCCCACATGCGCCTCCTGGGAGCCCTGTAAGAAAGAGGAAAGGGAAGGAGACTTGCAATCCAGCGAAGGACCGACAAAGAGTGAACAGTACAACTTATGTAAAGTACATGTCACGCCAGAATCAACCAAATAAATAAAACTCACCTGAGCTCATATCCCACTGCCTTCGTGTCGTCATTGACATACCCGGTGACAGGCCCAAATTAGGCCCCCCTATGCCACTTTAAAAAAATAAAAAAATATTGTAAGGAAATGCCTCCTTGGCATGGTTACCCCCTGACTTTTTGCCTTTGCTGATGCTAAGTTTTGATTTGAAAGTGTGGTGAGGCCTGCTAACCAGGCCCCAGCACCAGTGTTCTTTCCCTAACCTGTACTTTTGTTTTCACAATTGGCACACCCTGGCATCCAGGTAAGTCCCTTGTAACTGGTACCCCTGGGACCAAGGGCCCTGATGCCAGGGAAGGTATCTAAGGGCTGCAGCATATCTTATGCCACCCTGGTGACCCCTCACTCGGCACAGACACACTGCATGCCAGCCTGTCTGTGCTGGTGAGGACAAAACGAGTAAGTCGACATGGCAGTCCCCTCAGGGTGCCATGCCAACCTCACACTGCCTATGCAGTATAGATAAGTCACCCCTCTAGCAGGCCTTACAGCCCTAAGGCAGGGTGCACTATACCATAGGTGAGGGCACCAGAGCATGAGCACTGTGCCCCTACAGTGTCTAAGCAAAACCTTAGACATTGTAAGTGAAGGGTAGCCATAAGAGTATATGGTCTGGGAGTCTGTCAAACACGAACTCCACAGCACCATAATGGCTACACTGAAAACTGTGAAGTTTGGTATCAAACTTCTCAGCACAATAAATGCACACTGATGCCAGTGTACATTTTATTGTAACATACACCCCAGAGGGCACCTTAGAGGTGCCCCCTGAAACCTTAACCAACTACCCATGTAGGCTGACTGGTTTTAGCAGCCTGCCACACTCGAGACATGTTGCTGGCCACATGGGGAGAGTGCCTTTGTCACTCTGTGGCTAGTAACAAAGCCTGCACTGGGTGGAGATGCTTATCACCTCCCCCTTGCAGGAGCTGTAACACCTGGCGGTGAGCCTCAAAGGCTCACCCCCTTTGTTACAGCACCACAGGGCATTCCAGCTAGTGGAGTTGCCCGCCCCCTCTGGCCACGGCCCCACTTTTGGCGGCAAGGCCAGAGGAGATAATGAGAAAAACAAGGAGGAGTCACTGACCAGTCAGGACAGCCCCTAAGGCAACCTGAGCTGAAGTGACTCTGACTTTTAGGAATCCTCCATCTTGCAGATGGAAGATCCCCCCAATAGGGATAGGAATGTGACCCCCTCCCCTTGGGAGGAGGCACAAAGAGGGTGTAGCCACCCTCAGGGCTAGTAGCCATTGGCTACTGCCCTCCCTGACCTAAACACACCCCTAAATTCTGTATTTAGGGGCTCCCCTGAACCTAGGAACTCAGATTCCTGCAACCTAAGAAGAAGAGGAGTGCTAAGCTGAAAAACCCTGCAGAAGAAGACGGAGACACCAACTGCTTTGGCCCCAGCTCTACCGGCCTGTCTCCCCACTTCGAAAAGACACTGCTCCAGCGACGCTTTCCCCAGGACCAGCAACCTCTGAATCCTCAGAGGACTGCCCTGCTCTAGAAGGACCAAGAAACTCCAGAGGACATCGGCTCTGTTCACCCAAGACTGCAACTTTGTTTCCAAAGAAGCAACTTCAAGACAACTGCGTTTCCCGCCGGAAGCGTGAGACTTGCAACTCTGCACCCGACGCCCCCGGCTCGACTTGTGGAGAACAAACACCACAGGGAGGACTCCCCGGCGACTACGAGACCGTGAGTAGCCAGAGTTGCCCCCCCTGAACCCCCACAGCGACGCCTGCAGAGGGAATCCCGAGGCTCCCCCTGACCGCGACTCCCTGTTTCCCAGATCCCAACGCCTGGTAAAGACTCTGCACCCGCAGCCCCCAGGACCTGAAAGATCGGAACTGCAGTGCAGGAGTGACCCCCAGGAGGCCCTCTCCCTTGCCCAGGTGGTGGCTACCCCGAGGAGCCCCCCCTTGCCTGCCTGCATCGCTGAAGAGACCCCTTGGTCTCCCATTGATTTACATTGGAAACCCGACGTGTGTTTGCACACTGCACCCGGCCGCCCCCGTGCTGCTGAGGGTGTACTTTCTGTGGTAACTTGTGTCCCCCCCGGTGCCCTACAAAACCCCCCTGTTCTGCCTTCCGAAGACGCGGGTACTTACCTGCTGGCAGACTGGAACCGGGGCATCCCCTTCTCCATTGAAGCCTATGCGTTTTGGGCACCACTTTGAACTCTGCGCCTGACCGGCCCTGAGCTGCTGGTGTGGTAACTTTGGGGTTGCTCTGAACCCCCAACGGTGGGCTACCTTGGACCCAAACTTGAACCCTGTAGGTGGTTTACTTACCTACAAAAACTAACAAATACTTACCTCCCCCAGGAACTGTTGAAAATTGCACTGTGTCTAGTTTTAAAATAGCTATATGTGATTTATTTGAAAAGTATATATGCTATTGTGATTATTCAAAGTTCCTAAAGTACTTACCTGCAATACCTTTCATTTGAAGTATTACATGTAAAATTTGAACCTGTGGTTCTTAAAATAAACTAAGAAAATATATTTTTCTATACAAAAACCTATTGGCCTGGAATTGTCTTTGGGTGTGTGTTCCTCATTTATTGCTTGTGTATGTACAACAAATGCTTAACACTACTCCTTTGATAAGCCTACTGCTCGACCACACTACCACAAAATAGAGCATTAGTATTATCTCTTTTTGCCACTATCTTACCTCTAAGGGGAACCCTTGGACTCTGTGCATACTATTCCTTACTTTGAAATAGTGCATACAGAGCTTCCTACATTGGTGGCAGCGGTGGGATACAAGACTTTGCATTTGCTGGACTACTCAGCCAATACCTGATCACACGACAAATTCCAAAAATTGTCATTAGAAATTGATTTTTACAATTTGTGCTATTTTTCTAAATGTTTAAAAGTCCTGCTAGGGCCTTGTGTTAGTCCCTGTTAGCATTTCTTTTAGAGTTTAAAAGTTTTGTGAAAGTTTGAATTAGGTTCTAGAACTAGTTTTAGATTCTTAAAAAGTATTCCAACTTTTAGAAACATAATGCCTGGTGCAGATGAGAATGTGGTGGAACTCGACCTCACACCTTACCTCCATCTTAAGATGAGGGAGCTAAGGTCTCTCTGCAAAATAAAGAAAATCCCAATTGGCTTAAGACCCTCCAAACAACAGCTCCAGGAGCTTTTGGCAGAGTTTGAAAAAGCCAACCCCTCTGAGGATGACAACCCAGAGGATGAGGATAGTGGCCTGGAGGAGAATTCCCGCCTTCCAGTCCTAATTAGGGAACCCAGGGACCCTCAAACCCTGATTCCAACTGTGTTAGTCGGAGATGCTGCTTCCCTCACAGGAGGGGCCAGCACCTCTGAAATCACTGAGGATAGCCTCAGTGAAGATGACCTCCTGTTAGCCAGGATGGCCAAAAGATTGGCTTTGGAAAGACAGCTCCTAGCCATAGAAAGGGAAAGACAAGAGATGGGTTTTGGTCCCATCCATGGTGGCAGCAACGTAAATAGGGTCAGAGATTCTCCTGACATGTTGAAAATCCCTAAAGGGATTGTAACTAAATATGAAGATGGTAATGACATCACCAAATGGTTCACAGCTTTTGAGAGGGCTTGTGCAACCAGAAAAGTAAACAGATCTCACTGGGGTGCTCTCCTTTGGGAAATGTTCACTGGAAAGTGTAGGGATAGACTCCTCACACTCTCTGGAAAAGATGCAGAATCTTATGACCTCATGAAGGGTACCCTGATTGAGGGCTTTGGATTCTCCACTGAGGAGTATAGAATTAGATTCAGGGGGGGTCAAAAAACCTCGAGCCAGACCTGGGTTGATTTTGTGGACTACTCAGTGAAAACACTGGATGGTTGGATTCAAGGCAGTGGTGTAAATGATTATGATGGGCTGTACAATTTATTTGTGAAAGAACACCTATTGAGTAATTGTTCAAATGATGAACTGCATCAGCATCTGGTAAACCTAGGACCAATTTCTCCCCAAGAATTGGGAAAGAAGGCGGACCATTGGGTCAAGACTACGGTGACCAAGACTTCCACAGGGGGTGACCAAAAGAAAGGGGTCACAAAGCCTCCCCAGGGGAAGAGTGTTGAGACATCCAAAAACAAAAATAGTAAAGAGTCTTCTTCAGGCCCCCAAAAACCTGCACAGGAGGGTGGGCCCAGAGCCTCTTCACAAAACAATTTTGGGTACAAGGGTAAAAACTTTGATCCCAAAAAGGTGTCGTAGCTGTAATCAGCCTGGACACCAAACTGGAGACAAGGCCTGTCCCATGAAAAGTACCACTTCCAACTCCACACCAGCTAACACTGGAATGGCTAGTCTCCAAGTGGGATCAACAGTGTGCCCAGAGCAAATCAGGTGTCACACTGAAGCTACATTAGTCTCTGAGGGTGGGGTGGATTTAGCCACACTGTCTGCCTGGCCTCCTAACATGCAAAAATACAGGCAGCAGCTCTTAATTAATCGGACAAGTGTAGAAGGCCTGAGGGATACAGGTGCCAGTGTCACCATGGTGACAGAGAAACTGGTTTCCCCTGGTCAATACCTGGCTGGACAAACTTATCCAGTCACCAACCCTGACAATTAGACTAAAGTACATCCCATGGCTATGGTAACTTTAGAGTGGGGAGGGGCAATGGCCTGAAACAGGTGGTGGTCTCCTCAAATATCCCAGTAGACTGTTTGCTTGGAAATGACCTGGAGTCCTCAGCATGGGCTGAGGTAGAACTGAAAACCCATGCAGCCATGCTGGGTATCCCTGAACTGGTGTGTGTCAAGACAAGGGCACAGTGCAAGGCTCATGGTGAAAAAGTAGAGCTGGAGCCTGGAAAAAGGGCCCAGCCTGCCAAGAGAAAAGGAAAGACAACTGGGAAACCAGCTGCAACACAACAACAAAAAGAGAACCTCTCTTCTCAGGAAGAAGTTCTGCCCTCTGAGGGAACTGAGCCTATGGAGTTAGAACCTTATCAGGTCGAGCTCTTAGGCCCATGGGGACCCTCAAGGGAGCAGTTGTGTAAGGGGCATGAAACCTGTCTCTCTTGAAGGCCTTAGGCAGCAAGCGGCTGAAGAGTCCAATGGCAAGAAAACTGGAACACATAGGGTCTATTGGGAAGATGGACTCCTTTATACTGAGGCAAGAGATCCCAAACCTGGTGCCACTAGGAGAGTGGTAGTGCCTCAGGAGTTTAGAGAGTTCATACTGACCTTAGCCCATGATATTCCCCTTGCTGGGCATTTGGGACAAACCAAGACGTGGGAGAGACTAGTCAACCACTTCTATTGGCCCAACATGTCCCAGAAAGTCAAGGAGTTTTGTGTCTCCTGTACCACCTGTTAAGCCAGTGGTAAGACAGGTGGACATCCAAAGGCCCCCCTCATTCCACTTCCAGTGGTGGGGGTCCCCTTTGAAAGAGTGGGTGTGGACATAGTGGGTCCACTTGAACCTCCCACAGCCTCAGGGAATATGTACATACTAGTAGTAGTGGATCATGCTACTAGATACCCTGAAGCTATTCCCCTTAGGTCGACTACTGCCCCTGCATTAGCCAAGGCCCTCATTGGTATTCTTACCAGAGTGGGTTTCCCTAAGGAGGTGGTGTCTGACAGAGGTACCAACTTCATGTCAGAATACCTGAAACACATGTGGAACGAGTGTGGAGTGACTTATAAATTCACTACACCCTACCATCCACAAACTAATGGCCTTGTTAAGAGATTCAACAAGACATTAAAAGGCATGATCATGGGGCTCCCTGAAAAACTCAAAAGGAGATGGGATGTCCTCTTGCCATGTCTGCTTTTCGCTTACAGAGAGGTTCCTCAGAAGGGAGTAGGGTTCTCAATCTTTGAACTTCTGTTTGGCCACCCTGTAAGGGGACCACTAGCTCTTGTGAAAGAAAGCTGGGAGAGACCTCTTCATGAGCCTAAACAAGACATAGTGGACTATGTACTTGGCCTACGTTCAAGGATGGCAGAGTACATGGAAAAGGCAAGTAAAAACATTGAGGCCAGCCAACAGCTCCAGAAGTTTTGGTATGACCAAAAGGCTGCAATGGTTGAATTTCAGCCAGGGCAGAAAGTCTGGGTTCTGGAGCCTGTGGCTCCCAGGGCACTTCAGGACAAATGGAGTGGCCCTTACCCAGTGCTAGAGAAGAAGAGTCAGGTCACCTACCTGGTGGACCTAGGCACAAGCAGGTGCCCCAAGAGGGTGATCCATGTGAACCGCCTTAAGCTCTTCCATGATAGGGCTGATGTGAATCTGTTGATGGTAACAGATGAGGACCAGGAAGCTGAGAGTGAACCTCTCCCTGATCTCCTCTCATCAAACCCTAAAGATGGCTCAGTTGATGGAGTGATCTACTCAGACGCCCACTCTGGCCAACAGCAATCTGATTGTAGGAAGGTCCTGCAACAGTTTGCTGAGCTCTTTTCCCTAACCCCTGGTCAGACACACCTGTGTACCCATGATGTGGACACAGGAGACAGCATGCCTGTCAAAAACAAAATATTCAGACAGTCTGACCAAGTTAAGGAAAGCATCAAGGTGGAACTCCACAAGATGCTGGAATTGGGAGTCATTGAGCACTCTGACAGGCCCTGGGCTAGCCCAGTGGTCTTAGTCCCCAAACCTCACACCAAAGATGGCAAGAGAGAGATGAGGTTTTGTGTGGACTACAGAGGACTTAATTCTGTCACCAAGACAGATGCCCATCCCATTCCAAGGGCTGATGAACTGATTGATAAATTAGGTGCTGCCAAATTCTTAAGTACCTTTGACTTGACAGCAGGGTACTGGCAAATCAAAATGCCACCTGGAGCAAAAGAAAATACAGCATTCTCCACACCTGATGGGCATTATCAGTTTACTGTTATGCCCTTTGCTTTAAAGAATGCCCCTGCCACCTTCCAAAGGTTGGTGAATCAAGTCCTTGCTGGGTTGGAGTCCTTTAGTGCAGCTTATCTTGATGATATTGCTGTCTTTAGCTCCAGTTAGCAGGATCACCTGGTCCACCTGAAGAAGGTTTTGAAGGCTCTGCAAGCAGCAGGCCTCTCTATCAAGGCATCCAAATGCCAGATAGGGCAGGGAACTGTGGTTTACTTGGGACACCTTGTAGGTGGAGGCCAAGTTCAGCCACTCCAGCCTAAGATCCAGACTATTCTGGACTGGGCAGCTCCAAAAACCCAGACTCAAGTCAGGGCATTCCTTGGCTTGACTGGGTACTATAGGAGGTTTGTGAAGGGATATGGATCCATTGTGACAGCCCTCACAGAACTTACCTCCAAGAAAATGCCCAAGAAGGTAAACTGGACTGTAGAATGCCAACAGGCCTTTGACACCCTGAAACAAGCAATGTGCACAGCACCAGTTCTAAAAGCTCCAGATTACTCCAAGCAGTTCATTGTGCAGACAGATGCTTCTGAACATGGGATAGGGGCAGTTTTGTCCCAAACAAATGAAGATGGCCTTGACCAGCCTGTTGCTTTCATTAGCAGGAGGTTACTCCCCAGGGAGCAGCGTTGGAGTGCCATTGAGAGGGAGGCCTTTGCTGTGGTTTGGTCCCTGAAGAAGCTGAGACCATGCCTCTTTGGTACTCACTTTGTAGTTCAAACTGACCACAGAGCTCTCAGATGGCTGATGCAAATGAAAGGTGAAAATCCAAAACTGTTGAGGTGGTCCATCTCCCTACAGGGAATGGACTTTATAGTGGAACACAGACCTGGGACTGCCCATGCCAATGCAGACGGCCTTTCCAGGTTCTTCCACTTAGAAAATGAAGACTCTCTTGGGAAAGGTTAGTCTCATCCTCTTTCGTTTTGGGGGGGGGGGTTGTGTAAGGAAATGCCTCCTTGGCATGGTTACCCCCTGACTTTTTGCCTTTGCTGATGCTAAGTTTTGATTTGAAAGTGTGTTGAGGCCTGATAACCAGGCCCCAGCACCAGTGTTCTTTCCCTAACCTGTACTTTTGTTTTCACAATTGGCACACCCTGGCATCCAGGTAAGTCCCTTGTAACTGGTACCCCTGGTACCAAGGGCCCTGATGCCAGGGAAGGTCTCTAAGGGCTGCAGCATATCTTATGCCACCCTGGGGACCCCTCACTCAGCACAGACACACTGCTTTCCAGCCTGTGTGTGCTGGTGAGGACAAAACGAGTAAGTCGACATGGCACTCCCCTCAGGGTGCCATGCCAACCTCACACTGCCTATGCAGTATAGATAAGTCACCCCTCTAGCAGGCCTTACAGCCCTAAGGCAGGGTGCACTATACCATAGGTGAGGGCACCAGTGCATGAGCACTGTGCCCCTACAGTGTCTAAGCAAAACCTTAGACATTGTAAGTGCAGGGTAGCCATAAGAGTATATGGTCTGGGAGTCTGTCAAACACGAACTCCACAGCACCATAATGGCTACACTGAAAACTGGGAAGTTTGGTATCAATAAATGCACACTGATGCCAGTGTACATTTTATTGTAACATACACCCCAGAGGGCACCTTAGAGGTGCCCCCTGAAACCTTAACCAACTACCTGTGTAGGCTGACTGGTTTTAGCAGCCTGCCACACTCGAGACATGTTGCTGGCCACATGGGGAGAGTGCCTTTGTCACTCTGTGGCTAGTAACAAAGCCTGCACTGGGTGGAGATGCTTATCACCTCCCCCTTGCAGGAGCTGTAACACCTGGCGGTGAGCCTCAAAGGCTCACCCCCTTTGTTACAGCACCACAGGGCATTCCAGCTAGTGGAGTTGCCTGCCCTCTCCGGCCACGGCCCCACTTTTGGCGGCAAGGCCGGAGGAGATAATGAGAAAAACAAGGAGGAGTCACTGACCAGTCAGGACAGCCCCTAAGGCAACCTGAGCTGAAGTAACTCTGACTTTTAGGAATCCTCCATCTTGCAGATGGAAGATCCCCCCAATAGGGATAGGAATGTGAACCCCTCCCCTTGGGAGGAAGCACAAAGAGGGTGTAGCCACCCTCAAGGCTAGTAGCCATTGGCTACTGCCCTCCCTGACCTAAACACACCCCTAAATTCTGTATTTAGGGGCTCCCCTGAACCTAGGAACTCAGATTCCTGCAATCTAAGAAGAAGAGGACTGCTAAGCTGAAAAACCCTGCAGAGAAGACGGAGACACCAACTGCTTTGGCCCCAGCTCTACCGGCCTGTCTCCCCACTTCGAAAAGACACTGCTCCAGCGACGCTTTCCCCAGGACCAGCGACCTCTGAATCCTCAGAGGACTGCCCTGCTCTAGAAGGACCAAGAAACTCCAGAGGACAGCGGGTCTGTTCACCCAAGACTGCTACTTTGTTTCCAAAGAAGCAACTTCAAGACAACTTCGTTTCCCGCCGGAAGCGTGAGACTTGCAACTCTGCACTCGACGCCCCCGGCTCGACTTGTGGAGAACAAACACCACAGGGAGGACTCCCCGGCGACTACGAGACCCTGAGTAGCCAGATGCCCCCCCCTGAGCCCCCACAGCGACGCCTGCAGAGGGAATCCCTAGGCTCCCCCTGACCGCGACTGCCTGCTTCCCAGATCCCGACACCTGGTAAAGACTCTGCACCCGCAGCCCCCAGGACCTGAAAGATCAGAACTCCAGTGCAGGAGTGACCCCCAGGAGGCCCTCTCCCTTGCCCAGGTGGTGGCTACCCCGAGGAGCCCCCCCCTTGCCTGCCTGCATCGCTCAAGAGACCCCTTGGTCTCCCATTGATTTACATTGGAAACCCGACGTGTGTTTGCACACTGCTCCCGGCCGCCCCCGTGCTGCTGAGGGTGTACTTTCTGTGCTAACTTGTGTCCCCCCCGGTGCCCTACAAAACCCCCCTGGTCTGCCCTCCGAAGACGCGGGTACTTACCTGCTGGCAGACTGGAACCGGGGCACCCCTTCTCCATTGAAGCCTATGCGTTTTGGGCACCACTTTGAACTCTGCACCTGACCGGCCCTGAGCTGCTGGTGTGGTAACTTTGGGGTTGCTCTGAACCCCCAACGGTGGGCTACCTTGGACCCAAACTTGAACCCTGTAGGTGGTTTACTTACCTACAAAAACTAACAAATACTTACCTCCCCCAGGAACTGTTGAAAATTGCACTGTGTCTAGTTTTAAAATAGCTATATGTGATTTATTTGAAAAGTATATATGCTATTGTGATTATTCAAAGTTCCTAAAGTACTTACCTGCAATACCTTTCATTTGAAGTATTACATGTAAAATTTGAACCTGTGGTTCTTAAAATAAACTAAGAAAATATATTTTTCTATACAAAAACCTATTGGCCTGGAATTGTCTTTGGGTGTGTGTTCCTCATTTATTGCTTGTGTATGTACAACAAATGCTTAACACTACTCCTTTGATAAGCCTACTGCTCGACCACACTACCACAAAATAGAGCATTAGTATTATCTCTTTTTGCCACTATCTTACCTCTAAGGGGAACCCTTGGACTCTGTGCATACTATTCCTTACTTTGAAATAGTGCATACAGCGCCAACTTCCTACAAATATACTTACCTCTACTTACCTGGGATGAGTCCCCCCATCCATGGGTGTCCTCCAGGGGTGGGCGAGGGTGGCAGTGGGTGTCTCTGGGGGCAGGGAAGGGCACCTTTGGATTGCTTCCATGGTCAGAGACCATGGAAGTGATCCCACACGTCCCTTAACGCCTGCCCACACCGAGGCGTTAAAAAAGGCTGTGCGCCATTCTTTAATGCCCGCCCCCTCTTGTGCATCAAAATGACACAGGAGTATAAATAAGGTGCACAGCCCTTAAAGTCGTTTTTTGGACGGGAACGCCTACCTTGCATGTCATTCAATCAATCAATCAATCATTGGATTTATAAAGCGCGCTACGTACCCGTGAGGGTTTCAAGGCGCTGGGGAGGCGGGGTGGAGAGCTGGTGTTACTGGTCAAAGAGCCAGGTCTTGAGGAGTCTTCTGAAGGTGAGTAGGTCTTGAGTCTGTCGCAGGTTGGTGGGGAGGGTGTTCCAGGTTTTGGCGGCGAGGTATGAGAAGGATCTGCCGCCGGAGGTCTTTCTTCCGATACGGGGGATGACGGCGAGGGCAAAGTTAGTGGAGCAGAGCTGACGGGTGGGGGTGTAGAAGCTGAGTCTGTTGTTTAGGTAGGCTGGTCCGGTGTCGTGGAGCGCTTTGTGAGCGTGGGTAAGAAGCTTGAAAGTGATCCTTTTGTCCACGGGGAGCCAGTGAAGGTTTCTCAGGTGGTGGGAGATGTGGCTGTGGCGGGGTACGTTGAGGATCAGCCGGGCGGAGGCGTTTTGGATACGTTGGAGGCATAATAGGTCTTTTGCTGGGATGCCTGTATAGAGTGTGTTGCCGTAGTCCAGCCTGCTGCTGACGAGGGCCTGTGTCACTGTTCTTGTTTCTGTCGGGATCCACTTGTAGATTCTGCGGAGCATGCGGAGTGTGTTGTAGCAGGAGGAGGAGACTGCGTTGACCTGTTTAGACAAGGTGAGGGAGGAGTCGAGGATAAAGCCCAGGTTGCGAGCGTGGTCGGGCGGTGTCGGCGGGGTTCCTAGTGCGCTGGGCCACCAGGAGTCGTCCCAGGCAGAGGTGGTGGGTCCGAGGATGAGGACCTCCGTCTTGTCCGAGTTCAGTTTCAAACAGCTGTTTCTCATCCATTCGGCGATGGATTCCATTCCCTCGTGGAGGTTGGTTTTGGCGGTGTGGGGGTCTTTGGTGAACCAGAGGATGAGCTGGGTGTCATCGGCGTAGGTGAGAATGTTGAGGTTGTGTTGTGGGGCTACTTGTACGAGGGGGACCATGTAGATGATGAACAGCGTCGGGCTGAGGGATGAGCCTTGGGGGACGCCGCAGATGATGTCGGTGGCTTTGGAGCGGAAGGGGGAGTGGCGGACTCTCTGGGTTCTGCCGGAGAGGAATGAGATGATCCAGTCGAGGGCTTTACCTTGAATTCCGGTTTCGTGGAGGCGTGATTTCAGGGTGCGGTGGCAGACTGTGTCGAAGGCGGCAGATAGGTCCAGGAGGATGAGGGCTGATGTTTCGCTGTTGTCCATTTGGCGTCTGATGTCGTCTGTGGCGGCGAGAAGGGCGGTTTCGGTGCTGTGGTTTCGTCTGAAGCCGGACTGGGAGGGGTCTAGGATGCCGTTGTCTTTGAGGTGGCTGGTTAGTTGTGTGTTGATGATTTTTTCAATCACCTTTGCTGGGAAAGGGAGCAGGGAGATGGGTCGGAAGTTCTTGAGGTCGTTGGGGTCTGCTTTGGGCTTCTTGAGGAGGGCGCGGATTTCGGCGTGTTTCCATTTTTCAGGGAATGCCGCTGTTTCGAAGGAGATGTTGATGACCTTCCGTAGTTGGGGGGCGATGGTGAAGTCGGCTTTGTTGTATACATGGTGGGGGCAGGGGTCTGACAGAGATCCTGAGTGGATGGAGTTCATGATCTTGCGTGTCTCTGTGTCGTTCACGTTGGTCCAGGAGGTCAGGTGGTTTGCACAGGTGGAGTGTTCGGGGTGGGGTCTGGCGTGGGAGTAGCGTCAAAGCTGTTGTGGATGTCGGTGATCTTCCGGTGGAAGAAGGTGGACAGTGCGTTGCAGAGTTCTTGGGATGGAGGGATGTTGTTGGTGTTGGCACTGGGGTTGGAGAGTTCTTTCACGATGCTGAAGAGCTCTTTGCTGTCGTGTGGTTGTTGTCCAGGCGGTCTTTGAAGTGGGATCGTTTGGCTTGTCTGATGAGTTGGTGGTGCTTGCGGGTGGCGTCCTTGTGGGCTGTGAGGCTGTCAGGTGTGCATTTGAGGAGCCATTCCTTTTTTAGCTTCCGACAGTCGCCTTTGGAATTTAGGAGCTCGTCGGTGAACCAGGCGGCTTTTCTTCTGGCTTGGTTGTAGTTGGGTTTTTTGAGTGGCGCAAGGGTGTTGGCGCAGTCGTTGATCCACAGGGTGAGGTTGTTGGCGGCGGTGTCTGGGTCGGCGGAGTCGGGGGGGTGGGTTCTGGGCGAGGGTGTTGGTAAGCTGATCTTCCGTAACTTTGCACCAGCATCGGTGGGGTGGTTGTTGGGTGCGGTGGTGCTTGGTAGGTTTCTTGTAGGTGAAGTGGATGCAGTGGTGGTCAGTCCAGTGGAGTACGGTGGTGTGGTTGAAGGTGACGTGGGCGCTTGAGGAGAAGATGGGATCAAGCGTGTGGCCGGCGATGTGGGTTGGTGTGTTGACAGAAGGCGTTTTCCAGCATCCAAAAAATGATACACACAGAGGATATTTGACGTCCGCAGGGTCGGGCGTCATAGTATAAATGTGGGGCAAGATTTATGCTGAATGTGCGTCAAAACTTTTGTAGGAAGTTGGCTCTGTATGTGCTATTTCAAAGTAAGGAATAGCATGCACAGAGTCCCAGGGTTCCCCTTAGAGGTAAAATAGTGGTAAAAATAGATAATACTAATGCTCTATTTTGTGGTAGTGTGGTCGAGCAGTAGGCTTATCCAAGGAGTAGTGTTAAGCATTTGTTGTACATACACATAGACAATAAATGAGGTACACACACTCAGAGACAAATCCAGTCAATAGGTTTTGTTATAGAAAAATATATTTTCTTAGTTTATTTTAAGAACCACAGGTTCAAATTTAACATGTAATATCTTGTTTGAAAGGTATTGCAGGTAAGTACATTAGGAACTTTGAATCATTTCAATTGCATGTATACTTTTCAAGTTATTCACAAATAGCTACTTTAAAAGTGGACACAGTGCAATTTTCACAGTTCCTGGGGGAGGTAAGTTTTTGTTAGTTTTACCAGGTAAGTAAGACACTTACAGGGTTCAGTTCAAGGTCCAAGGTAGCCCACCGTTGGGGGTTCAGAGCAACCCCAAAGTTACCACACCAGCAGCTCAGGGCCGGTCAGGTGCAGAGTTCAAAGTGGTGCCCAAAACGCATAGGCTTCAATGGAGAGAAGGGGGTGCCCCGGTTCCGGTCTGCTTGCAGGTAAGTACCCGCGTCTTCGGAGGGCAGACCAGGGGGGTTTTGTAGGGCACCGGGGGGGACACAAGCCCACACAGAAATTTCACCCTCAGCGGCGCGGGGGCGGCCGGGTGCAGTGTTAGAACAAGCGTCGGGTTTGCAATGTAAGTCAATGAGAGATCAAGGGATCTCTTCAGCGCTGCAGGCAGGCAAGGGGGGGCTTCCTCGGGGAAACCTCCACTTGGGCAAGGGAGAGGGACTCCTGGGGGTCACTTCTGCAGTGAAAGTCCGGTCCTTCAAGTCCTGGGGGCTGCGGGTGCAGGGTCTTTTCCAGGCGTCGGGACTTAGGTTTCAGAGAGTCGCGGTCAGGGGAAGCCTCGGGATTCCCTCTGCAGGCGGCGCTGTGGGGGCTCAGGGGGGACAGGTTTTGGTACTCACAGTCGTAGAGTAGTCCGGGGGTCCTCCCTGAGGTGTTGGTTCTCCACCAGCCGAGTCGGGGTCGCCGGGTGCAGTGTTGCAAGTCTCACGCTTCTTGCGGGGAGTTGCAGGGGTCTTTAAATCTGCTCCTTTGGATAAAGTTGCAGTCTTTTTGGAGCAGGTCCGCTGTCCTCGGGAGTTTCTTGTCGTCGTCGAAGCAGGGCAGTCCTCAGAGGATTCAGAGGTCGCTGGTCCCTTTGGAAGGCGTCGCTGGAGCAGAGTTCTTTGGAAGGCAGGAGACAGGCCGGTGAGTTTCTGGAGCCAAGGCAGTTGTTGTCTTCTGGTCTTCCTCTGCAGGGGTTTTCAGCTAGGCAGTCCTTTTTCTTGTTGTTGCAGGAATCTAATTTTCTAGGGTTCAGGGTAGCCCTTAAATACTAATTTTAAGGGCGTGTTTAGGTCTGGGGGGTTAGTAGCCAATGGCTACTAGCCCTGAGGGTGGGTACACCCTCTTTGTGTCTCCTCCCAAGGGGAGGGGGTCACAATCCTAACCCTATTGGGGGAATCCTCCATCTGCAAGATGGAGGATTTCTAAAAGTTAGAGTCACCTCAGCTCAGGACACCTTAGGGGCTGTCCTGACTGGCCAGTGACTCCTCCTTGTTGCTTTCTTTGTTCCCTCCAGCCTTGCCGCCAAAAGTGGGGGCCGTGGCCGGAGGGGGCGGGCAACTCCACTAAGCTGGAGTGCCCTGCTGGGCTGTGACAAAGGGGTGAGCCTTTGAGGCTCACCGCCAGGTGTCACAGCTCCTGCCTGGGGGAGGTGTTAGCATCTCCACCCAGTGCAGGCTTTGTTACTGGCCTCAGAGTGACAAAGGCACTCTCCCCATGGGGCCAGCAACATGTCTCTAGTGTGGCAGGCTGCTGGAACTAGTCAGCCTACACAGACAGTCGGTTAAGTTTCAGGGGGCACCTCTAAGGTGCCCTCTGGGGTGTATTTTGCAATAAAATGTACACTGGCATCGGTGTGCATTTATTGTGCTGAGAAGTTTGATACCAAACTTCCCAGTTTTCAGTGTAGCCATTATGGTGCTGTGGAGTTCGTGTAAAACAGACTCCCAGACCATATACTCTTATGGCTACCCTGCACTTACAATGTCTAAGGTTTTGCTTAGACACTGTAGGGGTACAGTGCTCATGCACTGGTACCCTCACCTATGGTATAGTGCACCCTGCCTTAGGGCTGTAAGGCCTGCTAGAGGGGTGTCTTACCTATACTGCATAGGCAGTGAGAGGCTGGCATGGCACCCTGAGGGGAGTGCCATGTCGACTTACTCGTTTTGTCCTCACTAGCACACACAAGCTGGCAAGCAGTGTGTCTGTGCTGAGTGAGAGGTCTCCAGGGTGGCATAAGACATGCTGCAGCCCTTAGAGACCTTCCTTGGCATCAGGGCCCTTGGTACTAGAAGTACCAGTTACAAGGGACTTATCTGGATGCCAGGGTCTGCCAATTGTGGATACAAAAGTACAGGTTAGGGAAAGAACACTGGTGCTGGGGCCTGGTTAGCAGGCCTCAGCACACTTTCAATTGTAAACATAGCATCAGCAAAGGCAAAAAGTCAGGGGGCAACCATGCCAAGGAGGCATTTCCTTACACAACCCCCCCCCCCAAACGAAAGATGATGAGACTAACCTTTCCCAAGAGAGTCTTCATTTTCTAAGTGGAAGAACCTGGAAAGGCCATCTGCATTGGCATGGGCAGTACCAGGTCCGTGTTCCACTATAAAGTCCATTCCCTGTAGGGAGATGGACCACCTCAACAGTTTAGGATTTTCACCTTTCATTTGCATCAGCCATTTGAGAGGTCTGTGGTCAGTTTGAACTAGGAAGTGAGTCCCAAAGAGGTATGGTCTCAGCTTCTTCAGGGACCAAACCACAGCAAAGGCCTCCCTCTCAATGGCACTCCAACGCTGCTCCCTGGGGAGTAACCTCCTGCTAATGAAAGCAACAGGCTGGTCAAGGCCATCATCATTTGTTTGGGACAAAACTGCCCCTATCCCATGTTCAGAGGCATCTGTCTGCACAATGAACTGCTTAGAATAATCTGGAGCTTTTAGAACTGGTGCTGAGCACATTGCTTGTTTCAGGGTGTCAAAGGCCTGTTGGCATTCCACAGTCCAGTTCACTTTCTTGGGCATTTTCTTGGAGGTGAGTTCAGTGAGGGCTGTCACAATGGATCCATATCCCTTCACAAACCTCCTGTAATACCCAGTCAAGCCAAGGAATGCCCTGACTTGAGTCTGGGTTTTTGGAGCTACCCAGTCCAGAATAGTCTGGATCTTGGGTTGGAGTGGCTGAACTTGGCCTCCACCTACAAGGTGGCCCAAGTAAACCACAGTTCCCTGCCCTATCTGGCATTTGGATGCCTTGATAGAGAGGCCTGCAGATTGCAGAGCCTTCAAGACCTTCTTCAGGTGGACCAGGTGATCCTGCCAGGTGGAGCTAAAGACAGCAATATCATCAAGATAAGCTGTGCTAAAGGACTCCAAGCCAGCAAGGACTTGATTCACCAACCTTTGGAAGGTGGCAGGGGCATTCTTTAAACCAAAGGGCATAACAGTAAACTGATAATGCCCATCAGGTGTGGAGAATGCTGTTTTCTCTTTTGCTCCAGGTGCCATTTTTATTTGCCAGTACCCTGCGGTCAAGTCAAAGGTACTTAAGAATTTGGCAGCACCTAATTTGTCTATGAGCTCATCAGCTCTAGGAATTGGATGAGCATCTGTCTTGGTGACAGAGTTGAGCCCTCTGTAGTCCACACAAAACCTCATCTCTTTCTTTCCATCTTTGGTGTGAGGTTTGGGGACTAAGACCACTGGGCTAGCCCAGGGGCTGTCAGAGCGCTCAATTACTCCCAATTCCAGCATCTTGTGGACTTCCACCTTGATGCTTTCCTTAACATGGTCAGACTGTCTAAAGATTTTGTTTTTGACAGGCATGCTGTCTCCTGTGTCCACATCATGGGTACACAGGTGTGTCTGACCAGGGGTTAAGGAGAAGAGTTCAGGAAACTGTTGTAGGACTCTCCTACAATCAGCTTGCTGTTGGCCAGAGAGGGTGTCTAAGTAGATCACCCCATCTACTGAGCCATCTTTTGGGTCTGATGATAGAAGATCAGGGAGAGGTTCACTCTCTGCCTCCTGATCCTCATCTGTTACCATCAACAGATTTACATCAGCCCTGTCATGGAAGAGCTTAAGGCGGTTCACATGGATCACCCTCTTGGGGCTCCTGCTTGTGCCCAGGTCCACCAGGTAGGTGACCTGACTCTTCCTTTCTAGCACTGGGTAAGGGCCACTCCATTTGTCCTGGAGTGCCCTGGGAGCCACAGGCTCCAGAACCCAGACTTTCTGCCCTGGTTGGAACTCAACCAGTGCAGCCTTTTGGTCATACCAAAACTTCTGGAGCTGTTGGCTGGCCTCAAGGTTTTTGGTTGCCTTTTCCATGTACTCTGCCATTCTAGAGCGAAGGCCAAGTACATAGTCCACTATGTCTTGTTTAGGCTCATGAAGAGGTCTCTCCCAGCCTTCTTTAACAAGAGCAAGTGGTCCCCTTACAGGGTGACCAAACAGAAGTTCAAAGGGTGAGAATCCTACTCCCTTCTGTGGCACCTCTCTGTAAGCAAAAAGCAGACATGGCAAGAGGACATCCCATCTCCTTTTGAGTTTTTCTGGGAGCCCCATGATCATGCCTTTTAATGTCTTGTTGAATCTCTCAACTAAGCCATTAGTTTGTGGATGGTATGGTGTAGTGAATTTGTAAGTCACTCCACACTCATTCCACATGTGTTTTAGGTATGCTGACATGAAGTTGGTACCTCTGTCAGACACCACCTCCTTAGGGAAACCCACTCTGGTAAAGATACCAATGAGGGCCTTGGCTACTGCAGGGGCAGTAGTCGACCTAAGGGGAATAGCTTTGGGATACCTAGTAGCATGATCCACTACTACTAGGATGTACATATTTCCTGAGGCTGTGGGAGGTTCCAGTGGACCAACTATGTCCACACCCACTCTTTCAAAGGGGACCCCCACCACTGGAAGTGGAATGAGGGGGGCCTTTGGGTGCCCACCTGTCTCCCACTGGATTGACAGGTGGGGCAGGAGAGGCAAAACTCCTTAACCTTCTGCGACATATTGGGCCAGTAGAAGTGGTTGACTAACCTCTCCCACGTCTTGGTTTGTCCCAAATGCCCAGCAAGGGGAATATCATGGGCTAAGGTCAGAATAAACTCTCTGAACGACGGAGGCACTACCACTCTCCTAGTGGCACCAGGTTTGGGGTCTCTGGCCTCAGTGTACAGGAGTCCATCTTCCCAATAGACCCTATGTGTTCCATTTTTCTTGCCCTTGGACTCTTCAGCAGCTTGCTGCCTAAGGCCTTCAAGAGAGGGACAGGTTTCTTGTCCCTTACACAGCTCCTCCCTTGAGGGTCCCCCTGGGCCTAAGAGCTCAACCTGATAAGGTTCAAGCTCCAAAGGCTCAGTTCCCTCAGAGGGCAGAACTTCTTCCTGAGAAGAGAGGTTCTCTTTTTCTGACTGTGTTGCAGTTGGTTTCCCAACTGACTTTCCTTTTCTCTTGGTAGGCTGGGCCATTTTTCCAGACTCCAGCTCTACTTTTTCACCCTGTGCCTTGCATTGTGCCCTTGTTTTTACACACACCAGTTCAGGGATACCCAGCATGGCGGCATGGGTTTTTAGTTCTACTTCAGCCCATGCTGAGGACTCCAGGTCATTTCCAAGCAGACAGTCTACTGGGATGTTTGAGGAGACCACCACCTGTTTCAGGCCATTGACCCCTCCCCATTCTAAAGTTACCATTGCCATGGGATGTGCTTTAGTCTGATTGTCAGCATTGGTGACTGTATAGGTTTTTCCAGTCAGGTATTGGCCAGGGGAAACCAGTTTCTCTGTCACCATGGTGACACTGGCACCTGTATCCCTCAGGCCCTCTACACTTGTCCCATTAATAAAGAGCTGCTGCCTGTATTTTTGCATGTTAGGAGGCCAGGCAGCTAGTGTGGCTAAATCCACCCCACCCTCAGAGACTAGAGTAGCTTCAGTGTGGACCCTGATTTGCTCTGGGCACACTGTTGATCCCACTTGGAGACTAGCCATTCCAGTGTTACCTGGATTGGAGTTTGGAGTGGAACTTTTCTTGGGACAGGCCTTGTCTCCAGTTTGGTGTCCAGACTGACTACAGTTTCGACACCAGGCCTTTTTGGGATCAAAGTTTTTACCCTTGTACCCAGGATTGTTTTGTGAAGAGGCTCTGGGCCCACCCTCCTGTGCAGGTTTTTGGGGGCCTGTAGAAGACTCTTTACTATTTTTATTTTTGGCTGTCTCACCACCTTTCCCCTGGGGAGGTTTTGTGACCCCTTTCTTTTGGTCACCCCCTGTGGAAGTTTTGGACACCCTAGTCTTGACCCAATGGTCCGCCTTCTTTCCCAATTCTTGGGGAGAAATTGGTCCTAGGTCTACCAGATGCTGATGCAGTTTATCATTGAAACAATTACTTAACAGGTGTTCTTTCACAAATAAATTGTACAGCCCATCATAATTACTTACACCACTGCCTTGAATCCAACCATCTAGTGTTTTTACTGAGTAGTCTACAAAGTCAACCCAGGTCTGGCTCGAGGATTTTTGAGCCCCCCTGAATCTAATCCTATACTCCTCAGTGGAGAATCCAAAGCCCTCAATCAGGGTACCCTTCATGAGGTCATAAGATTCTGCATCTTTTCCAGAGAGTGTGAGGAGTCTATCCCTACACTTTCCTGTGAACATTTCCCAAAGGAGAGCACCGCAGTGAGATTTGTTCACTTTTCTGGTTACACAAGCCCTCTCAAAAGCTGTGAACCATTTGGTGATGTCATCACCATCTTCATATTTAGTTACAATCCCTTTGGGGATTTTCAACATGTCAGGAGAATCTCTGACCCTATTTATGTTGCTGCCACCATTGATGGGTCCTAGGCCCATCTCTTGTCTTTCCCTCTCTATGGCTAGGATCTGTCTTTCCAAAGCCAATCTTTTGGCCATCCTGGCTAACTGGATGTCCTCTTCACTGGAGTTATCCTCAGTGATTTCAGAGTTGTTGGTCCCTCCTGTGAGGGAACCAGCATCTCTGACTATTATTTGTGGAGTCAGGGCTTGAGAAGCCCTGCTCTCCCTAAGTAGGACTGGAGGGGGGGAATTTCCCTCCAAGTCACTATCTTCATCCTCTGAGTTGCCATCCTCAGAGGGGTTGGCCTTTTCAAACTCTGCCAAAAGCTCCTGGAGCTGTACTTTGGTAGGTTTGGGGCCCATTGCTATTTTCTTTAGTTTACAGAGTGACCTTAGCTCTCTCATCTGTAGATGGAGGTAAGGTGTGGTGTCGAGTTCCACCACAGTCACATCTGTGCTAGACATTTTGCTTCTAAAAGTTGGAATACTTTTTAAGAATCTAAAACTGGTTCTAGAATCTAATTCAAACTTTTACAAACTTTTAAACTCTAAAAGAAATGCTAAACAGGATCTAACACAAGGCCCTAGCAGGTCTTTTAAGAATTTAGAAAACTTTTCAAATTGCAAAAATCAATTTCTAATGACAATTTTGGAATTTGTCGTGTGATCAGGTATTGGCTGAGTAGTCCAGCAAATGCAAAGTCTTGTATCCCACCGCTGCCACCAATGTAGGAAGTTGGCTCTGTATGTGCTATTTCAAAGTAAGGAATAGCATGCACAGAGTCCCAGGGTTCCCCTTAGAGGTAAAATAGTGGTAAAAATAGATAATACTAATGCTCTATTTTGTGGTAGTGTGGTCGAGCAGTAGGCTTATCCAAGGAGTAGTGTTAAGCATTTGTTGTACATACACATAGACAATAAATGAGGTACACACACTCAGAGACAAATCCAGTCAATAGGTTTTGTTATAGAAAAATATCTTTTCTTAGTTTATTTTAAGAACCACAGGTTCAAATTTAACATGTAATATCTTGTTTGAAAGGTATTGCAGGTAAGTACATTAGGAACTTTGAATCATTTCAATTGCATGTATACTTTTCAAGTTATTCACAAATAGCTACTTTAAAAGTGGACACAGTGCAATTTTCACAGTTCCTGGGGGAGGTAAGTTTTTGTTAGTTTTACCAGGTAAGTAAGACACTTACAGGGTTCAGTTCTTGGTCCAAGGTAGCCCACCGTTGGGGGTTCAGAGCAACCCCAAAGTTACCACACCAGCAGCTCAGGGCCGGTCAGGTGCAGAGTTCAAAGTGGTGCCCAAAACGCATAGGCTTCAATGGAGAGAAGGGGGTGCCCCGGTTCCGGTCTGCTTGCAGGTAAGTACCCGCGTCTTCGGAGGGCAGACCAGGGGGGTTTTGTAGGGCACCGGGGGGGACACAAGCCCACACAGAAATTTCACCCTCAGCGGCGCGGGGGCGGCCGGGTGCAGTGTTAGAACAAGCGTCGGGTTTGCAATGTAAGTCAATGAGAGATCAAGGGATCTCTTCAGCGCTGCAGGCAGGCAAGGGGGGGCTTCCTCGGGGAAACCTCCACTTGGGCAAGGGAGAGGGACTCCTGGGGGTCACTTCTGCAGTGAAAGTCCGGTCCTTCAGGTCCTGGGGGCTGCGGGTGCAGGGTCTTTTCCAGGCGTCGGGACTTAGGTTTCAGAGAGTCGCGGTCAGGGGAAGCCTCGGGATTCCCTCTGCAGGCGGCGCTGTGGGGGCTCAGGGGGGACAGGTTTTGGTACTCACAGTCGTAGAGTAGTCCGGGGGTCCTCCCTGAGGTGTTGGTTCTCCACCAGCCGAGTCGGGGTCGCCGGGTGCAGTGTTGCAAGTCTCACGCTTCTTGCGGGGAGTTGCAGGGGTCTTTAAATCTGCTCCTTTGGATAAAGTTGCAGTCTTTTTGGAGCAGGTCCGCTGTCCTCAGGAGTTTCTTGTCGTCGTCGAAGCAGGGCAGTCCTCAGAGGATTCAGAGGTCACTGGTCCCTTTGGAAGGCGTCGCTGGAGCAGAGTTCTTTGGAAGGCAGGAGACAGGCCGGTGCGTTTCTGGAGCCAAGGCAGTTGTTGTCTTCTGGTCTTCCTCTGCAGGGGTTTTCAGCTAGGCAGTCCTTCTTCTTGTTGTTGCAGGAATCTAATTTTCTAGGGTTCAGGGTAGCCCTTAAATACTAATTTTAAGGGCGTGTTTAGGTCTGGGGGGTTAGTAGCCAATGGCTACTAGCCCTGAGGGTGGGTACACCCTCTTTGTGTCTCCTCCCAAGGGGAGGGGCTCACAATCCTAACCCTATTGGGGGAATCCTCCATCTGCAAGACGGAGGATTTCTAAAAGTTAGAGTCACCTCAGCTCAGGACACCTTAGGGGCTGTCCTGACTGGCCAGTGACTCCTCCTTGTTGCTTTCTTTGTTCCCTCCAGCCTTGCCGCCAAAAGTGGGGGCCGTGGCCGGAGGGGGCGGGCAACTCCACTAAGCTGGAGTGCCCTGCTGGGCTGTGACAAAGGGGTGAGCCTTTGAGGCTCACCGCCAGGTGTCACAGCTCCTGCCTGGGGGAGGTGTTAGCATCTCCACCCAGTGCAGGCTTTGTTACTGGCCTCAGAGTGACAAAGGCACTCTCCCCATGGGGCCAGCAACATGTCTCTAGTGTGGCAGGCTGCTGGAACTAGTCAGCCTACACAGACAGTCGGTTAAGTTTCAGGGGGCACCTCTAAGGTGACCTCTGGGGTGTATTTTGCAATAAAATGTACACTGGCATCAGTGTGCATTTATTGTGCTGAGAAGTTTGATACCAAACTTCCCAGTTTTCAGTGTAGCCATTATGGTGCTGTGGAGTTCGTGTAAAACAGACTCCCAGACCATATACTCTTATGGCTACCCTGCACTTACAATGTCTAAGGTTTTGCTTAGACACTGTAGGGGTACAGTG
This sequence comes from Pleurodeles waltl, assembly GCF_031143425.1. NCBI lineage: Eukaryota > Metazoa > Chordata > Amphibia > Caudata > Salamandridae > Pleurodeles > Pleurodeles waltl. Next base: position 11,361,662 of record NC_090449.1, on the reverse strand, counting down.
CTCATGCACTGGTACCCTCACCTATGGTATAGTGCACCCTGCCTTAGGGCTGTAAGGCCTGCTAGAGGGGTGTCTTACCTATACTGCATAGGCAGTGAGAGGCTGGCATGGCACCCTGAGGGGAGTGCCATGTCGACTTACTCGTTTTGTCCTCACTAGCACACACAAGCTGGCAAGCAGTGTGTCTGTGCTGAGTGAGAGGTCTCCAGGGTGGCATAAGACATGCTGCAGCCCTTAGAGACCTTCCTTGGCATCAGGGCCCTTGGTACTAGAAGTACCAGTTACAAGGGACTTATCTGGATGCCAGGGTCTGCCAATTGTGGATACAAAAGTACAGGTTAGGGAAAGAACACTGGTGCTGGGGCCTGGTTAGCAGGCCTCAGCACACTTTCAATTGTAAACATAGCATCAGCAAAGGCAAAAAGTCAGGGGGCAACCATGCCAAGGAGGCATTTCCTTACAACTTTTGACGCACATTCGGCGCTAACAAAGTATAAATATGCCCCTCAGTACCGGACAGTACCTGCCGATTTAAAGCACTGCCTGTGGACATATGATAGACAGCCAGACTCTAAACAGAGCTGCTGAACGGTCAGTTTGGCGGACATGGAAATCCGTCACATTTGTGGCACAGTGTACCTTGTCCGCCAAAGGTGAACTAACTCCCCTCCCACCCAGTTATTCACCTCTTAGAAGCACTAGACTGCAGGCGCTAAAATAAATTATGCAATATGAAGTTTGAATAACACAAGGTACAGCAGGGTACATGTGTGTGAGTGCACACACAGCCACACACGTCCACACACATGTCCATCACTGCAGGAACCACCCACTGACTCCCATTAAAGGATGGTTAATTACTAGAGGAGGTCTAGTGACTGCTAGAATTAGAGCACAAAACATGTTCTTGCATTAAACCTTTGAAAGGAGCGGGGACACTGCACGAGCACTGCGGGGGGGATCCACAGCTCACTGACACACACAAGCACACTCTCTCACTCTCTCCCTATCCCCGTCTCTCACTCTCTCCTCTATCTCCCTTTCGCTCTCTCATTCTCTCCCTCTCTCTCACTCGCGCCGTCTTCCTCCCTCTTTCTCTCCCTCTCTATTTCCCTCTCTGCCTCTCTCTCTCACTCTATCAGTCTCTCTCCCTCTCCCTCTCTCTGTGCCTCTCCCTCTCTCCCACTCCAGCCACGCACACACACAAACACACACATTCAAAACACTCTCACTCATGGAGCCACAGATACACCCATGTACCCTCTCTTTCTCACGCACAGCACAAACACACACACACACACAGACTCTCTCTCGTTCTCTGTCTCTCCTGCGCTCTCTCTCGTTTCCTCTCTCTCCCCCCTTCCTCTTGCTCTCTAGCCTCCCGTAGTTTTTTCACAAAACATTTTGCTGCAAATATTACGTTGATATTATCGTGATGTTATCAAAGATGTAATAAGTGCCCAGCTGTGGAGCTTGTGGACAGTGAAGAAGAGGAGGAAGAGGACATAGACAACAGAAACACCGTGATCAAGCAATACTTCCAGTGAGACACAGGTAAGAAGACATCACTGCCTCCTACATCTGATAAAATTGTTCGACCTCTCATCTGTCTGTCACTTTCACCCAGTGTACGGACCCTGATTTGTCACTTTGCCTTTCGATTTCACAGGTGTGGGTCCCACTGTGTGACCCCTGCTATGTTACCTCGTGGACTAGAGCTGTGTGACATAGGTATGTTGACAATAGAATGGACATTGCTGTTTCCCGCAGTTATTGCAATTACACATTTGTGAAAGCACAGACTGACTCCAGATAGTTTTGTGATTCAAGGGTGTTTATTTAAGTGCTAAATAGTGGAGGGGGTTGTAAAATGGTCAGGGGTGATGGTGGAGGAATGTCCATGGCAGAGTCCAGTCTATTTGTCTCACAGGTGCATTGTCAAAGGGGCATAGGAAGTGGAGCTAGGGCAGTTTAAGGATGAACGGAGTGACAAAGTGGGACAGAAGGATGACATTCAGGGTGGTCTCATTTCTTGGCGGGGGTCTTGGCATTGTTCTCTGTCTTTGTCCTGGATCTCAGGGACCGCTTGCTGGGTGGTTCTCCATCTCCAGGGGGTGGGGTGCTGGTGTCATGGTCCTGTGGCGGTGCCTCCTGTCCACTAGCGCCGGCAGAGGTGGTGGGCAGTTCATCGTCCAGGCTAGTGTCTGGGGCCCCTTGTTGTCCCACAGGGTGTTGACGAGTTCTTTCAGCACCCCTACAATGGTTCCCAGGGTGGTATTGATGGATTTGAGTTCCTCCCTGAACCCCAAATACTGTTCCTCCTGCAGCCGCTGGGTCTCCTGAAACTTGGACAGTACCGTTGCCATTGTCTCCTGCGAATGGTGGTAGGCTTCCATGATGGAGGAGAGGGCCTCGTGGAGAGTGGGTTCCCTGAGCCTGTCCTTCCCCATGTCGCACAGCAGCCCTCCCAGTTCCCCTGTGTTCCTGGGCCTCTGTCCCCTGAACCGTGTGCCCACTACCACTGCCCCAAGGCCCCTGGTGTTGTTGGGGTGGTGGGTTAGCCTGGGTTCCCTGTAGTGGTGGACACACTGCTGCTTGACGTGTCCTGGGGACAGAGGTATGGGCCCGCTGGGTGGGTGCTGTGCAAGTGTTTCCAGAGGGGGGAAGCTCTGTAGTGGCCTGTGCCAGTGTGAGGGTAACCGACTGTCCCGAGGTCCCAGATGGGCCGGGCTGGTCATCTAGATCCAGTTGGACAGAGCTGCTGTCATCACTGTGGGCCTCTTCTGTGGGTGGAGGGAACATGTCTGGAACCTCCTGTCCGGTGACGTTGGGTAGGGGTCCTGCAGGGGTGTAAAGGCATGATTATTGCATCTGTGTGTGCCATGGTGTGCAATGGGTGGGTGACCCTGTACCCCAGTGCTTACATTCTTGTGTAGGACCTTGTGTGTTAATTGTTTAGGGGTCTGTGTGGGTATGTGTAGTGGACATGCATTGGTGATGGGTGTCCATGCTTTGTTGTTGCATGCAGGGCTTGGTGTTGGGATGTGTGGTTTGTGATAGTGGGACATACGTGAGGAGTTGGAGTGATGGGGGTGAGGGCGAGGGTGGGGGTATGTGATAGCATCAGGTAGGGTGGGGGATGTAATAGTTAAGATCTGACTTACCAGAGTCCATTCCTCCAGCTACTTCTGTGAGGCCCTCAGGATGCAGTATAGCCAAGTCCTGCTCCTCCCATGTTGTTAGTTGTGGGGAAGGAGGTGGGGGTCATGCCGCCAGTCCTCTGAACTACAATGTGGTGTCTTCAGACCACGGAACGCACCTTCCCCGGTAGGTCGTTCCACCTCTTCCTGATGTCATCCCGTGTTCTTGGGTGCTGTCCCACTGCGTTGACCCTGTCCACGATTCTGCGCCTCCATAGCTCCAACTTCCTAGCTATGGTGGTGTGCTGCACCTGTGATCCGAATAGCTGTGGCTCTACCCGGATGATTTCCTCCATCATGACCCTGAGCTCCTCCTCAGAAAACCTGGGGTGTCTTTGCGGTGCCATGGGGTGGTGTGGGTGATGTGTGAGGTGGTGTGTGTTGTGATGTGTGGGGTGATGTTTAGGGGTGTGTGGTGTTTTGTGCGTGGATGTGTATGTGTGATGGTGTTGTGTGCCTCTGTATGCTGGTGTGGTCTTTGCTTTGCCGTCTCTCTGCTTCTGCCAAATTGTTTGTTGTAAGGGTTTGTGGGTAATGTGGGTGTGTGTTTTATATTGTATTGGGTGTGTGGGAGTGGTGTGTGTATGTGTATTAGGTGTGTGTATTTGGAATTGTCCAATGTGGTAGTGTTTTGTAAATGTGTGTGGATTTTGAGCGCAGCAGTTTGTACCGCAAATGGAATACCGTGGTTGAAAGACCGCCGCGTGGATTCGTGGGTCGTGATAGTGTGGGCGTATTCCTGTTGGCGTGACGGTGTAGGTTTTGTTACTGCCAGTTTATCAATGACCTTTGGTGTGGCGGACTTGTGTGGGTGTCTAGATTTTGCGGATTCTGAGCTGTGGGTCGTAATAGCTGTAGCAGAATTCCGCGGCGGTGTGTTGGCGGTCTTCTGCACGGCGGTAAGCGGGATTTACCGCCAATGTTGTAATAAGGCTCAAAATGTTTTTACTTTTTTTAAGTTTAAATAATTTATGTTAACTTAACATTATGTTCTTTGGTGTTTTATTTTAAGCCCCTATCTCCTTCATTATCTCTGGGAGGTGTTACAGTACTGGTGGTTGGCCATGTGTGGTGCTGAACTTATTCCAGCTCTCAGCTAGAGTACATTTACTGCTGTTTTGGGTTTGTTTGTTTTTTACTGTAGTAATTTTAAAAGTGCAGATTGTCAATAGCAATGGGCTTACTCTTTTGTGGGTGGTTGCACGCCTTCCCATAATTCTCCCTAAATCCTACTCACTTCTCCGTAAACCCCTTGCATTTAGTGGTGAGTTTGCCATACTTTCCAGCCTCTAACCTGGTCCTTCCCAGGCATTCCCACATTTGTTACTGTGTAGCAAACTTCCCTGTGTGAGAACCAACCAGAAGAAAAGACAGGAGAGGTGTAGGTGAAGATTTACAATATTTTTTTGCAAACTTCAGCTTATCAGTTCAGAATAAACACACATTTTACTTCTAAATGCATCATTTTCAGTTTAGGACACATACTTACAACCAAACAAAAGTGTTTGTTTACTAGGGCCCAGTGCACCTAAGGGAGCTATTCACAAGTAGTTAAAAAGCTACGAGTGGCTCCGGAGCTACTCGTTGTTGAACCATGGTGTACATCTATGGAGACAGTGGTGCTTCCTCCGGTGTAGTCCCAGCACTTCTCCTGACTCTAAACAGAACGAAGGAACAACAAGTTTGGTGCGGTGGGTGCACCAGCGATTCACATCGGTGCTCCAAATCCTCCCAGCATCTAAATAATACACTCGCTCCCTCACTCACTACAAATCTTCAAACTTCATCTACAACATCATCTACTGAACCTGAAGTGTACATCGCTTACTCAACATCTTTTACATACCTGGGATCCAAATTAGAGTTAGGAACCTTAGAAATATCTCCCAAGTATCTTCAATCCTGTGAGGAGGCGCTAAGGCCTTTGAGACTCACTCCTACAATGGTCAGTGTTTGCGTTGGAGTGAGGTTGGATGAAAGGACTTTTATGGTCAAGCCCAGATTGCAGATGAGAGTCATTGTCCACTGGAGATGCTTCTGGACCAGCACTGGACCCTGCACTTTCACAAGCCGGTCATCCATTGTGCAAATATAAGGACTCTAGGCCATCACAGTGAAGCCACAACAGCTGCCAGCACCTTCGTAACGATGTGTGAGGCCGTTATTGGCCTGAACTGTGGGACTGCGTGCTGGGATGCTCAAGTAGTGCCTCTGTGCAGGGAGAAGGTCCAGGGACACCGACCAATCTCCCACAGTCAAGGCCAATAGGGCCTGGTGAAGGGGCAGCATCTTGAACTCGTCGTGACAAATAAACAAGTTCTGAAGGCGGAAATCTAGGAGAAGCCTCAGTCTTCCGTCGTTCTTGGCAATCAAGAAGTAACAGGAATACAATCCCAAACCTCTGTCTTCAGGAGGCAGCTCCTCTGTGGCTCCTTTCTCTAGTGAGGCAGGGACTTACACCTCCAGAACTGAGGCTTGTGGTGGAGGTCAGGCTTTGAGGAAGGAGGGCAGACTGGAAGAGAGGGGAAGAAGGGTGTAGTCCCAGCCAGAAGTCCAATGTAATTGCTTCCCAGTAGGTGTATGGGTGGGAGCTTCTCGAACCCCAGGCTGGAATATGGTGTGAAAGGCTGGAGTAAGAGAGGGTTGCAGGCAGGAGAGCCTTCAGAGGATGGTGGAGACTAGGTCTGTTGCTGCTGCTACTGATGGTAAATCTGGCAAGACCTGCTCTGGAGTAGCCATGGAACATTTGATTTAGTTAAGGGAATTGCTGGGCTGGGAAGGGGAGGCCAAAAGCATGAGCGTAGTTCTACTGTAGCTAAAATGTTCCAGGGAGGAGTCAACTGTCACTCGAAACAACAGTTTAAGATCAAAGAAAGTGAGAATATTTGCAGGAATCCCTGGGCAATCAGGACGTACTGGGATCAGTTTGCATGAATCTGAGCTGTTTACCTCTGTTGTCCTGGGGCTTAACCCTACTATTGGACCCCAAACATGACACCAAGTATGTGTCTCTCAAGGTGATGCAATCAAGCCGTTCAGGGCTTACTCAAGAGCTGGTGAGCAAGCATCAGACAACAGCGAATAGATACCACCAGCCCTTTGGTTTATTTTTATTAAGAGAAAAGTACTTTATTATAACTCACCCAACTTGAGATACTGGGAATAATCAACAGAGGACATTTTTTAGGGGAATTAATGGGTGCAGTATCTACTATATCTTTGGGGAGATACATATCCCTGTGGAAATATAGTGCATTGACCTGTTGTCTTATGAAGAAGAATCTCTTTGGCACTAGCGAGAGCTCCTGTAGCTCAATTCACTCACAGTCGCTAATTAGTCCTAGTAGATCAAGATTTTCCGCTCCCTTCCTCCATCTGCTCTGCAAAGTTCATGTAGTTATTTTTGAGAAGTCTCTTCTCAACAAGAACAACTTATCTGACAATGTGAACCCGGGTAGTCAAATATATTACAAAACAATTGGTCTCATTGCTCCCATTTTGAAGGATGATATATGTACAGTTATGTCACTGTGTGCACTGAATGCTCACTCATACATTGTGACCAAAACAAACTTTTGTTCTTGGACCAAATATTACAATACATGATACAACAAAGATTGTCATAATAATGATCACACAGCTGTCTTATTGGTTCAGGAAGAAGACAGTGTGTGTCCAGAGTGAAAACATAAAATCCACAAGGAGAAAAGGTAATAACTGTGGGCCTGATTTAGAACTTGGCGGTGTTACTGGCAAGCCGGGTTGATGGCGGACCCGATAAGACTGTCAAGTCGACGGTGTTCCACTCACCTTTTTAGATGTTACAGCTCTGTAAGCTCAGGATTGGCGATGGATTGATGACTGAGGCTATGGCGGCTGAACCCAATGGACCTCGTACAATGGAAGGGGCTATGGAATAGAGGTAAGTGACACACGTACTTTATCTTGACCATAGGTGTCCCCCTGCACAACACACCACATACACATCATCAGCCATTACAATTACAAAACAACATAACCCATACATGCCGAAAACATGCATTGACATACATCCATGACACAACACACGTACACCACTTGCACTGCACCCACACACTACACAACCATAACAACCAACACTTATCTTCACAAACACACACAGACAATTACACACATCACTGTAACATCCGCCACACAACACTCACCTCAATGTGTCACACTGTTACACAACATGCATAACAAAATTGATCTCACATGCAAGTGACACAAATACAGACAAAACCACATCACCCACTCCAGCTTCCTCCACCTCAATCGGCCAATACACGTACTGACTCACATACATATCAGACAGCACAAACCTACTGGTACAGGTCCCCTTGCAATGCGCACACATTGATACCCTTGTCCATTATGAGTGTACTGTCATTGTGGTGCCAGCATTCATTTTGCAATGAATGATGACAGCACAATGACAGTTGTGTATGTGTGCGATATGTGTGTTGTGCCAGTGTATCCTGAGCCATTTGTGACACCATTATGTACTCCACGTATGGATGTCACAGTAATTTTAAATAAATTACTGTGACATATATATGCCTGCAGGGATTCCAACCTCCCCGTACGATGCCCACACAACCTACGCTGGCAATACAGCATCCCTACCTTCAAGTTGGGCGATGGGAGGAGAAGGGGGGGTGTTTACTCCATGGGTGGTGGCAGCACTGTCGGCAGGTGTTGCCCAGCCATGTCCAGTCGAAGACAGGGTAGAATGGGGAAAAAGATGAGTTTTCAACCCCTTCCCACCCATTCCACCAACTCAGACATGGAGGTCGGACTGCCACTTTTTTCTTGCCGGTAAGGCACATCCAAATCTGCACGGCAGGAGTGGTGGCTGGGGTTCTGCCGGCATTCACTTTTCCTTCTCCCACAATCAATGTGGGCAGTGTTTCTTGGCAGAGAAGGCGGTTAAAATGCGGACTTTTGTCTATAGGACCACCAACATCTAAATATGGCGGAGGGACCTTCATGACGGCAGACAGGTTTTCAGTTGAAAAGTCAACAACAAGACCGTTACCACCAAAATCTAAATCAGGCCCTGTGTTTAAAAAATAAACAACTTATGATTTCTTTTGGGTTATCAGAGGTATATGTGCCCGCTTACAGACTGAAGTTAACAAGTTTGATGTTCTAGGTGTTGTCGACAATGTTTCAACCCCTTTTCCATTGTTGGGTTCTCATGAGGATGCAATGATATATTACAGTAGCAACCAAAACCACTAGTTCAAAACATCCACATTCTGTAGTATTATAACATCCGTGTCCTGTAGACAATAACAACCAAAAACTAGCGCACTCACATCTTTTTTCTGTAGTACTACATCACCCATATCTTGTAGTACAGTAACATTTATATCCTAAGGTATTTTAACATCCATATTCTGTAGTATAATAACATCCATATCTTGTGGTACAATAACATCCATATTCTAGAGTACACTGATTTTCAGAAAAATGCTATCCCTAATATGTAGTGGAACAACAACCGTACTTGTTACACAGATATCCTTATTCTGTGTGCTACAGCATTCATATTTTGTAGTACTACATATTCATACAGTACAACAATGTCCATATACTGTAGTACAAAGTAGTACAATAACATCCATATACAGTAGTAGAATAACATCCATATACTGTAGTACAAAGTAGTACAATAATATCCATATACTGTAGTACAAAGTAGTACAATAATATACATATACTGTAGTACAAAGAGGTAAAATAACGTCCATATACAGTAGTACAAAGTAGTACAATACCATCCATATACAGTAGTACAATAACATACATATACTGTAGTAAATAACATACATATACTGTAGTACAATACAATTCATATATTGTAGTACAAAGTAGTACAATAACATCCATATACTGTAGTATAAAGTAGTACAATAATATCCATTTACTGTAGTACAAAGAAGTACAATAACATCCGTATACAGTAGTACAATAATGTCCAAATATTTTAGTAAATAACATCCATATACAGTAGTACAATAAAGTCCATATACTGTAGTGCCAAGAAGTACAATAACATCCATATACAGTAGTACAATAATGTCCATATACTGTAGTACCAAGAAGTACAATAACATCCATATACAGCAGTACAATAATGTCCATATACTGTAGTACAAAGAAGTACATTAACGTCTATATACTGTAGTACAAAGAAGTTCAATAACATCCATAAACTGTAGTAAATAACATCCATATACTGTAGTACAATAACATCCATATACTGTAGTACAAAGAAGTACAATAATGTCCATATTCTGTAGTACAAAGTAGTACAATAACTTCCATATACAGTAGAACAATAACGTCCATATACTGTAGTACAAAGTAATATAATAGCATCCGTATACTGTATTACAAAGCAGTACAATGACATCCATATACTGTAGTGCAATGTAGTACAATAACATCCATATACTGTAGTACAATGTAGTGCAATAACATCCATATACTGTAGAACAATAACATCAATATACTGTAATACAATAATATCCATATACTGTAGTACAAAGAAGTACAATAACGTCTATATACTGTAGTACAAAGTAGTACAAAAACATCCATATACATTAGTACAATAATGTCCATATACTGAAGTAAATAACATTGATATACTGTAGTACAATAAAGTCCATATACTGTAGTATAAAGTAGTACAATAACATCCATATACAGTAGTACAATAACATCCTCATACTGTAGGACAAAGTAGTACAATAACATCCATATACTGTAGTACAAAGTAGTACAATAACATCCATATACAGTAGTACAATAACATCCTTATACTGTAGGACAAAGTAGTACAATAACATCCATATACTGTAGTACAATAACGTCCATATACTGTAGTACAAAGAAGTACAATAACATCCATATACTGTAGTACAATAACATCCCTATACTGTAGTACAATGTAGTACAATAACATCCATCTACTGTAGAACAATAACATCAATATACTGTAATACAATAACGTCCATATGCTATAGTACAAAGTAGTACCATAACATCCATATACTGTAGTACAATAATGTCCATATACTGTAGTACAAAGAAGTACAATAACGTCTATATACTGTAGTACACTACCGTCCATATACTGTAGTATAAAGTAGTACAATAACATCCATATGCAGTATTTCAATAACATCCTAACACTGTAGTACAAAGTAGTACAATAACATCCATATACTGTAGTACAAAGTAGTACAATAACATCCATATACGGTAGTACAATAACATCCTTATACTGTAGGACAAAGTAGTACAATAACATCCATATACTGTAGTACAATAACATCCATATACTGTATTACAAAGAAGTACAATAACATCCATATACTGTAGTACAATAACATCCCTATACTGTAGTACAATGTAGTACAATAACATCCATATACCGTAGAACAATAACATCAATATACTGTAATACAATAACGGCCATATGCTATAGTACAAAGTAGGTACAATAACATCCATATACTGTAGTACAAAAACATCCATATACTGTAGTACAAAGTAGTACAATAGAATCTATATACTGTAGTACATTAAAACTCATGTTCTGCAGTACACCAATATCCCCATTCTGTAGTACACTAATATCTATAATCTGTACTATTATAGCACTCACGTCCTGTAGTGCTACAATATCTTGTGGTACACTAGAATTCATGTTCTTCAGTACACAAATATCAGCATTCTGTAGTACAACAATTTCCATATTACATGGTTCAATAACATGTATGTTCTGTAGACAATAATATTTACATCCTTTATTACAGTTATGCCTACATTACAACTATACTAGCCACAATATGATGTAACATAACGTCCATACTCTGAATTACAATAACATCTTTGTTCTGTAGTAGGTCTTTAGTACACTAATATCCATATCCTGTAATACAATATCACCCATATTCTGTAAGACAATAACATCCTTTTCATTAAGTACAATAGCATCCATGCTTTTTGGTACAATAGGATCAATATTCTGTGTTACAAGAACAAGCATAACTACTAGTACACAAACATCCGTATCCGTAGTACAGTAACATGCATATCATGTAGTACACTAACATCCATGTTCTGTAGTGCAATAGAATCCTTAGCCTATGGTACAATAACATCAATATCCTTAAGTACACTAACACCAGTGCTTTAAAGGGACAGGTACTGTCCGGTACTGAGAACCTGCACTTCTTTAATTTAAAAGGGAGGGTGTCTGCACTTCTCAGCACTGATGCAATACATTTAATGGGAGAGTACCAGCACTTCTCAGGAGAAAACAGGTTCTCTAAATAGTGAGTACCTGGACTACTGTATTTCTATTTAAAGCACTGATAATGTTTTAGCACAATATCATGCAAATCACAGGGTAAAATAACACCAATACTGTGTAGTAACAAGCACGTTCTGCAGGGCAATACTATCCATAATCTGTAGTAATACTACAACAATCATATCCGTTATTACACAGATATCCTTCTTCTACAGTACCCCAGCATCTATAGTCTGTAGTACTACATTGATATCATGTTGTACAGTAACATCTATGTACTGTAGTACAATAATATCCACATTCTATAGTAGAATAACATTTATAATCTGTAGTATTATATCATTCACATCCAGTAGGACAATAATCCCCATATCGTGTAGTACAATAACATATTTGTTCTGTAGTACAACTGTATCCATTTCCTGTGGAATAATAATATAAATAGCATTGACATCTTGTAGTCCAGTACCATCCATGTCCAGTAGTAGAATGATAGCTACACTGTACAGTAAATACTATTCATATCCTGTAGCACAATAAAATCCACATTCTGTCATATGATAACATCTATGTTCTGTAGTAGAGAAGTAACAAAATTCTGTAGTACAACCATATTTATACTCTGTAGTAGAATATCATCCATGTCCTGTAGTACAATAGCATTCACATCTGGTGGTATAATGATATCTACTTTTTAAAGTACAATACCATTCATATGCTATAGTACAATACCATTCATATTCTGTAGTATAATAACATCCAAATTCTATAGTACAATAACATCCATATTCTATAGTACAATAATATCCATATCCTGTAGTACAATAACATCCATATTCTATAGTGCAATAACATCCGTATTCTGTAGTACAATTATATCCATATTCCGTAGTACAATAACATCCATATTCTATAGTACAATAACATCCATATTCTATAGTATAATAACATCCATATTCTATAGTACAATAACATCCATATTTTATGGTACAACAATGTACATATTGTGTAGGAAAACACTATAGTACCCTGATGCTCATATTTTGTAGTACAATGATGTTCATTTACTGTAGTGCGATGATGTTTGTTTTGTGTAAGTACAGCAACGCACATATTCTCATGCTCATTTCCTGTAGCACAACAATGGTTATATTGTGTAGTACAGCAGTGTTCCGATTGGGTAGTACAACATTGTTCAGATGGTGTAGTACACTGATGTTCATACTGGGTAGTGCAGTGATGTTCATAGTGTGTAGTATGAGGAGTGGGCAGAACTCGCATAATTCAGTGTAGCGTAATCACACAGATTTACTTAAGAATATTACGGATTCAGCATAATTACGCAAGAAGAGTAATTGTGTTTAGCGCTATTTCTTAATGCAAAAAAGCGCCCTCGCTTCCAAAATGGGCACGAGAATGCATCTTGAGCAAAGAAAGAGCTGAATATACAGCAGAACACAAACAGCGAGTGGCAGCACATGGTCGCTAAATGGCCTCTCGCAGTAGGATTCCTCTTATGCAAGCAGAAGTAATTGCGTTATTATCTGTAGTTCCGTCTCAACGAATAACACAAAATTACTTTGATTACTTCATCGTAATTGAAATTCCGCCCGAGTGTATGTAGTACGATGCTCATATAGAGTAGCACAACAAAGTTCATATTGTGTAAAACTATGATTTTCATTTTGTGTAGTGCAACAATATAATTTGTAGTATAATAATACTCATATTCTGTAACACAACGTTTATTTTCTGTGGTATAACAGAATTCATATTGTGTAACACAATGATGTCCATATTGTGTTGTGCAACCATGCTCCTAGTACAGCAATGTTCATATTGCGTAGTACAACGTTTACATTGTGTAGTACAATGATGCTCCTATTCTGTAGTACACCCATGTTCATGTCTGTGACACAATGATGTCATATCATATACTGTGGTGCAACCACAGGTGCCCTGCCAGGTCCATGGCCCAATTTATTTCCTCTAAAATGTTTTTTTGGCATGAGTGGAGACACCCACTAGGATGCCTTGGCTATGGTGGGCAAACTGTGGGCGCATGGAGGAGGATGATTCAAAGGCTGATCACCTCCTGCCTCACTATAATACTGAGGCCGAACTGTGTTTGGACTTACAGACCACCAGTGGCCTAGATCAGTAGTTCTTAATCTTTTGACTTCTGAGGACGCCCCCTACTGGAAGCACCCTAGTCTAAGACTTTTTGATGATTTGAACCGCAAAACTATGCACAAAAATACAGAAACAAGAATTCCATCAAATGAATACACAAATGATTAAGGGGGTCATTATGAACACAGCGGTAAACACCGCCGTGTTCATGCTGGCTGTCTTTCCATAGACCACCAGCCCCCCTGAGACCCTGCCGGCCGCATAAAGAACATTCTGCTGGGCTGGGACATTGATGACGGCTCCAGTTGGAGCCGCCATCAATGCCGCTGTGTGACAGGTGCAGCAGCACCCGTCGCGCAGATCACTGCCCGTAAATCGGGCAGTGACCAGTGTGACGGGCCACTGCACGGGGCCCCTGCACTGCCCATGTCAAGTGCACAGGCAGTGCAAGGGCCCCCTGGAGGACCCCGGAGCACCCCTTCCACCAGCCTTTCCTGAAAGGCTGGGGGAAACAGGGTACAATATCCGGAGGGCAGCGCTGCTTGCAGCTCTGCCCTGTCGGATAATGTAATCCGCCATCGTCGGGCTGCCTGTCGGCAGTAGCCTGGCGGTGGCGGAGGGCCGCCGCAGGGAGCCCTCCCTGTGATAATAATATGGTGGTTCAGACCGCCATGCCGCTGGCGGTCTTTTCCGCCGCCGCCAGCATGACGGTCTGAACCGCCAAGTTCATAATGAGGGCCTAAATTTTTTATTTCATTTATAACACAAATATAAAAAAACTAAATATTAATTTCAATAGGAAGGTTGCAGGTTTACTAAATTCAGTCAAAGCCACTCATCGCCCAAAATATATTCTGTTTAATGCATTTCCACTGCTCCCATGAATCTATCTGAGGACACTATCTTAATGGTTAGCCTCCAATTTCAAATTCCTTCGTGTTTGCAGTTGTACATTTTACTTCTTTATTTACATACAATTTATTAATCTGCTATTAGTATTTAATTTTCTAAGCAGTTCTAGATTTCCGGACTATGCTTTGGGGACCCCTAAGGGGTCCCCGGACCGGACCACAGGTTAAGAACCACTTTACTATAGGATTCGGGTGCTGTGGTGCTGCAGGATATGGATATTATTGTACTAGTGTCTTTTGTTGTTACTGTACTTCAGTATACGGATGCTGTGGTATCACAGGATATGGACTAGTAGTGTTTGCTGTCATTGTACAACAGGATATGGATAGTATTGTACTAGTAGTTTTGGTTGTCATTATACTACAAGATATGGATGTGGGGTACTACAGGATATCAATATTATTGTACTGGCGGTTTTGATTGTCTTTATACTAGAAGATACAGATGCTGTGGTACTACAGAATATGGATATTATTGGACTACAGGATACAGATGCTGTTGTGCTAGAGGGTAAGGATATTACTGTACTTATGGTTTCACTGTACTACAGAATACAGATGATGCGGTACTACAGTGTAGGAATATTACTGTACTACTGGTATCGTCCTACAGGGTACAGATGCTGGGGTACTACAAGAGATGGATATTATTGCACTAGTGGTTTCATTGTACTACAGCATATAGGTTACAGATTCTGTGGTACTACCGAGGATGAATATTAGTTTACTCGTGGTTTCATTGCACTACAGGATATGGATGCTGTGGTACTACAGGATGTGGATATTATTGTAGTACAGGATACAGATGCTGTGGTGCTAGAGGGTATGGATAGCACTGTACTAGTGGTTTCACTGTACTACAGGATACAGATGATTTGGTGCAAAAGAGTAGGAATATTATTATTATACTAGTGGTTTAATTGTCCTACAGGGTACAGATGCTGTGGTACTACAAGGGATAGATATTATTGTACTAGTAGTTTAATTGTACTACAGGATATAGGTTACAGATGTTGTGCTACTACCGGGGATCGATATTAGTGTACTCGCAGTTTCATTGCACTACAGGATACAGATGCTGTGGTACTACTAGAGATGGATATTTGTGCATTCACGGTTGCATTGCACTATAGCATGGATACTCAAAGTACGGCCCACGGGCCTCATGCGGCCCCTCTGACCTTTACATGTGGCCCCTTGGGCAACAGGAGCACTGGGCAGCTGTTTGCTCGACTCTGCACTAACAATAAAAATATTAAATAGACACACAGGGGGTGATTCCTGGGTAGGGGATGGAGGAAGCACCGCCAACAGGCTGCCGGTGCTTCTGGGGCAATTCTGACCGCGGCGGTAAAGCCGCAGTCAGAAAAGGGAAGCCGGCGGTTTCCCGCTGCCCCTGTGAATCCTCCACGGCGGCGCTGCAAGCAGCGCCGCCATGGGGATTCCGACCCCCTTCCCGCCAGCCTGGTTCTGGCGGTTTTCACCGCCAGAACCAGGCTGGCGGGAACGGGTGTCGAGGGGCCCCCTAACAGGGCCCCACATTGATTTTCAGTGTCTGCTTGGCAGACACTGAAAATCGCGACGGGTGCAACTGCACCCGTCGCACACCAGCAACTCCGCCGGCTCCATTCGGAGCCGGCTTCCTCGTTGCTGGTGCTTTCCCGCTGGGCAGGCGGGCCGCCTTTTGGCGGTCGCCCGCCAGCCCAGCGGGAGAGTCAGAATGACCGCTGCGGTCTTTTGACCGCGGTACGGTCTTCTGGCGGTTCCCGCTTGGCGGGCGGCGACCGCCGCCCGCCAATGTTGGTATCACCCCCACAATCATTTATTTCAAATGTATTTGGTGTTAAAGAAAGTAAGTAACTAGGGACTCCTGCACTTAACTTTAGAAACGCCTTCATTTTTAAAGACATCTTGCAGCACAAGTGTAAAACGAAGAAAATCTATTAAAAATTAAAAAAGTGTATTTAGTTAACATGCAGAACCTTTTCGCCTTAGTACAATGTATTTTATCAGTGCATTGAGATGCATTCATTTAAAAGTGATAGTTTTCAAACATAAATTTGGAAACATAAATTTGGAAATATAAATTCTTTCCCTTACCCTGAGAACACCACCAATAGTAAATTAAAGAGGCAAGTCACTTGGTATGTGCACTTTACTTTATGGGTGGCCTGGGATCCTATCATACATGAACAACATTTTAGTTTAATAAATCAAACGTAGAAGCAGGTTTTGTGCAGCGCACACCATGAATCATGTATTTCGAGGTCATCTTAAATGTTATAATGCAGAAAAAGGAAGGAAAGTGAGACTAAACAATTGCCTAGGATCACACAATTTGGAAAAGTGGGTAAGCCGGGATTAATTACAGGTTTTCTGGTTTCCCATTGTTTTTTTCAGTCACTAGATGTATATCATTTGCTTCTCCTACACCTACCTTGCCACCAATTCCCCCAGCTACCCCACCCAACCGCCACTGCCCTGACATCAATGCGGCCCCCAGGCACGTCACAGACCAAACTTTGCCCCTGGGAAAATGTTTGCGAGTACCCATGCACTATAGGATACGGATACTGTGATACTGCGTGATATGGATATTATTGTAGTATTGGTTTCATTGTACAATGGGTTACAGATGCTGTGGTACTACAGGATATGGATGCTGTGATACTACGGGATATCAATGATATTTTATTAGCAGTTTTGAGCAGTCTATAGCACAAGATACAGATGGTGTGGTACTACAGGATAGGGATATTATTGTACTACAGGATACACATGCTGTGGTGCTGGAGGGTATGGATAGTACTCTACTAGTGGTTTAATTGTACTACAGGATACAGATGATGTGGTACTACAGGGTATGAATATTACTGTACTAGTGGTTTCATTGTCCTACAGGATACAGATGCTGTGGTGCTAGAGGGTATGAATATTATTGTACTGGTGGTTTCATTCTCCTACTGGGTACAGATGTTGTAGTTTCGGACTACAGGATACAGAAGCTGTGGTACTGCAGGATATGGATGCTGTGGTACAACCGGGAACAGATATTACTGTACTAGTGGTTTCATTGTCCTACAGGATACAGATGCTGTGCTTCTACCGGAGATTGATATTAGTGTACTCATGATTGCATTGCACTATAGGATACAGATACTGTGGCACTGCAGGATATGGATGTTATTGTACTAGGGGTTTAATTGTACTACAGGATATAGATGCTGTGGTACTACAGGATATCAATGATATTGTATTAGCAGTTTTGAGCAGTCTTTAAACCACAATATACAGATACTGTGGTACTACAGGATAGGGATATTATTGTACTACAGGATACTGATGCTGTGGAGCTAGAGGGTATGGATATTACTGTACTAGTGGTTTCATTGTCCTACAGAATACTGATGCTGTGGTGCTAGAGGGTATGAATATTATCATACTGGTGGTTTCATTATCCTACTGGGTACAGATGCTGTAAAATTACATGAGATGGATATTTTTGGACTACAGGACATAGAAGCTGTGGTACTACAGGATATGGATGCTGTGGTACAACCGGGGATGAATATTAGTGTACTCACGGTTTCATTGCACTACAGGATACGGATGCTGTGGTATGACAGGAGATGGATATTACTATTCTAGTGGTTTCATTTTAATACAGGCTACAGGTGCGGTGTTACTGCAGGACACATATGCTGAGGTACTACCAGTGATGGATACTATTATACTAGTGGTTTCATTGCACTACATTCCACAGATGCTGTGGTACTATAGGATATGGATATTATTGTACTACAGGATACCGATGCTGTGGTGCTAGCGAGTATGGATATTACTGTACTAGTGGTTTCATTGTCCTACAGGATTCAAATAATGTGAGTAGGATAATGCCACTGTTGGCATGGTTGCCCCCCACTTTTTGCCCCGTGTTGATGCCAGCTTTGATTGGAAGTGTGCTGGGACCCTGCTAACCAGGCCCCAGCACCAGTGTTCTTTCCCTAGACTGTACCTTTCTTTCCACAATTGGCACAACCCTGGCACTCAGGTAAGTCCCTTGTAACTGGTACCCCTGGTACAAAGGGCCCTGATGCCAGGGAAGGTCTCTAAGGGTTGCAGCATGTCTTATGCCACCCTGGGGACCGCTCACTCAGCACATGCACACTGCCTCACAGCTTGTGTGTGCTGATGGGGAGAAAATGACTAAGTCGACATGGCACTCCCCTCAGAGTGCCATGCCAACCTCACACTGCCTGTGGCATACGTAAGTCACACCTCTAGCAGGCCTTACAGCCCTAAGGCAGGGTGCACTATACCACAGGTGAGGGCATATGTGCATGAGCACTATGCCCCTACAGTGTCTAAGTCAATTCTTAGACATTGTAAGTGCAGGGTAGCCATAAGAGTATATTGTCTGGGAGTCTGTCAAACACGAACTCCACAGCACCATAATGGCTACACTGAAATCTGGTAAGTTTGGTATCAAACTTCTCAGCACAATAAACCCACACTGATGCCAGTGTGGGATTTATTGAGAAATGGTCACAGAGGGCATCTTAGAGATGCCCCCTGTATGTTAGTCTAATTGATAGTGTAAGACTGACCAGTCTGTGCCAGCCTGCCACTTCCAGACGAGTTTCTGACCACATAGCGTGAGTGCCTTAGTGCACTCTGTGGTCAGAAACAAAGCCTGTCCTGGGTGGAGGTGCTTCACACCTCCCCCCTGCAGAACTGTAACACCTGGCGGTGAGCCTCAAAGGCTCAGGCTTCGTGTTACTGCACCCCAGGACATCCCAGCTAGTGGAGATGCCCGCCCTCTGGACACAGCCCCCACTTTTAGCGGCAAGGCTGGAGGAGATAATGAGGAAAACAAGGAGGAGTCACCCACCAGTCAGGACAGCCCCTAAGGTGTCCTGAGCTGAGGTGACCCCTGCCTTTAGAAATCCTCCATCTTGAGTTTGGAGGATTCCCCCAATAGGATTAGGGATGTGCCCACCTCCCCACAGGGAGGAGGCACAAAGAGGGTGTAGCCACCCTCAAGGACAGTAGTCATTGGCTACTGCCCTCCTGACCTAAACACACCCCTAAATTTAGTATTTAGGGGCGACCCTGTACCCAGGAAATCAGATTCCTGCAACCTACACAAAGAAGGACTGCTGACCTGAAAGCCCTGCAGAGATGACGGAGACGACCACTGACTTGGCCCCAGCCCTTCCGGCCTGTCTCCAGACTCAAAGAACCTGCACAGTGACGCATCCGACAGGGACCAGCGACCTCTGAAGCCTTAGAGGACTGCCCTGAACCGAAGGACCAAGAAACTCCAGAGAACAGCGGCCCTGTTCACCTACAGCAACAACTTTGCAACTTTCTTGCAACTTTTAAAGAACTCTCTCTTCTCGCCGGAAGCGTGAGACTTTTCACTCTGCACCCGGTGCCCCCGGCTCGAGCTCCAGAGAACAAACACCGCAGAGAGGACTCCCAGGCGACTGCGACGACGTGAGTAACCTGAGACGACCCCCCTGCACCCCCACAACGATGCCTGCAAAAAGGATCCAGAGGCTCCCCCTGACCGCGACTGCCTGGTAACAAGGAACCCGATGCCTGGAACCAACACAGCACCCGCAGCCCCCAGGACCTGAAGGAACCGAACTCCAGTGCAGGAGTGACCAGCAGACGGCCCTCGTCCTAGCCCGGTCGGTGGCTGGCCCAAGAAACCCCCTGTGCCCTGCCTGCACCGCTAGCGTGACCCCCGGGTCATTCCATTGCTTCCTATAGCAAACCCGACGCCAACTAAGCACACTGCACCCGGCCGCCCCTGTGCCGCCGAGGGTGTGTTTTGTGTGCCTACTTGTGTCCACCCCAGTGCTCTACAAACCCCCCCTGGTGTGCCCTCCGAAGACACAGGTACTTACCTGCTGGCAGACTGGAACCGGAGCATCCCTGTTCTCCATAGGCACCTATGTGTTTTGGGCACCTCTTTGACCTCTGCACCTGACCGGCCCTGTGTTGCTGGTGTGGTAACTTTGGGGTTGCCTTGAACCCCCAACGGTGGGCTGCCTATACCCAGGAACTTGAACTTGTAAGTGTCTTACTTACCTCACAAACTAACCAATACTTACCTCCCCCAGGAACTGTTGATGTTTGCAGTGTCCACTTTCAAAATAGCTTATTGCCATTTGAACCTGTACTGTGTATGTTACTGCTCTAATTCAAAGTTCTCTACTTACCTGTGTGGAGTACCTTGCATTTTATGTATTTACTTCAAATCTTGAATATTGTGGTTCTAAAATAAATTAAGAAAATATATTTTTCAATATAAAAACCTATTGGCCTGGAGTAAGTCTTTGAGTGTGTGTTCCTCATTTATTGCCTGTGTGTGTACAACAAATGCTTAACACTACCCTCTGATAAGCCTACTGCTCAACCACACTACCACAAAATAGAGCATTAGAATTATCTACTTTTGCCACTATCTTACCTCTAAGGGGAGCCCTTGGACTCTGTGCACTATCTCTTGCTTTGAGATATATATACAGAGCCACCTTTCTACACTGTGGTACTACAGGATGCAGATGCTGTGGTACTACAGTATGCAGATGCTGTGGTACTACAGGATATAGATGCTGCGTTACTACAGGATACAGATGGTGTGGTACTACATGATACAGATGCTGTGGTACTGCAGGATATAGATGCTGTGGTACTGCAGGATACAGATGCTGCGGTACTACAGGGTACAGATGCTGCGGTACTACAGGGTACAGATGCTGTGGTACTACATGATACAGATGCTGCGGTACTGCAGGATACAGATGCTGCGGTACTACAGGGTACAGATGCTGCGGTACTACAGGGTACAGATGCTGTGGTACTACAGGGCACAGATGCTGCGGTACTACAGGGTACAGATAATGTTGTACTACAGGATACAGGTGCTGTGGCACTAAAAGGTACAGATGGTGTGATACTGCATGATACAGATGGTGTGGTACTACAGGGTACAGGTGCTGCAGTACTACAGGGTACAGATGCTGCGATACTACAGTGTACAGATGCTACAGTACTACAGGGTACACATGCTATGGTACCACAGGGTACAGATGCTGTGGTACTGCAGGATACAGATGGTGTGGTACTACAGAGTACAGGTTCTGTGATACTACAGGGTACAGATGCTGCGATACTACAGGGCACAGATGCTGCGATACTACAGTGTACAGATGCTGTCGTACTACAGGGTACAGATGCTGTGGTACTATAGGATAGAGATGTTGCGGTACTGCAGGATGCATATGCTGTGGTACTTCAGGGTACAGATGCTGTGGTACTGCAGGATACATATGCTGTGGTACAACAGGATACAGATGCTGTGGTACTGCAGGATACAGATGCTGTGGTACTACAGGGTACAGATGCTGTGGCACTACAGGGTACAGATGCTGTTGTACTACAGGATAGAGATGCTGGGGTACTGCAGGATACATATGCTGTGGTACTACAGGATACAGATGCTGTGGTACTGCAGGATACAGATGCTGTGGTACTACAGGGTACAGATGCTATGGTACTACAGGATAGGGATGCTGTGGTACTACAGGGTACAGATGCTGGGGTACTGCAGGATACATATGCTGTGGTACTACAGGAGACAGATGCTGTGGTACTACAGGATAGTGATGCTGTGGTACTACAGGATAGAGATGCTGCTGTACTGCAGGATACAGATGCGGTGGTACTACAGGGTACAGATGCTGCGGTACTGCAGGATACATATGCTGTGGTACTACAGGGTACATATGCTGTGGTACTACAGGGTAAAGATGCTGCGGTACTGCAGGATACATATGCTGTGGTACTACAGAGTACAGGTGCTGTGGCACTACAGGATAGAGATGCTGTGGTACTACAGGATAGAGATGCTGCAGTAACGCAGGATACATATGCTGTCGTACTACAGGGTACAGATACTGTGGTACTGCAGGATACGTATGCTGTGGCACTACAGGATAGAGATGCTGCAGTACTGCAGGATACATATGCTCTGGTACTACAGGGTACAGATGCTGTGGTACTACAGGGTACAGGTGGTGTGGCACTACAGGGTACAGATGCTGTGGTACTACAGGATAGAGATGCTGTGGTACTACATGATAGAGATGATGCGGTACTGCAGGATACAGATGCAGTGGTACTACAGGGTAAAGATGCTGCGGTACTGCAGGATACATATGCTGTGGTACTACATGATACAGATGCTGTGGTACTGCAGGATATAGATGCTGTGGTACTGCAGGATACAGATGCTGCGGTACTACAGGGTACAGATGCTGCGGTACTACAGGGTACAGATGCTGTGGTACTACATGATACAGATGCTGTGGTACTGCAGGATACAGATGCTGCGGTACTGCAGGATACAGATGCTGCGGTACTACAGGGTACAGATGCTGCGGTACTACAGGGTACAGATGCTGTGGTACTACAGGGCACAGATGCTGCGGTACTACAGGGTACAGATAATGTTGTACTACAGGATACAGGTGCTGTGGCACTAAAAGGTACAGATGGTGTGATACTGCAGGATACAGATGGTGTGGTACTACAGGGTACAGGTGCTGCAGTACTACAGGGTACAGATGCTGCAATACTTCAGAGTACAGATGCTGCGATACTACAGTGTACAGATGCTGCAGTACTACAGGGTACACATGCTATGGTACCACAGGGTACAGATGCTGTGGTACTGCAGGATACAGATGGTGTGGTACTACAGGGTACAGGTTCTGTGATACTACAGGGTACAGATGCTGCGATACTACAGGGCACAGATGCTGCGATACTACAGTGTACAGATGCTGTCGTACTACAGGGTACAGATGCTGTGGTACTATAGGATAGAGATGTTGCGGTACTGCAGGATGCATATGCTGTGGTACTTCAGGGTACAGATGCTGTGGTACTGCAGGATACATATGCTGTGGTACAACAGGATACAGATGCTGTGGTACTGCAGGATACAGATGCTGTTGTACTACAGGGTACAGATGCTGTGGCACTACAGGGTACAGATGCTGTTGTACTACAGGATAGAGATGCTGGGGTACTGCAGGATACATATGCTGTGGTACTACAGGATACAGATGCTGTGGTACTGCAGGATACAGATGCTGTGGTACTACAGGGTACAGATGCTATGGTACTACAGGATAGGGATGCTGTGGTACTACAGGGTACAGATGCTGGGGTACTGCAGGATACATATGCTGTGGTACTACAGGATACAGATGCTGTGGTACTACAGGATAGTGATGCTGTGGTACTACAGGATAGAGATGCTGCTGTACTGCAGGATACAGATGCGGTGGTACTACAGGGTACAGATGCTGCGGTACTGCAGGATACATATGCTGTGGTACTACAGGGTACATATGCTGTGGTACTACAGGGTAAAGATGCTGCGGTACTGCAGGATACATATGCTGTGGTACTAGAGTACAGGTGCTGTGGCACTACAGGATAGAGATGCTGTGGTACTACAGGATAGAGATGCTGCAGTAACGCAGGATACATATGCTGTCGTACTACAGGGTACAGATACTGTGGTACTGCAGGATACGTATGCTGTGGCACTACAGGATAGAGATGCTGCAGTACTGCAGGATACATATGCTCTGGTACTACAGGGTACAGATGCTGTGGTACTACAGGGTACAGGTGGTGTGGCACTACAGGGTACAGATGCTGTGGTACTACAGGATAGAGATGCTGTGGTACTACATGATAGAGATGATGCGGTACTGCAGGATACAGATGCAGTGGTACTACAGGGTAAAGATGCTGCGGTACTGCAGGATACATATGCTGTGGTACTACAGGGTACAGATGCTGTGGTACTGCATGTAGGAGGCTGGACTGGCTTGTAGTGAGTACCAAGGGGTACTTGCACCTTGCACCAGGCCCAGTTATCCCTTATTAGTGTATAGGGTGTCTAGCAGCTTAGGCTGATAGATAATGGTAGCTTAGCAGAGCAGCTTAGGCTGAACTAGGAGACGTGTGAAGCTACTACAGTACCACTTAGTGTCATATGCACAATATCATAAGAAAACACAATACACAGTTATACTAAAAATAAAGGTACTTTATTTTTATGACAATATGCCAAAGTATCTTAGAGTGTACCCTCAGTGAGAGGATAGGAAATATACACAAGATATATATACACAATAGCAAAAATATGCAGTATAGTCTTAGAAAACAGTGCAAACAATGTATAGTTACAATAGGATGCAATGGGGAAACATAGGGATAGGGGCAACACAAACCATATACTCCAAAAGTGGAATGCGAACCACGAATGGACCCCAAACCTATGTGACCTTGTAGAGGGTCGCTGGGACTATTAGAAAATAGTGAGAGTTAGAAAAATAATCCTCCCCAAGACCCTGAAAAGTGAGTGCAAAGTGCACTAAAGTTCCCCTAAGGACAAAGAAGTTGTGTTAGAGGAATAATGCAGGAAAGACACAAACCACCAATGCAACAACTGTGGATTTCCAATCTAGGGTACCTGTGGAACAAGGGGACCAAGTCCAAAAGTCACAAGCAAGTCGTAGATGGGCAGATGCCCAGGAAATGCCAGCTGCGGGTGCAAAGAAGCTTCTACTGGACAGAAGAAGCTGAGGTTTCTGCAGGAACGAAAAGGGCTAGAGACTTCCCCTTTGGTGGACGGATCCCTCTCGCCTTGGAGAGTCGTGCAGAAGTGTTTTCTCGCCGAAAGGACGCCAACAAGCCTTGCTAGTCGCAAATCGTGCGGTTGGCGTTTTTGGACGCTGCTGGGGCCCAGGAGGGACCAGGAGGTCGCAAATTGGACCTGAAGAGAGAGGGGACGTCGAGCAAGACAAAGAGCCCTCACTGAAGCAGGTAGCACCCGGAGCAGTGCCAGAAACAGGCACTACGAGGATGTGTGAAACGGTGCTCGCCGAAGTTGCACAAAGGAGTCCCACGTCGCCGGAGACCAACTTAGAAAGTCGTGCAATGCAGGTTAGAGTGCCGTCGACCCAGGCTTGGCTGTGCACAAAGGATTTCCGCCGGAAGTGCACAGGGGCCGGAGTAGCTGCAAAGTCGCGGTTCCCAGCAATGCAGCCCAGCGAGGTGAGACAAGGACTTACCTCCACCAAACTTGGACTGAAGAGTCACTGGACTGTGGGGGTCACTTGGACAGAGTCGCTGGATTCGAGGGACCTCACTCGTCGTGCTGAGAGGAGACTCAAGGGACCGGTAATGCAGCTTTTTGGTGCCTGCGGTTGCAGGGGGAAGATTCCGTCGACCCACGGGAGATTTCTTCGGAGCTTCTGGTGCAGAGAGGAGGCAGGCTACCCCCACAGCATGCACAAGCAGGAAAACAGTCGAGAAGGCGGCAGGATCAGCGTTACAGAGTTGCAGTAGTCGTCTTTGCTACTATGTTGCAGGTTTGCAGGCTTCCAGCGCGGTCAGCAGTCGATTCCTTATCAGAAGGTGAAGAGAGAGATGCAGAGGAACTCGGATGAGCTCTTGCATTCGTTATCTGAAGTTTCCCCAGAGACAGAGACCCTAAATAGCCAGAAAAGAGGGTTTGGCTACCTAGGAGAGAGGATAGGCTACTAACACCTGAAGGAGCCTATCAGCAGGAGTCTCTGACGTCACCTGGTGGCACTGGCCACTCAGAGCAGTCCAGTGTGCCAGCAGCACCTCTGTTTCCAAGATGGCAGAGGTCTGGAGCACACTGGAGGAGCTCTGGACACCTCCCAGGGGAGGTGCAGGTCAGGGGAGTGGTCACTCCCCTTTCCTTTGTCCAGTTTCGCGCCAGAGCAGGGGCTAAGGGGTCCCTGAACCGGTGTAGACTGGCTTATGCAGAATTGGGCACCTCTGTGCCCAACAAAGCATTTCCAGAGGCTGGGGGAGGCTACTCCTCCCCTGCCTTCACACCATTTTCCAAAGGAAGAGGGTGTCACACCCTCTCTCAGAGGAAGTTCTTTGTTCTGCCATCCTGGGCCAGGCCTGGCTGGACCCCAGGAGGGCAGATGCCTGTCTGAGGGGTTGGCAGCAGCAGCAGCTGCAGTGAAACCCCAGGAAGGGCAGTTTGGCAGTACCAGGGTCTGTGCTACAGACCACTGGGATCATGGGATTGTGCCAACTATGCCAGGATGGCATAGAGGGGGCAATTCCATGATCATAGACATGTTACATGGCCATATTCGGAGTCACCATTGTGAAGCTACATATAGGTAGTGACCTATATGTAGTGCACGCGTGTAATGGTGTCCCCGCACTCACAAAGTTCAGGGAATTGGCTCTGAACAATGTGGGGGCACCTTGGCTAGTGCCAGGGTGCCCTCACACTAAGTAACTTTGCACCTAACCTTTACCAGGTAAAGGTTAGACATATAGGTGACTTATAAGTTACTTAAGTGCAGTGTAAAATGGCTGTGAAATAACGTGGACGTTATTTCACTCAGGCTGCAGTGGCAGGCCTGTGTAAGACTTGTCAGAGCTCCCTATGGGTGGCAAAAGAAATGCTGCAGCCCATAGGGATCTCCTGGAACCCCAATACCCTGGGTACCTCAGTACCATATACTAGGGAATTATAAGGGTGTTCCAGTAAGCCAATGTAAATTGGTAAAAATGGTCACTAGCCTGTTAGTGACAATTTGGAAAGAAATGAGAGAGCATAACCACTGAGGTTCTGATTAGCAGAGCCTCAGTGAGACAGTTAGTCACTACACAGGTAACACATTCAGGCACACTTATGAGCACTGGGGCCCTGGGTTACCAGGGTCCCAGTGACACATACAACTAAAACAACATATATACAGTGAAAAATGGGGGTAACATGCCAGGCAAGATGGTACTTTCCTACACAACCCCCCCCCCCCAAACGAAGGACAATAAGACTAGCCATGACCTGATGAGTCTTCATTGTCTAAGTGGAAATATCTGGAGAGTCCATCTGCATTGGAGTGGCTACTCCCAGGTCTATGTTCCACTGTATAGTCCATTCCCTGTAGGGATATGGACCACCTCAACAATTTAGGATTTTCACCTTTCATTTGTTTTAGCCAAAGTAGAGGTTTGTGGTCTGTCTGAACAATGAAGTGAGTGCCAAACAGGTATGGCCTCAACTTCTTCAGAGCCCAGACCACAGCAAAGGCCTCCCTCTCAATGGCAGACCAACGCTTTTCTCTAGGGGTCAACCTCCTACTAATAAAAGCAACAGGTTGATCCTGGCCCTCAGAATTAAGTTGTGATAGGACTGCCCCTACTCCTAATTCAGATGCATCAGTTTGGACATAGAATTTTTTAGAGTAACAAGGGCTTTTCAGGACAGGTGCAGAGCACATGGCCTGCTTCAGCTCCTCAAAAGCTTTCTGACAGTTTGCTGTCCATAATACCTTTTTAGGCATTTTCTTGGATGTGAGGTCATTAAGAGGGGCTGCAATGGAGCCATAGTTCTTAATGAACCTCCTGTAATACCCAGTGAGGCCTAGGAAGGCTCTCACCTGAGTCTGAGTGGTAGGGGGAACCCAATCAATAATTGTTTGGATTTTCCCCTGTAGTGGTGCAATCTGTTCCCCACCAACAAGGTGTCCCAGATAAACCACCTTACCCTGCCCTATCTGGCACTTTGAAGCCTTGATAGTGAGGCTTGCCTTTTGCAGGGCCTCCAAAACTTTCCATAGGTGGACCAGGTGATCATCCCAGCTGGAGCTAAAGACAGCTATATCGTCCAAATATGCTGCACTGAAAGCTTCCAGCCCTTGCAGGACTGTGTTCACCAACCTCTGAAAAGTGGCAGGTGCATTTTTCAAACCAAAAGGCATTACAGTAAACTGGTAATGTCCTCCAATGGTAGAAAATGCAGTCTTAGGTTTAGCATCTTCTGACAATTTGATCTGCCAATACCCTGCAGTCAAGTCAAAAGTGCTTAGATACTTGGCAGATGCCAGTGTATCTATGAGCTCATCTGCCCTGGGTATAGGGTGAGCATCAGTTTTGGTTACCAAGTTGAGACCTCTATAGTCTACACAAAACCGCATTTCCTTCTTTCCATCTTTGGAATGGGGTTTTGGTACCAGTACCACAGGAGAAGCCCATGGACTGTCAGAGTGCTCAACCACTCCTAGTTCTAACATTTTCTGGACCTCTTGCTTTATGCAATCCCTGACATGGTCAGGCTGCCTATAGATCTTACTTTTGACAGGTAAACTGTCTCCAGTATCTATAGTGTGCTCACACCAAGAAGTGGTACCTGGCACAGTAGAGAAGAGTTCAGAGAATTGATCTAGGAGATTTATGCAATTGTCTTTCTGCTCAGCAGTGAGACAATCAGCCAAAACTACACCTTCCACAAGAGCATCTTGTTCTGTGGAAGAGAAGAGATCAGGTAGAGGATCACTGTCTTCTTCCTGTCCCTCATCAGTTGCCATGAGCAGGGTGAGATCAGCCCTGTCATAGTAGGGTTTCAGGCGGTTGACATGGAGCACCCTAAGGGGACTCCTGGCAGTGCCTAAGTCAACTAAATAAGTGACTTCTCCCTTCTTTTCAACAATTGTGTGGGGACCACTCCATTTATCTTGGAGTGCTCTTGGGGCCACAGGCTCCAAGACCCACACTTTCTGCCCTGGTTGGTACTGAACCAAAACAGCCTTCTGATCATGCCATTGCTTCTGGAGCTCTTGGCTGGCCTGAAGGTTTTTACTGGCCTTTTTCATGTACTCAGCCATCCTTGATCTGAGGCCAAGTACATAGTCCACAATATCCTGCTTAGGAGCTTTTAAAGGTTGTTCCCAACCCTCCTTTACAAGTGTGAGTGGACCCCTAACAGGGTGTCCAAAAAGAAGTTCAAAGGGGCTGAACCCCACTCCTTTCTGGGGTACCTCCCTGTAGGCAAAAAGGAGGCATGGTAGAAGGATATCCCATCTCCTGCGGAGTTTTTCAGGGAGACCCATAATCATGCCTTTGAGAGTTTTATTAAATCTCTCCACCAGTCCATTTGTTTGTGGATGATAGGGTGTTGTGAACTTGTACGTTACACCACGCTCCTTCCACATGGCCTTTAAGTATGCAGACATGAAATTGCTTCCCCTGTCTGATACTACTTCCTTTGGGAAGCCCACCCTGGAAAATATTCCCAGGAGGGCCTTTGCCACTGCAGGTGCTGTAGTGGTCCTTAAAGGAATAGCTTCAGGATATCTTGTGGCATGGTCCACTACCACTAAGATAAACCTATTGCCTGAAGCAGTAGGAGGGTCAAGGGGGCCAACTATGTCAACCCCTACCCTTTCAAAGGGAACCCCAACCACAGGCAGTGGGATAAGGGGTGCCTTTGGGGTGCCACCTGTCTTGCCACTGGCTTGACAGGTTTCACAGGACTTACAAAATTCCTTTGTGTCCTCAGACATCCTAGGCCAATGAAACAGGGGAACAAGCCTGTCCCAAGTTTTCATTTGTCCTAGATGCCCAGCTAAGGGAATGTCATGTGCCAGTGTTAGGAGGAACTTTCTGTACTCCTGAGGAATCACTAATCTCCTGGCAGCTCCAGGTTTAGGATCCCTATGCTCAGTGTACAAGAGGTTGTCCTCCCAGTAAACTCTGTGAGAGTCACTGACATCCCCATTAGCCTGTTTGACAGCTTGCTGTCTGAGACCCTCTAATGTGGGACAGGTTTGCTGTGCCACACTCAGCTCCTCTCTGGCAGGCCCCCCTTCACCCAAAAGCTCAGCAGTGTCTGCTTCCAGCTCCTCTGGTGTAGGTTCTGCACAGGGAGGGAATTCTTCTTCCTCAGAAGTTGAATCCACTGTAGAGGGAGGGATAGTAGGAAGTGGTTTGCTTCTACTAGCCCTAGCTTTAGGGAGCACTTGGTCCATTGTTCCAGGATCCAAGCTTCCCTGTCCTTTTTGCTTTTTGGCCTGAGCCCTTGTCAAAGCAAAAATATGCCCTGGGATGCCCAGCATTGCTGCATGGGCCTTCAACTCCACATCTGACCAAGCTGATGTCTCCAAATCATTCCCTAATAGACAGTCTACAGGTAAATCTGAAGCTACCACAACTTTCTTTGGACCAGTAACCCCCCCCCAGTTGAGATTTACAACAGCCATGGGGTGGCTAAGTGTGTTGTTGTGAGCATCGGTTACTTGGTACTGGTGACCAAGTAGGTGTTGTTCAGGGTGGACCAGTTTCTCTATGACCATAGTCACACTGGCACCAGTGTCCCTGTAGGCCTGAACCTCAACACCATTTATTAGGGGTAGCTGCTTGTACTTATCCATATTAAGGGGACAAGCAACTAAGGTGGCTAAATCAATAGCCCCCTCAGAGACTAACACAGCCTCTGTGGCCTCCCTAACAAGGCCAACCCCAACTAAATTACCAAAAGTGAGCCCAGCTACTCCCTTGGATTGGCTATTAGTAGTTTTGCTCCCACCACCACTGCTATTAGTAGGGGCACTAGGTGTAGCAGTAGGGGTTGTAGTGGTAGGAGCAGTGGTGCCTTTCTTTGGACAACTGGGATCTGTTGTCCAATGGCCTTTTATTTTACATAAATAGCACCATGGTTTCTTTTCCTTGTTCTGATTAAAGGAGGATTTGGACCCACCACCCCCACCAGAGTGTTTTTGTGGGCCTGATGAAGACTCATTTTTAGATTTTTCCCCACCCTTGTCTGAAGACTTACCATCCTTCTTTTTGTTGCCATCTTTGTCACCCCCTGTATGAACTTTTCTGTTCACTCTTGTTCTGACCCATTTGTCTGCCTTCTTTCCCAATTCTTGGGGAGAGGTCAGATCAGAGTCCACCAAGTACTGGTGCAACAAATCAGACACACAATTATTAAGAATATGCTCTCTCAGGATTAAGTTATACAGGCTGTCATAATCAGTCATTTTACTGCCATGTAACCACCCCTCCAAGGCCTTCACTGAATGGTCAATGAAATCAACCCAGTCTTGTGAAGACTCCTTTTTGGTCTCTATGAACTTTATCCTGTACTGTTCAGTGGTTAAGCCATAACCATCCAGGAGTGCATTCTTAAGAACTTGGAAATTATTAGCATCATTTTCTTTCACAGTAAGGAGCCTATCCCTACCTTTTCCAGTAAATGATAGCCATAGGATAGCAGCCCACTGCCTTTGAGGGACATCCTGTACAACACAGGCCCTCTCAAGTGCAGCAAACCACTTGTTAATGTCATCCCCCTCCTTATAAGGGGGAACTATCTTGTGCAGATTCCTGGAATCATGCTCTTTTACAGGATGACTATGGGGAATACTGCTGCTGCCACCATGGGTTTCAAAACCCAACTTCTGTCTTTCCTTCTCTAGTTCAAAAGACTGTCTATCCAAATCCAGCTGTTGCTTCTTGAGCTTCAGTCTGGTTTGTTCCACCCTCAACTTATTGAGTTCCCTCTCTAACATTCTGTCATCAGGGTTGGTGGGAGGGACATTCCTAGAAACAGAGGTATGATGGGAATGAACAGAAGGAGACCTGTCCCTTACAGAAGCCACCTTAACAGCTTGGCTAACAGAAACATCACTACCAGTATGGTGAGAATAAATGCTTTTGCTATGATGTGAGACAACACTATTTGTATGGTGTGGCTCATCATCATTACCAACTATGCTAGACTGTCTAGTAATGGGCAGGCTAGGAAGTTTCTTTCCTGAATCTTTTCCTGGGGGAGTCCCTGAATCAGATTGGGAACTATTAGGTACTTTTTCAACAGATGAGGCACCTATGGCCTTATCCTGTTCTCTAAGCATGTTAAGTAACAGTTCCAAGGAAGGATTCTTCCCTACACTCAAACCTCTCTCTATACAGAGACTCCTTGCTCTTTTCCAGCTAAGGTTGTCATATGCAAGTTTGGACAGATCAACATTTTGGCCTGTGCCAGACATTTTTTGAGAGAGTTAAAGTGATAGAAAAAGAGAAAAAAGTTTTCAGAACTTTTTAGAAAGACAGAAAAAAAACTTTTTAAACTTTTAAGAACTTTTTAGAAAGTTAGAAGTACTTTTCAGCACTTTAGAAAAGAGTGAAAAAGAGGAAATGCAAAACTTTTTGGCTATGTGTATATACACTGACCTTGTTTTGTATATTTTTCTCTTATGAAAAGTACAATGACAAGAGTGGTAAGTAGTCTCAAAGCACTTATCCCACCACTGCACAACCAATGTAGGAGGCTGGACTGGCTTGTAGTGAGTACCAAGGGGTACTTGCACCTTGCACCAGGCCCAGTTATCCCTTATTAGTGTATAGGGTGTCTAGCAGCTTAGGCTGATAGATAATGGTAGCTTAGCAGAGCAGCTTAGGCTGAACTAGGAGACGTGTGAAGCTACTACAGTACCACTTAGTGTCATATGCACAATATCATAAGAAAACACAATACACAGTTATACTAAAAATAAAGGTACTTTATTTTTATGACAATATGCCAAAGTATCTTAGAGTGTACCCTCAGTGAGAGGATAGGAAATATACACAAGATATATATACACAATAGCAAAAATATGCAGTATAGTCTTAGAAAACAGTGCAAACAATGTATAGTTACAATAGGATGCAATGGGGAAACATAGGGATAGGGGCAACACAAACCATATACTCCAAAAGTGGAATGCGAACCACGAATGGACCCCAAACCTATGTGACCTTGTAGAGGGTCGCTGGGACTATTAGAAAATAGTGAGAGTTAGAAAAATAACCCTCCCCAAGACCCTGAAAAGTGAGTGCAAAGTGCACTAAAGTTCCCCTAAGGACAAAGAAGTCGTGTTAGAGGAATAATGCAGGAAAGACACAAACCAGCAATGCAACAACTGTGGATTTCCAATCTAGGGTACCTGTGGAACAAGGGGACCAAGTCCAAAAGTCACAAGCAAGTCGAAGATGGGCAGATGCCCAGGAAATGCCAGCTGCGGGTGCAAAGAAGCTTCTACTGGACAGAAGAAGCTGAGGTTTCTGCAGGAACGAAAAGGGCTAGAGACTTCCCCTTTGGTGGACGGATCCCTCTCGCCTTGGAGAGTCGTGCAGAAGTGTTTTCCCGCCGAAAGGACGCCAACAAGCCTTGCTAGTCGCAAATCGTGCGGTTGGCGTTTTTGGACGCTGCTGGGGCCCAGGAGGGACCAGGAGGTCGCAAATTGGACCTGAAGAGAGAGGGGACGTCGAGCAAGACAAAGAGCCCTCACTGAAGCAGGTAGCACCCGGAGAAGTGCCAGAAACAGGCACTACGAGGATGCGTGAAACGGTGCTCGCCGAAGTTGCACAAAGGAGTCCCACGTCGCCGGAGACCAACTTAGAAAGTCGTGCAATGCAGGTTAGAGTGCCGTGGACCCAGGCTTGGCTGTGCACAAAGGATTTCCGCCGGAAGTGCACAGGGGCCGGAGGAACTGCAAAGTCGCGGTTCCCAGCAATGCAGCCCAGCGAGGTGAGGCAAGGACTTACCTCCACCAAACTTGGACTGAAGAGTCACTGGACTGTGGGGGTCACTTGGACAGAGTCGCTGGATTCGAGGGACCTCGCTCGTCGTGCTGAGAGGAGACCCAAGGGACCGGTAATGCAGCATTTTGGTGCCTGCGGTTGCAGGGGGAAGATTCCGTCGACCCACGGGAGATTTCTTCGGAGCTTCTGGTGCAGAGAGGAGGCAGGCTACCCCCACAGCATGCACAAGCAGGAAAACAGTCGAGAAGGCGGCAGGATCAGCGTTACAGAGTTGCAGTAGTCGTCTTTGCTACTATGTTGCAGGTTTGCAGGCTTCCAGCGCGGTCAGCAGTCGATTCCTTATCAGAAGGTGAAGAGAGAGATGCAGAGGAACTCGGATGAGTTCTTGCATTCGTTATCTGAAGTTTCTCCAGAGACAGAGACCCTAAATAGCCAGAAAAGAGGGTTTGGCTACCTAGGAGAGAGGATAGGCTACTAACACCTGAAGGAGCCTATCAGCAGGAGTCTCTGACGTCACCTGGTGGCACTGGCCACTCAGAGCAGTCCAGTGTGCCAGCAGCACCTCTGTTTCCAAGATGGCAGAGGTCTGGAGCACACTGGAGGAGCTCTGGACACCTCCCAGGGGAGGTGCAGGTCAGGGGAGTGGTCACTCCCCTTTCCTTTGTCCAGTTTCGCGCCAGAGCAGGGGCTAAGGGGTCCCTGAACCGGTGTAGACTGGCTTTTGCAGAATTGGGCACCTCTGTGCCCAACAAAGCATTTCCAGAGGCTGGGGGAGGCTACTCCTCCCCTGCCTTCACACCATTTTCCAAAGGGAGAGGGTGTCACACCCTCTCTCAGAGGAAGTTCTTTGTTCTGCCATCCTGGGCCAGGCCTGGCTGGATCCCAGGAGGGTAGATGCCTGTCTGAGGGGTTGGCAGCAGCAGCAGCTGCAGTGAAACCCCAGGAAGGGCAGTTTGGCAGTACCAGGGTCTGTGCTACAGACCACTGGGATCATGGGATTGTGCCAACTATGCCAGGATGGCATAGAGGGGGCAATTCCATGATCATAGACATGTTACATGGCCATATTCGGAGTTACCATTGTGAAGCTACATATAGGTAGTGACCTATATGTAGTGCACGTGTGTAATGGTGTCCCCGCACTCACAAAGTTCAGGGAATTGGCTCTGAACAATGTGGGGGCACCTTGGCTAGTGCCAGGGTGCCCTCACACTAAGTAACTTTGCACCTAACCTTTACCAGGTAAAGGTTAGACATATAGGTGACTTATAAGTTACTTAAGTGCAGTGTAAAATGGCTGTGAAATAACGTGGACGTTATTTCACTCAGGCTGCAGTGGCAGGCCTGTGTAAGAATTGTCAGAGCTCCCTATGGGTGGCAAAAGAAATGCTGCAGCCCATAGGGATCTCCTGGAACCCCAATACCCTGGGTACCTCAGTACCATATACTAGGGAATTATAAGGGTGTTCCAGTAAGCCAATGTAAATTGGTAAAAATGGTCACTAGCCTGTCAGTGACAATTTGGAAAGAAATTAGAGAGCATAACCACTGAGGTTCTGATGAGCAGAGCCTCAGTGAGACAGTTAGTCACTACACAGGTAACACATTCAGGCACACTTATGAGCACTGGGGCCCTGGGTTACCAGGGTCCCAGTGACATATACAACTAAAACAACATATATACAGTGAAAAATGGGGGTAACATGCCAGGCAAGATGGTACTTTCCTACACTGCAGGATACAGATGCTGTGGTACTGCAGGATACAGATGCTGTTGCACTACAGGGTACAGATGCTGTGGTACTACAGGAGACGTCCTCACTTCCACCCAGTGAGATGTCTCCCATAGGCTCTGCTGACGTCCTCCCCTCCACACTCCACAGGTTGTGAAGTTGAGAAGTGATAAGAGTGCTGCGGGGGGGGGGGGGGGGGTGCGTGTTTGGGAGCCTCCCTCCCATCCCCTCCCCCACGGATAGAAAAGGCCGCGGCGGGGCCGCCCCTGTGTTCGTCCTCAGTGCAGGTCAACGCAAGAGGTAGGAGCTCTCCTGGCCTTCCTCGTCTCTTCCTCATCTTCCTCTCTCTCTGGGGGGCTCTTCCCACTCTGCATCACCTGCCCTCCTTCTGTACCCCCTGCCACCCCCTCCGCAGCGCTCTCGGGACAGTGTCTGTCTGTCTGTCCTCCTCTCTCTCCTTGTCTGTCTGTCTCTCCTCTCTCTCTCTCCCTCTCTCCTCTGTCTATCTCTCCTCTCTCTCTCCCTCTCTCCTCTGTCTCTCTATCTCTCCTCTCTCTCCCCCATCCTCTCTCTCTCTCTCTCTCTCTCACTCCTTCTCCCCCTGCCACCCCCTCCGCAGCGCTCTCGGGACAGTGTCTGTCTGTCTGCCCTCCTCTGTCCTTTCACTGCTGTTGTCTACCAGTGTGGGTGCCTGTCACTGACGGACCTTTCACCCGCCTCCCCTCTCCTCTCTCTCTCTGTCTGTCCCACCTGTCGCTCTCTCCCTCTCTCTCTGGCTCTCTGTCTCTCCTCTGTCCTTTCACTGCTGTTGTCTACTTGTGTGGGTGCCTCTCACTTGCGGACCTTTCACCCGCCTCCCCTCTCTGTCTGTCGCTCCTCTCTCTCCTTGTCTTTCTCGCTATCTCTGTCTCCCTCTTTTCCTCTATCCTCTCTCGCTCTCCTTCTCTATCTCTCCTCTCTCTCTTCCTCTATTCTCTCTCTCTCTCCTCTCTCTCCCTGTATCCTTTCTCTCGCTGTCTCTTTCGCTCCCCTCGCTCCTGTCTCTCTCTTCTTTCTCTGTGTGTGTCTCTCTCTCCTCTCTCTCTCCCTCTCTCTCTCCTTCTCTGTCTCTCTCCTCTCTCTCTCCCTCTCCTCTTTCTACCTCTTTCTCTCCTTCCTCCCTCTCTCCCCTCCTCCACCCTAGCCCCCCCCCCAGTCCCCTCATACATGTCACCCGTCACCCACACCTGTGGCACGTGGCACTCTGCGGGCTCTCTGCCTCTGGGCGGGGTGTCTGGTCCGTGGTTGGGGGCATCACCCGCCCCCCGCTTCTTATTGCTTCGCCGGTGCTTGGGGGGTCACCACGTGGCCTCGCGGGAGCCCCTAGTGTCGGATTAAAGGGTCAGAGAGAGGATCCGGCAGGTAAGAGGTTCCCTTACTTCCCCCATCCTACCTCCCCAAGGCTTCCTCACAGCTGCCATCTCGCACCCCTCACACCGAGCAGCGCCCATGTATTTATGTGCGGGTTCGCAGCGCTTTATTTGACTGGCACTGCGGCGCTTTATCTGTTAGGCAGCGCTTTATTGAAGTAGTTGTAGTGCGCTTCGAGTCATTGCACGGTGCTTTATTTGACTGGCCACACGGCGCTATATTTAAGTGAGTTCACGGAGCTACATTTGAGTGAGTGCAAGGAGCTATATGTGACTCGAGTACAAGGAGATATATTTGAGTGATCGCACGGCGCTATACTTGAGTGGCCACACGGCGCTATATTTAAGTGAGTGCACGGAGCTACATTTGAGTGAGTGCAAGGAGCTATATGTGACTGAGTGCGTGGAGCTATATTTGAGTGATTGCACGGCGCTATATTTAAGTGAGTGCACGGAGCTACATTTGAGTGAGTGCAAGGAGCTATATGTGACTGAGTGCGTGGAGCTATATTTGAGTGATTGCACGGCGCTATATTTAAGTGAGTGCACGGAGCTACATTTGAGTGAGTGCGCACAGTTCCTGCCTCAGATGTGGCCCCTCGGAGTGGTTGGGGCGGGTGAGAAGAACAGATCTTCTGAGAGGCGCTATCTTGGCAGGCCGGACACGACACGCTAGCCTGGGGGATCTTTGGGGGTACATTGCACCATGGCAGCCACGGGGTGCAGACAGTTGTTGCACATATTGCTGGAAGTCTCCCCCCTGGGGTCACCCGCCCCCCGCCTGCTCTGGGGTCTGTGATAAGGTATCTCAGTCAGCTGTGTGTGGCGTGACTCAGGCCTGCCCCTATGTCCGAGTTGGGGGGAGAGGGGGCTCTCATAGCTCTTAGAGTCCCATGGAAAAGGGGCTTCTGGTTCCCAGAGATGGACCGGCCTCTAGCGCCTCGAGCGGCTCCCCGCTAGGTCAGTGAGGATGGTTGAGTCGTTACGTACTACTCACTGCCTGGCTCCGGACAGGGCTCAGTATGTCTTAAAGACCTCTGAGTGTCACGGTACACTGTATTACAGACCCCCACCGAGTGTGCAGCTTCAGTGTGCTTTACAGACCTCCTCTGAGTGTGCAGCTTCAGTGTGCTATACAGACCTCCTCTGAGTGTCGCGGTACACTGTATTACAGACCCCCACGGGCTGCCAGGGCGAGTGTGCTTTACAGACCTCTGAGTGTGCAGCTTCAGTGTGCTATACAGACCTCCTCTGAGTGTCACGGTACACTGTATTACAGACCCCCACGGGCTGCCAGGGCGAGTGTGCTGTACAGACCTCCTCTGAGTGTGCAGCTTCAGTGTGCTATACAGACCTCCTCTGAGTGTCACGGTACACTGTATTACAGACCCCCACGGGCTGCCAGGGCGCAGTGTCCCATACAGATCTCTGAGTGTGCAGGTGCAGTGTGCTATACAGACCTCCATCGAGTATTCAGGCGCAGTGTGCCATACAGACCTTCAATGAGTGAGTGTTCAGGTGCTGTGTGTCTTACAGAGCTCTATCGAGTACTCAGGTGCAGTGTGCTATACAGACCCCCAGTGAGTACTCAGGTGCAGTGTGTCTTAGGGAGCTCTAGCGAGCACCCAG
Organism: Pleurodeles waltl; assembly: GCF_031143425.1. Taxonomy (NCBI): domain Eukaryota; kingdom Metazoa; phylum Chordata; class Amphibia; order Caudata; family Salamandridae; genus Pleurodeles; species Pleurodeles waltl. Next base: position 11,322,833 of record NC_090449.1, on the reverse strand, counting down.
GAGCAGTGTGGCTTACAGACCTCCAGCGAGTACTCAGGTGCAGTGTGTCTTAGGGAGCTCTAGCGAGCACCCAGGAGCAGTGTGGCTTACAGACCTCCAGCGAGTACTCAGGTGCAGTGTGTCTAACAGACCTCTAGCGAGTACTCAGGTGCAGTGTGTCTTACGGAGCTCTAGCGTGTACCCAGGTGCAGTGTGTCTTACACACCTCCAGCGAGTACTCAGGTGTAGTGTGTCTAACAGACCTCCAACGAGTACCTATGTGCAGTAAGTCTTACAGAGCCCCAGCGAGTACTCTGGTGCAGTGTGTCTAACAGACCTCCAACGAGTACTCAGCTGCAGTGTGTCTTACAGACCTCTAGCGAGTACTCTGGTGCAGTGTGTCTTACAGTCCACCAGCGAGTACTCTGGTGCAGTGTGTCTAACAGACCGCCAACGAGTACTCAGGTGCAGTGTGTCTTACACACCTCCCGCGAGTACTCAGGTGTAGTGTGTCTAACAGACCTCCAACGAGTACCCATGTGCAGTAAGTCTTACAGAGCCCCAGCGAGTACTCTGGTGCAGTGTGTCTAACAGACCTCCAACGAGTACTCAGCTGCAGTGTGTCTTACAGACCTCTAGCAAGTACTCTGGTGCAGTGTGTCTTACAGACCTCCAACGAGTACTCAGGTGCAGTGTGTCTTACAGACCTCTAGCGAGTACTCAGGTGCACTGTGTCTTACAGAGCTCTATCGAGTACTCAGGTGCAGTGTGCTATACAGACCCCCAGTGAGTACTCAGGTGCAGTGTGTCTTAGGGAGCTCTAGCGAGCACCCAGGAGCAGTGTGGCTTACAGACCTCCAGCGAGTACTCAGGTGCAGTGTGTCTAACAGACCTCTAGCGAGTACTCAGGTGCAGTGTGTCTTAGGGAGCTCTAGCGAGCAGCCAGGAGCAGTGTGGCTTACAGACCTCCAGCGAGTACTCAGGTGCAGTGTGTCTAACAGACCTCTAGCGAGTACTCAGGTGCAGTGTGTCTTACGGAGCTCTAGCGTGTACCCAGGTGCAGTGTGGTTTACAGTCCACCAGCGAGTACTCTGGTGCAGTGTGTCTAACAGACCGCCAACGAGTACTCAGGTGCAGTGTGTCTTACACACCTCCAGCGAGTACTCAGGTGTAGTGTGTCTAACAGACCTCCAACGAGTACCCATGTGCTGTAAGTCTTACAGAGCACCAGCGAGTACTCTGGTGCAGTGTGTCTAACAGACCTCCAACGAGTACTCAGCTGCAGTGTGTCTTACAGACCTCTAGCGAGTACTCTGGTGCAGTGTGTCTTACAGACCTCAAACGAGTACTCAGGTGCAGTGTGTCTTACAGAGCTCCAGCGAGTACTCAGGTGCAGTGTGTCTTACAGACCTCCAACGAGTACTCAGGTGCAGTGTGTCTTACAGACCTCTAGCGAGTACTCAGGTGCAGTGTGTCTTACAGACCTCCAGCGAGTACTCAGGTGCAGTGTGTCTTACAGACCTCTAGCGAGTACTCAGGTGCAGTGTGTATTACACATCTCCAGCGAGTACTCAGGTGCAGTGTGTCTTACAGAGCTCCAGCGAGTACTCAGGTGCAGTGTGTCTTACAGACCTCCAACGAGTTCTCAGGTGCAGTGTGTCTTACAGCGAGTACTCAGGTGCAGTGTGTCTTACACACCTCCAGCGAGTACTCAGGTGCAGTGTGTCTTACGGCGCTCTAGCGAGTACTCAGGTGTAGTGTGTCTAACAGACCTCCAACGAGTACCCATGTGCAGTAAGTCTTACAGAGCCCCAGCGAGTACTCTGGTGCAGTGTGTCTAACAGACCTCCAACGAGTACTCAGCTGCAGTGTGTCTTACAGACCTCTAGCGAGTACTCTGGTGCAGTGTGTCTTACAGACCTCCAGCGAGTACTCAGGTGCAGTGTGTCTTACAGAGCTCCAGCGAGTACTCAGGTGCAGTGTGTCTTACGGACCTCCAGCGAGTACTCAGGTGCAGTGTGTCTTACAGACCTCTAGCGAGTACCCAGGTGCAGTAAGTCTTACAGACCTCCAGCGAGTACTCAGGTGCAGTGTGTCTTACGGAGCTCTAGCGAGTACTCAGGTGTAGTGTGTCTAACAGGCCTCCAACGAGTACCCATGTGCAGTAAGTCTTACAGAGCCCCAGCGAGTACTCTGGTGCAGTGTGTCTAACAGACCTCCAACGAGTACTCAGCTGCAGTGTGTCTTACAGACCTCTAGCGAGTACTCTGGTGCAGTGTGTCTTACAGACCTCCAGCGAGTACTCAGGTGCAGTGTGTCTTACAGAGCTCCAGCGAGTACTCAGGTGCAGTGTGTCTTACAGACCTCCAACGAGTACTCAGGTGCAGTGTGTCTTACAGACCTCAAGCGAGTACTCAGGTGCAGTGTGTCTTACAGACCTCCAGCGAGTACTCAGGTGCAGTGTGTCTTACAGACCTCCAGCGAGTACTCAGGTGCAGTGTGTCTTACAGACCTCTAGCGAGTACTCAGGTGCAGTGTGTATTACACACCTCCAGCGAGTACTCAGGTGCAGTGTGTCTTACAGACCTCCAGCGAGTACTCAGGTGCAGTGTGTCTTACGGAGCTCTAGCGAGTACCCAGGTGCAGTGTTCAGAGGGTCATGTTCAGACGCCAGGTGCCAGCCCATGCCAAGTCTCAGAGTCCAGTTAATTGGGGAACAGGGATCTGCGAGCCGGCGGCGCCAGTGAGACCAGTTGAGGATCTAACTGGACTCGGTGCTAGATGGGACGGACAGACACACACTCACCCCAGGGGTACCACACGGCAGGGCCCAGGTCCTGGACCTGGCAGGGGTTGTGTGTTGGGAGGGCGGCCAGGGGTCCAAGGCGCCCCCTTGGCACACAGCCTCGACCACTAGGGAGACGATGGGGCCCTGATTTCCTGCATGTGAGTTAAGCTGGTTGTCGATGGACATTGGAGGTCTCCGAGGGCACGCACACACACACGCACATAAACACACACATAGAGACGCACGCACACACATACACAGGCACACACCTTTAATGCTGAGAGTCCCAGGTGCACCAGGCGCTAACAAGCTGGGGCGAGGAGGTCCCTGCGCTGGGCCAGGCGGACAACACCTGAGAGCAACCGCGCTTTCTACACCCCCCGGCACCTGCCCGGGAGGGGGACAACAGCATCAGAGGAGGTTCACTAGCGACTGCCGCCGCCCCGGCCCCGCTGGCCTCTCCTTCTGCAGTAACTGGCATTTCAATGGCACCCAGAGGGCGGGACTGACTTCCAGTGCCAGAAAAGCCTGATTCCTGGCAGCAGTAATGGGTTCAGGGCTTGGGAGAGTGTCCCTCACCCTATGAGCTCTCTCCCACCACTGCCCCCTCTTCTGCCACTCAGACCTCTACTCCCTGGCACTCCTTGACGGTACTATGGCACCCCTTCTGTCCCCGGGGTGTCTCTGTGACCCCTCACACCTCTGGGTGTCTCTTTGCCCCTCACACCTCTGCACTCCCTCACACCTCTGCACTCCCTGGCACCCCTCCTGTCCCCGGGGTGTCTCTGTGACCCCGCACACCTCCGCACTCCCTGGCACCCCTCCTGTCCCTAGAGTGTCTGTGACCCCTCACACCTCTGCACTCCCTGGCACCCCTCCTGTCCCTAGAGTGTCTGTGACCCCTCACACCTCTGCACTCCCTGGCACCCCTCCTGTCCCTAGAGTGTCTGTGACCCCTCACACCTCTGCACTCCCTGGCACCCCTCCTGTCCATAGAGTGTCTGTGAACCCTCACACCTCTGCACTCCCTGGCACCCCTCCTGTCCCTAGAGTGTCTGTGACCCCTCACACCTCTGCACTCCCTGGCACCCCTCCTGTCCCTAGAGTGTCTGTGACCCCTCACACCTCTGCACTCCCTGGCACCCCTCCTGTCCCTAGAGTGTCTGTGACCCTCACACCTCTGCACTCCCTGGCACCCCTCCTGTCCCTGGGGTGTCTCTGTGACCCTCACACCTCTGCACTCCCTGGCACCGCTCCTGTCCCCGGGGTGTCTCTGTGACCCTCACACCTCCGCACTCCCTGGCACCCCTCCTGTCCCCGCGGGGTGTCTCTGTGACCCCTCACACCTCCGCACTCCCTGGCACCCCTCCTGTCCCCGGGGTGTCTCTGTGACCCCGCACACCTCTGCACCCCCTGGCACCCCTCCTGTCCCTAGAGTGTCTGTGACCCCTCACACCTCTGCACTCCCTGGCACCCCTCCTGTCCATAGAGTGTCTGTGAACCCTCACACCTCTGCACTCCCTGGCACCCCTCCTGTCCCTAGAGTGTCTGTGACCCCTCACACCTCTGCACTCCCTGGCACCCCTCCTGTCCCTAGAGTGTCTGTGACCCCTCACACCTCTGCACTCCCTGGCACCCCTCCTGTCCCTAGAGTGTCTGTGACCCTCACACCTCTGCACTCCCTGGCACCCCTCCTGTCCCTGGGGTGTCTCTGTGACCCTCACACCTCTGCACTCCCTGGCACCGCTCCTGTCCCCGGGGTGTCTCTGTGACCCTCACACCTCCGCACTCCCTGGCACCCCTCCTGTCCCCGCGGGGTGTCTCTGTGACCCCTCACACCTCCGCACTCCCTGGCACCCCTCCTGTCCCCGGGGTGTCTCTGTGACCCCGCACACCTCTGCACCCCCTGGCACCCCTCCTGTCCCTAGAGTGTCTGTGACCCCTCACACCTCTGCACTCCCTGGCACCCCTCCTGTCTCCGGGGTGTCTCTGTGACCCCTCACACCTCTGGGTGTCTCTTTGCCCCTCACACCTCTGCACCCCCTGGCACCCCTACTGTCCCTAGAGTGTCTGTGACCCCTCACACCTCTGCACTCCCTGGCACCCCTCCTGTCCCCGGGGTGTCTCTGTGACCCCTCACACCTCTGCACTCCCTGGCACCCCTCCTGTCCCCGGGGTGTCTCTGTGACCCCCTCACACCTCTGCACTCCCTGGCACCTCTGCTATCCGTGGGGTGCCTCTGTGACCCCTCACTGTCCGCGGCCCTCTGCTGTCTCTCGCATCACCCCCTGATCTCTTATCCAGGTGTGTCTGTGACCTCTACTTCGGAAGCACCCCCAGGCCTCCCTGGTGCCCTCTGCTCTGTGACCAAAAGGTGCCTGTGCCACCTCTGCCCTCTGACCACTGCCACTCTCTGCTCCTTCACCCCTTCCCAGCCACAGCCATTCCGTGCGCCAGAGAGCCCGGGCACCGCTCTGGCACCCAAGGGTGGGCATGTCTGACACAGGGGGCTCCTGGGACCCCCAAGGTGCCTGTTATCTCTGACCCCTGCCACTCTGCTCCTTCACCCCTTCCCAGCCCTCCCGTGCGTCAGAGTGCCTGGGCACCGCTGCAGCTGGCACCCAAGGGTGGGCATGTCTGACACAGGGGGCTCCTGGGACCCCCAAGGTGCCTGTTATCTCTGACCCCTGCCACTCCTCTCCTTCACCCCTTCCCAGCCCTCCCGTGCGTCAGAGTGCCCGGGCACCGCTCTGGCACCCAAGGGTGGGCATGTCTGACACAGGGGGCTCCTGGGACCCCCAAGGTGCCTGTTATCTCTGACCCCTGCCACTCCTCTACTTCCCCCCTTCCCAGCCCTCCCGTGCGTCAGAGAGCCCGGGCACCCCTGCAGCTGGCACCCAAGGGTGGGCATGTCAGACACCGGGGCACTGCTGGGACAGGGAGATAACTGTCCACCCAGATTATCTGCAGCAGCACACAGGGCGCACCCATCCCAGCTCCCCAGCCCCGCCGGCACCGCAGGGCCTTTCCTACCCTGCACCAGAGGGCCACTCCCAGCCCCCACTGCAGAGCCCTTGGGCAGGACTGGAGAGGCGAGGGTGCATGAGGGGGGAGGAAGATGCATGCCTGCCCACACCCCCTCTCAGCCCCGGGGCCCTCCGTGTCCCTGCAGCAGAGGGCCCCTCTCCCAGCCCTCACTGCAGACCCCGAGGACAGGGCAGGCCTGGAGGGGCATCTGATGGACATACACACAGGCTCACCCCCCCCCTCAGCATCCCAGGGCTCAGCCTGTCCTGCACCCAGAGGGCCCCTCTCCCAGCCCTCACTGCAGGCCCCGAGGACAGGACAGCAGGGGCAGGGGAGGGGGCTCTGACGGACATACACACAGGCCCATCTCTACTCCCCCTGAGGAGAGGGGATTAGACCAAAAGACGAACGGACTGTCAGCCCTCGAGGCGCTGTCCAGCAGTGAGAGCTGCCACAGAGTCCAGGAGAGTCTGGCTATGGGTTAATTCTGAATTTTGCGGGTGACAGGTTCATTGTGGTCACTGGAGCTCACAGCCTCCTTGGGGTCCTAGCGTCTAGAAGTCCCACCTTTAGCGGCGCAGCACAGGTGCGTAGGAGGCCTGGGAGTTTCCTGTAATGTTTTGCTGTTTACCCTTCTTGGTGTGCTCCAGTGTACACATGCGTGGGTGAAGCAGGGGCTCTTTTTGTGGGGACGGGGTGAGATCAAGGTAGGCGATGGCTACCACAGTGTTCCGAAGCGCCTAGAGGCGGGGCACTGGCGTCTCGGACAGACCGATGGAGAGGGCTTTGTTGAGGCTGGCGGCACGGAAGCCCCTGACACCCTCTGGGACAGGACGAGGGCAGCTGTGGTACTGGTGACTGTCCATCTGGCACCGACGGGCATTTCTGAGCTGTGGGCACTGGGCAGTGCCCTGGAACCAGTGACACATCGGCCTTTCTTGCACCCAGGAAAGTCGTGCCAGTAAAGGTGATGTGAGCCGGGCTCTGCAGAGGCCACTTGAGTTGAGTTGATGCTACTTTGAAGTGAGTTGAGCCAAGAAGAGTTAATTCCAACTAAGTGGGGCTAAACTAAGCTGAGGTAGGAAGCGGGGCTGAGGTAGGGCGCTGGGCTGAGGTAGGGAGCTGGGCTGAGGTAGGGCTAAGGTAGGGAGCTGTGCTGAGGTAGGGAGCTGAGCTGAGGTAGGGAGCTGGGCTGAGGTAGGGAGTTGTGCTGAGGGGGAGCTATGCTGAGGTAGGTAGCTGGACTGAGGTAGGGAGCTCAGCTGAGGTAGGGAGCTGGACAGAGGTACGGAGCTGTGCTGAGGTAGGGAGCTGAGATGAGGTAGGGAGCTGTGCTGAGGTAGGGCTAAGGTTGGGAGCTGGGCTGAGGGAGCTGAGGTAGGGGCTGATCTGAGCTAGGGAGCTGGGCTGAGCTAGGGAGCTGGGCTGAGGAAGGGAGCTGGGATGAGGTAGGGCTGAGGTAGGGAGCTGAGCTGAGGTAGGGAGCTGGGCTGAGGTAGGGAGCTGTGCTGAGGTAGGGAGCTGTGCTGAGGGAAGCTGGGCTCAGGTAGGGAGCTGAGCTGAGGTAGAGCTGAGCTGAGGTAGGGAGCTCAGCTGGGGAGGGAGCTGAGGTTGGGAGCTGAGCTGAGGAAGGGACCTGGGCTGAGGTAGGAAGCTAAGCTGAGGTAGGGCGCTGGGCTGAAGTAGGGAGCTAAGCTGAGGTAGGGCGCTGGGCTGAGGTAGGGAGCTGGGCTGAAGGAGCTGGGCTGAGGGACCTGAGCAGAGGTAGGGAGTTGAGCTGAGGTAGGGAGCTAACTGAGGTAGGGTGCTGGGCTGAGGTAGGGAGCTGGGCTGAGATAGGGACCTGGGCTGAGGTAGGGAGTTAAGCTGAGGTAGGGCGCTGGGCTGAGGTAGGGAGCTGGGCTGAGGTAGGGAGCTCAGCTGAGGTTGGTAGCTGAGCTGAGAAAGCGAGCTGGGCTGAGGTAGGGAGCTGAGCTGAGGTAGGGAGCTCGGCTAAGGTAGGGAGCTGAGCTGAGCTAGGGAGCTGAGGCAGGGAGCTGAGCTGAGGTAGGGAGCTGAGGTTGGGAGCTGAGCAGAGGAAAGGAGCTGGGCTGAGGTAGGGAGCTGAGCTGAGGTAGGGAGCTGGGCTGAGGTAGGGAGCTGAGGTTGGCAGCTGAGCTGAGGAAGGGAGCTGGGCTGAGGTAGGGAGCTGAGCTGAGGTAGCAAGCTGAGGTAGGTACCTAGGCTGAGGTAGGGAGCTGGGATGAGCTAGGGCTGAGGTAGGGCGCTGAGTTGAGGTAGGGAGCTGGGCTGAGGGAGCTGAGCTGAGGTAGGGAGCTGAACTGAGGTAGTGGCTGAGCTGAGGCAGGGAGCTGGGCTGAGGTAGGGTGCTGATCTGAGGTAGGGAGCTGGGCTGAGGTAGGGAGCTGATCTGACGAAGGGAACCGGGCTGAGGTAGGGAGCCGAGCTGAGGTAGGGAGCTGGGCTGAGGTTGGGAGCTGAGCTGAGCTGAGGAAGGGAGCTGAGCTGAGGAAGGGAGCTGGGCTGAGGTAGGGCTTAGGTAGGGAGCTGGGCTGAGGGAGCTGAGCTGAGGTAGGGAGCTGAGATGAGGTAGGGGCTGAGCTGAGGTAGGGAGCTGGTCTGAGGTAGGGTGCTGATCTGAGGTTGGCAGCTGAGCTGAGGAAGGGAGCTGGGCTGAGGTAGGGAGCTGAGCTGAGGTAGCAAGCTGAGGTAGGGACCTAGGCTGAGGTAGGGAGCTGAGCTGAGGTAGGGAGCTGGGATGAGGTAGGGCTGAGGTAGGGCGCTGAGTTGAGGTAGGGAGCTGGGCTGAGGGAGCTGAGCTGAGGTAGGGAGCTGAACTGAGGTAGTGGCTGAGCTGAGGCAGGGAGCTGGGCTGAGGTAGGGTGCTGATCTGAGGTAGGGAGCTGGGCTGAGGTAGGGAGCTGATCTGACGAAGGGAACCGGGCTGAGGTAGGGAGCCGAGCTGAGGTAGGGAGCTGGGCTGAGGTTGGGAGCTGAGCTGAGCTGAGGAAGGGAGCTGAGCTGAGGAAGGGAGCTGGGCTGAGGTAGGGCTGAGGTAGGGTGCTGGGCTGAGGTAGGGAGCTGAGCTGACGAAGGGAGCTGGGCTGAGGTTGGGAGCTGGGCTGAGGTTGGGAGCTGGGCTGAGGTAGGGAGTTGAGCTGAGGTAGGGAGCTGGGCTGAGATAGGGACATGGGCTGAGGTAGGGAGCTAAGCTGAGGTAGGGCGCTGGGCTGAGGTAGGGCGCTGGGCTGTGGTAGGGAGCTGAGCTGAGGTAGCAAGCTGAGCTGAGGTAAGGAGCTGATGTGGGTTCAGACACCTATATGAGTTGCGGACCTACTCTGCAGCGAGTTGAGTTGACATGAGGGGTCTAAGCCCGGCTTATATCAAGTGATATGATGTGGAGCGCATTTCCCTGGCTAGGGCAGCCCGTGCAAGCATGCCAGGACATGGGACACTGGAGGACTTACTCCGGCTTAGTTACACATTTTACAGCGGTTGATGGGACAGCTCTTGTAACTACTACCACACCCGGAGTTATGTGTGGAAGTCGGTAGGGTACGTTTGTTCTGTGTTATCATCAACTTAAAACAAATACAATCTGATTCTAAAAAAAAATGATAAGACAAGTGGAGCTGAGCTGAGTTGATTCGAGCTGAACTGATTTAAGTTGGACTGGGTTGAGTTGAGTTGATTTGAGTTGGACTGGGTTGAGTTGAGTTGATTTGAGTTGGACTGGGTTGAGTTGATTTGATTTGGACTAGGTGGAGTTAAGTTGAGTTGAGCTGATTTGAGTTGGGCTGGGTTGAGCTGAGCTGATTTGAGTTAGACTGGGTTGAGTTGAGCTGAGCTGATTTGAGTTGGGCTTGGTTGAGATGAGCTCATTTGATATGAGTTGGACTGGGTTGAGTTGGGCTGAGCTGATTTGATTTGGACTGGGTTTAGTTGAGTGGAGATAATTTGAGTTGGACTGGGTTGAGTTGAGTTCAGCTGATATGAGTTGGACTGGGTTGCGTTGAGCTGAGTTAATTTGAATTGGACTGGGTTGAGTTGATCTGAGTTGCACTGAACTGGGTTGAGTTAGGTTGAATAGACCTGAGTTACGTGGGGTTGACTTGGTTTCTGTTCGACTGTTTAAGTTGATCTGAGTTGCCTTGAACTGGTGTCAGTTGACTTGATCTGAGTTAGGTGGGGTTGAGTTACTTTGAATTGATTTGAGTTGAGCTGAGCTGCAATGAACTGGGTTGAGTTAGGGTGGGTTGGGTTGAGCTGAGATGAGCTAAGTTAAGTTGGGCTGAGCTACATTGATTTGTGTTGGACTGGGTTGAGGTGGGTTAAGTTGAGCATAGTTGCAGTGAGCTGGGTTGAGTTAGGTTGAATTGGCCTGAGTTACGTGGGGTTGAGGTGATTTCTGTTAGACTGTTTACGTTGATCTGAGTTGCCTTGAACTGGTATCAGATGACTTGATCTGCGTTAGGTGGGGTTTAGTTGCTTTGAATTGATTTGATTTGAGTTGAGCTGCAATGAATTGGGTTGAGTTAGGGTGGGTTGGGTTGAGCTGAGATGAGTTAAGTTAAGTTGGGCTGAGCTACATTGATTTGTGTTGGGCTGGGTTGAGATGGGCTAAGTTGAGCATAGTTGCAGTGAGCTGGGTTAAGTTTCGTTGGGTTGAGTTAAGCTAGGTTGAGTTAGGTTGGGTTAAGCGGATTTGTGTTAGTCTGGGTTGACCTGGGTTAACTTGAGCTGAGGTGCCTTGAAATGGTTTGGGTTATTCTAAGTTGGGCTGTGCTGAACTGTAATGAGTTCATTTGAGTTGGACTGAATTGAGTTGATTTTAGTTGAGCTGGGTTGATTTTAGCTGAGTTACATTGAACTCAGGTGAGTTGAGTTGAGTTACGCTGGGTTGAGATGAGTTGAGTTGGACTGAATTGCATTTGGGTTGAGTTGAGCTAAGTTGTCTTGAACTGGTTTGAGTTGAGATGAATTGGGCTGTGCTGAGCTACAATGAGTTGATTTGAGTTGCGTTGAGTTGAGTTGTCGTTTGGACTGGGCTGCATTGGGTGAGTTGAGCTGAGTTGCCTAGAACTGGTTTGAGTTGATCGGAGTTGGGCTTTGTTTAGCTGGAATGAGCTGATTTGAGTTAGACTAGGTTGCGTTGGGTTAAGTTGAGCTGAGTTGCCTTGAACTGGTTTGAGTTGAGTGTGGCTGTGCTGAGCTGGAATGAGTTGATTTGAGTTAGACTAGGTTGAGTTAGGATGAGTTGAGTAGAGTTCCATGGTATTGAGTTGATTTGAGTTGGACTGGGTTACATTGGGTTAAGTTGAGCTAAGTTGCCTAGAACTGGCTTGAGTTGAGTTGATCTGAGTTGGGCTGTGCTGAGCCTGAACAAGTTGATTTGAGTTGGATTGGGTTACCTTGTTTTGTGTTAGACCTTTCTGGGTTGAGATGATTTGAGTTGAAATGAGTTATACTGGAATAAGTTGGGCTGAGTTGTCTTGAACTAGTTTGAGTTGAGTGTGGCTGTGCTCAGCTGCAATGAGTTGACTTGAGTTGGACTGGGTTACACTGAGTTGAGTTCTTCTGATCTGACCCAACTGTTGGGTGCCTCCTCCTGGGGCTGGGGTGCTTGTGAGAAGGAGAGTGTGGATGGGAGGGGTTGGTGGTGCATCTGTCATGGAGTAACAGTAGTTCAGTCTTACTACCAGAGTATCAGAAGAGACTTTCTATTCCCACAAATGATGTACTTTTACAGGAGGAGTTTCCTTCAGTAAGTGGGTCTTTTCTTCTACCTACTAAGTGCAGTATTTCCAACAAAAACAACGCCATCTTGGCAAACATGGCAAAGCCACCTCCGCAGAGCCCTAGTGCTAGGAGTGCACTGGTTTGGTTATCGGTGATACTGGTGAATCGTTGGGTACTGAGGAGTTAGGCGTGGTGGACAAGCCAGGATCACAGTGACCTTCAGCTGGGCTCAGAGACCTGGAATGATACCTGGGAATGGAGGAATCCTTCAGGAGCTCCACCAGTGACCTGGTGAAAGCTGCTCCAGGTGGGACCAGTTTGTGCCACCGACGGAAGCAACAGAGGAAGGAATGATGCAACGATTGGGAGGGCAGCGTGTGGCCCTGGTGATGGATAAGCTGTGGTCTGAGAGGGCCAAGAGGACAGCGTCACAGTCTAGGCTTCGAGGAGCTACCCCAGACTTTGGGGAGAGCTGGTTCTGTGACACGCTAGGCAAGGTATGGTGATGGGTGGCTGTGGTTGGTCAAGTGAGCCTCTAGGCATGAATGGGAAACAATGCATCTAGAAGATCAAAACTATGCTGTGTTTTTTGGTAAACGTGAGGATGGTTCCCTGCAGGTACTCGGTGCTCTTTTTAATTTAATAATTAACTCAGCCAAGCCTAAATGTCCCATTCTGAAGCTGTTTTTTGGTATTTCCAGGGGAATGTCACTCATTTTAGGGAGATTTAGCAACAACATCTGCTCCTCTGTTTGCGCCACGATGAACCCATCAGAGCAAGTGTGATGGGCGTTATGTACGGCCCCTTCCTATGGATCACACCTGGTTACTGCTGGGGACCTTCGGAGCACATGCACTGGCCACCTCTATGGATCACCACAACCTCTCTGGGGCTCTCTCACAGCATACACCTCCCCTGCATCACTCCTGGCCACTCCCGGGGCTTCCTGAAGTCTGCGCTGGTCCCCACAGGCTGGAAACAGGCAGAGTCTACCACTCCTGAAGAAGCCCTCGGCCGACCCCATCATGCAGAGGAACTATAGAGCCAATCCCTGCTCCCTGCAATGTCAAAGGTTTTAGATAAATCTGGTAATGGGCAACTCTCCAGTTCCTTGGAGACTAACAATCACCACAGCCCAGTCAGTTGGGTTTTAGGTGGAATCTGGTACTGAGATGCCCTTCTTGAGGTTGCAACAAATCAAACGCACTTTAGACGCTGGTGGCCGGCTGTGCTGGCTTTGGTGGATCTATCAGCGGCCTTTGGCACGTCCCTCACCTCTCTCTGCCGGGCCGCCGTCAGAGCACTGGAGTAAAGGGGTAGGCCCTTAAGTGGACGGCCTCCTTTCTGGACAACAGAGAGCAGGGGGTATGGCCACCTCCTTGTACATATAGTAATAAGGCTGCTTCAGTCGGGGTCCCTCAGGGCTCTGCCCTCAGCCCTACCTTGTTCAATATCTACCTTACTCTGCTTGGTCCCGTCACTCTGCGCTAGGAACAGATCATATGCAGATGTTACCCCGGTTCTACCCTCCCTTGGGGATGGCGAGGATCATCTCCCTGACTCAGTCAAGCCCTGACTGACTGCTGTTTGTTGGATGCATCAGAAACAGCTGACGTGTAACACTGACAAGACGGAAATTCTCTTTTTTGGTACCCGGGTCCTATCAAGTGGCCGGGATGCTGCCGGGAGGAGCTCCCCCTCAGCCTATTGTGCAGAGGTGGCCAAGAACGTAAGAGCTAGGTTCGACCGTGGGCTCGCTCTCCAGACGCAGATTACTTCAGTAGCTGGAATGTGTTTCGGGCTCCTAAGGACACAGAACAATTTCAATTTTTTTCTCTCTTTCCTGCCAGGAAAACTGTTATCCAGGCTCTCATTACTTCCCGCTTGGATGATGCCAATGCTTTGTATCTTGGACTGCCGGATTCTGCCATTCCCAAGATTCAGGTGGCACAGAATGCTGGGAATGGCCTTTAGTGACCAGAACCAGGATGTTTAAGCATCCTCATTCTTCACCCTGGCTCCCTCTAGAGAAGAGAGGTCTCTTCAAACACTGCGGCTGACTCCTCGTGCCCAACATTTGAGGGTCACTCCTGGGGCTCATCAGTGCATGGACCACAGCTGGATGCATATTTCACACTCCTCTGGGTCACTCCTGGGGCTCATCAGTGCATGGACCACAACTGGTTGCATATTACACACTCCTCTGGGTCACTCCTGGGGCTCATCAGTGCATGGACCACAGCTGGATGCATATTACACACTCCTCTGGGTCACTCCCTGGCTCATCAGTGCATGGACCACAACTGGTTGCATATTACACACTCCTCTGGGTCACTCCTGGGGCTAATCAGTGCATGGACCACAGCTAGTTGCATATTACACACTCCTCTGGGTCACTCCCTGGCTCATCAGTGCATGGAGCACAGCTGGTTGCATATTAGACACTCCTCTGGGTCACTCCCGGGGCTCATCGGTGCATGGACCACAACTGGTTGCATATTACACACTCCTCTGGGTCACTCCTGGGGCTCATCAGTGCCTGGACCACAACTGGTTACATATTACACACTCCTCAGGGTCACTCCTGGGACTCATCAGTGCATGGACCATAGCTGGATGCATATTACACACTCCTCTGGGTCACTCCCTGGCTCATCAGTGCATGAACCACAACTGGTTGCATATTACACACTCCTCTGGGTCACTCCTGGGGCTCATCAGTGCATGGACCACAGCTGGTTGCATATTACACACTCCTCTGGGTCACTCCCTGGCTCATCAGTGCATGGAGCACAGCTGGTTGCATATTACACACCCCTCTAGGTCACTCCTGGGGCTCATCAGTGCATGTACCACAGCTGGATGCATATTACACACTCCTCTGGGTCACTCCCTGGCTCATTAGTGCATGGACCACAACTGGTTCATATTACACACTCCTCTGGGTCACTCCCTGGCTCATCAGTGCATGGGGCTCAGCTGGATGCATATTACACACTCCCCTGGGTCACTCCTGGGGCTCATCAGTGCATGGACCACAGCTGGTTGCATATTACACACTCCTCTGGGTCACTCCTGGGGCTCATCAGTGCATGGACCACAGCTGGATGCATATTACACACTCCTCTGGGTCACTCCTGGGGCTCATCAGTGCATGGAGCACAGCTGGTTGCATATTACACACTCCTCTGGGTCACTCCCTGGCTCATCAGTGCATGGGCTCAGCTGGATGCATATTACACACTCCTCTGGGTCACTCCTGGGGCTCATCAGTGCATGGACCACAGCTGGTTGCATATTACACACTCCCCTGGGTCACTCCCGGGGCTCATCAGTGCATGGACCACAGCTGGTTACATATTACACACTCCTCTGGGTCACTCCTGGGGCTCATCAGTGCACGGGCCACAACTGGTTGCATATTACACACTCCTCTGGGTCACTCCCTGGCTCATCAGTGCATGGGGCTCAGCTGGATGCATATTACACACTCCTCTGGGTCACTCCTGGGGATCATCAGTGCATGGACCACAGCTGGATGCATATTACACACTCCTCTGGGTCACTCCTGGGGCTCATCAGTGCATGGGCCACAGCTGGTTGCATATTACACACTCCTCTGGGTCACTACCGGGGTCCATCAGTGTATGGACCACAGCTGGATGCATATTACACACTCCTCTGGGTCACTCCCTGGCTCATCAGTGCATGGACCACAACTGGTTCATATTACACACTCCTCTGGGTCACTCCCTGGCTCATCAGTGCATGGACCACAGCTGGTTGCATATTACACACTCCTCTGGGTCACTCCTGGGGCTCATCAGTGCACGGGCCACAACTGGTTGCATATTACACACTCCTCTGGGTCACTCCCTGGCTCATCAGTGCATGGGGCTCAGCTGGATGCATATTACACACTCCTCTGGGTCACTCCTGGGGCTCATCAGTGCATGGACCACAGCTGGTTGCATATTACACACTCCCCTGGGTCACTCCCGGGGCTCATCAGTGCATGGACCACAGCTGGTTACATATTACACACTCCTCTGGGTCACTCCTGGGGCTCATCAGTGCACGGGCCACAGCTGGTTGCATATTACACACTCCTCTGGGTCACTCCCTGGCTCATCAGTGCATGGGGCTCAGCTGGATGCATATTACACACTCCTCTGGGTCACTCCTGGGGCTCATCAGTGCATGGGCCACAGATGGATGCATATTACACACTCCTCTGGGTCACTCCTGGGGCTCATCAGTGCATGGACCACAACTGGTTGCATACTACACACTCCTCAGGGTCACTCCTGGGGCTCATCAGTGCATGGACCACAGCTGGATGCATATTACACACTCCTCTGGGTCACTCCTGGGGGTCATCAGTGCATGGACCACAACTGGTTGCATATTACACACTCCTCAGGGTCACTCCTGGGGCTCATCAGTGCATGGACCACAGCTGGATGCATATTACACACTCCTCTGGGTCACTCCCTGGCTCATCAGTGCATGGACCACAACTGGTTGCATATTACACACTCCTCTGGGTCACTCCTGGGGCTCATCAGTGCATGGACCACGGCTGGTTGCATATCACACACTCCTCTGGGTCACTCCCTGGCTCATCAGTGCATTGAGCACAGCTGGTTGCATATTACACACTCCTCTGGGTCACTCCCGGGGCTCATCGGTGCATGGACCACATCTGGTTGCATATTACACACTCCTCTGGGTCACTCCTGGGGCTCATCGGTGCAGGGACCACAACTGGTTGCATATTACACACTCCTCAGGGTCACTCCTGGGGCTCATCAGTGCATGGACCAGAGCTGGATGCATATTACACACTCCTCTGGGTAACTCCTGGGGCTCATCGGTGCATGGACCACAACTGGTTGCATATTACACACTCCTCAGGGTCACTCCTGGGGCTCATCAGTGCATGGACCACAGCTGGATGCATATTACACACTCCCCTGGGTCACTCCTGGGGCTCATCAGTGCATGGACCACAGCTGGTTGCATATTACACACTCCTCTGGGTCACTCCCTGGCTCATCAGTGCATGGAGCACAGCTGGTTGCATATTACACACTCCTCTGGGTCACTCCCGGGGCTCATCAGTGCATGGACCACAACTGGTTCATATTACACACTCCTCTGGGTCACTCCTGGGGCTCATCAGTGCATGGAGCACAGCTGGTTGCATATTACACACTCCTCTGGGTCACTCCTGGGGCTCATCAGTGCATCGACCACAGCTGGATGCATATTACACACTCCTCTGGGTCACTCCTGGGGCTCATCAGTGCATGGACCACAGCTGGTTTCATATTACACACTCCTTTGGGTCACTCCTGGGGATCATCAGTGCATGGACCACAGCTGGTTGCATATTACACACTCCTCTGGGTCACTCCTGGGGCTCATCAGTGCATGGGCCACAGCTGGTTGCATATTACACACTCCTCTGGGTCACTCCCTGGCTCATCAGTGCATGGGCCACAGCTGGTTGCATATTACACACTCCTCTGGGTCACAGCTGGTTGCATATTACACACTCCTCTGGGTCACTCCTGGGGCCCATCAGTGTATGGACCACAGCTGGATGCATATTACACACTCCTCTGGGTCACTCCCTGGCTCATCAGTGCATGGACCACAACTGGTTCATATTACACACTCCTCTGGGTCACTCCCTGGCTCATCAGTGCATGGACCACAACTGGTTGCATATTACACACTCCTCTGGGTCACTCCTGGGGCTCATCAGTGCATGGACCACAGCTGGTTGCATATTACACACTCCTCTGGGTCACTCCCTGGCTCATCAGTGCATTGAGCACAGCTGGTTGCATATTACACACTCCTCTGGGTCACTCCCGGGGCTCATCGGTGCATGGACCACATCTGGTTGCATATTACACACTCCTCTGGGTTACTCCTGGGGCTCATCGGTGCATGGACCACAACTGGTTGCATATTACACACTCCTCAGGGTCACTCCTGGGGCTCATCAGTGCATGGACCAGAGCTGGATGCATATTACACACTCCTCTGGGTCACTCCTGGGGCTCATCGGTGCATGGACCACAACTGGTTGCATATTACACACTCCTCAGGGTCACTCCTGGGGCTCATCAGTGCATGGACCACAGCTGGATGCATATTACACACTCCCCTGGGTCACTCCTGGGGCTCATCAGTGCATGGACCACAGCTGGTTGCATATTACACACTCCTCTGGGTCACTCCCTGGCTCATCAGTGCATGGAGCACAGCTGGTTGCATATTACACACTCCTCTGGGTCACTCCCGGGGCTCATCAGTGCATGGACCACAACTGGTTCATATTACACACTCCTCTGGGTCACTCCTGGGGCTCATCAGTGTATGGAGCACAGCTGGTTTCATATTACACACTCCTTTGGGTCACTCCTGGGGATCATCAGTGCATGGACCACAGCTGGTTGCATATTACACACTCCTCTGGGTCACCCCTGGGGCTCATCAGTGCATGGGCCACAGCTGGTTGCATATCACACACTCCTCTGGGTCACTCCCTGGCTCATCAGTGCATGGGCCACAGCTGGTTGCATTTTACACACTCCTCTGGGTCACAGCTGGTTGCATATTACACACTCCTCTGGGTCACTCCTGGGGCCCATCAGTGTATAGACCACAGCTGGATGCATATTACACACTCCTCTGGGTCACTCCCTGGCTCATCAGTGCATGGACCACAACTGGTTCATATTACACACTCCTCTGGGTCACTCCCTGGCTCATCAGCGCATGGGGCTCAGCTGGATGCATATTACACACTCCCTGGCTCATCAGTGCATGGAGCACAGCTGGTTGCATATTACACACTCCTCTGGGTCACTCCCTGGCTCATCAGTGCATGGGGCTCAGCTGGATGCATATTACACACTCCTCTGGGTCACTCCTGGGGCTCATCAGTGCATGGACCACAGCTGGTTGCATATTACACACTCCCCTGGGTCACTCCCGGGGCTCATCAGTGCACGGACCACAGCTGGTTACATATTACACACTCCTCTGGGTCACTCCTGGGGCTCATCAGTGCACGGGCCACAGCTGGTTGCATATTACACACTATTCTGGGTCACTCCCTGGCTCATCAGTGCATGGGGCTCAGCTGGATGCATATTACACACTCCTCTGGGTCACTCCTGGGGATCATCAGTGCATGGACCACAGCTGGATGCATATTACACACTCCTCTTGGTCACTCCTGGGGCTCATCAGTGCATGGACCACAACTGGTTGCATATTACACACTCCTCAGGGTCACTCCTGGGGCTCATCAGTGCATGGACCACAGCTGGATGCATATTACACACTCCTCGGGGTCACTCCTGGGGCTCATCAGTGCATGGACCACAACTGGTTGCATATTACACACTCCTCAGGGTCACTCCTGGGGCTCATCAGTGCATGGACCACAGCTGGATGCATATTACACACTCCTCTGGGTCACTCCCTGGCTCATCAGTGCATGGACCACAACTGGTTGCATATTACACACTCCTCTGGGTCACTCCTGGGGCTCATCAGTGCATGGACCACAGCTGGTTGCATATTACACACTCTGGGTCACTCCCTGGCTCATCAGTGCATGGAGCACAGCTGGTTGCATATTACACACTCCTCTGGGTCACTCCCGGGGCTCATCGGTGCATGGACCACATCTGGTTGCATATTACACACTCCTCTGGGTCACTCCTAGGGCTCATCGGTGCATGGACCACAACTGGTTGCATATTACACACTCCTCAGGGTCACTCCTGGGGCTCATCAGTGCATGGACCACAGCTGGATGCATATTACACACTCCTCTGGGTCACTCCCTGGCTCATCAGTGCATGGACCACAACTGGTTGCATATTACACACTCCCCTGGGTCACTCCTGGGGCTCATCAGTGCATGGACCAGAGCTGGTTGCATATTACACACTCCTCTGGGTCACTCCCTGGCTCATCAGTGCATGGAGCACAGCTGGTTGCATATTACACACTCCTCTGGGTCACTCCCGGGGCTCATCAGTGCATGGACCACAACTGGTTCATATTACACACTCCTCTGGGTCACTCCTGGGGCTCATCAGTGCATGGGCCACAGCTGGTTGCATATTACACACTCCTCTGGGTCACTCCTTGGCTCATCAGTGCATGGGCCACAGCTGGTTGCATATTACACACTCCTCTGGGTCACTCCTGGGGCTCATCAGTGCATGGACCACAGCTGGTTGCATATTACACACTCCTCTGGGTCACTCCTAGGGCTCATCAGTGCATGGGCCACAGCTAGTTGCATATTACACACTCCTCTGGGTCACTCCTGGGGCTCATCAGAGCATGGACCACAGCTGGTTACATATTGCACACTCCCCTGGGTCACTCCCTGGCTCATCAGTGCATGGACCACAGCTGGTTGCATATTACACACTCCTCTGGGTCACTCCTGGGGCTCATCAGTGCATGGAGCACAGCTGGTTGCATATTACACACTCCTCTGGGTCACTCCTGGGGCTCATCAGTGCATGGAGCACAGCTGGTTGCATATTACACACTCCTCTGGGTCACTCCCTGGCTCATCAGTGCATGGGCCACAGCTGGTTGCATATTACACACTCCTCTGGGTCACTCCTGGGGCTCATCGTGCATGGACCACAGCTGGTTGCATATTACACACTCCTCTGGGTCACTCCTAGGGCTCATCAGTGCATGGGCCACAGCTGGTTGCATATTACACACTCCTCTGGGTCACTCCTGGGGCCCATCAGTGTATGGACCACAGCTGGATGCATATTACACACTCCTCTGGGTCACTCCCTGGCTCATCAGTGCATGGACCACAACTGGTTCATATTACACACTCCTCTGGGTCACTCCCTGGCTCATCAGTGCATGGACCACAGCTGGTTGCATATTACACACTCCTCTGGTTCACTCCTGGGGCTCATCAGTGCATGGACCACAGCTGGATGCATATTACACACTCCTCTGGGTCACTCCTGGGGCTCATCAGTGCATGGAGCACAGCTGGTTGCATATTACACACTCCTCTCGGTCACTCCCTGGCTCATCAGTGCATGGGGCTCAGCTGGATGCATATTACACACTCCTCTGGGTCACTCCTGGGGCTCATCAGTGCATGGACCACAGCTGGTTGCATATTACACACTCCCCTGGGTCACTCCCGAGGCTCATCAGTGCATGGACCACAGCTGGTTATATATTACATACTCCTCTGGGTCACTCCTGGGGCTCATCAGTGCACGGGCCACAGCTGGTTGCATATTACACACTCCTCTGGGTCACTCCTGGGGCTCATCAGTGCATGGACCACAACTGGTTGCATATTACACACTCCTCAGGGTCACTCCTGGGGCTCATCAGTGCATGGACCACAGCTGGATGCATATTACACACTCCTCTGGGTCACTCCTGGGGGTCATCAGTGCATGGACCACAACTGGTTGCATATTACACCCTCCTCAGGGTCACTCCTGGGGCTCATCAGTGCATGGACAACAGCTGGATGCATATTACACACTCCTCTGGGTCACTCCCTGGCTCATCAGTGCATGGACCACAACTGGTTGCATATTACACACTCCTCTGGGTCACTCCTGGGGCTCATCAGTGCATGGACCACAGCTGGTTGCATATTACACACTCCTCTGGGTCACTCCCTGGCTCATCAGTGCATTGAGCACAGCTGGTTGCATATTACACACTCCTCTGGGTCACTCCCGGGGCTCATCGGTGCATGGACCACATCTGGTTGCATATTACACACTCCTCTGGGTCACTCCTGGGGCTCATCGGTGCATGGACCACAACTGGTTGCATATTACACACTCCTCAGGGTCACTCCTGGGGCTCATCAGTGCATGGACCACAGCTGGATGCATATTACACACTCCTCTGGGTCACTCCTGGGGCTCATCAGTGCATGGACCACAGCTGGTTGCATATTACACACTCCTCTGGGTCACTCCCTGGCTCATCAGTGCATGGAGCACAGCTGGTTGCATATTACACACTCCTCTGGGTCACTCCCGGGGCTCATCAGTGCATGGACCACAACTGGTTCATATTACACACTCCTCTGGGTCACTCCTGGGGCTCATCAGTGCATGGAGCACAGCTGGTTGCATATTACACACTCCTCTGGGTCACTCCTGGGGCTCATCAGTGCATCGACCACAGCTGGATGCATATTACACACTCCTCTGGGTCACTCCTGGGGCTCATCAGTGCATGGACCACAGCTGGTTTCATATTACACACTCCTTTGGGTCACTCCTGGGGATCATCAGTGCATGGACCACAGCTGGTTGCATACTACACACTCCTCTGGGTCACTCCTGGGGCTCATCAGTGCATGGGCCACAGCTGGTTGCATATTACACACTCCTCTGGGTCACAGCTGGTTGCATATTACACACTCCTCTGGGTCACTCCTGGGGCCCATCAGTGTATGGACCACAGCTGGATGCATATTACACGCTCCTCTGGGTCACTCCCTGGCTCATCAGTGCATGGACCACAACTGGTTCATATTACACACTCCTCTGGGTCACTCCCTGGCTCATCAGCGCATGGGGCTCAGCTGGATGCATATTACACACTCCCCTGGGTCACTCCCTGGCTCATCAGTGCATGGAGCACAGCTGGTTGCATATTACACACTCCTCTGGGTCACTCCCTGGCTCATCAGTGCATGGGGCTCAGCTGGATGCATATTACACACTCCTCTGGGTCACTCCTGGGGCTCATCAGTGCATGGACCACAGCTGGTTGCATATTACACACTCCCCTGGGTCACTCCCGGGGCTCATCAGTGCATGGACCACAGCTGGTTACATATTACACACTCCTCTGGGTCACTCCTGGGGCTCATCAGTGCACGGGCCACAGCTGGTTGCATATTACACACTCCTCTGGGTCACTCCCTGGCTCATCAGTGCATGGGGCTCAGCTGGATGCATATTACACACTCCTCTGGGTCACTCCTGGGGCTCATCAGTGCATGGACCACAGCTGGATGCATATTACACACTTCTCTGGGTCACTCCTGGGGCTCATCAGTGCATGGACCACAACTGGTTGCATATTACACACTCCTCAGGGTCACTCCTGGGGCTCATCAGTGCATGGACCACAGCTGGATGCATATTACACACTCCTCTGGGTCACTCGTGGGGCTCATCAGTGCATGGACCACAACTGGTTGCATATTACACACTCCTCAGGGTCACTCCTGGGGCTTATCAGTGCATGGACCACAGCTGGATGCATATTACACACTCCTCTGGGTCACTCCCTGGCTCATCAGTGCATGGACCACAACTGGTTGCATATTACACACTCCTCTGGGTCACTCCTGGGGCTCATCAGTGCATGGACCACAGCTGGTTGCATATTACACACTCCTCTGGGTCACTCCCTGGCTCATCAGTGCATGGAGCACAGCTGGTCCCATATTACACACTCCTCTGGGTCACTCCCGGGGCTCGTTGGTGCATGGACCACATCTGGTTGCATATTACACACTCCTCTGGGTCACTCCTGGGGCTCATCGGTGCATGGACCACAACTGGTTGCATATTACACACTCCTCAGGGTCACTCCTGGGGCTCATCAGTGCATGGACCACAGCTGGATGCATATTACACACTCCTCTGGGTCACTCCCTGGCTCATCAGTGCATGGACCACAACTGGTTGCATATTACACACTCCCCTGGGTCACTCCTGGGGCTCATCAGTGCATGGACCACAGCTGGTTGCATATTACACACTCCTCTGGGTCACTCCCTGGCTCATCAGTGCATGGAGCACAGCTGGTTGCATATTACACACTCCTCTGGGTCACTCCCGGGGCTCATCAGTGCATGGACCACAACTGGTTCATATTACACACTCCTCTGGGTCACTCCTGGGGCTCATCAGTGCATGGAGCACAGCTGGTTGCATATTACACACTCCTCTGGGTCACTCCTGGGGCTCATCAGTGCATCGACCACAGCTGGATGCATATTACACACTCCTCTGGGTCACTCCTGGGGCTCATCAGTGCATGGACCACAGCTGGTTTCATATTACACACTCCTCTGGGTCACTCCTGGGGCTCATCAGTGCATGGACCACAGCTGGTTGCATATTACACACTCCTCTGGGTCACTCCTGGGGCTCATCAGTGCATGGGCCACAGCTGATTGCATATTACACACTCCTCTGGGTCACTCCCTGGCTCATCAGTGCATGGGCCACAGCTGGATGCATATTACACACTCCTCTGGGTCACTCCTGGGGCCCATCAGTGTATGGACCACAGCTGGATGCATATTACACACTCCTCTGGGTCACTCCCTGGGTCA
Organism: Pleurodeles waltl; assembly: GCF_031143425.1. Lineage (NCBI taxonomy): Eukaryota > Metazoa > Chordata > Amphibia > Caudata > Salamandridae > Pleurodeles > Pleurodeles waltl. The sequence goes on along the minus strand of NC_090449.1, from coordinate 11,298,884 downwards.
TCAGTGCATGGACCACAACTGGTTCATATTACACACTCCTCTGGGTCACTCCCTGGCTCATCAGTGCATGGGGCTCAGCTGGATGCATATTACACACTCCCCTGGGTCACTCCCTGGCTCATCAGTGCATGGACCACAGCTGGTTGCATATTACACACTCCTCTGGGTCACTCCTGAGGCTCATCGGTGCATGGACCACAGCTGGATGCATATTACACACTCCTCTGGGTCACTCCCTGGCTCATCAGTGCATGGGGCTCAGCTGGATGCATATTACACACTCCTCAGGGTCACTCCTGGGGCTCATCAGTGCATGGACCACAACTGGTTGCACATTACACACTCCTCTGGGTCACTCCCGGGGCTCATCAGTGCATGGACCACAACTGGTTGCATATTACACACTCCTCAGGGTCACTCCTGGGGCTCATCAGTGCATGGACCACACCTGGTTGCATATTACACACTCCTCTGGGTCACTCCCGGGGCTCATCAGTGCATGGACCACAGCTGGATGCATATTACACACTCCTCTGGGTCACTCGTGGGGCTCATCAGTGCATGGACCACAACTGGTTGCATATTACACACTCCTCAGGGTCACTCCTGGGGCTTATCAGTGCATGGACCACAGCTGGATGCATATTACACACTCCTCTGGGTCACTCCCTGGCTCATCAGTGCATGGACCACAACTGGTTGCATATTACACACTCCTCTGGGTCACTCCTGGGGCTCATCAGTGCATGGACCACAGCTGGTTGCATATTACACACTCCTCTGGGTCACTCCCTGGCTCATCAGTGCATGGAGCACAGCTGGTCCCATATTACACACTCCTCTGGGTCACTCCCGGGGCTCACTGGTGCATGGACCACATCTGGTTGCATATTACACACTCCTCTGGGTCACTCCTGGGGCTCATCGGTGCATGGACCACAACTGGTTGCATATTACACACTCCTCAGGGTCACTCCTGGGGCTCATCAGTGCATGGACCACAGCTGGATGCATATTACACACTCCTCTGGGTCACTCCCTGGCTCATCAGTGCATGGACCACAACTGGTTGCATATTACACACTCCCCTGGGTCACTCCTGGGGCTCATCAGTGCATGGACCACAGCTGGTTGCATATTACACACTCCTCTGGGTCACTCCCTGGCTCATCAGTGCATGGAGCACAGCTGGTTGCATATTACACACTCCTCTGGGTCACTCCCGGGGCTCATCAGTGCATGGACCACAACTGGTTCATATTACACACTCCTCTGGGTCACTCCTGGGGCTCATCAGTGCATGGAGCACAGCTGGTTGCATATTACACACTCCTCTGGGTCACTCCTGGGGCTCATCAGTGCATCGACCACAGCTGGATGCATATTACACACTCCTCTGGGTCACTCCTGGGGCTCATCAGTGCATGGACCACAGCTGGTTTCATATTACACACTCCTCTGGGTCACTCCTGGGGCTCATCAGTGCATGGACCACAGCTGGTTGCATATTACACACTCCTCTGGGTCACTCCTGGGGCTCATCAGTGCATGGGCCACAGCTGATTGCATATTACACACTCCTCTGGGTCACTCCCTGGCTCATCAGTGCATGGGCCACAGCTGGTTGCATATTACACACTCCTCTGGGTCACTCCTGGGGCCCATCAGTGTATGGACCACAGCTGGATGCATATTACACACTCCTCTGGGTCACTCCCTGGGTCATCAGTGCATGGACCACAACTGGTTCATATTACACACTCCTCTGGGTCACTCCCTGGCTCATCAGTGCATGGGGCTCAGCTGGATGCATATTACACACTCCCCTGGGTCACTCCCTGGCTCATCAGTGCATGGACCACAGCTGGTTGCATATTACACACTCCTCTGGGTCACTCCTGAGGCTCATCGGTGCATGGACCACAGCTGGATGCATATTACACACTCCTCTGGGTCACTCCCTGGCTCATCAGTGCATGGGGCTCAGCTGGATGCATATTACACACTCCTCTGGGTCACTCCTGGGGCTCATCAGTGCATGGACCACAACTGGTTGCACATTACACACTCCTCTGGGTCACTCCCGGGGCTCATCAGTGCATGGACCACAACTGGTTGCATATTACACACTCCTCAGGGTCACTCCTGGGGCTCATCAGTGCATGGACCACACCTGGTTGCATATTACACACTCCTCTGGGTCACTCCCGGGGCTCATCAGTGCATGGACCACAGCTGGTTACATATTACACACTCCTCTGGGTCACTCTTGGGGCTCATCAGTGCACGGGCCACAGCTGGTTGCATATTACACACTCCTCTGGGTCATGCCCTGGCTCATCAGTGCATGGGGCTCAGCTGGATGCATATTACGCACTCCTCTCGGTCACTCCTGGGGCTCATCAGTGCCTGGACCACAGCTGGATGCATATTACACACTTCTCTGGGTCACTCCTGGGGCTCATCAGTGCATGGACCACAACTGGTTGCATATTACACACTCCTCAGGGTCACTCCTGGGGCTCATCAGTGCATGGACCATAGCTGGATGCATATCACACACTCCTCTGGGTCACTCCTGGGGCCCATCAGTGTATGGACCACAGCTGGATGCATATTACACACTCCTCTGGGTCACTCCCTGGCTCATCAGTGCATGGACCACAACTGGTTCATATTACACACTCCTCTGGGTCACTCCCTGGCTCATCAGTGCATGGGGCTTAGCTGGATGCATATTACACACTCCCCTGGGTCACTCCCTGGCTCATCAGTGCATGGAGCACAGCTGGTTGCATATTACACACTCCTCTGGGTCACTCCCTGACTCATCAGTGCATGGGGCTCAGCTGGATGCATATTACACACTCCTCTGGGTCACTCCTGGGGCTCATCAGTGCATGGACCACAACTGGTTGCATATTACACACTCCTCTGGGTCACTCCCTGGCTCATCAGTGCATGGAGCACAGCTGGTTGCACATTACACACCCCTCTAGGTCACTCCTGGGGCTCATCAGTGCATGGACCACAGCTGGATGCATATTACACACTCCCCTGGGTCACTCCCTGGCTCATCAGTGCCTGGAGCACAGCTGGTTGCATATTACACACTCCTCTGGGTCACTCCCTGGCTCATCAGTGCATGGGGCTCAGCTGGATGCATATTACACACTCCTCTGGGTCACTCCTGGGGCTCATCAGTGCATGGACCACAGCTGGTTGCATATTACACACTCCCCTGGGTCACTCCCGGGGCTCATCAGTGCATGGACCACAGCTGGTTGCATATTACACACTCCCCTGGGTCACTCTTGGGGCTCATCAGTGCACGGGCCACAGCTGGTTGCATATTACACACTCCTCTGGGTCACTCCCTGGCTCATCAGTGCATGGGGCTCAGCTGGATGCATATTACACACTCCTCTGGGTCACTCCTGGGGCTCATCAGTGCATGGACCACAGCTGGATGCATATTACACACTCCTCTGGGTCACTCCTGGGGCTCATCAGTGCATGGACCACAACTGGTTGCATATTACACACTCCTCAGGGTCACTCCTGGGGCTCATCAGTGCATGGACCACAGCTGGATGCATATTACACACTCCTCTGGGTCACTCCTGGTGCTCATCAGTGCATGGACCACAACTGGTTGCATATTACACACTCCTCTGGGTCACTCCTGGGGCTCATCAGTGCATGGGCCACAGCTGATTGCATATTACACACTCCTCTGGGTCACTCCCTGGCTCATCAGTGCATGGGCCACAGCTGGATGCATATTACACACTCCTCTGGGTCACTCCTGGGGCCCATCAGTGTATGGACCACAGCTGGATGCATATTACACACTCCTCTGGGTCACTCCCTGGCTCATCAGTGCATGGACCACAACTGGTTCATATTACACACTCCTCTGGGTCACTCCCTGGCTCATCAGTGCATGGGGCTCAGCTGGATGCATATTACACACTCCCCTGGGTCACTCCCTGGCTCATCAGTGCATGGACCACAGCTGGTTGCATATTACACACTCCTCTGGGTCACTCCTGAGGCTCATCGGTGCATGGACCACAGCTGGATGCATATTACACACTCCTCTGGGTCACTCCCTGGCTCATCAGTGCATGGGGCTCAGCTGGATGCATATTACACACTCCTCAGGGTCACTCCTGGGGCTCATCAGTGCATGGACCACAACTGGTTGCACATTACACACTCCTCTGGGTCACTCCCGGGGCTCATCAGTGCATGGACCACAACTGGTTGCATATTACACACTCCTCAGGGTCACTCCTGGGGCTCATCAGTGCATGGACCACACCTGGTTGCATATTACACACTCCTCTGGGTCACTCCCGGGGCTCATCAGTGCATGGACCACAGCTGGATGCATATTACACACTCCTCTGGGTCACTCGTGGGGCTCATCAGTGCATGGACCACAACTGGTTGCATATTACACACTCCTCAGGGTCACTCCTGGGGCTTATCAGTGCATGGACCACAGCTGGATGCATATTACACACTCCTCTGGGTCACTCCCTGGCTCATCAGTGCATGGACCACAACTGGTTGCATATTACACACTCCTCTGGGTCACTCCTGGGGCTCATCAGTGCATGGACCACAGCTGGTTGCATATTACACACTCCTCTGGGTCACTCCCTGGCTCATCAGTGCATGGAGCACAGCTGGTCCCATATTACACACTCCTCTGGGTCACTCCCGGGGCTCACTGGTGCATGGACCACATCTGGTTGCATATTACACACTCCTCTGGGTCACTCCTGGGGCTCATCGGTGCATGGACCACAACTGGTTGCATATTACACACTCCTCAGGGTCACTCCTGGGGCTCATCAGTGCATGGACCACAGCTGGATGCATATTACACACTCCTCTGGGTCACTCCCTGGCTCATCAGTGCATGGACCACAACTGGTTGCATATTACACACTCCCCTGGGTCACTCCTGGGGCTCATCAGTGCATGGACCACAGCTGGTTGCATATTACACACTCCTCTGGGTCACTCCCTGGCTCATCAGTGCATGGAGCACAGCTGGTTGCATATTACACACTCCTCTGGGTCACTCCCGGGGCTCATCAGTGCATGGACCACAACTGGTTCATATTACACACTCCTCTGGGTCACTCCTGGGGCTCATCAGTGCATGGAGCACAGCTGGTTGCATATTACACACTCCTCTGGGTCACTCCTGGGGCTCATCAGTGCATCGACCACAGCTGGATGCATATTACACACTCCTCTGGGTCACTCCTGGGGCTCATCAGTGCATGGACCACAGCTGGTTTCATATTACACACTCCTCTGGGTCACTCCTGGGGCTCATCAGTGCATGGACCACAGCTGGTTGCATATTACACACTCCTCTGGGTCACTCCTGGGGCTCATCAGTGCATGGGCCACAGCTGATTGCATATTACACACTCCTCTGGGTCACTCCCTGGCTCATCAGTGCATGGGCCACAGCTGGTTGCATATTACACACTCCTCTGGGTCACTCCTGGGGCCCATCAGTGTATGGACCACAGCTGGATGCATATTACACACTCCTCTGGGTCACTCCCTGGGTCATCAGTGCATGGACCACAACTGGTTCATATTACACACTCCTCTGGGTCACTCCCTGGCTCATCAGTGCATGGGGCTCAGCTGGATGCATATTACACACTCCCCTGGGTCACTCCCTGGCTCATCAGTGCATGGACCACAGCTGGTTGCATATTACACACTCCTCTGGGTCACTCCTGAGGCTCATCGGTGCATGGCTGGATGCATATTACACACTCCTCTGGGTCACTCCCTGGCTCATCAGTGCATGGGGCTCAGCTGGATGCATATTACACACTCCTCTGGGTCACTCCTGGGGCTCATCAGTGCATGGACCACAACTGGTTGCACATTACACACTCCTCTGGGTCACTCCCGGGGCTCATCAGTGCATGGACCACAACTGGTTGCATATTACACACTCCTCAGGGTCACTCCTGGGGCTCATCAGTGCATGGACCACACCTGGTTGCATATTACACACTCCTCTGGGTCACTCCCGGGGCTCATCAGTGCATGGACCACAGCTGGTTACATATTACACACTCCTCTGGGTCACTCCCGGGGCTCATCAGTGCATGGACCACAACTGGTTCATATTACACACTCCTCTGGGTCACTCCTGGGGCTCATCAGTGCATGGAGCACAGCTGGTTGCATATTACACACTCCTCTGGGTCACTCCTGGGGCTCATCAGTGCATCGACCACAGCTGGATGCATATTACACACTCCTCTGGGTCACTCCTGGGGCTCATCAGTGCATGGACCACAGCTGGTTTCATATTACACACTCCTCTGGGTCACTCCTGGGGCTCATCAGTGCATGGACCACAGCTGGTTGCATATTACACACTCCTCTGGGTCACTCCTGGGGCTCATCAGTGCATGGGCCACAGCTGATTGCATATTACACACTCCTCTGGGTCACTCCCTGGCTCATCAGTGCATGGGCCACAGCTGGTTGCATATTACACACTCCTCTGGGTCACTCCTGGGGCCCATCAGTGTATGGACCACAGCTGGATGCATATTACACACTCCTCTGGGTCACTCCCTGGGTCATCAGTGCATGGACCACAACTGGTTCATATTACACACTCCTCTGGGTCACTCCCTGGCTCATCAGTGCATGGGGCTCAGCTGGATGCATATTACACACTCCCCTGGGTCACTCCCTGGCTCATCAGTGCATGGACCACAGCTGGTTGCATATTACACACTCCTCTGGGTCACTCCTGAGGCTCATCGGTGCATGGACCACAGCTGGATGCATATTACACACTCCTCTGGGTCACTCCCTGGCTCATCAGTGCATGGGGCTCAGCTGGATGCATATTACACACTCCTCTGGGTCACTCCTGGGGCTCATCAGTGCATGGACCACAACTGGTTGCACATTACACACTCCTCTGGGTCACTCCCGGGGCTCATCAGTGCATGGACCACAACTGGTTGCATATTACACACTCCTCAGGGTCACTCCTGGGGCTCATCAGTGCATGGACCACACCTGGTTGCATATTACACACTCCTCTGGGTCACTCCCGGGGCTCATCAGTGCATGGACCACAGCTGGTTACATATTACACACTCCTCTGGGTCACTCTTGGGGCTCATCAGTGCACGGGCCACAGCTGGTTGCATATTACACACTCCTCTGGGTCATGCCCTGGCTCATCAGTGCATGGGGCTCAGCTGGATGCATATTACGCACTCCTCTGGGTCACTCCTGGGGCTCATCAGTGCCTGGACCACAGCTGGATGCATATTACACACTTCTCTGGGTCACTCCTGGGGCTCATCAGTGCATGGACCACAACTGGTTGCATATTACACACTCCTCAGGGTCACTCCTGGGGCTCATCAGTGCATGGACCATAGCTGGATGCATATCACACACTCCTCTGGGTCACTCCTGGGGCCCATCAGTGTATGGACCACAGCTGGATGCATATTACACACTCCTCTGGGTCACTCCCTGGCTCATCAGTGCATGGACCACAACTGGTTCATATTACACACTCCTCTGGGTCACTCCCTGGCTCATCAGTGCATGGGGCTTAGCTGGATGCATATTACACACTCCCCTGGGTCACTCCCTGGCTCATCAGTGCATGGAGCACAGCTGGTTGCATATTACACACTCCTCTGGGTCACTCCCTGACTCATCAGTGCATGGGGCTCAGCTGGATGCATATTACACACTCCTCTGGGTCACTCCTGGGGCTCATCAGTGCATGGACCACAACTGGTTGCATATTACACACTCCTCTGGGTCACTCCCTGGCTCATCAGTGCATGGAGCACAGCTGGTTGCATATTACACACCCCTCTAGGTCACTCCTGGGGCTCATCAGTGCATGGACCACAGCTGGATGCATATTACACACTCCCCTGGGTCACTCCCTGGCTCATCAGTGCCTGGAGCACAGCTGGTTGCATATTACACACTCCTCTGGGTCACTCCCTGGCTCATCAGTGCATGGGGCTCAGCTGGATGCATATTACACACTCCTCTGGGTCACTCCTGGGGCTCATCAGTGCATGGACCACAGCTGGTTGCATATTACACACTCCCCTGGGTCACTCCCGGGGCTCATCAGTGCATGGACCACAGCTGGTTGCATATTACACACTCCCCTGGGTCACTCTTGGGGCTCATCAGTGCACGGGCCACAGCTGGTTGCATATTACACACTCCTCTGGGTCACTCCTGGGGCTCATCAGTGCATGGACCACAGCTGGATGCATATTACACACTCCTCTGGGTCACTCCTGGGGCTCATCAGTGCATGGACCACAGCTGGATGCATATTACACACTCCTCTGGGTCACTCCTGGGGCTCATCAGTGCATGGGGCTCAGCTGGATGCATATTACACACTCCCCTGGGTCACTCCCTGGCTCATCAGTGCATGGACCACAGCTGGTTGCATATTACACACTCCTCTGGGTCACTCCTGAGGCTCATCGGTGCATGGACCACAGCTGGATGCATATTACACACTCCTCTGGGTCACTCCCTGGCTCATCAGTGCATGGGGCTCAGCTGGATGCATATTACACACTCCTCAGGGTCACTCCTGGGGCTCATCAGTGCATGGACCACAACTGGTTGCACATTACACACTCCTCTGGGTCACTCCCGGGGCTCATCAGTGCATGGACCACAACTGGTTGAATATTACACACTCCTCAGGGTCACTCCTGGGGCTCATCAGTGCATGGACCACACCTGGTTGCATATTACACACTCCTCTGGGTCACTCCCGGGGCTCATCAGTGCATGGACCACAGCTGGATGCATATTACACACTCCTCTGGGTCACTCGTGGGGCTCATCAGTGCATGGACCACAACTGGTTGCATATTACACACTCCTCAGGGTCACTCCTGGGGCTTATCAGTGCATGGACCACAGCTGGATGCATATTACACACTCCTCTGGGTCACTCCCTGGCTCATCAGTGCATGGACCACAACTGGTTGCATATTACACACTCCTCTGGGTCACTCCTGGGGCTCATCAGTGCATGGACCACAGCTGGTTGCATATTACACACTCCTCTGGGTCACTCCCTGGCTCATCAGTGCATGGAGCACAGCTGGTCCCATATTACACACTCCTCTGGGTCACTCCCGGGGCTCACTGGTGCATGGACCACATCTGGTTGCATATTACACACTCCTCTGGGTCACTCCTGGGGCTCATCGGTGCATGGACCACAACTGGTTGCATATTACACACTCCTCAGGGTCACTCCTGGGGCTCATCAGTGCATGGACCACAGCTGGATGCATATTACACACTCCTCTGGGTCACTCCCTGGCTCATCAGTGCATGGACCACAACTGGTTGCATATTACACACTCCCCTGGGTCACTCCTGGGGCTCATCAGTGCATGGACCACAGCTGGTTGCATATTACACACTCCTCTGGGTCACTCCCTGGCTCATCAGTGCATGGAGCACAACTGGTTGCATATTACACACTCCTCTGGGTCACTCCCGGGGCTCATCAGTGCATGGACCACAACTGGTTCATATTACACACTCCTCTGGGTCACTCCTGGGGCTCATCAGTGCATGGAGCACAGCTGGTTGCATATTACACACTCCTCTGGGTCACTCCTGGGGCTCATCAGTGCATCGACCACAGCTGGATGCATATTACACACTCCTCTGGGTCACTCCTGGGGCTCATCAGTGCATGGACCACAGCTGGTTTCATATTACACACTCCTCTGGGTCACTCCTGGGGCTCATCAGTGCATGGACCACAGCTGGTTGCATATTACACACTCCTCTGGGTCACTCCTGGGGCTCATCAGTGCATGGGCCACAGCTGATTGCATATTACACACTCCTCTGGGTCACTCCCTGGCTCATCAGTGCATGGGCCACAGCTGGTTGCATATTACACACTCCTCTGGGTCACTCCTGGGGCCCATCAGTGTATGGACCACAGCTGGATGCATATTACACACTCCTCTGGGTCACTCCCTGGGTCATCAGTGCATGGACCACAACTGGTTCATATTACACACTCCTCTGGGTCACTCCCTGGCTCATCAGTGCATGGGGCTCAGCTGGATGCATATTACACACTCCCCTGGGTCACTCCCTGGCTCATCAGTGCATGGACCACAGCTGGTTGCATATTACACACTCCTCTGGGTCACTCCTGAGGCTCATCGGTGCATGGACCACAGCTGGATGCATATTACACACTCCTCTGGGTCACTCCCTGGCTCATCAGTGCATGGGGCTCAGCTGGATGCATATTACACACTCCTCTGGGTCACTCCTGGGGCTCATCAGTGCATGGACCACAACTGGTTGCACATTACACACTCCTCTGGGTCACTCCCGGGGCTCATCAGTGCATGGACCACAACTGGTTGCATATTACACACTCCTCAGGGTCACTCCTGGGGCTCATCAGTGCATGGACCACACCTGGTTGCATATTACACACTCCTCTGGGTCACTCCCGGGGCTCATCAGTGCATGGACCACAGCTGGTTACATATTACACACTCCTCTGGGTCACTCTTGGGGCTCATCAGTGCACGGGCCACAGCTGGTTGCATATTACACACTTCTCTGGGTCACTCCTGGGGCTCATCAGTGCATGGGCCACAGCTGGTTGCATATTACACACCCCTCTAGGTCACTCCTGGGGCTCATCAGTGCATGGACCACAGCTGGATGCATATTACACACTCCCCTGGGTCACTCCCTGGCTCATCAGTGCCTGGAGCACAGCTGGTTGCATATTACACACTCCTCTGGGTCACTCCCTGGCTCATCAGTGCATGGGGCTCAGCTGGATGCATATTACACACTCCTCTGGGTCACTCCTGGGGCTCATCAGTGCATGGACCACAGCTGGTTGCATATTACACACTCCCCTGGGTCACTCCCGGGGCTCATCAGTGCATGGACCACAGCTGGTTGCATATTACACACTCCCCTGGGTCACTCTTGGGGCTCATCAGTGCACGGGCCACAGCTGGTTGCATATTACACACTCCTCTGGGTCACTCCCTGGCTCATCAGTGCATGGGGCTCAGCTGGATGCATATTACACACTCCTCTGGGTCACTCCTGGGGCTCATCAGTGCATGGACCACAGCTGGATGCATATTACACACTCCTCTGGGTCACTCCTGGGGCTCATCAGTGCATGGACCACAATTGGTTGCATATTACACACTCCTCAGGGTCACTCCTGGGGCTCATCAGTGCATGGACCACAGCTGGATGCATATTACACACTCCTCTGGGTCACTCCTGGTGCTCATCAGTGCATGGACCACAACTGGTTGCATATTACACACTCCTCAGGGTCACTCCTGGGGCTCATCAGTGCATGGACCACAGCTGGATGCATATTACACACTCCTCTGGGTCACTCCCTGGCTCATCAGTGCATGGACCACAACTGGTTGCATATTACACACTCCTCTGGGTCACTCCTGGGGCTCATCAGTGCATGGACCACAGCTGGTTGCATATTACACACTCCTCTGGGTCACTCCCTGGCTCATCAGTGCATGGAGCACAGCTGGTTGCATATTACACACTCCTCTGGGTCACTCCCGGGGCTCATTGGTGCATGGACCACATCTGATTGCATATTACACACTCCTCTGGGTCACTCCTGGGGCTCATCGGTGCATGTACCACAACTGGTTGCATATTACACACTCCTCAGGGTCACTCCTGGGGCTCATCAGTGCATGGACCACAGCTGGATGCATATTACACACTCCTCTGGGTCACTCCCTGGCTCATCAGTGCATGGACCACAACTGGTTGCATATTACACACTCCCCTGGGTCACTCCTGGGGCTCATCAGTGCATGGACCACAGCTGGTTGCATATTACACACTCCTCTGGGTCACTCCCTGGCTCATCAGTGCATGGAGCACAACTGGTTCATATTACACACTCCTCTGGGTCACTCCTGGGGCTCATCAGTGCATGGAGCACAGCTGGTTGCATATTACACACTCCCCTGGGTCACTCCTGGGGCTCATCAGTGCATGGACCATAGCTGGATGCATATTACACACTCCTCTGGGTCACTCCTGGGGCTCATCAGTGCATGGACCACAGCTGGTTGCATATTACACACTCCCCTGGGTCACTCCTGGGGCTCATCAGTGCATGGACCACAGCTGGTTGCACATTACACACTCCTCTGGGTCACTCCTGGGGCTCATCAGTGCATGGACCACAACTGGTTGCATATTACACACTCCTCTGGGTCACTGCCTGGCTCACCAGTGCATGGGCCACAGCTGGTTGCATATTACACACTCCTCTGGGTCACTCCCGGGGCTCATCAGTGCATGGACCACAACTGGTTGCATATTACACACTCCTCTGGGTCACTCCCTGGCTCACCAGTGCATGGGCCACGACTGGTTGCATATTACACACTCCTCTGGGTCACTCCTGGGGCTCATCAGTGCATGGATCACAACTGGTTGCATATTACACACTCCTCTGGGTCACTCCTGGGGCTCGTCAGTGCATGGGCCACAGCTGGTTGCATATTACACACTCCTCAGGGTCACTCCTGGGGCTCATCAGAGCATGGACCACAGCTGGTTGCATATTACAAACTCCTCTGGGTCACTCCTGGGGCTCATCAGTGCATGGGCCACAGCTAGTTGCATATTACACACTCCTCTGGGTCACTCCCTGGCTCATCAGTGCATGGACCACAGCTGGTTGCATATTACACACTCCTCTGAGTCACTCCTGGGGCTCATCAGTGCATGGACCACAGCTGGTTGCATATTACACACTCCCCTCGGTCACTCCCTGGCTCATCAGTGCATGGGGCTCAGCTGGTTGCATACTACACACTCCTCTGGGTCACTCCCTGGCTCATCAGTGCATGGGGCTCAGCTGGATGCATATTACACACTCCTCTGGGTCACTCCTGGGGCTCATCAGTGCATGGACCACAACTGGTTGCATATTACACACTCCTCTGGGTCACTCCTGGGGCTCATCAGTGCATGGGCCACAGCTGGTTGCATATTACACACTCCTCTGGGTCACTCCCGGGGCTCATCAGTGCATGGACCACAACTGGTTGCATATTTCACACTCCTCTGGGTCACTCCTGGGGCTCATCAGTGCATGGACCACAGCTGGTTGCATATTACACACTCCTCTGGGTCACTCCTGGGGCTCATCAGCGCATGGACCACAACTGGTTGCATATTACACACTCCTCTGGGTCACTCCCTGGCTCATCGGTGCTTGGACCACAGCTGGTTGAATATTACACACTCCTCTGGGTCACTCCTGGGGCTCATCAGAGCATGGACCACAACTGGCTACAGTCCCTCCCTCCCCCCGTATACACCCACTCCATCTCTGGTATACACCACACTCCACCCCTAGTCTATAACACTCCAGGTGAGGTCCCTATCAGTCCACCTCTGGTATACACCTGACTCTCCCCTGGTATACACCCCACTTCACCACGGTATAAACCCCCACTTCACCCCGGTATACACCCCACTCCACCTCTGGTATACACCCACTCCACCCCTGGTCTATAACACTCCAGGTGAGGTCCCTATCAGTCCACCTCTGGTATAGACCTGACTCTCCCCTGGTATACACCCCACTTCACCACGGTATACACCCCCACTTCACCCTGGTATACACCCCACTCCACCTCTGGTATACACCCCACTCCGCTCCTGGTATGCACCCCACTTCACCACGGTATACACCCCACTCCCCCTCTGGTATACACCCACTCCACCACTGGTATACACCCCACTCCCCCTCTGGTATACACCCCACTCCTCCCCGGTATTACACCCCCTTCGACCCCTGGTATACACCCCCCCCATATACACCCACTCCAACCCTGGTATACATCCACTCCACCACTGGTATACACCCCACTCCACCTCTGGTATACACCCCACTTCGCCCCTGGTATTGCACCCCACTTCACCACGGTATACACCCCATTCGACCCCTGTTATACACCCCACTCCACCTCTGGTATACACCCCACTCCGCCCCTGGTATTGCACCCCACTTCACCACGGTATACACCCCACTTCACCACGGTATACACCCCACTCCACCACTGGTATACACCCCAGTCCATCTCTCGTATACACCCCAGTCCACCTCTGGTATACACCCCACTCCGCCCCTGGTATACACCCCACTTTACCACGGTATACACCCCACTCCACCTCTGGTATACACCCCACTCTGCCCCGTTATTACACCCCCTTCAACCCCTGGTATACACCCCCCCATATACACCCACTCCACCCCTGGTATACACCCACTCCACCACTGGTCTATAACACTCCAGGTGAGGTCCCTATCAGTCCACCTCTGGTATACACCTGACTCTCCCCTGGTATACACCCCACTTCACCACGGTATACACGCCCACTTCACCCCGGTATACACCCCACTCCACCTCTGGTATACACCCCACTCCGTCCCTGGTAGGCACCCCACTTCACCATGGTATACACCCCACCTCTGGTAAACACCCCACTCCACCCCCGGTATTACACCCCCTTCCTCCCCTGGTATACACCCCCCCATATACACCCACTCCACCTCTGGTATGCACCCCACTCCGGCCCCGGTATTACACCCCCTTCCACCTCTGGTATACACCCACTCCACCCCTGGTATACACCCACTCCACCACTGGAATAAAACCACTCCACCACTGGTATAAACCCACTCCACCCCTGGTATACATCCACTCCGCCCCAGGTATTGCACCCCACTCCACCCCTGGTAAACCCCACTTTATGTCCAGTCCACACTACGCCGCCTTAGGTTCGTCCTCTAGTACACCCCCGGCCTGTGCTCTACCCCACAGACCCCCCCACAGACGGTAGGTGTGCACGG
The DNA here is from genome assembly GCF_031143425.1 of Pleurodeles waltl. NCBI lineage: Eukaryota > Metazoa > Chordata > Amphibia > Caudata > Salamandridae > Pleurodeles > Pleurodeles waltl. Next base: position 11,283,871 of record NC_090449.1, on the reverse strand, counting down.
CTGCTTCTCGTCTCGAGGGCTCCTACACTCACGCACATGCGCAGTCTCCGCCACAGACCACCCACTCCAGAACCCTGCTCAGGTGGGGCACACCCGCACCTCCCCCCCCATGTACAGGTCAGCTCCAGTGACCTTCAAGTTCCACCAGGAGGGTGTGTGTGTGGGGGAGGGGGGGTCCAGGACTGTGCTCGCAGGTCTGCAGAGAGTGAATAAGTGAGTGAGTATTCCCACCCACCCCCCTGGGCACAAAAGGAACGCTTCTCATCGCTTCTGCCCTGGGATGGTCAGTGGCACTGAGAGATGCTACCTCAGGTCACAGCGGAGCTTGTGCACCGCTGGGATTAGAACAAAGCCGGTGGAGTCAGGTCACTGACTGTCACCTGCTGGAGATCACACTCAGAATCAGCAGTCGGGGCTTTAATTGGACTTTAATGTCCGCTAAGTAAGGAGTGAGTTATAATTATTTACATATACCCACCCTGACCGCACAGTGCCTGATGAGGAGCCGGGCAGAGCAGTTTGGGAGGTCACTCCACCTGATTACGTCATCAGACCATTTCATTGGAAATTTCAGTCGGTAAAATGGTCCAAGGCCTTGGTTTGGCTGCAGTGGGACCCGAGCCTCGTGCCCTGGTCCCCGCTGACCTCTACCTGGCGAGGGGTCAGCACGCAATGTCCCCCAATGCCCCCCCTTCACCCTCACCCCGGCAGAAGCCCCCGGGATAGGGTACAGTGTGGACCCCTGGCCAGTAATCCCATGTCTGTACAGTGACTCCCCAACCCGTGGGGTGTACCCCCAAACAGCACTAATGCCATGCATGAACCCCGGCCAGTGGCAGTAAAGCTGGCTGTAGGGGACCCCGCATGGAATGCCGCCGAACTCTGGAATGGACCATGGTGGTAATCGATATCTGATAATCAGGGCAATAGTGGTAATCCATATCTGATAATCAGGGCAATAGTGGTAATCCATATTCCCACAATCAGAGCAATAGTGGTAATCGATATTCTGATAATCAGGGCAATAGTGGTAATCGATATTCTGATAATCAGGGCAATAGTGGTAATCCATATCTGATAATCAGGGCAATAGTGGTAATCCATATTCCCACAATCAGAGCAATAGTGGTAATCGATATTCTGATAATCAGGGCAATAGTGGTAATCGATATTCTGATAATCAGGGCAATAGTGGTAATCGATATTCTGATAATCAGGGCAATAGTGGTAATCCATATTCCCACAATCAGAGCAATAGTGGTAATCAATATTCTGATAATCAGGGCAATAGTGAGGGTCGATATAGCGGGTGTCGATATTCTGCTAATTAGTGCAATAGTGGGGGTCGATATTCTCATAGTCAGCAACAGGGGGGTCCATATTTTCATATTCAGGGTAACAGTGAGGTGTCGATATTTTCACAATCGGCAACAGTGGAGTTCGATATTCTAATCAGGAGTGCAGTGGCAATCGATATTCTGATAATTAGGGGCAATAGTGGTAATCGATATTTGTATACTCAGGGCTACACTGGTAATCGATATTCTCGTAATCAGGACTGCAGTGGCAATCACTATTGTGATAATCAGGGCAAGAGCGGGGAGGGTGTATATTCTCATCAGGGCAACAGTGACAATGAATATTATTGAGTAAATATCCATGCAGGATCGCGTTTCTTTCCTTGGCACCGTGGCACATACAACAGAGCCAGAGTTCCTCTCCTTGGCACCGTGGCACACACCGCAGAGCCAGGGCTCCTGTCCTTGGCACCGTGGCACACCCCGCAGAGCCAGAGTTCCTTTCCTTTACACTGTGGCACACACCGCAGAGCCAGGGTTCCGGTCCTTGGCACCGTGGCACACCCCGCAGAGCCAGAGTTCCTTTCCTTTACACTGTGGCACACACCGCAGAGCCAGGGTTCCTGTCCTTGGCACCGTGGCACACCCCGCAGAGCCAGAGTTCCTTTCCTTTACACTGTGGCACACCCCCGCAGAGCCAGGGCTCCTGTCCTTGGCACCGTGGCACACACCCGCAGAGCCAGGGCTCCGGTCCTTGGCACCGTGGCACACCCCCGCAGAGCCAGGGCTCCGGTCCTTGGCACCGTGGCACACCGCAGAGCCAGGGTTCCTCTCCTTGGCACCGTGGCACACACAACAAAGCCAGGGTTCCTGTCCTTGGCACCGTGGCACACACCGCAGAGCCAGGGATCCTGTCCTTTACACTGTGGCACACACCGCAGAGCCAGGGTTCCTGTCCTTGGCACCATGGCACACAGCAGAGCCAGGGTTCCTCTCCTTGGCACCATGGCACACACAACAGAATCAGGGTTCCTCTACTTTACACTGTGGCACATCCCCGCAGAGCCAGGGCTCCTGTCCTTGGCACCGTGGCACACCCCGCAGAGCCAGGGCTCCGGTCCTTGGCACCGTGGCACATACAACAGAGCCAGGGTTCCTCTCCTTGGCACCGTGGCACACACAACAAAGCCAGGGTTCCTGTCCTTGGCACCGTGGCACACACAACAGAGCCAGGGTTCCTGTCCTTGGCACCGTGGCACACACCGCAGAGCCAGGGATCCTGTCCTTGGCACCGTGGCACACACCACAGAGCCAGGGATCCTGTCCTTTACACTGTGGCACACCCCGCAGAGCCAGGGCTTCTGTCCTTGGCACCGTGGCACCCCCCGCAGAGCCAGGGCTCCGGTCCTTGGCACCGTGGCACATACAACAGGGCCAGGGTTCCTGTCCTTGGCACCGTGGCACATACAACAGAGCCAGGGTTCCTGTCCTTGGCACCATGGCACACCGCAGAGCCAGGGTTCCTGTCCTTGGCACCATGGCACACCGCAGAGCCAGGGTTCCTGTCCTTGGCACCATGGCACACAGCAGAGCCAGGGTTCCTCTCCTTGGCACCGTGGCACACCCCGCAGAGCCAGGGTTCCTGTCCTTTACACTGTGGCACACACCGCAGAGCCAGGGATCCTGTCCTTGGCACCATGGCACACCGCAGAGCCAGGGTTCCTGTCCTTGGCACAGTGGCACATACAACAGAGCCAGGGTTCCTGTTCTTGGCACCGTGGCACACACAACAGAACCAGGGTTCCTGTCCTTTACACTGTGGCACACCCCGCAGAGCCAGGGTTCCTGTCCTTGGCACCGTGGCACACAGCAGAGCCAGGGTTCCTCTCCTTGGCACCGTGGCACACACAACAGAACCAGGGATCCTGTCCTTGGCACCGTGGCACACACCACAGAGCCAGGGATCCTGTCCTTGGCACCGTGGCACACACCACAGAGCCAGGGTTCATGTCCGTGGCACACAACGCAGACTCGGGGTCCCTGTCCTTGGCACCATGGCACACAATGCAGAGCCAGGGTTCCTGTCCTTGGCACCGTGGCACACACCACAGAGCCAGGGTTCCTGTCCTTGGCACTGTGGCACACACCCGGAGATCCAGGGTTCTTGTCCGTGGCACACACCGCATACTCAGGGTCCCTGTCCCTGGCACCATGGCACACACTGCAGAGCCAGGGTTCCTGTCCTTGGTACACACCCGCCGACCCAGGGTTCCTGTCCTTGGCACCGTGGCACACACAACAGATCCAGGGTTCCTGCCCTTTACACTGTGGCACACACAACAGATCCAGGGTTCCTGTCCTTGGCACCGTGGCACACAGCAGAGCCAGGGTTCCTCTCCTTGGCACCATGACACCCACCCACAGATCCAGGGTTTCTTCCCTTGGCACCATGGCACACACAACAGAACCAGGGTTCCTGTCCTTTACACTGTGGCACACACCGCAGAGCCAGGGTTCCTGTCCTTGGCACCATGGCACACAGCAGAGCCAGGGTTCCTCTCCTTGGCACCATGGTACACACAACAGAATCAGGGTTCCTGTACTTTACACTGTGGCACACCCCGCAGAGCCAGGGTTCCTGTCCTTGGCACCATGGCACACAGCAGAGCCAGGGTTCCTCTCCTTGGCACCGTGGCACACACAACAGAATCAGGGTTCCTGTCCTTTACACTGTGGCACACACTGCAGAGCCAGGGATCCTGTCCTTTGCACCGTGGCACACACCACAGAGCCAGGGATCCTGTCCTTTACACTATGGCACATACAACAGAGCCAGGGTTCATGTCCGTGGCACACACAGCAGATCCAGGGTTCATGTCCGTGGCACACACCGCAGACTCGGGGTCCCTGTCCTTGGCACCATGGCACACACTGCAGAGCCAGTGTTCATGTCCTTGGCACCGTGGCACACACCACAGAGCCAGGGTTCCTGTCCTTGGCACCGTGGCACACACCCGGAGATCCAGGGTTCTTGTCCGTGGCACACACCGCATACTCAGGGTCCCTGTCCCTGGCACCATGGCACACACTCCAGAGCCAGAGTTCCTGTCCTTGGTACACACCCGCCGACCCAGGGTTCCTGTCCTGGGCACCGTGGCACACACAACAGATCCAGGGTTCCTGTCCTTGGCACCGCGGCACACACCCACAGAGCCAGGGTTCCTGTCCTTGGCACCGTGGCACACACCGCAGAGCCAGGGTTCCTGTCCTTGGCACCACGGCAAACACCCGCAGCGCCAGGGTTCCTTCCATTGGCACAGTGGCACACACCCACAGAGCCAGGGTTCCTGTCCTTGGCACCGTGGCACACACCGCAGAGCCAGGGTTCCTTCTCTTGGCACCGTGGCACACACCCACAGAGCCAGGGCCCAGACTAATGTATGCATGTTTGTGTTTCCCTCTCACACAGATCGCACAACGCCACCATGAGCACAATTCTGCACCGATGCCCCTACCTCAGCCGGGATCCCAGCATCTTCCTGCGTGCCATGCGCCCCATGCTGGTGCGCAGCGCAGAGAGGTGCCCAGTGATGGTGACCCGGAGCCTGTCCGTCTCCAGCGTGGGCCAGCAGCGGAGCAAGGAGACCACGCCAGTCACCGGTGAGTGGGCACTGAGAGGGCACGCTGACTGTGCCAGGGGTGGCCGGGGAGAGGGCAAAGCCTCATACAGATGGGTCTACAGAAGAAACTGTTAGACTCCCCATCAAACCTCTCGGGGTTGGGGCTCTCATGTGCCTAGCTATGCCACCGTGTCAACTGGCTCCGATCTGGTGCCAGCGCTTGTCACAAGATCAGTGCCCAGGACCCCTGGTGACTCCCTTTGTAGACGAGTGCAAGAAACAAGGTGTGCCCTGCCCACAAGGGACCCCGATGCCCTACCCTGAGCCCACAAGGGACCACCAACTGCCTGACCGTGAAGGAGGACCCCCAGCTCTGAACACTTGATGCCCCACCCTCGTAAAAGGCCTCTAGATTCCTTACACCAATAGTGAGCGCACACGCCTTCACTTGTGCACCAGGGACAGGAAGTGCCCTTCTCACTGACCCAAAGATACCTGCTGTCCTTACCCTATGAGACAGCGTTGAGACGACCTGGACGGTAGGCTCTCCTCTCAGCGCTAGGGCAGGATGGGACCCAGGGCCCGTGCGCTCTTGTGCACACACCTGTCCTCCAGGGCGAGGCCTGCCTCTGGGCTGGGGCTGCCTCAGCACCCACAGACCTAGATTTAGCATCCTTGTAAGAGAGCTGTCACTGTAGACTCTCAGCCAACAACCACAACCCTTGCCAGGGTGACCCACAAAAGTCACTTAATTATCCTGTGCCTAACCCTCGGGTAGCTTGGCACAAAAACACTCAAGCTTAACTTAGAGGCAATTTGTAAAGTATTTATGCCACACACAAACAGTAATAAAGTGAAAACACAACACCACAAATGTGCAACTCCAATTTAGAAACATAAAATAACATTCGATAAATAAAACAAGACCAAAATGAGAAAAATCTAATCACCACAATAACACCAAGAAGCAGAAAGCGCTGACTGTGGATATCTGGTCACGCTACACCAGTACAAAGTCACAAGTTCAGAATGACCATGATGTAGTGCGGGCCAGATACAGGGACCAGGTTAGTCCAGCTGAAAAAATTACCTTCTCAAAGTCTGGTGAACAGAGATAAAAACTTTAGGATTTCACAGGAAGAGTTCAACTGATGCCAGTCAAGGGTCCAGGACCTGGGAGGGAACTCTTGGGGATCAGGAACTCACTCCAGTAGAGTCAAGCAGGGCTCAGACAGGTCCAGTTGCAGGTCGAGGCCTCTGGAACCTGTTGTGTCCCTGTATCTCAGAACAGGAGGCTAGCCAACTGATCCTTCTAACTATTCTGGTAGTCGTGGGTTCAAGGAGATGGCCTTCTCTCCTTCAAGTACAGTACCAAGGCAGGCCTCAAGCAGCAGGAGAGTCCTCTGGTAGCAGCAGGGCAGTCCTGTGGAGCACAAGGCAGCCCTTCTATGGTCTTGCGCAGGGACAGGAGTGTACTGAAGAGTTGGTCTGAGGGTCCACAATTTACACGTGGTGTCAGGTTTGAGGTGGAAGAAACTTCTGGAGATTTTTCCCTACAGTTGGCTCTGGAATTTATTTTCTCCCTGCCCACGCTCTTTGGTGCCTCGAGTGATACATGGCTAGTATGAAGTCCCTTGTGCATGTGCAAAGGCAGTTCCTTTGAAATGCAAGTGGGCCATGCCCTCTCATCCCGCCAATGTCTAGTCCTGATTTATGTCACTCTCTGGGAGGCATACACAAAGGCCAACTGCCATGCTAATCACAACCATGTGACTCAGGATGCAGGCTGTAGGCACCAAATGGTTAGGACAAGAAAATGGTCAATTTCTGAAAGCCGCATTTTCAAAATTATGACTTAAAATCCGACTTTACTTTTAAAAGAGATTTAGAGACCAAATATGACACTTCTACCTGTAACCAAACAAAAGTTATTACTGAATAAATGTAATAAGGTAACCTAATGTTACCCTGTGGGAGAGGTAGGCCTCACAGTAGTGAAAAATTATTTTGTGTTTTTTTTTACCACCAGTTCATGTACACATGTACAACTAAAAAGTACATGTCCAACCTTTTAAATACAATGCACCCTGCCTGATGGACTGTTTAGGGCCTAACTTAGGGGTAACATATGTAATAAAAGGGAGTTTTATGCCTGGCAAAGAAGATAGTTTGCCAGGGCGAGTTGGCAGTGTAAAACTGCATACTAGCATCAATGGCAGGTCTCAGGTGTGTTTTAAAAGGCTATTTAACTGAGTGGCACAACAAGTGCTGCAGTCCCACTAGGAGCATTTAATTTACAGCCACTTTACTAGGGACTTAAAAGTAAATTAAATGTGCCAATTAGGTGTTGGCCAATTTTACCATGTTTCAGAAATTGAGCACAAGCACTGTACAACTGGTTAGCAGTGGTAATGTACAGAGTCCTAAGGCCAACAAAAACGAATTTCAGAAAAACAGGCGAGGTGAAGGATTAATGTTTGGCTTGACCCTGCAAAGAGGGCCAAGTCCAACACGTCAGTATGCCCTCAAACAAATAAGAAGCCTGCTTGAACACTGCATTTACTGCAAACAGTGCATGCACTGTTTGGTTTAGTGGTGCTACAACACACCAGACACAAACAGAAATCCTGACTGCTAAACTTCACTACCCCTAAAAGTCATGGGAGTTCAGTGAGCTCACGGTAGTGTGTGGATCCCATGCCTCCAAGTGTACTGGGCAGACATACTTCAAGGATTCCCCCACTGCCTTCAGACCCAAAGTCCCAGGAGAAGTAACTGGGGGACAGATGGGTAGGCCCTGAAACCTGGAGCTGATGGGACTGCCCTCTGAGCAGGAAGTTCAAGCCTTTTCTGATCCAGTGCTTACTAAAGATGGCAGAAAACTAGCACTTTAGAGAAGCACAATATGAGCCACCTCCAGGAGATTGGGCTCAAGATCACACAGGCACACACAGCTTCTCTGACTGCGAGTGGTGCCTGTTGCATGCACATAACGTTTATTTTAGATCAAAACAGGACCTCACATTTAAGAAATGGGAGGGTGTAACATATTATTTGCAGTGATGTTAGTGAGCTGCTGCTGTGCTACAATATTAAAAACACACATCACTATCTCTCAATATGTGATATAAACACATTTAGAATTTGGGTGAGTGCACCAGTAGTGACCTGGCCACAGAGGGCAAGGAGGAGCTGAAACTGGATCATAAATTCAAAGCTGTTCTGAATAGAGCCCCCCAAAATACATTTGGCCCAAGGCCCCCAAAATCATTCCGATGTCCCTGGTCCACCCAGAGAGGTCCTGCAGGGTACAAGGACTCCAGGGATGGATCTGTGGTTTAACTTGTTGCATCTTTGTGTCTCCCTCTTCAGTGTCCTCACCCCTGAAATCTGCCCCCCAGCCTCTGTCCAACACGCGCACCCTGGCCCAGGCTGCAGCCGCTGCTGCTGTGGCCCCTGAGGCCGGCAAGTGCCCCTTCGTGGCGACTGAACTGAGCCAGGAGAGGAGCAGTGTGGTCCAGCGAGCAGGCCCCGAGGTGCAGGAGGACGTCAAGCCCTACAGGGCGGGTAAGGATGCTCATGTCTGGCACGATTTCTGCACGAGGCATTCGTACACCCTGCACGTGCTGTTCATACACCTGGCATGGGCCGCTCATACACCCTGCACGCTGTTCATACACCCAGCATGTGACGGTCATACACTGCACATGCCGTTCATACACCCTGAATGCGCTGTTCATACACCCAGCATGTGGTGGTCATACACTGTACATGCCATTCATACACACTGCACTTACCGATCATACACCCTGCATGTGTTGTTCATACACCTGGCATGTGACGGTCATACACTGCACATGCCGTTCATGCACCCTGCACACACCATTCATACACCCTGCACATGCCGTTCATACACCTTGCACACGCTGTTCATACACCCGGCAAGTGCTGTTCATACGCCCGGCATGTGATGGTCATACACTGCACATGCCGTTCACACACCCTGCACACTTACTGCACCATGCCATTCATACACCCTGCACACGCCCTTCATGCATCCCACACACTTACTGCACATGCCATCCATACACCCAGCATACTTCCTATAACTTTACTTCTCCCCATTTCTTCTGCTTTCTCATTCTGCAGCACACATGGAAAGGGGAACACATCTCCATGGCTTGTTCTTGTGCAGGAAGGTGCCCCTTCCTGCCAAAAACCAATCCTGCATGCAACGTAGGCACTCGTGCACCACGGCGCAAGGCTGCCTGCATTGGCTCAAAGCTGCTGAAACTGCGCCAGCGCACTGGGAGGGGACAGGAATGCACCATATTGCATAAATACTGCATTGCTGCTGTTTCACTGTGGCGTAGGGCAGCGCAGCACGGTGACTTGCAGCGTTGCCCTATGCGAAAGCCCTGTCAATGAGAGCCTAGAACTTTAGGGTACTGAAGAGCAGTATATGAGGGTAGGGTAAGCTGGGCAGCATGTCCATCTCTGAGGGTTCACTGGAGCTTCCCACGTGGTGGGGGCATCTCTAGCAGATCATACGTCCCACCCCGTGCCATGGCGCCTAGCTGGCACACAGAGTCCACTGTGGCCCAGGAAGGCAGAGGAGCCCTTAGGCACCTCAGGGCAGGTAGAGGGACAGGTGCAACGGCGGAGTCTGAGGGAAGAGCTGGTCATGCCACGGGCAGCAGCTGGCACGGCGGGGCACAGCCTCTGGTGAGACCCCCTCAAGGGCTTGAGGTTTCATCACTGGGCGTGAGACCGGAGGACCCCCAGGAGAGGGGCTGGGCCACGCCCCAGAAACACCCCTGACATGACAACATGTCTTTGCTGTCCCAAGTGTCACTGTCATGTGCTGTACTCACAGGAGAGTGTATATTCACTGTACCATGTGTCACTTTCACATGTTTACTGACATGAATGCCCACAAGAGTCACAGTCACGTTACACTCACATGACAGTGCCAATTCACTGTAACATGCGTCAGATGTACATGCCTCACTCACATTACAATGCACCTAAACTGTACCACGTGTCACACTCACATGACTGCTCACAACTGTCACAGTGACATGTTACACTCACATAACTGTGCATATTCACTCTATCATGTGTCATGGTCGCATGCCCCACTCAAGTTACAGCGCTCCTTCACTCTCCCATGTGTCACATGCACATGCTCCACTCACATGACATTGCACCTTCACTGTACCATGTCTCATGCACAAGCTCCACTCGCATGATGATACATCTTCACTGTAACGTGTCACGCGTACATGGTTCATTCACATGACAATGCCTCTTCACTGTAACATGTCACATGTACATGCTTCACTCGCATCACTGCACCATTCACTGTATTATCTTACACACACACATGCTCAACTCGCATGGCAGCGTTCCTTCACTCTGCCATGTGTCACATGTACATGCTTCAATTGCATGACAATGCCTCTTCACTGTAACATGTCACATGTACATGCTTCACTTGCATGACTGCACCATTCACTGTATAGTGTCACACACACATGCGCCACTCGCATGGCAATGCCTCTTCACTGTAACATGACATGTACATGCTCTACTCATGTTATAGTGCACCTTCACTGTACCATGCGTCAGTCACATGCTCCAATCACGTGACATTGACCCTTAAGTGCTCCAAGCTCACAGTCATATGCTTCACTCACGGGACAATGCACCTTCGCGGTGTCCTGTGTAACATTAACAAGCTGCACTCACGTGACAGTGCATGCTCACCGTCCCATGTGTCGCATGAGTATGCACCAACCACACAATGTTGGATTGAAGCCACAATTGTGATCAGTCTTGGTGCACAGGGCACTGTGGGGGGAGCGCTGTCTCCTCGGAGTCCCTGTCTGTGTGGTATTTCCTCTCACCGTGTAGGTGTTTCAACCCTGTTTCTAGATGTGGGGTCTGTTTCAGGCTACAATTCACCCTCGTCACCAGCAGCATCGCAGCTCAGCTCTTCTGACAGTGCAAACTCTGCATTTTGTTTCACAGGGATGTGATCTGAGGAGCGCTCCAGAAATGATTCTCCCAAAAGATATATAGTAATTATGGTGCCACCAGCACCGGTGCTTAATTTGTGCCGGTGTTGGCCGACGATAAGCGCAGGTACACATTTTGGGGACTGGGACTTAATTTTCATCATAAGACACTGACCCAGCACAAGAGAGAAAAAAGGCAGAGAAGGGAGACAGGCGGAGGTTGAGAAAGATAGAAAGATACAAAACAGTGACAAAGGTAGAAAGCAGGTATGAAAAAGAACCAGGAATACTGAGATAAAGCTGCAGAGAGCAAACTACAGCAACCTTGAAGTAAGCGTACTGCATTTACCAGGATGCAATGGGGTGAACTGTGCTGGGATGAGAGGCAGTGTGTTCCCTCCCACCATGTGTATAAAAAGCTGCAGAGAGTGTCTGGTGGCGTTGAACAAAGGCATGAGGTGGAATCCAGACTAGGCAGCCTGGGTGTTCAACCCCTCTGGTATGTGGCAGCACCAGCGGCAAGCTTTAAGAACTTTGGACCCCATCATTTAGTTTTTTTTTAACATATTAAGCACTGGGCCCTCAACCAAAGGAAGTCACACCCCTGCAGGGTTCAGCCATACTTTATATCTGTAGGTCAGAAAAAGTGAAACGCTTCAGGGGCCCAGACATCCCTGGGGCCCAGACTCCTACAAATATTTCACGGGTATCTGCCATTGCACATGCTTTCACCAATTTCTCTTCCTATTTCCCCCACAGACGCCCTGAGTTCTCTAATTCTGGAGGTTCAGTCGAGCCTGAAGAACAAGTTTCTAAGACCAGCTCCGTCCAAGGTGAACCTGGGCACCGGCGTCCCCCTGACTCCCACCCACCTGCTGAAAGAGAACCTGAGAGGTAAGCTACCATGTGCCACCCTGGGCACTGTGTTCCCCTGGTCCACATCCACCACCTGATGGACAGCCTGAGAGGTAAGCGACTATGTGTGACCCTGGGCACTGAGGTCCCCTGGTCCACATCCACCATCTGATGGACAGCGTGAGAGGTAAGGGACCATGTGTGACCCTGGGCACTGGGGTCCCCCGGTCCACATCCACAATCCGATGGACACCCTGAGAGGTAAGCGACCATGTGTGACCCTGGGCACTGAGGTCCCCTGGTCCACATCCACCATCTGATGGACAGCGTGAGAGGTAAGGGACCATGTGTGACCCTGGGCACTGGGGTCCCCCGGTCCACATCCACCATCCGATGGACACCCTGAGAGGTAAGTGACCCTGGGCACTGAGGTACCCTGAGAGGTAAGGGACCATGTGTGACCCTGGGCACTGAGGTTCCCTGGTCCACATCCACCATCTGATGGACAGCCTGAGAGGTAAGGGACCATGTGTGACCCTGGGCACTGGGGTCCCCCGGTCCACATCCACCATCCGATGGACACCCTGAGAGGTAAGCGACCATGTGTGACCCTGGGCACTGAGGTACCCTGAGAGGTAAGGGACCATGTGTGACCCTGGGCACTGAGGTCCCCTGGCCCACATCCACCATCTGATGGACAGCCTGAGAGGTAAGGGACCATGTGTGACCCTAGGCACTGGGGTCCCCCGGTCCACATCCACCATCCGATGGACACCCTGAGAGGTAAGCGACCATGTGTGACCCTGGGCACTGAGGTCCCCTGGTCCATGTCCACCATTTGATGGACACCCTGAGAGGTAAGTGACCATGTGTGACCCTGGGCACTGAGGTCCCCTAAGAGGTAAGCGACCATGTGTGACCCTGGGCACTGGGGTCCCCTGGTCCACATCCATCATTTGATGAACAGCTTCAGAGGTAAGCAACCACGTGGGACCCTGGGCAATGCGGTCCCCTGGTCCACATCCACCATCCGATGGACACCCTGAGAGGTAAGGGACCATGTGTGACCCTGGGCTCCCCTAGTCTACACTGACCTGCTGATAGAGCACCGGAGAGGTAAGTGACTGTGTGACCCTGGGCACTGGGGTTCCAGGGATCACCACCCACCTGCAGGTTAATATCGCGAGGGGGGTCACCGTGTGAACCTGCAACAAGAAGCTGCGAACAAGGTAATTATTAAACATAATATTTGTGAGATCAATTCAAAATCTAGTAAACATAACATCTATTCATAAGGGCATACACTGAGCACAAACAAATACAATAAATAAGAAAGAAAAAAGAAAACTGGAGGTACAAAATGGGGACTGTTTACTAACCCAGCAAATGAAGAAAAGACAGAACGAATGACAAACATGAAAAAACTAGGGGGTTGTAAATGTTCTAGCACACAACACTAGTGTGACCTGGTATAGTTCAAGGAACAGTCAGTGGTAGGGATCATGTCAGTGTGGATCCACTCTCGCAATCGAGTGTCCTGTGATAGGTCAGTTGGTGACAAGATCCCTCATATGAGGGCAAACAGTCTTGTTACTGAAGAGGCAAGGACCGGAGAGGTGTTGACGTTTCGGCCTTGTTATCGTTAATATGTGAGGCCTTCCTCAGGACAGTGCTCAGAGTTATTGAAACCCTGTTGTTTTTGTGAATGCTGAGTGGAAAACTGCAGTGATCTGACAGCACTGTTTCTCTAAAAGGGTAATAAACACTGCATTTTTTAGGGATGGATTAATCCTTCTGATATGCTGTTCCGAAGTGCTGGTTGTGAATACATCAGTACCAAGTACTTTAACACCACCCCCTACATATTTCATGTGATTAATTTTGTCATTTTTTTTGTTTTTTTTAATTGTGTTAGTAAAGAGTCCCTTTTTGTATGTTCGGTTGTCCAAAAAACATTCTTTTTTATTGTATTTATTTGTTTGTATCCTGTATATGCCCTTATGCAAAGATGTTATACTCAGAAGAATTTGAACTGATCTCACAAATGGTATATCGAATGATTCCCTTGTTCGCACCTTATTACGGTTGTGTACATTTGGCAGAGCTCACAAGGGGTTATTGGGTCGCCCTTATTGGTTCTTGCTGCAGGAACCTGGACACTGGGGTCCCCTTGGTCTCCACCCACCTCCTGCTGGAGAACCTGAAGTGGCGAGTGGCCCTGTGTGACCCTGGGCACCAACTCCAGGTCCCCGCCGCCACGCACCTGAGACAGGAGAACTTGAAACCACCACACTGTGTGATCCTGGGCACAGATGAGTTTCAAGATGAACCCCAAGCAATCACTGTAGTACATGGTGTGCAGTATCCAAACATAAGTAAACAAGGCATTCTCTCACCCGAGGCCTGCACCGGAGCCCAGGTAAAGGTGTAAATGAGCCCAGGATCTTTTACGGTGCGATCTATAAACAAAACAGTTCTTTTGGGTAAATTCTTGTGTTGGGGGCGCTGTGTCTTGCTCCCCGATAATTAAGCTAGAGGTATAAGGTATAGAAGAGACACAGAGTAAGGTCTCGGGAGTGTGTGTGAAACTCCTTGACATGTAAAAGATTTTGGATCCATACGTGCTGACTTATGAGCACTCCCTCACGAAGACTCTGGGATAATAGTGTGTTGCTCCCGTCACATGATTCACACTACTCTTTCTCTATTGATCGTACATTATCTTGAAGAGTTTTACTTGATTAGGATAAGCCATCTATTCATGTTAACACCTTACTTATATTTTGCCCTGAGGAAGTCAAAGAGATTAATTTCTTGGAGACGAAACACGTGTTGGCTGTTGGATTTTGTTGTGATGACCACATATGGAATCTTTCTGATGTGATAAACATGTATGAAAACCTCGTACAAGAATAAAGACACTGAACTTTAACTCTGTTTGGATTATATATTGATTTTTCAAAGACCAAGAACCTAACTGTACAGACTCTTATCTTATTTCATACGAGTGCCCTGGCCTTTTGAATCATTGAGTAAAGGGTGTTGCCTCTAGGAGCCTCTGTGAGCTGAGGTTGTGGGTGGGGATCATTGCTCTGGACTGAGGCCGAAGGCAGTGCCAGCCTCTCACAGCGCCTGTCAGTGGGTCATAAGGTGCCCAGGATACGTGCCCATTCAGTCCTTGGCCTCTCACACACATCAATGGTCACGTGCACTGACTGTAATCATGATCCTGCATGAGAGAGGGTGAGGCAGGGCCACTGCTGTGGGAATACTGACAAAGCGCAAGTAAAAGTAAGTGCAGTTCTTGAAAGTGCTGTTCTTGAAAGTGCGTGGGTTTGTGTGTAGGGACCCCCGAAGTGAAGGAGAGGCGAGGAACTGCATTCCAAAGAGTAAAAAGAGGCTGCTGAAGAGGAAAGAGACAAATGTGAGGCAGGAGGTGGAGGGTTCCAGAAAGATGCGGGGAGAAAAGGGGTTTAAGTGTCCAACAGAGTGAGAGAGGAAAGAGCTAGAATTGAAGAAAGGTGGTGACCGAGACATTCCGAACACCCCCCCCACAGACCTTATTATGCATCATTCAGTCTCATATTTGTTTAATATTTTCAACTGTAATTATTCTTAACAAAATCATATTTGTTACTCATTTATCTGCTAGTGCTAACAAGCATGTGCAAAGCTAATGGCTGTGGCTCGTTTCAGGTGCACGTCCCTTAAGCTGTGATATGTCTGGATGCAATAACAGAAAGCTCACAGAGGCTCCTGGTTGGGAGGTACGCTACTGAAAGCACAGGATTTTAGGTTACTGGTTTTGGATTAAGCCACGCCCTTTATTATGCAGGACACACCTCTTGGAAATGATTCCTAGTTAGACTTCTTTGGACCGCCCCCAGTTTTGTCATCAAGAGGGTGTCATTCAGCCAGAAGGCACTTCAGGGATTCTGACTGCCTGATGGAGACACCTCCCACAATCCTAGCTCTCCCCAGGCACTATCATTCTACTGGTAGGTGCCCCATCAATTCTAACCCATACAGGGGTCCATCCATGTGCTGAAGAGACACACCCAGAGCCTAATGCCTGGCATCAAGGCGCTGTAGTGTATGATCACCTGGCCTGAGTTGGAGGTCGCAGCTCATTTCTGATTTTTGCCTCGCAGGTGTTGGGGCCTTCGGCTATGATGAGTTCTTCACCCGCAGGATCGACGTCAAGAAGCGAGACCATACCTACCGGCTCTTCAAGACGGTGAACCGCCGGGCAGATGCCTACCCTTACGCCGAGGACTACTCAGACCTACACAGTGAGAAAAAGGAGGTCTCCGTCTGGTGCAGCAACGACTACCTGGGCATGAGCCGGCACCCAAGCGTGCTGCGGGCCATCTCGTGAGTACCCAGGGCTGAGGGGCCTTCAGCATGTAGGGGTGATGATTGTAGAAGCCTAAAATCAACAAGTACGCAGCAGGTGTTCAAAGTAAAATACTTATCAAGCTTGCTGCAGAGTGAGGCCAGACTCACTCAGAGACTAACCGGCACACTGCAATTTTACAGGGCTTTTTATTAGGGGTGGGCAGAACTTGCAGAATTACATAAGAACCATGCGAGCTCTGCACAGTCCCGCCAATGGGCAGAAATATGCATGTCGTGCTGCTCGAGCAGATCATTAGCACCAGTAGTGTGAGCAGCACTGAAAAATCAATGTGAACGGCGCCATGTGGGGCACAAGATCGCGCGGCCATTCTAGATCAGTCTGCAGCATCTGAAGTGGAAAATCTACTTGAATCGCAGCAACTCCACATAAGAAGCAGTCTTCGCAACCACCCATGTTGTAAAATGGCAACTGGAGATGCCAAATTTTGCTCCCACTTGCATTTCTGGAGCCTCGCAAGAAAGAATTTTGCCACGCAGAGATTGGCAGAATCTGGCCTGAACTCTGCATTACCAGAGTAACGCAGGGGTGCAAAATTCCACCAGTTCTGCAGGTGGAATGAAACACTCCGTCACCCCTAGTTTTTAAACCTTCTAGGACATCTTTCTATATTAACACAGCCACTGGGGCCTTTCCTCGCCATAAGGTCATGGTGGTTACCAAGCACTTCATCCAATCAAAATTGGAGACACTCATCAAACTATATTTGGGCATGATATTACAAAATGTGCACCTGTAGCAAAGCAGTAGGATGACTGGTAGGCATATAACTCTTGATTTCCAATATTTTTCAAAACCTTGTAGGTCCAATAAGCAGGTTAACCAAGCTGTGGACATTTTGCAAACTCTTTATTAGGTGTCACAGAATAGGCCTCAAAGAAGATGGAGTCCACACTGAGGACATGTCCTGGCACAGGCCCCTAGACTCTTCAAGGTGGCAGCCTTGGATGAAAGGTATAAGCCCCCCAGTAAGTCTTCGGGCTGTCATTCCCACAAGGACACTGGTCTCTCACAGCATCTCCCAGCCTGCGGACAGTCCTGTCCACCTCTACAGACCCTCAAATCCAGGGCACCGAAGAAGGGGCCTTCAATACTGGGGCTCAGATGAGATTAAGCCGAGAGAGATGGCTTCCGCCTGCTGGTCTCAGATGAGGGGAGCTGTCTAATCCTTGAAGAAAGGGGGACGGGCTCCGCCCCTCCTTCAACCAACAACCACTGTACTCTAGTTTGAGCCTTCTGCGGTATGTCTGGTTAATAGGCTCAGGGATGCCCATGGTGACCAAGGGGAGAACAGCCCTTCGCCCCCTCTGACTCAGGGTGTAGCTGTGCCCTCTGGCACTGTTATGTGTCTTCTGGGAGGAGCTGTAAAGTGCCTGTTGTTGCTTCAGAGCTGGGATGTCAGGTGTAGGGAATGAACGCTTGCACTTTTCAGCCTCTGCCCACCACTGACTGTCCTGTCTCTTTCTCAGGGAGACCCTGGAGCAGCACGGAGCCGGAGCCGGCGGAACGCGCAACATCTCTGGCACCAGCCGGTTCCACGTGGACCTGGAGTGCGAGCTGGCCGACCTGCACCAGAAGGATGCCGCCCTGCTGTTCTCCTCCTGCTTTGTGGCAAACGATTCCACACTCTTCACCCTGGCCAAGATGCTCCCAGGTGCGCCCTTCCAACGGGTGGGTGCAGTGGGTGGAACTGGCAGGGCCCTTCAGCTGACCACGAGTGGGACCCCGTAGAGGCCAAGCTAAGCACACCGGGATCTCCACCGCTGGCATACTCAGTCACTGCACCACCCAGATCCTCCTGTGGGAGTCAGTGGCTGGCTCGTGAACCGTTCTTCAGGGGTGCGGCTTCCTGTGGTAGACCTGGGTGGCTGCTGTGGCACGTACCGTGTGGTGGCTGAATGTTGGGATCTCTGTTGAGCTTCCTTTTTTCCCCCCTCAGTGGGTGGGTAAATGTTGGCTTTTAGATCGACTGACACCCACCTGACTTCTTTCTCAGGCTGCGAGATCTACTCGGACGCTGGGAACCATGCCTCCATGATCCAGGGGATCCGGAACAGCGGGGTGCCCAAGTACGTGTTCCGCCACAATGACCCGGTGCACCTGGAGGAGCTGCTGCGGAGCTCGGACCCCCAGAAACCCAAGATCGTCGCCTTTGAGACGGTGCACTCTATGGACGGTAAGCCCAAGCCACGTGTGATCTTGTGCAAGCTGCATGTCACCAAAGGGTAGGAGGGAGGGGCTGCACATGGTTAACAAAGGGCAGGAGGGAGGGGCAGCACACGGACAACAAAGGGTCGGAGGGAGGGGCAGATATGAACAATGGAGGGCACTGGCAGGGGCAGCACAGACAACAAAGGGTCGGAGGGAGGGGCAGATATGAACAATGGAGGGCACTGGCAGGGGCAACAAGCTGACAACAAAGGGTAGGAGGGAGGGGCAGGTATGAACAATGGAGGGCACTGGCAGGGGCAACAAGCTGACAACAAAGGGTCGGAGGGAGGGGCAGATATGAACAATGGAGGGCACTGGCAGGGGCAACAAGCTGACAACAAAGGGTAGGAGGGAGGGGCAGGTGTGAACAAAGGAGGGCACTGGCAGGGGCAACAAGCTGACAACAAAGGGTAGGAGGGAGGGGCAGGTGTGAACAAAGGAGGGCACTCGCAGGGGCAACAAGCTGACAACAAAGGGTAGGAGGGAGGGGCAGGTGTGAACAATGGAGGGCACTGGCAGGGGCAACAAGCTGACAACAAAGGGTAGGAGGGAGGGGCAGGTGTGAACAATGGAGGGCACTGGCAGGGGCAACAAGCTGACAACAAAGGGTAGGAGGGAGGGGCAGGTGTGAACAAAGGAGGGCACTGGCAGGGGCAGCACAGACAACAAAGGGTCGGAGGGAGGGGCAGATATGAACAATGGAGGGCACTGGCAGGGGTTACAAGCTGACAACAAAGGGTAGGAGGGAGGGGCCGGTATGAACAATGGAGGGCACTGGCAGGGGCAACAAGCTGACAACAAAGGGTAGGAGGGAGGGGCAGGTATGAACAAAGGAGGGCACTGGCAGGGGCAACAAGCTGACAACAAAGGGTAGGAGGGAGGGGCAGGTGTGAACAAAGGAGGGCACTGGCAGGGGCAACAAGCTGACAACAAAGGGTAGGAGGGAGGGGCAGGTGTGAACAATGGAGGGCACTGGCAGGGGCAACAAGCTGACAACAAAGGGTAGGAGGGAGGGGCAGGTGTGAACAAAGGAGGGCACTGGCAGGGGCAGCACAGACAACAAAGGGTCGGAGGGAGGGGCAGATATGAACAATGGAGGGCACTGGCAGGGGCAACAAGCTGACAACAAAGGGTCGGAGGGAGGGGCAGATATGAACAATGGAGGGCACTGGCAGGGGCAACAAGCTGACAACAAAGGGTCGGAGGGAGGGGCAGATATGAACAATGGAGGGCACTGGCAGGGGCAGGAAGCTGACAAGAGACGGCGGGAGCAGGGCAAGAGCCTGTGGCCCCCGGCACTGGCTGGAGCGCGCGGTGGAGAGTGGCCGCCTGCAGGGTTTGGGGCACAGCGCTATGCTAAAGGCCACCCGCGGGGGGGGGGGGGGTTGTTAGCCCGCAGCAGGAATGGGCGCAATGCCTAGTGCCAACCCACCATGCACGTGGCAGTGCTGTCTTGGCTCACGCAGTAAAAAAAAAAAAAAAAGAAATTCACTGGAAAAAAAACAACGTTCAAAGAGACGTAATATCATCTTTCCTCACATAAAAAAAGAGAAATTCACTGAAAAAAGGATAAAGTGATATTATAGTTAGGTTTGGTAATAAGATCTTGGCTTAGATTAAAACAGCTCTAGAAATTCATTGGAGACAACAAACGTGAAGTGACCCTATATGTAGGAGGGATAACGTTCTTAAAACTGACCTTTAAGAACCAAAAAAAACCACTGATTTACCAGTTATATTTCATGGAGTAAAGTATAACTTGCGCCTGCACGATGCACTGCTTATGACATCACTCATGACGTGTTCTATGACATCATGGGTAACACGACTGATGACATCTTACATTTCATCACTGATGACATCACTGATGACATCATCCAATGAATGTGACCTTGCTCTAGGCTTCTCATACCGGGAGCTGCCCCTCCACCCCGTTTCCCGCCACGGCTGTCGTGCCAAGGGCCGGAACCTTCCGCAGTCTCCCGGATCTGAAGGAGATCTGTGAGAGCAGCTACATGTAGGGAGATCACGCTCTTTTTAACTGGTATTCAAGTGCATAAGAAAGATAATGTCTCTGTAGACGTTAATGCGATCAGCAATTTATTAAACCTTGAATATCGCTCGAAAGAGTGTTTGATGATTATTCACCGTCACGAGATGTACCTGTTAAATACCTCACCTGACACAGGAGTTTAGTTCAACGGCTTCACATCTCTGCTTGTGCCACTGATGAGGCTTGCAAAACCAGGGCTTATGCACAACCCTCCGTAGTATGTAAAAATACCTTACGTGGATATTCCTGAAACCAGCATAATGGCATCCACCACTAGACCAACACTTAGAGTCATACGGCGACTAGAAGCGCTTGTGAGTCACCAGTGTATTACACGTTCTTCAACAATTAAGCACTGCAGACCTGGAAATAAATATCTGCAGCTTATAAATCTCTAGTTTATATAGGAATTGTCAGTAGCACTAAATTACAACTTTTTGACGAGAATAATCTATCGCAAGAATTAGCTTTCGTTTTTTCTAATATTTTTTGCAACATGATTTTGATTTAAGCCTGAACCCATCTGCAAAGTACGTCTACAAATCACATCAGCTGCGCTCTGTCCCTACCTTGTTTAAAAGAACTGCTGTGGGCACTTAAAAGTTTAGTGGTAGTTAAACCGCGCGCCATATAACTTTCACCACACAGAACCAAACTTGTCTCCAGCACAACATTACTTCTGTTTTGTACAAGCCAACATCTGCCGACAGCCAGCCTGCTCTGTGTGTGTTTGGGGGCCTTTTGCTAACTTATTTGCTTTCTAAAATCATCCAGGGGTTTATTGAGTAAGTTAAGGAGCAACAGGTTGGATGATGCAATCAGTGATGTCATCATGATGTAATTTGTGATGTCATGAATGATGTAATTTATCATGTCATGAGTGATGTAATATGTGATGTCATGAGCAATTTGTTTCGAGGTGCAAGTTATAGTTAGCTCATCGAGCTAGAACTGACAAATGTCAGTGTTTTTTCAATTTAAGTTTTTATGTCATTGCAACATTTAACTATGTCACTTCAAACTTTTTTTTGTGAATTTCAAGGTTTTTTTTATTTTTACGAAACCTAACATCATATTACCATACTTAACAAAAACGTCACTTTAACTGCAGATGGAAAAAAAAATATATATATATATATATATATATATATATATATATACATATATACACATATACACACATATATAGATAGATAGATATCCCAAAGCCATGCCTGCCTGCTGATCCGGTCCCTTTCTCTCCATTGGCACAGGTGCCATTTGTCCGCTCGAAGAGCTCTGCGATGTGGCCCACAAGTACGGAGCCATCACGTTCGTGGACGAGGTGCACGCCGTGGGACTGTATGGCACGCACGGAGCAGGGGTCGGGGAGCGTGATGGAGTCATGCATAAGATGGACATCATTTCTGGAACGCTGGGTAAGAACCAATCGCCTGTCGCGTTTGATCCCAGAGGTGGCTGGGCCAATAGCAACTGGTGCTGGGCAGGCCGGTGCCTTCCGAAGGGCGGTGCGGCTGGACCAGCATCAGTGCCCGGTGGGCACCACCTCAAAAGTCACAGATCCTGCTGCAGCCCTGCCAGGCTCCAAGAGGCAATAGCCTGTTGGCCAAATGCGCCAGTTCTTCATTAGGCCCATTCGCAGTGGCATAAAACCAGCAGAACTGGGAGCACAGTGACGGTTTAGGAAGCTAGCAGCTGAAAGACATATCAAGCAACCAGAGGCAGGTGGTTATCACACACTCATCATATAACATGCGGGATAAGACAACTATAATGTGCTTTACTCGAGACGAAGAGGCTAAGATGGGAAGACAGCTCTTCTAGAGAGGGAAAGATCATGACAGCAGTGCTGTGCTGTTCTAAAGATGGAGCTATGGTTCCAATACTGTGCTAGAAATCAAAGAACTGTGTTAATACTGTGCTCTGCAGAAGACAAGGTTTTTCGGATTTGTATACTGTGCTCTACTAGACACGAAAGATTTCAGACATCCTTACTGTGCAACAGATGAAGGGTTTCAGACGTCGATACTGTGCTCTACTAGAGACGAAAGATTTCAGACGAGTATACTGTGCTCTACTAGAGATGAAGAGTCTCAGGTGTGTATACTGTGCTCTGCTAGAGAGGAATGGTGTCAGACGTCTAGACTGTGCTCTGCTAGAGATAAAGGGTCTCAGACGTTTATACTGTGCTCTGCTAGCGATGAAGGGTTTCAGATGTCTATACTGCGCTCTGCTAGCGATTATAGGTCTCAGATGTCTATACCTCGCTTTGCTAGAGATGGAAGGGTCTCAGATGTCTATACTGTGGTCTGCTAGAGATGAATGGTTTCAGCTATCTATACTGCACTCTGCTAGAGATTATGGGTTTCAGACAACTATACTGTGCTATGCTAGAGATGAAGGGTCCAGGCGTCTATACTGCGCTCTGCTAGAGATGAAGGGTCTCAGACGTCTATAATGTGTCCTGCTAGAGATTAAGAGTTTCAGATGTCTATACTGCGCTCTGCTAGAGACGAAGGGTCCAGATGTCTATACTGTGCTCTGCTAGAAATTAATGGTTTCAGGTGTCTATACTGTGCTCTGCTATAGATTATGGGTCTCAGACATCTATACTGTGCTGTGCTAGAGATGAAGGGTCTCAGACATGTATGCTGTGCTCTGCTAGAGATGAAGGGTCTCAGACGAGAAGGGTTTCAGGTGTCTATACTGGTCTCTGCTAAAGATGAAGGGTCCAGACGTCTAAACTGACTCTGCTAGAGATGAAGGGTCTCAGATGTCTATACTGTGTTTTGCTAGAGATGAAGGGTCCAGATGTCTATACTGCGCCCTGCTATAGATTATGGGTCTCAGATGTCTATACTGTGCTCTGCTAGAGATGAAGGGTCTCAGACTTCTATACTGTGCTCTGCTAGAGATGAAGGGTCTCAGACTTCTATACTGTGCCCTGCTAAAGATGAAGGGTCTCAGACTTCTATACTGTGCTCTGCTAGAGATGAAGGGTCCAGACGTCTAAACCTCACTCTGCTTGAGAGGAAGGGTCTCAGACATCTATAGTGTGCTCTGGTAGAGATGAAGGGTTTCAGACATCTATGCTGCCTCTGCTAGAGATTAAGGGTTTCAGTCATCTATACTGCGATCTGCTAGAGATTATGGGTTTCAGACATCTATGCTGCGCTCTGCTAGAGATATGGGTTTCAGACATCTATACTGCGCTCTGCTAGAGATTATGGGTTTCAGACATCTATACTGTGCTCTGCTAGAGATGAAGGGTCCAGACATCTATACTGACTCTGCTAGAGATGAAGGGTCTCAGATGTCTATACTGTGTTTTGCTAGAGATGAAGGGTCTCAGATGTCTATACTGCGACCTGCTAGGGATGAAGGGTCTCAGACTTCTATACTGTGCTCTGCTAGAGATGAAGAGTCCAGACGTCTATACTACACTCTGCTAGAGATGAAGGGTCTCACTCTTCTATACTGTGCTATGCTAGAGATGAAGGGTCCAGACGTCTATACTGCGCTCTGCTACAGATGAAGGGTCTCAGATGTCTATACTGTGTTTTGCTAGAGATGAAGGGTCCAGATGTCTATACTGTGCTCTGCTATAGATTATGGGTCTCAGATGTCTATACTGCGCTCTGCTTGAGAGGAAGGGTCTCAGACTTCTATACTGTGCTCTGGTAGAGATGAAGGGTCCAAACAACTATACTGCGCTCTGCTAGAGATTATAGGTCTCAGATGTCTATACCTCGCTTTGCTAGAGATGGAAGGGTCTCAGATGTCTATACTGTGGTCTGCTAGAGATGAATGGTTTCAGCTATCTATACTGCACTCTGCTAGAGATTATGGGTTTCAGACAACTATACTGTGCTATGCTAGAGATGAAGGGTCCAGGCGTCTATACTGCGCTCTGCTAGAGATGAAGGGTCTCAGACGTCTATAATGTGTCCTGCTAGAGATTAAGAGTTTCAGATGTCTATACTGCGCTCTGCTAGAGACGAAGGGTCCAGATGTCTATACTGTGCTCTGCTAGAAATTAATGGTTTCAGGTGTCTATACTGTGCTCTGCTATAGATTATGGGTCTCAGACATCTATACTGTGCTGTGCTAGAGATGAAGGGTCTCAGACATGTATGCTGTGCTCTGCTAGAGATGAAGGGTCTCAGACGAGAAGGGTTTCAGGTGTCTATACTGGTCTCTGCTAAAGATGAAGGGTCCAGACGTCTAAACTGACTCTGCTAGAGATGAAGGGTCTCAGATGTCTATACTGTGTTTTGCTAGAGATGAAGGGTCCAGATGTCTATACTGCGCCCTGCTATAGATTATGGGTCTCAGATGTCTATACTGTGCTCTGCTAGAGATGAAGGGTCTCAGACTTCTATACTGTGCTCTGCTAGAGATGAAGGGTCTCAGACTTCTATACTGTGCCCTGCTAAAGATGAAGGGTCTCAGACTTCTATACTGTGCTCTGCTAGAGATGAAGGGTCCAGACGTCTAAACCTCACTCTGCTTGAGAGGAAGGGTCTCAGACATCTATAGTGTGCTCTGGTAGAGATGAAGGGTTTCAGACATCTATGCTGCCTCTGCTAGAGATTAAGGGTTTCAGTCATCTATACTGCGATCTGCTAGAGATTATGGGTTTCAGACATCTATGCTGCGCTCTGCTAGAGATATGGGTTTCAGACATCTATACTGCGCTCTGCTAGAGATTATGGGTTTCAGACATCTATACTGTGCTCTGCTAGAGATGAAGGGTCCAGACATCTATACTGACTCTGCTAGAGATGAAGGGTCTCAGATGTCTATACTGTGTTTTGCTAGAGATGAAGGGTCTCAGATGTCTATACTGCGACCTGCTAGGGATGAAGGGTCTCAGACTTCTATACTGTGCTCTGCTAGAGATGAAGAGTCCAGACGTCTATACTACACTCTGCTAGAGATGAAGGGTCTCACTCTTCTATACTGTGCTCTGCTAGAGATGAAGGGTCCAGACGTCTATACTGCGCTCTGCTACAGATGAAGGGTCTCAGATGTCTATACTGTGTTTTGCTAGAGATGAAGGGTCCAGATGTCTATACTGTGCTCTGCTATAGATTATGGGTCTCAGATGTCTATACTGCGCTCTGCTTGAGAGGAAGGGTCTCAGACTTCTATACTGTGCTCTGGTAGAGATGAAGGGTCCAAACAACTATACTGCGCTCTGCTAGAGATTATGGGTTTCAGACATCTATGCTGCGCTCTGCTAGAGATATGGGTTTCAGACATCTATACTGCGCTCTGCTAGAGATTATGGGTTTCAGACATCTATACTGTGCTCTGCTAGAGATGAAGGGTCCAGACATCTATACTGACTCTGCTAGAGATGAAGGGTCCCAGATGTCTATACTGTGTTTTGCTAGAGATGAAGGGTCTCAGATGTCTATACTGCGACCTGCTAGGGATGAAGGGTCTCAGACTTCTATACTGTGCTCTGCTACAGATGAAGAGTCCAGACGTCTATACTACACTCTGCTAGAGATGAAGGGTCTCACTCTTCTATACTGTGCTCTGCTAGAGATGAAGGGTCCAGACGTCTATACTGCGCTCTGCTACAGATGAAGGGTCTCAGATGTGTATACTGTGTTTTGCTAGAGATGAAGGGTCCAGATGTCTATACTGTGCTCTGCTATAGATTATGGGTCTCAGATGTCTATACTGCGCTCTGCTTGAGAGGAAGGGTCTCAGACGTCTATACTGTGCTCTGGTAGAGATGAAGGGTCCAAACATCTATACTGCGCTCTGCTAGAGATTATGGGTTTCAGACATCTATGCTGCGCTCTGCTAGAGATTATGGGTTTCAGACATCTATACTGCGCTCTGCTAGAGATTATGGGTTTCAGACATCTATGCTGCGCTCTGCTAGAGATATGGGTTTCAGACATCTATACTGCGCTGTGCTAGAGATTGTGGGTTTCAGACATCTATACTGTGCTCTGCTGGAGATGAAGGGTCTCAGATGTCTATACTGTGTTTTGCTAGAGATGAAGGGTTCAGATGTCTATACTGCGCTCTGCTAGAGATGAAGGGTCTCAGATGTCTATACTGCGCTCTGCTAGAGATGAAGGGTCTCACACTTCTATACTGTGCTCTGCTAGAGATGAAGGGTCTCAGATGTCTATACTGTGTTTTGCTAGAGATTATGGGTTTCAGACATCTTTGCTGGATCTGCTAGAGATATGGGTTTCAGACATCTATACTGCGCTCTGCTAGAAATTATGGGTTTCAGACATCTATACTGTGCTCTGCTAGAGATGAAGTGTCCAGACATCTATACTGACTCTGCTAGGGATGAAGGGTCTCAGATGTCTATACTGCGCTCTGCTAGAGATGAAGGGTCTCAGACTTCTATACTGTGCTCTGCTAGAGATGAAAGGTCCAGACGTCTATACCTCACTCTGCTAGAGATTATGGTCTCAGATATCTATACTGCGCTCTGCTAGAGATGAAGGGTATCAAACTTCTATACTGTGCTCTGCTAGAAATGAAGGGTCCAGACGTCTATACCTTGCTCTGCTAGAGATGAAGGGTCTCAGATGTCTATACTGTGTTTTGCTAGAGATGAAGGGTCTAGATGTCTATACTGCGCTCTGCTTGAGAGGAAGGGTCTCAGACGTCTATAGTGTGCTCTGCTAGAGACAAAGGCTCTCAGAAGCACTCTACAAGATGCAAGGCATCTCAGTGACAGTGCGTCAGCTCTGCAGCACTGGCTCCTGGCCCTGTGACTCCCTATCTGATGTCACAGAGGGACAGTGTACCCAGGGAGCCCTTTATCTGTCTGGGAGTCTGTGGGTGAGTGCATCACTGCAGGCAACCACACCCTGCTCACTGTCGAGCCTCAGAAAGGAATGCAAGAGTAAAGTGGAGCAGCCCTCGCCACCTACCGCACCCCCTACAACCACCTCATCATCTCACTCTCACAATGGCCCTCATTACAACCTCGGTGCTGAGGCAGTGGGCGCCAGAATACCACCAGTGCTGGTGGTTTTTCTGGCTCCCTATTTCGACTTTTCTGCTGGGCCAGCGGAAAAGTCACATCCACATTGCTGCTGGCTCGTAATAGAGCAGGCGGCAATGCTGATGTGCAGCGGGTGCAGTAGCACCCTTCGCCCATTTCACTGCCTGAAATTCAGGCAGTGAAATGCGCAATGGGGCTGTGCCTGGGGGCCCCTGCACTGCCCATGCCAAGTGCATGGGCAGTGCAGGGGACCCCAGGGGCACCCCAAGTCCCCCTTACCGCCAGCCTTTCCATGGCAGTGTTTACCACCGTGGCCAGGCTGGCGGTCTGGGACTCCACACAATAATAGCTGCCGGAACACCGCCAGCCTGTTGGCGGTTTTACCCCAAGCTCACCGCCGTTCGCCAGGGTCGTAATGAGGCCCAAATATCTGTAAATATGGAGAGGAGGACTGAGGGCACAGAGTGGCACTCTCCAGCTCTCACTCACTATAACCTGTAGTCACCTCTCGCGCAAGAGGGGTAGAGGGGAGAGTCAGTCAAAAGCCAGGAGGAGTTGGGGGAGGGAAATGAGAGTGTGAAGCGCTGACGAGCGCAGGGAGAGGCGGGCAGAGGGCAGTCCTGAGTTGTGGTTGCCCATTTCCCTTTAGATGGGTGCTGTGTATCATTAAACATCACTGCCTCTTCCACTCCACAGGGAAGGCCTTCGGCTGTGTCGGGGGCTACGTGGCCAGCACCGCAGCCCTCATCGACACGGTGCGCTCCTACGCCGCCGGCTTCATCTTCACCACCTCGCTGCCGCCCATGGTCCTGGCGGGCGCCCTGGAGTCAGTGCGGGTGCTGAAGAGTGAGGAGGGCCTGGCCCTGCGCCGAGCTCACCAACGCAATGTCAAGCACATGCGCCAGCTGCTGATGGACTCCGGCCTGCCCGTCATCAACTGCCCGAGCCACATCATCCCCATCCGGGTGAGTGAGACCGAGTGTGTCTGAGACGTGTGTAGGGAACGTGCAAACAAACCAACATTGCAATGACAGAGGGAGACATAAAGAACTTGCAATAGCTATACCAAGAAAAAGAATAACATAAGAAAACAGAAAAACTGAAGCTGAAGTGAACACAGAAGTGGAGTCAACAAGGGAGATAAACCCCCCTTGACTAATGTGGCTTCAAACAGTTTTAATGCAAACCAAAAATGTTCAAATACTGCACAAAAAGAGTCAGTTCACAGTGTATATTAGGCAACCCTTCACCTGCAAATGGATGAGAATGGATGCCAAGCAAGCACGGTCAAGGCCAATATATCTAGCACTGACTGCCAGCCTTTTGGTTTTGTCAATGCTTGTTTTATGAAGGTTTTTGCAAAATGTTATTGTTGAGGAACCTGACGCCCCCTCCCCAGTATTAAAAAAAAAAGACACACACATTACTACAGTAGTCCCTGGCACTAAAGGGATCTACTTTGTATGAGGAAGTACACCTTGTGAAAGGGCACAGTACGGCCACTAACACTTACAGTGCAGTTACTCATTCGTGGAAGTGAACTCATTCAGTGCCCCATGCTGTACTGTGTGGATGACAGACCAACAATTCAGCAGATAAACAGGGCTCACTTAAAGCGTATATATATATGTGTATATATATATATATATATATTTAAGCAAAATGTATTTTCTAATGCCAAACGTAAAAACAAGTCTTGGCAAAGCCCATAGGTTTTGCCTGCTGACCTGTTAGGTCTGCCAATGACTTCTAGGGATGTTGCGTAGCAACAGAAAAAAAGTACAACAGTTTTTTCTCATGCTACACAGCATCAGTAAAAAAGAAAAGCCAAAAAGGCTGAATGATGTGGCTTTTGTGTGGCGACTGCGTCACTACACCGGTGTGTGCATGCTTGATGATATATGTGAAAGCATGTGATCCCACGCATGCATGCCCCCGGGGAATGATGTGGGCACCCTCTGCTTTGATTGACTCTTTAGTGCAAAATCACTTTCTCCAATAAGGAGTGACTTGGCAACAGGTGGCACCTGCTGTGCCCTCCAAAACAGAATGGAGGAGTAGGTTGGAAAGAACCTGTATAGGAGTGTGTATGTGTGGGGGGGGGCTGATGAAGCATGAGGCACACAGCAATGGGAGGTAAACACATACAAGAGATGGAGCAACATAGAGCAGTGGGGGGAGGAGCAAACGAGAGGGCAAACAGCACACAAGGGAGAGAGCAACACAGTGCAGGGTTGGGCGGAAGCACACAACCGAGAGAGCAGCATAGGAGAGAGCACAACACGGAACCAGGTTAGCTTAGCAGGGGAGAATCAGGAGCAACGCTAAGTGCAGGGGGGGAAAGCCCAGGAGGAAGGATGCTGGAAAACACATGTACTTCGATGGACTGCTTCAGCAAAATGAAAAAAGTAGTTCCCTAAAAGTGACTAGTGGAAGGATGCAAGTTATCCAATCAAAACAATGGAAAAGAGGCAGTTCTGCATGGGAGGAATAAACACAAGAAAAGGAAGGGAAGCCAAAGAATTAAAAGTAGCTAAATAAGAGTGACAGTGAGGCCAACCAATGGTAAGTGATGGGCAGGCTGCAAGGCCCAGTAAATTCTTCGAAAGCCCACAAAATAAATTTCGTAATTAAAAGATTGTGCTGTCTGCTAGACAGGAGCTAATCAGTACAAAAAGTGGTTATATCAAAAACGGCCACCGGAGGGCAGCAGTTTACAATGAATTGAAACGGAATGACGCAATTATTCACCATTATTCAGGATTTGCCTGCCCGTAATCAGGGCCACTGGGATTATGCATCAGGAAAGGGACAACTCATGCGGCAGGGTTGAGTGAATTATGAGACACACAAAAACAAATTATGCGGCACAATGCAGCACATTCTGTAATTATAGAACTTAATTATTTTGACATTTTTAAACTTGGTGACACTGGGTGGACATTAGTTGTTACCCATTAGGACCAGTTTATCATTCAAATACAGCAAAAAACATAAGAAAAGTGACCAATCCAGCTTTCCACAAGGCCTCCCACTGCTTGGCAACACACGCTTCTATGCATTTAGTAACTTTTGAACCGTTTGAACTAGAAAAAATGTTTTTTTTGTTAAAATCTGCAGATTAGGCGACAGATGATCGATTATGTGGCAAATGCGGCAGAACTATAACAAAGCGGAAATCTCCGCAACGGCACAACCGCATAATTCCAGTGGACCTGCCCATAATGTAGGTTCACGTAAATATCACATGACACCCCCAAACAGTTGCACACAGGCTAATTTGGACACCAGTAATAATGGGGAACACAAGTCTATATCTAAGGAACTGTAAGTCTGGGAGTAAAAGAGTAAAAAGTAGAGCGAGGGAAGATGTGAAGCCCTGGGAAGCGCAAGGTATTATTGTTTTTTTACACCCTGCACATTAACGAGCAGACATTGCCATTTCCAAAGCACGTCCAGTTCTTTTTTTTAATAAAACAATAAAAAGAGGATGGTCTTCAGAGGTCCTTTGCTGCTGCACAAGACCCTGGCAGGCAGCCTTTACTTTCCTCTGTGCCCACAGTAGTCCCTGGCACTAAAGGGATCCACTTTCTATGAGCAAGCATGTGATACCATGGATGAGAAGCAGGGACGATGGATGAGAAGTAGGGATGATGGATGAGAGGTAGGGATGATGGATGAGAAGCAGGGAATAGAAGAGAAGCAGGGATGACGGATGGAAGTAGGGATGATGGATGAGACATAGGGATGATGGATGAGAAGTAGGGATGATGGAAGAGAAGCAGGGATGATGGATGACAAGTAGGGATGATGGATGAGACGTAGGGATGATGGATGAGAAGTAGGGATAATGTATGATGGATAAGAAGTAGGGATGATGTATGATGGATGAGAAGCAGGGATGATGAAAGAGAAGCAGGGATGACGGATGGAAGTAGGGATGATGGATGAGACGTAGGGATGATGGATGAGAAGTAGGGATGATGGAAGAGAAGCAGGGATGATGGATGAGAAGTAGGGATGATGGATGAGACGTAGGGATGATGGATGAGAAGTAGGGATGATGTTGATGGATGAGAAGTAGGGATGATGGATGACAAGTAGGGATGACGGATGGGAAGTAGGGATGATGTATGATAAGTAAGGATGATGGATGATGGATGAGAAGTAGGGATGATGGATGAGAAGTAAGGATGATGGAAGAGAAGCAGGGATGATGGATGAGAAGTAGGGATGATGGATGACAAGTAAGGATGATGGAAGAGAAGTAGGGATGATGGATGAGAAGTAAGGATGACGGATGATAAGTAGGGATGATGTATGATGGATGAGAAGCACGGACGATGGATGAGAAGTAGGGATGATGGATGAGAAGCAGGGACGATGGATGAGAAGTAGGGATGATGGATGAGAAGCAGGGACGATGGATGAGAAGTAGGGATGATGGATGAGAAGCAGGGACGATGGATGAGAAGTAGGGATAATGTATGATGGATGAGAAGTAGGGATGATGGATGAGACGTAGGGATGATGTAATGGATGAGAAGTAGGGATGATGGATGAGAAGTGGGGATGATGTATGAGAAGTAGGGATGATGTATGATAGATGAGAAGTAGTGATGATGTATGACGGATGAGAAATAGGGATGATGGAGAAGTAGGGATGATGGAGGAGAAGTAGGGATGATATATGATGGATGAGAAGCAGGGATGATGGATGAAAAGCAGGGATGATGGATGAAAAGCAGAGATGATCTATGATGGACGAGAAGTAGGGATGATGGAAGAGAAGTAGGGATGATGGACAAGAAGCAGGGATGATGGAGAAGTAGGGATGATGGATGAGAAGAATGGATGAGAAGTAGGAATGATAAGCAGGGATGATGGATGCGAAGCAGGGATGAGAAGTAGGGATAAGGGATGAGAAGTAGGAATTATGGATGAGAAGTAGGGATGATGAATGATGGATGAGAAACAGGGATGATGGATGAGAAGTAGGGATGATGGACAAGAAGCACGGATGATGGAGAAGCAGGGATGATGGATGAGAAGCCGGGATGAGAAGTAGGGATAAGGGATGAGAAGTAGGTATAAGGGATGAGAAGTAGGGATAAGGGATGAGAAGTAGGGATTATGGATAAGAAGTGAGGATTATGGATGAGAAGTAGGGATGATGGAAGAGAGGCAGGGGTGATGGATGAGAAGCAGGGATAATGGATGAGAAGTAGGGATGATGGATAAGAAGCAGGGATGATGGATAAGAAGCAGGGATGATGGATAAGAAGCAGGGATGATGGACAAGAAGCAGGGATGAGAAGTAGGGTTGAGGAGTGAGGAATAAGGATGTCCTAAAATGGATGCTGTACACAAGGCCCTCCCCAGCGCACAGCTCCAGGAGCAGAAACATGCCCCAGTCCAAACAAAGACATTTTCCAGGCAGACTTAGTTCCCTGTAATCCTGGACTCAAGACCAGAAGACAGTCAGCTACAGACCAGAAAATGCAGGACTCAAGACCAGAACACAGTCTGCTACAGAGCAGAAAATTCAGGACTCAAGACCAGAAGAAAGTCTGCTACAGAGCAGGAAATGCAGGACTGAAGACCAGAAGGCAGTCTGCTACAGAGAAGGAAATGCAGGACTGAAGGCCAGAAAGACCAGGAAATGCAGGACTGAAGACCGGAAGACAGTCTGCCACAGAGCAGAAAATGCAGGATTGAAGGCCGGAATACAGTCTGCTACAGATCAGGAAATGGCCTTCCCCTTTTCATTAAGAATTGAACCCTATTCGGTATTGCGATGATTGCCTCAGCAGGTATAAATAAAATATTATTCACTGTGTCTCTTCAAGCCTTATACAAGGAAAGGCAGGTGTGAGGTTAGTTCTTACACGAATACGCAGCCATCTCATTGCTTAATGAAACTACACCCAGAGCTAAATTAACTCTTGCGCAGTGAGTTCATCCTTTCCTAACGCGCTGCTGAGTCATAGGGTAGCTGGTTTCAAGAAGGCCTGCTCTCACAGAACAGCTGGGTTAAATAAAGCTTTATGGCAAATGAAGGCAAATTAACATTTTACTCCTAATAAAATGTCAACATAAACCAGCTTTCCTCTGGAAAGGCATTCTTGGTCTCTTGAAAGTGAAACTAGTCAGACTTGAGTAGTTTCTTGGACACACAAAGTCCCAGGCAGGAGTCTGAGTGAAGGAGCTCACTGCAGGTATTGTAACAGCTGTCTGCCTGGAGGGCTGGTGCCTTTATGTCTCTTCCCAGGTGTTGTGCTTCTTGTTCAAGAGAGATTAAGGTGCCTGGTAGTTGGGTCGAGTATGACCCTGCTACCAGGCACCTTAGAATAAGATAGCAAGCGTCAGGTCCAACTCAGGAAAGGCGTTTTCTATTTGATAACACAAACCACAGCAAACTTGAAACCCCTACTTTAAACTACCACCACTGGAGGAAGGATTTGAAATTTAAATCACTAGCTGGCCCATTTAAAAGGATAGATGTAAGGGTTGTTAACTGTCTGAGAGAGAACATACTGCAGAAAGCAGCCAACTTGCATAGTAGTGGACAAGTTACTTACCTTCGGCAACGCTCTTTCTGGTGGATACGGCAACAGCAGACTCTTCACCTTTGGAGTATCCCCAGGCGTCAGACTGGATCCAGAAGCATTACGCAGCATTGCGCCTGCGCGCGGGTCAGTGGCATCACGCGGCTTGGCGTCGACTTTGTTCCACCCCCGAAGTGACGAACGGAGCCGCCCCTGCATCTTGATCTCAGTGTCTTTCTTGGCTGTGTCCGCGCCCTCGGACACAGAGCCCAATATTAAACAGAGGTTCATTTCTTACCTTTTATAAGAAAAGATGGAGAGTGTCACCACAGATGAGGGTGGAGGGTTCGGTGAGGACAGTGAGAAATCTGCAGTTAGTGTTTTCACCAGAAAGGTAACTACAAAGGCAAGTGACTTGTTCTTCTAATGGATCATTTCTAACCCCAGATTCCTCTACTTCAGAAAAGATACAAAAATCACGCCCTTCCCTAGTCGAGAATCTCTAGAACGGCTTCGAAGAAGAGGCCTTGCAGGATCGAACTGGTGAAATGCCCTTCCGGTCAGACCTGGCTCGAGGCAGCAGTGGTTTGTGAACGCGGACATTGCTGCCTATGTCCAGAACAGGCACTGCACGTGCCAGCACAGTGAATGAAGCCTTGGCCTGGTGGAATGAGCCCTCAGTCCTTCCGGAGGCTGTTTCTGGCCAATGAGTAGGAGATTTTAATACAGAGGACTATCCTCCTTGAAAGAGTTCTCTTTTCAGCACAGCCTTGTCTTTCTTTGTTCCAGAGAACCCCACAAAAAGCCAGTTGTCAACCCAATGGTCTTTGGGGTGATTGACTTAAAAGCCTAAGGCACTTTTGGGGGGTCCAGGCAATGACGCCTATCCTCCTTTTTCGAAGAGTGAGACGAAGCAAATTCGTTGGGAGGGAGATGCATAGCCTATTGTGAAAAGGTTGTATGTCCTGGCAAAAAACAGCTCTGGTCCTCAACAGCTGTTTGTCCGGATAAAAGGTGGTGTAGGAAAGATGCACGGACAGCCTGAATCGCACTCACAGGTGGGGATGAAATAATCACAATAAGGAAAGCAGTCTTCAGAGCCAGACAACGCAAAGAACAGCTGTTTATCAGCTCAAAGGGAAAACACGACGAACCTAAGAACCACATTAAGACCCCACAAAGTGACTGGGGGGGAAACAAATGAGCCAACATTTTACAAATCTCCTTATACACTTGATTTAAATAAGGGTTCCTGGTCTGGTAAACAACCTCTAGTAGTGTCCACTGCAAGTCTTTGCTGGGCCGGGACAATGCATATAACAAGATGTCTGACAGTTCAGCTTGCAAAGGATCTGTACTGCAGACTCCACGCCAGGCCACAATTTTTGCCTGTTGCAGCATCGCTTGACAAGGTGTTGCCTATGAGAACCTGTGTCAGCCTCCCTTTCATAGATGGTAGGGAGGCCTTCAATGCCAGCAGAAAGGACAGACTGATGTGGAGTAAGGTTTCTAACAGAGCCCAGAGCCCACTGACCTCCACCTCTCCCAGATGTCTGTCCCAGGCTGCAGCGACACACTCGTCACCACCATCTGCTCTGGCTGGGGAACCAAGGGGGTCTGCTGCTGGTTCAAATGCGGTTCAGGACCCACCACTGCAGGACTTTTGCAGTCTCCTTCAAAACATGGATGGAGTCCAACAGGTTCACTCGGTGTTGAGCCCACTGAGACTTATGATCACAGTGCAAAGCCAACATATGCTACCTGGCAGAACCGACGAGCAGGAGGCCAATAGGCCAGGGGGTCTCAGCACTACCCTCACTGAGACGCAGGACACAGGCTGAAACATCAGGATCATAGCTTGAATGTCCTGGACTCGTCATGCCGGAGGGAGGGCCATGAATTACACCATGTCCAAGATGGCTCCAATTTAAGGGATCCTCTGTGAGAGAGTGAGGTGTGACTATGGAATGCTGATCGGGAACCCTAGCGACGTTAGGAGGTTCGGGCCATCTGCAGGTGGTCTAGGACTGGCTGTGGTGAGCTCAGCGGTCAGTCGTCAGGTAAGTGAAAAATGATATCCTCACTCTCTGAAGTTGTGCTACGACCGCAGACATCACTTTTGTGAACACCCTAGAGGCACTGGTGAGGCAAAAGGGAGCACGCCAAACTGAAAGTATTCCTACCCCAATCTGGACTACAGGCACCCCCTGTGGGCCTGCAGGGTGGGTACTTAAAAGAAGGTGTCCTGCATGTCCAAGACCACCATCCAGTCGCCCGGAACCAGGAGAGCTAGAACCTGAGCCAGAGTGAGAATCCTAAATTTGTCCTTCCGCAGAAAGGTGTTCAGAGGGTAGAGAACTAAACCAGGATGAAGGCCTGTGTCCTTTTTTTGTCACCAGAAAAGAGTAGGAGTAACAACCAACCACTATTTCTGAGGCCGTTATCCTCTCTGTGGTCCCTTCGGAGGGAGAGCCTGTACTTCTTGCAACAAGATGGGCAGGTGCTCCCCTGGCAGCGACTCTGACATAGGCGGAAGATGCAGTTGGTCAGACAGGAGTAGCACCGCTGAACTATCTGAAGGGCCTATCCATCCATGTGTTATATTTTGCCATCCTTTGGGGAAATGTCTGGTGCTGACTCTTAAACGATAGTTGCGCACTACTGAGGGCAAACTAAAGCAGTTCTGAGGTTGATGCCGCAGGGGTAGTGGACTCGGATGGTCGCTGCGCCGGATGGCCTGTACAATGTCTGCTTGATCTTCGCTCCTGACCCCGAAGTGACTGGGGTGCCTACTGCAGGTATCAGGGGCCTTGGTGCTGCCGGTACACCCACCTTCTGGAGTGCCCCCAAAAGGAATGAGACAGCTGACAGAACTGCCCAGCAGCAGTTGAGAGATCCAAGTAATTGCGGTGCGGCCCGAACCTCTTTGAAGCATTCCAGGGCTGAATCTGCCTTTTCGCCAAGTAGGTGAACTCAGTTGAAAAGTTTATCCATAATGGACGTCTTCCCCCAAAAATACATTGGATCTCAGCCATGCATGGCGACAGTCTGTGGTATCCAGGCCATATCAATTTACATATCTGGCCGCATCCTGCCCTTCTTGGATGGTTTGAGCCAGGGAGGCCAACATTCTACATGGAATGAGGGCAAGCTCCAAGCAGACACCTTAAGGCTAGGCTGGTTGATTAGAAAATCCACCTCCCAAATCTCTCCATTCTCTTTGACTGTGGGGGTTAATCACCCCCATCATCTCAACGGTTATAGATGATGGCTGGCTGACTTTGATGAGACAATAAACACCATTGGTACCGAGGTCCGAGACTGCAGGATCCTTCCTTCTGTGCCTTATGAGTATATCCGGACCCCCTTAGATACTGGAAGGGGACACCTCTCCCACCTTATTGTGGCAGGCTTCATCATGTGTGTCCCTTCCTCTGAGGTAGGTTGATACACGCTGCAGGACCAAGCCAAAGGTGGGAGTTTGAGATAATATGAAATAATAATTAACTCAGGATTTGTAAAGCGCAGAAAATCACCCATGAGGGTCTCAAAGCGCTGAATTGTAGGCACAGAGAAATTAAGAGATTTGCCGAGAATCACAGGATGTGGAGCCGACGCCGAGACTTGAATGTGGCTCTCCCAGTTCTGAAGTCGGCGGCTCAGGCTGTTACACCACATCCTCTCCCCAGCAAGAAAATATTTTCTGGATAGCATCTAGGATCCATTACTTAAAGGTACTTTATGGCTATACCCAAAGTAATGTTCTCTTTATTATCAGGTACCTATGATAAGTGATTCTCTCGGGATATCCCTGTATGTAATGCTATCCATGCACTAACATGAGGTTAAGCACTTCTCACTTGCAGACACCTTCTCCCATCCAAGCACACATTTCCAAGCAGCCAATGTGACAGAATCAGATGCCACCCAGTGGTTCTCTTCTAAAAACAATCCCCTTGTTCACTGATAGTTCTAGGTTGAAAAACGTTTTTAGAAGAAAAACACTTGCCAACAGCAGATAAAAAGTAGGGGTGGAGCTCCAGATCCGCGTAGGCAGGCGCGGAAAGAAAAGAACTGATGACGTATGTGGGGTGATTGCTTATCTGCAGCTCCACTGGTCACAATTTTGGGCGGAACACTTTTGGCTTTGAGCCGCACAACACCACCTACTGGAGTACGGAAACAGTGCTGTCTAAAACCTCTGGATCCCGTCTCAAGTCTGGGGATATTCTAAAGGTGTTGAATATGTGCTTAGAAGGCCCCATCAGTAGCAATAAATGTATTGACTTATTTTACGCAGTTTCATATAGTGCTGCTGCACCAAGAGGTGCCAGCAAACTACATGATCCCAGCAGAATTCTACCTAACATGGGGGACACATTTAACAATAAATAGGTCAAAGTATGAACGCCATGTAACTAAGGGTGAAGGATTCCTCTAAGTTCAGATTCCCAGAGGAAACAGCAGAAGAATCTACGATGAGGAGGTAGAGGGGACACGCGAAGGAGTGGTGAGATGGAAGGAATAAACCAGAGGGGGACAGACTACAGATAAGATAGATGAGTTGAACATTCTTGGTCAATGAATATAAAAGATTACACCACCCCTTTCCAAACATTAACACTCTCCATGTCCAGTCCATATTCAGCCACCCACACAGGCAGTGTGCACATCTGCAGATGAACCTATAGGAGAACTGGTATAAGATTGTAAGCATCTTCCAGTGCCAATCTAGGTCTGTGATCCAGATGGAGCGGAGCCTGTTTAGCAGGCCCTCACCCCACAGCCGGGGCCAGAATCAAGGTGTCAACAAATCAAATGAACTGTAGATTGTCACAGTAGGAGGTGGAGTTTTTCACGGTGAGTGAGAATGAGACTATGGCCCTCATTATGACCCTGATGGTCTTAAGACCGCCAGGGCCACGGTAGCGGTCTCACCGCCAACCGAGAAGACCGCCACATTATGACTGTGGCGGGTTGGCCTCTGGCAACCTGCCACATCCCCGCTGGTACCGCCAGGGCGGATGGACAGCCGGGCCAGAGATGAACATCTCCGACCCGGCGGTCCACTGAAGACCGCCGGCGGCATTACGAGTCCGCTTTCTGCCAGTGTTTTCGCAGCAGTAGCACTGCCACGAAAACCCTGGCGGAAAGGATACAGGTGACAGGGAATTTGTTTCCTGTCACCGGCAGACGACTCCCCTAACCACCCCCGCTAAATCCCAATACCCCCTTCAAATCCAGCACCCCCGGACACCCACCCTCTTCCATAACAGCATTCCCCTACCCCCACCCCTTTCCATAAAAGCACACCCCAGCCCCCTTCCATAACAGCACCCTCTCCCCACATGCACGCACACACACACCCGCACCCCACTCATTCACCTAAACTTACATACACGAAGTTACACGCATCCATACACGCATTCACTCACACGCATCCATACACACATTCACACAAACATTCCAACACACACTCACTTCAACAATCATAAAAAAACACTCAAACACCCATACACACACATTCAAACACCCATACACACAATCACACACCCAACACACCCCACCCTCCTCCCCTGTCAGATAATCGACTTACCTTGCCTGGCGAGGAGGTCGTCCAGCAGGGAACAGGAACAGGCGCTTCTACCGCCGGCAGCGCCCCGCCATCAGGACACCCCCAGGCCATATTACAGGTTGCAATACGGCAGGCAGAGTCCTTTTGGTGGGGCAGGACTGGTGGTGGAACCGCCCCTGTGCCTCTGACGGAGGATTTCTGCCCAAATTGTGGGGGAAATCCTTCAGTACTCATAATATGGTGGTCGGAAGACCACCAGCACTGGTGGTGTTCTGGCGCCTGTGGCTTGAGTGGTCTTCTGAAATGACCGCCGAAGTCATAATGAGGGCCTTGTTAGTCATCAGCTGGCCCAGCCACATTTCATCAACCCAACATGTTGTTGGACTCATTGCAACTTAATTTAACAACCTTAAAAGCATCAACAGCTAAAAATGGCCTGAAAACTACACATATGTGTAAGCTGTCGGCTACACGAAGCAGTAGGTGCAAGGATTGTTTGAGCTATTTTACAACTTTCTACAAAAACATTCACATGTTCACCTTGAATAGCCTCATTTCTTTGAAAACCCCTTCACTATTGATTCTCTTGAAAGTCAGTCTAAGATCAAACAGTTTTCAGGTGTGCTTTCATAAGATGGCAACATAAGCTGTAACAGACAGAACAATGGCTTTTTCAATCACTCAAGGTTTGTTGGTAACCAGTGTGTGCATTTGGTAATTGTGTAGCACGTGTAAATGGTCAAAGGCAAAGATACAGTCAATGAGCGACTGGAGGGGGAGCTGGGTTCTGAGGATGGAGGTCTGCACTGTTATGTCCCTGTGATGTGAAGCATTGAGAACAGCATTGCTTACGGCTGTCCCTTTATCTCTATGACACATAAAAACAGAAAACAGCACCACCTTAGAGAAGAAAGAATGTAGAATTTGTGTTTTGGCCTCTATTGTTGGGATACAACCCTTGACAATCACTTTTTGAAACTCCCAAGGTGGGCAATGCTGCGCTGAACACAAGGATCTGCGACCTCCTGCTCTCTGATCACAACATCTACGTCCAGGCCATCAACTACCCCACAGTCCCACGCGGAGAGGAGCTGCTCAGACTGGCCCCTTCACCCCACCACACTCCACCCATGATGAAATACTTTGTTGGTAAGTGGTCCTGGACTTCAAAGGGTGGCCAGAAGCAGGGCACTGGTGCTTGGGTGGAGGTGCCATTAGGGGTACAGTTGGGGTGCATGCTACCTTTAGGGTTTTAGGGTGGGTGCCAGTTCTTTTGAGTTTTGGGAGTGTTTAGGACTGACACATCTACAGTACTTCATCATCTTCTGTCTGTGTCTTCCTTTCTGCAGAGAGCCTGGTCCAGGCGTGGAAGGAGGCTGGAATGCCCCTGCAGCAGCCCTCGGCTGCAGAGTGCAACTTCTGCCACCGACCGCTGCACTTCGATCTCATGAGCGAGTGGGAACGCTCCTACTTTGGGAACATGG
Source organism: Pleurodeles waltl (assembly GCF_031143425.1). Classification (NCBI taxonomy): domain Eukaryota; kingdom Metazoa; phylum Chordata; class Amphibia; order Caudata; family Salamandridae; genus Pleurodeles; species Pleurodeles waltl. The sequence continues at coordinate 11,242,796 of NC_090449.1, read as the reverse complement.
GCCCACAGTACATCACCATGTACGCCTAAACCCACACGCGCGCCGCGCCGGTGGGGCCACACCACGACGACTGAGCGGTGTGAAATTGCTTCCTTGCTCTGCTTTCACATTTAGGCGGCATGATTCCAAAACACCTGAGCTTGAACAGTGAGGAGTAACAGCCATTTGCATAAATGCAACCACGGGGCTCCTGGGCTGGGTAGGCCTAATTTTGCTTGTGCGTTCCACAATCCCAAGAACGCTTTGTATTGCACATGGTGTGAGGACCAAGCGCTCTTGAGTAGAGTGCGCCCCAGAAGAGAATGCTTAGAATAAAGTCTGCCTTTGGTACACATTGCTTGTAAGACTCACAATTATTTTCATTACTTACGACTGAGTAATATGCTTTGAGCCGTCTCTGCCCTCATTCCACACAAAGCAGACTTGCCTGCAGAAAAAAGTCTGGTGGGTCGGTTATGTGATTGATATATATATATACACATACACATACATGCACAAAACTCAGTGAGGCCTTTCCACCAGATCCTGCGCAGTGAGTAGATGCTTTGGTGAATCAACCAGCTTTTCTTGCTAATGTCTCCAAAGTCTGGCACCACCGGCAGAACATTTTGACCAAGAGCCTGAGTGGCATTGGGCTGTCAGTCAATGGACCCCCTTGGGGAAAGAAGTTCGCACATAATGTTTTCAAGTTTTAGACTGCCTGAAAAAAAACGCTAGCTCCTGAGTAGGAGATGGAGTTACTAAAACTTCATGCCCTGGGAAAACATACAGCGCATCTGGGCCACTGATTTATATGTTTTAACAACAAACTTTTGGGAGATTTTTTTGACAAATTAAAAACTCTGTGCATTGAACAAGGTCCCCGTACAGCAGAGCTTTGGTGTGTTCAGTGGAGCCTGCGCGCGAGCGTTGACAGGGGCGTACACCCCGCGCAGCGAGTACCATTGCAACGTTCCACAGAACGCAGGGGTGGGCTCAACCAAGTACAGCCCACCAAAGGCTAAATAAACCCATTAGCACAGGAGGTGGTCACAGGAGTTCAGACACACTGCATGGCACTCAGCAAACAAAATGTCTAGTTAGAGCTGCATCTTTTATAAAGAATGGGTCTTATTTTTAGAGGCAGATAATAGTGGCAGTAACTAATACCACAAAAATTGAAGGAGGTGCCTTCTGAGGCAGGTACATGACAATAACATAAATATTGTGCAAAGGCAGAGAGATGCTTTTGAGTAAATAAGGAGGACCCTGAAGGAATGTTAGTCTTTGGGGGAAGCTTCTAGTTTTCCTGGTTAACCTCTGGAATGCTCAGCCTTTCCTGGTTGCTAGATAACATTCCTACAAACCTCTTTGTGAGCTCTGAAGATTAACCCTTCTCAACCCTTCTGGCTACCGGAAGACATTGAAGGCAATCATCAGATATGTACAAAAGCCCATGGAAGCAACCCACATCCAAGTGTTGGGCAGTGGAGCGACTCTGGCACTAGTCAGCAAACACACGAGGAACTGAAGAGCAAACCCTGTGTCGTGAACAAAAAACAAGTGGCTTACGGGGAGTAGTGGTCTAAAATGTTGTGGGGCCTCACAAAGAGCATCAAAGTTCTGGGCGGCACAAGAGTCAAGGACACAGGTTTCATCGAAGCAGAAGCTTGGACTCTTTCAAGGTGTGTGATGCAAACAGTTGCAGTTTCATGTCTGAATTAAGTTACCTTGCCTTCTTGCGTGGCTGCTGGTGTCATGACGTTCTTGTGGTAGACACTTTTTCCAAGGTCTCAGTGAGCCCTAGTTGGGAATCAGTGGCCCGTCGCCACGAGTCCAGACGGGAAGGGGTAGGTACCGAAGCTCCTCCATGGCTTGTTAAGGCGCTATGAATCACGTGCAGCTGGTGCTGGTGTCGCAGGAGGGGGGTTAGGGATGGCAGGCTCTGCAGGTGAGTGGGTGGGCTACTTCGATGGAAAGAAGATAATCTGGTGAACGGTTAGCACTGAGGGGATGACCTGTGTTGTGCACCCAATCCAGTGATTACTTACAGGTAATGAGGCATTACAGAGTTAGAAAGGGATGTGTTGATGTCGAAGTTCAGGTTTCTCGCACAAAGCATTGACATCGCTGAAGACCCATAGATGTTGTAGTGTTATGTGAGTTAATAATGACGGAACCCTTTGGCTCCAGATGGGCTCTGTAGAACTGTGACGTAAGTGTTAAAGCGTGATGAAGTGAATGCAGGTTTAGAATGTTGAGTTTGTGGTTACACACAGACAAATGGAGACGTGTAGCACCCATCTCCGTGTGTGGCAGTCTTTGGTGGGTACCCAGGCTGGGGAAGAAGCCACTGAAGTGGATATCTGACACAGAGCATAGGGGATCAGAGACACGCCTGCTGTGTGTGGAGGTGGGTGGAACAAGAAAAGGAAGAGGAGTGATGAATGAGGGACAAGTAAGGATTTGCACTCCGGAGTGAGTGGTGTGTACTGTTCATGTACGTTATAGCGAGCCCTCTGACGCTTTTGTTTGCACTGTTTCTGTAAGAGATTCGGTACCCAGTACGGATGGCTCTGTGAGATGTGGCTAAAGTGTTGCCTCCAAGTTACTGTGATGAAGAGGTCTGGAGTCAGGCAGAGTCCTGTGTGTGACCAATCAGTTTTATTTCAGGGTTGCCCGACCCATCAGTTTTGTTTGAGGGTTGGCCAACCCATCAGTTTTGTTTGAGGGTTGGCCGACCCATCGGTTTCGTTTGAGGGTTGGCTGGGCCATCGGTTTTGTTTGAGGGTTGGCTGGGCCATCGGTTTTGTTTGAGGGTTGGCTGGGCCATCGGTTTTGTTTGAGGGTTGGCTGGGCCATCGGTTTTGTTTGAGGGTTGGCTGGGCCATCAGTTTTGTTTGAGGGTTGGCTGGCCCATCAGTTTTGTTTGAGGGTTGGCTGGCCCATCAGTTTTGTTTGAGGGTTGGCTGGCCCATCAGTTTTGTTTGAGGGTTGGCTGGCCCATCAGTTTTGTTTGAAGCGTGGCTGGCCCATCAGTTTTGTTTGAAGCGTGGCTGGCCCATCAGTTTTGTTTGAGGGTTAGCTAACCCATCACGTTTTGTTTGAGGGTTGGCTGGCCCATCAGTTTTGTTTGAGGCTTGGCTGGCCCATCTCTTTTGTTTGAGGGTTGGCTGGCCCATCAGATTTGTCAGAGGCTTGGCTGGCCCATCCGTTTTGTTTGAGGGTTGCCTCATCCATCTAGATTACTTGATCGCACCAGGAAGAAGTTTTTGATGATTCAAGCGATGGCGCCATCAGTTCTTCTGGCCTATAAGACAGAAAGGTTGTTGTGGGGGGGCACCTGCATGCTCCACTGAATCTTATTTGGGGCTATGGGGAGCCAGATGCCCAAGGTAAGAAGGTCCAGGCTGGTAAGGCTGGCCCATGATAGTCTGAGGGCACCAATGTTTGCCCAGGATGGAGTTGAAGCGCGGTCTAATGGTACCCTGCCATCTTGGGGTCATACGCTGGTCCAGTAGGCACACTGGAGATTTAATGGGGTCACTCGAAGGAAGCTAGGGTGAAGAGGTGGAATAGAATAGTGACGGGGATGTGGCAGTTCAGCTGAGGGAGAGAAGGTTCTGGTGGAGAGCTAGAGCGGAGCGAGGTAACAGAGGAACGACTGGAATGCTGGTGTGGAGCAGAAGACTAATGGGAAGTGACACGAGGGCACATTGTGAGTGGACACATTAGGATGAAGAGGTGGGGTGGGAGGAGCTTATGTATAACCAGAGGGCACCATGCGAAACGGAGAGATGGAACACCGGGATACGTGGGGGTGTCCCAGAACTTAGAACTCAATGTGGAGGAAACAAGAGGTTCAGAAGTGAGAGGTCACACTACGTGAACCCCTCGACGGAGGGGCTGGACACTCATCCATCACAGTCAGGAGTGAGGCCATGAGAAGACTTGGGGTCCTCTGGAGAAAGATCACAGAATGAGTAAGAGTTACGATCATGGGTGAGAGGCCACGAGAAGACCACAGGGGTCTCTGGAGTAAGAGGTCATATTGTGAGTAAGAAAGACGCAGTTACGGGCAAGAAGCGAAGAGACTAGTGGGGGCTCCGGAGTAAGAGGTCACAGTGTGAGTAAGGTAGACACAGTCATGGGTGAGAGGCCACGAGGAGACCACAGGGGCCCTGGAGTAATCACAATCTGAACCCAGGGATGCATGGTGGGCCATGATCATATCATGAGACTAGATCAGGGGCGCTCAGGAGTTGCTCTGTGACTAAAGGAAGGTGCCCTTAAGGGTGAGAGGTCACAAGGAGACTATGGATCTCACCTAGTGACCGAGGGAGGCACACTCAATGGTACTGGGTGATGCTAGGAGACTACCCTGGAGAAAGAATAGGGAAGAAGTCACAACAAGTCCCACAAAGGTTGGTGGAATAGGAACTGAAGAGCAACAAGTTGGTGAAGAGATGGGTGTCTGGGGATAGGAGGCTGGGATACTAGACCGGGTCAGAGGAAGACTCAAGAGAACATATGGATCAGACTCATGCAGTGGTGGAGACAAAAATACTAAAATAAAGCTGTAACAAAGATGAATCAATAAAACTGAGCAAAGCAAAAGTTAACCTAGAGCTCTGTAGGTGTGGTCGTTCGAATGCGTCAGAAATAGATAACTAAATGGTCTTTATTCTCTCAAATCATCTAGGTTTTTGCATCATTTAACAAAGAAAAGCTGAAGAGATTGCAGTTCTGTGTATTATTTTTTTAAACATCTTGAGTGCTCCGAAATAATAAGCATTGGCAAAGCCAACAGCTCTCACCTATGAGACCTACTGGTTTTGCTAACTTTTGTTTGCCAAGCTGCACAGAATCGTGGCTGCTGCACAGCATGGCTATGGAGAAAAGGCTCAATGCCCAAGCTGCTGGGTCAATTTGTATGTGTCCTTATGCATTTATCATGCATGCGGCGGCTACAAAATAATATGGACTTTTTTTCTTTTTATTTACTGATCTGAGATGGAGTAGTGTGAAGGGGATTTTTAAAACTTAGCACAAAACTTTTTTTTAAATTACATTGATGAGCAGGTTGCAGGGTGGGGTGAAATAACACAACGGATGGAGGCGCAGAAGCAACATGGCGCATGGGGGAGAAGCTACACGAGGGAGAGAACACAGGGCAAAGGGAGAAACCAGAGTGAGAGACAGCAGCATGGACCACATGGGGGAGACGCATGCAAATGAGAGAGCAGCAGGAGTTCATGTGGGGGGAGCGAAGGACATGGGTGAGAAAGAGCCTCTTTCCTCTCAGGCCGCACGCACAGCATCCGCCTTCCTCCCTTCACTTCCACACCCAAGAACATCACCTGCGACGTACCCCAAGGATCCTCCCTCAGCCCAACCCTGTTCAACATCTGCATGACCCCTTCGCAGACATCCTCAGATCCTACGGACTCAATATAGTGTCCTACGCAGACAACACACAACTAATCCTCTCACTCACCGAAGACACCCACAACGCCAAAGCCAACTTCTGCAACTCCATGACCAAAAGTAGCAACATGGATGAAAAACAACTGCCACAAACTAAACACCGACAAAACAGAAGTCCAGAAGAACACCTCTGTATGGGACCACAGCTGGTGACCAGCAGACCTCGGAACAACACCCTCTCCATCAGACCAGGCACGAAACCTCAGTATCATCCTCGACTGCCAACTATCCATGAATCAACAAGTAAACTCAGCCACCTCCTCCTGCTTCTACATCCTCCGTATGCTCCACTGAATCTTCAAATAGATCCCTACGAGACCAGAAAGCCTCGTACACCCTGATCACTAGCCACCTCGACTATGGGACCGCTCTCTATGCTGGAGTGTCGTCCCAGCTACTTCAAAGACTCCATACTCTAAAGAACACCAGAGCCAGACAGATGCTCCCCAAGCACTCACACCTGAGGAACCATCACTGGCTCCCCGCGCAGAAGAGAGGCCAATTCAAAGTCCTCACACTCGCAAACAATCTCTCCACAATCTAGGGCCATCCTTCAGCAACCATCGAGTGAGCTTCTACGTCCCAGCAAGACGTCTATGCTCTGCCTCGCTAAACCTCACACACACCCCCTGCATCCATTGCAACTGCTGCAGAGGCTGCTCCTTCTCCCACTCAGCAGCCAAGTCCTGGAACAGCCTCATCCCTGGTGGACTTCAGAAGGAGACTCAAGATGTGGCTTTTCCACAGAGACACAGCACCCTCAGTGCCCAGATACCCTTGGGGATGATAGTGCTGCGCTTTACAATGCTATGATTGATTGAACGTGGAGGTGGAAGCACATGAGGGAGAGAGTTAAACACATGCACTCTAATAGGGTGATTAAATAAAACATAGTCACTAAAAGGGAGTAGTGGATGCGTAGAAGCGAGCCAATCAAAGAGATGGTGAAGAGGCAGTGCTCCATGGGAGGGACAAACGTAAGGTGGCAAGGCTGAAACAATAAGAGCTATCAAACCGTGAGCAAATAAGACTGACAGTAAAACAAGCCTATAGGAAGCAACAGGCGGGCTGTAAGCACAGTTAATCCCTTGGGAAGTCCACAGTATGTCTCTACAACAGACAGCTATGCTGGTGCTCAACGTAAAACTGTGTATGGTAAAACAAGCACAACAGCACCACCCCGTGGTAAGACGTAAGAAACAACACCACAAGTAAGCTAGACAAAAATTCCATTAACAATGGAGGTGACAGCTGTTGGTGTTTCACCTTTTAATGGGGCATCCAGGCCTCATCATGCCATGAGATCCACAGACAAGGAGTCATGTCATGGCTCACTCAGCCTTTCCTGATCCTGTGACCTCATGTTGTTTTTTGGCAGGAGAGAAAAACAAAATCTTCCTGCTCTCTCCCTTGGCCTGATGAGCTTCTAATTTTACTACTGCTGTTAAACAGGTGTCTGTGTGGTTTAATACACGTTATACAAAATCAGTTAAACAGGATATCAGCACATCACTTTGGACATTTCCATGCACGAGTGCCACAGATGGTAATGGGCACATGCTGGCACCAGCTGTGTGTGGTGGTGGGAAGTGTGCCACATATATATTTCAACACATGATGGTTCCCACTCATATATGCACAAGGGTGCAACACGACCCTAGGCATATGCACGCATGGGTGCCACAATAACATTGGGCAAAGGCTAGCTTCGGTACCAAGAATGGAATAGCTCAAATGGCACTGGTCACGCGTGAGGTGGCAGAGTGGTACAGATGACTTGGGACATACACTTGTATGTTGGGGTGCACAATGATACAGATGCTTCAACTGCCAGCAGATGCTGGAGCTCACGTGTGATGACATAGGTGTAACTGACGTCATTAGCCCTGTACGGGATGTCTAATGCAAAAAGAACAGATAATGGGCAAAATGCTGAACAATGTCAAACATTCACCCTCATTTACAGATCTGGGCTGAAATCCATCGTTTTGTTTTGCCCACCACGTCAGCCCAGTTTGGACCCAGCAATATGCAAATCAGTCTTGACCCGGTTCCTCATGGGAACAGTCCAGCCTGAACTGCCAGGCCAGGTCCTCTCTGGACCGGAGACAAGCATCCTGGGACCAGTTTCAGGTTATCACCCCGCATCAGCCAGGCTAGCTTCAATTTGGAGGCATAGCGAGCATGGGACCTACGCACCCCGAAACCGGTATCAGGATGCTTGCTTCTGGTCCAGGGAGACTGTCCTGGCAGTTCGGCTGGACTGTTCCCATGGGGAGCAGGGTCAAGACTGATTGTATATGGCTGGGTCCAAACTGAGGTGCCATGGTGAGCAAACAAACTATGGACTGGGATGCAGCCTGAGAGGTTGCCAGCAGCTGAAATTAAGTAAAGCATTCCTTCCATCACCTTGTTTTTTCTGAGCTGACGTCACCTGCTGACACTGGATACATCTTGCGGAACCCAAGTCACAATATATTTCTGATATCAAGAAACCATAACGGGGCCCACGTGCTTTGCTTCCAACATGTGCTAGGTTCCACTAATGGATTCTTGTTCCAGAGTATCTCATGCAACATTTGAGAGTCTAGAAGACAGTTTCTGTGACGTTACTATATATTAGATCATGTGTAGATAAGACTGGTATGAGGGAGTGTGGATATGTATATAACGTTTATTATTAGTATTTTTGTATTCAATTCTTGGACTTGAAAAAGCAACTGAAAGAATGGCGAAACCCTTATTAGTTGAATTGCTAAAATCCTGGATACAAATTTGATGACCAGCTTTTAGGAAATTTTAAAATACAAACTAATTTGAAGAATTAAAAGAACTATTCTTGTACTTCAAAACAGTGTGGATTTATAGCGAATACCGAGTGCTTCTAAGTCCTTTCTTTAGCAACAATGGGTGCGAGGGACAAGAGGCGCATCTGCGAGCTGTAGCCGGCGCTGGTTTATTCTTGTAACAACTCCGCTTGTCCCACAACGCTCCGTATTCAAGAAGGCCGCGTGTCTCCTCGTGGGGATTCGACAGGTCGCGCAGAAAAGGCTTCGCCACATTTTATAAACACTCATTGGTTTCAAGAGTCTGGGCTGGCTCTTCATTCCTAACCAATCATCCAAGTCTAGAATGAGAGACTTCACCTTTGACCCTACACTGGTAACATGCAATGTCACTCAAAATTCCATCCTAATGCCCACAAAGTAATCTGCATATGAAGCCCTTTAGCACCTAGGAGGGCAGCTGGGTCCTGGGCGCAGCTCTCTCCGCGCGGCTGCATCGCTCGTGCCCAGACTTCTTCTTCCTTTTCCCCATTTTATGTGACTCCTCTCATTGCTTTTCCCTCGTTTTCACTGCTTCCTCCTTACTTTGCCATCCAATTTTTTGTGTGCTTTCTCATTCCTTTTCCCTCGTTCTCACTGATTTCTCCTTACATTTTCCCCAGTTTTTTGTGTGCCTTCTCATTGCTTTTCCTTCATCTTCACGGCTTTCTCCTTGCTTTTTCCCCCCTTTGTGTGCATTCTCCTTGCTTTTCCCTCATTCTCACTGCCTTCTCCTTGCTTTTTCCACTGTTTTTGTGCCTTCTCCTTGCTTTTCCCTCATTTTTCACTGCTTTCTCCTTGCTTTTCCTTCAGTTTTGTGTGCCTTCTCCTTGCTTTTCCCTCGTTTTCACTGCTTTCTCCTTGCTTTTCCCCCATTTCTTGAGGGAATTCCCCTTGTTTTATCCTTGTTCTCACTGCTTTCTCCTTGCTTTTTCCCATTTTTTTGTGTGCATTCTGAGTGCTTTTCCCCCATTTTCACTGCTTTCTCCTTGCTTTTTTGTGCGCCTTCTCCTTGCTTTTCCCTCATTTTTCACTTTCACCTTGCTTTTCCCTCGTTTTCACTGCTTTCTCCTTGCTTTCCCCCCACTTTTTTGTGTGCCTTCTTATTGCTTTTCCATTGTTCTCACTGCTTTCTCCTTGCTTTCCCTCAGTTTAGGTGCATTCTTCTTACTTTTCCCTCATTCTCACTGCCTTCTCCTTGCTTTTTCCACTGTTTTTTTGTGTGCCGTCTCCTTGCTTTTCCCTAATTTTTTACTGCTTTATACTTGCTTTTTCTGCAGTTTTGTGTGCCTTCTCCTTGCTTTTCACTGCTTCCTAATTGCTTTTCCCTGTTTTGTGAGCTGCCTTCTTGCTTTTCCCTCATTCTCACTGCCTTCTACTTGCTTTTTCTCTGTTATTTTAGTGAATTCCCTTTGCTTTTCCCTTGTTCTCCCTGCTCTCCCCCAGTCTTTTGTGTGCATTCAGATTGCTTTTCCCTCGTTTCACTGCCTTTCCCTTGCTTTTTCCACTGATTTGTGTGCTTTTCCCTCGTTTGTCACTGCTTTCTACTAGTTTTCGTGCAGTTGTGTGCCTTCTCCTTGCTTTTCACTCATTTCCATTGCTTCATCCTTGTTTTTCCCTGTTTTCTGAGTGCCTTTCCCTTGATCTCACTGCTTTCTCCTTGCTTTTCCCCCAGTTTTTTGTGTGCCTTCTCATTGCTTTTCCCTCGTTTTCACTGCTTTCTCCTTGCTTTTTCTCCATTATTTAAGTGAATTCCCCTTGCTTTTCCCACTGCTTTCCCCCAGGTTTTTTTGTGTGCATTCAGATTGCTTTTCCCTTGTTTTCACTGCTTTCTCCTTGCTTTTCCCTTGTTTTGGTGGTTTCTCCTGCTTTTCCCTCGTGTTTCACTGCTTTCTCTTTGACTTTCCCCCAGTTTTTGTGTGCCTTCTCCTTGCCTTTCCCTTGTTTCACCGCTTTTCCCTTGCTGCCTGTTACTTCCTGCCTCCCAAGACATACTTAATGGAGGCAAGCGCACCCCCATTGAACAGGTTCCAGGCTCAGCTCTCCCGTGCTGAGGCATCGCTCTTGCTCCCGTCTTCTCCTAGCTTTTTCAGCGCCTTGAGACACTCACGGGTTAATTGCCGCACTTTATAAATCATTGATTGATTGCTACTGAAATTTACTTGAAAACTGGGTCTAGAAAGGACATTCACAAGCTGCGATCATGCCTGAAAGACATCTGCAAATGTATGGCAGCCAACCTTCTCAATCTTAACCCAGAGAAGACTTCATGTGTTCTCTTAGCCAGGTCAGCCCGAGCAAACTTCAACATAGACTGCTCCTATGAACTAGACGTACAAGTCTTTGTACCAAATCTCTCTTAAAGGTACAATCTCTCAGGTTCTGGATCGCTAACATCTCACTGTGAATGTACACACTGATCAAATGCTAAAAAGCGCCCAGAGTGGCACTCCAATCCATGAAACAAAGCTAAAACCATTCCTAAACCCTAAGAGTTATGCTAAGTTGTTCAGTCTCTGGAGTTTTGGTGTCTCAACTTTGGAAACTAAGCACTGATCGAGGGACCACCTCTGAGGCTGCAGTTGGACAGGTGAACTGCCCAGAGGTCAGTGACCACAGCCTACAAAAGGTTTTATCCCCCATTCTGTACCTGAAGATGGTAACTGGCTCCCAACAGGAAGGCACAAGAAATGCTGAAGTTCTTTCAGGGATTGTCTTTCACTCAAGGTGCAGGCGGAAAGATAAAGTCTGGTGGCTTCTAGGGGGAGTGGAGATGTAGCCTGTCCACCTTTTGATGCAAGAGAGAAAAACAACGAGGTGGCTAACCAACATATGTGTACTAATGATTTTAATACTGTTGCATGTGTAAAACTTTACCCCAGCTTGTTGGCCTGACAACTTCAGTAGGTTTATCTCTGAAAGATGTGCCAAAGGCGATTGGTTTAACACCAGCCACACTTTTTTGCCGTACCTGGACGGATGAGTATTTGTAAAGCACACACCTACTGTAAGTGGAGGCCTGTACAACAGAATTTGAGCGTGGTTAAAAAAGTGAGTGCAAGAAAGGCTCGCGTACAAATGAACAAGCAGTGAAAGAGGTTACTCCTGGTGAAGGCATTTCTTGTAGAAGAGGTCATCAGCTTCTTCCTAAGGTAGAGACGTGCAGGCGGATCCATGGTGAGAACGGCTTCTGCGATTCTGGACACGTAGCAAGAAAAGACCTGTCATCTGGCGTCTCCTTTCTTGCATTTCTCTGCTTCACGCATGGCGATGTCCTAGCAGCATGACCCGTGCTCACCACTGAGATTTGAATCTCAATCTCAAGGTCGGGTGGTTGCGTTGGGCTGCAGCCTTGCATCCGATGCAGCGGATCTTGAAGGCCTTTTAACTTTGAGGAGCCAGTGTCGTTCCTACTCTGGAGGCGATCAGCAACACTCGTTCCCTTGATGAGTCTCGATACTGCACAGTGGGTGCTCGTTAGTAGCAGGCCACATGTCTAGGTTGCAGACGAGCAGCGCACAGCGACGGTCTCTGCGTGACAAAGCTCTGTTGTCACTTGGGTTTACATCAAGTATGCCTGAGATACCAGTCTTGGACGATGAAGAAACATTTTTATTCGATATGTGTCACGCCCATATTAGAGATTCAGGTAGAGCTGTGGGTCCCCTCCGTACTGGTAAATCTGGATGTTCTTGCTGGTTAGGAGTGCGTCCAGGGGACTGATGACAAGGAGGGACAGGAGAGCGCATAGGATACATCGCAGGTCACAGCAGGTTTCTGATCTTAAAGAGCTGGGCTGGAACGTCTGGTTGGGTGGAAAAGGAATCATTTGAGACCAGCGTCGCTGAAAGTTCCTATGTAAAGCTAGAGCCTTGGGCAAGGCCAGGTGAAAGACGGTAAAGAATGCCAAGGAGGCCCTCGCGAGGATGAGAAGGTAAAGATATTAACTGAGGTGAGGAAGAAGATCTAATACACCATCTGGATGGTGGATGTGGAGGAGGGAGCCAATATTGATTCTTTTATGTTTCTGTCTATCCCTTGTCTCTTTAGTGATTTTACCGCAGAAGAAAAGGTGTACTGAAAGGTATTTGGAAAAATCACTTAGGTTAAAACTAGTTACCTTCTCTGTGTGTCAGAGGAGACGCACTGTGTGAGGGAGTCACTGAATATTTTGAGCAGTGGCTTGAGGTATTGAGGATGGAATCAATCAATCAGGATTTATAAAGCGCAGCAAATCAGCCATTAGGGTCTCAAGGCGCTGGGGTTGCTAGCTGCTTTGTGGTGCATTGTTCATTCAAACAGTCATGTCTTGAGTCCTTTCCTAAATTCCCAGAGCAATGTGGCGTTTCTGAGGTACTTCAGAGAATGCATCCCGCAAAAGGCGCTGAAGGGCGCGGTCATATCATCATGGATGAGACAATTAGGGGTGTCCATTTTGTTGCCTGGGAGGGCGGAATAGCAAAGCATTACAGCCTATTTTACCATACAAACAAGTTTCCATTTCTTGGCTATGTTCTCCTTGACATACAGGTTATGCCATCGTTCTTGTTGGAATATTCGATCTGCTGGTGCGTAGAGGGGTTGCTCAAGGCCTGTTGGCTTTGAAGAGGCTCCACTTCTGTTTGTGGTTGAGCTGATGTTACACTAGTGCGTTGTTTCGCTTCAGTAAATGGTTGTAAGCGCAGTGAGTAGTGTTTTAGGGCCTCAGGGTCTAGCTCAGTTGAGCTGTAGGACACCGACAAAGCTCTAGAAAGCTCTGCGTGGAGCGGTGAGTTTGCCACTTCTCTTGTCTTCGGGTGGTGAGTTTCTGTCTGTGTTCTTTGGTTTTGCAGCACAGATCTTAATTTTTGCATGTAGGAAAAAACAAACAAATAAAAGCGATGGGTGGAATGGCAGAATTATTCTCAGGCACTGACATTACTTAATCCCCTCTAAACAGGAACACACCCGCACCAAGCCAGGTTCAGCCTGTACACACCTTATCAAAGAAGTGGAGAGGGGGAACCTATGGCACAGTGAACACATCACAGCATCCCAAGCGACAGAAACATCAGAAGAACTCCATTCTGTGCTTTCCAGCCTGAATTCAGAAAAAAGACAGCGGTGGCCCGGCTCCTAGAAGCTGATGTGAGGCACTATCGCTGGAAAAAACGTTCACGTCAATAGTGCCACATTTCTGTAGCACTTTCCTCCACCTTCCCAAAGTCTAGAAGTGCTTTCTGGTTGGTTGAGCTGGTTGATATTCTGCTTGTTGTGCCTGGTTCCAGTAGGACTTTACTGGAGTGTCACCTAAGACACGTATATTATGATTTTGGGTGGAAGGCCCAGAGCGCGTGCTCAAGACTTGCACGGGTACGCTGTGCAGCACCACATGCATGGGATATAATGCAAAGAGGATGTAAAAATTAGCTTCACAGGCAGTGTATGCTAACAACTTCGAATTTAGTCAGTCAGTTCAGGCCCAATTTTTATTAGAAGCCAAGTCTATCGTGTGTATGGAACTTGGAGGTGGCCACAGGAGATACCTGCTCCCCTTAGAAAGGACTTCAAGGCCTGCCTGTCTGGACTGGAAATAGCCCCGGCCACCTCTTTGGTCATACTGAGATACACTATTGTTCAAGCGGAGAAATGTCCCATCAAAAAGAAGGTTTCTGGGTTGTGTCGGAAGAGAAAGCAACAACCACTGGTGGAAACTCTGAAGTTTGTAGCCGGAAAAAAAAAAAAACACAGAGGTACACACACAAGTCACAATGTGGTAAACATAAAAGTTCTCAGCACCAGCCGTGGTGTGCTTTACCACCCAAGGCATAATAACAAACCAGCAAAGGCTCCCCAAAGGAGACCTTGCGTCCCCTATGGGCCTTCAGTCACATCCTATGACCCCAGCACTGAAAACCTCATCTATGACCCAGATGTCCACCATGTTGTACACACACCAAAATCCACATGTATCAAAGGGGAATCAATTCCCTTTCAATTATTACGTGGTGTAATAATCAATGCAAAAAGTTTCTAATATGCCTTATAAACTTGAAACACTTCCACAAGCTTGATTCAATCATTTCAAAATGTGTTTTTAACTTTAAGTAATGATTTTCTAAAATAAACCCAGTTACAATTGCTCAATGCTTTTATTTACAAGGAATGTCAGTACAGGCAACATGAGAAGTGGCGTGTGCGCCATCCTGCACAAAGAGGCTCACCGTCGAGGTACAGTCCACAGAGTGACATGAACTAAAACTTAAAGCGCTTTCAGAACGAGGCACTATGATACAAAAGAGCGTCTATCAAGGTAGGGTTGGATTGTTTCCCAGCAAGGTTGTAGCAGTTGACCAAGTCAAGATATTGGGAGTCACACCACCTAACAAGACTGCTGGGAGAGACAGTACAGCCACAGGGATGGGAGAGAGAGCGACAGGGATGGGAGACATGTAGCCGAGACAGACTGCTGGGAGCGCGTCATTCAGCCGGGTTACTGGCGCCATATCTGCCTGGACAGGCTGCCAGGAGGGTCATCCTGGCTAGACCCCTCAGAGACAGACAAACAAACAAGCCAGCTAGCTAGCTAGGCTGCAGCTCACTCTAGGCAGCCTGCTGGAGAGTTATAGCAGAAATCCACTTGGACTGCGTTTTTAGCCTTGTGCTCGAAGACTGAAGGCCAATTGTTCTTGCAGCCATTTAAATCAAGGATGGTTCCTTTCTGGCTCTTCTGCCAGTATATTCTGACTGATGTACCGCAGCGGCCCACAGCTCCCTGATCACAGCCACGCACAGAACAAGTGACAACACCCTGGGTAGAAGGAACCAAGTGCTTCCAATGCAGGAGTAAGAGATGGGGTAGGGGAGGTGAACCCCAAGCTCACTGCCTCACCTACTATTGGAGGTCTTCTTGCTAACCCACAGAAAGAAGTTGCAGCGGGCCTCTGGGTTTGAGGCATGCCCCTCCGGCCGCGCACACACATAGAACTGCTTGCCACAGTTGGGTCCGTCCTTCTTCACTGTACGCAGGACACATGGCTCGCTGTGGCCCTTGCAGACCGGAGGCGGCGCGGGGCCCTTTAGCACCGACTTCCAGAAATCCACCTGCTGCTTGACCTGGCACCCTGTGGCACCCACCTCTGCCTGCGACACTGGGGTTTGAGTGCTGATGGCACTCTTGGCCTTACTATCAGTTTCCAGCCCTTGTCCAATCTTGTGAGAGTCTTTATTCACCTTCTCACCCACCTCTCCTCCGCCTTTGGCATTGGTGGGTCTAAAGAAGCCAAAGAGAGTAACCTGCCCACTTGGACGGTCCGTTTTCTGCTTTTTCGCACCTTTTTTGCTTACCTCTTCTGTCCGGCTTTGCTTTTGCCCAACCTTCGTCTGCCTCTGATCCCCAGCAGATGCCTTGTTCTCAAACACGTTGGTGGCCCCTTGTGATTTTGGAACCGCGTCCTCCGTCGCCAGGCCATTCACAGGCGGACGGTCAACTTTAACCAAAAACTGGGACAGTTTCTGCTGTTTGCCAGCGAATTCGGGCAAGTACTTCGTGCAGAATGGGGGGCACTTTGGCGCCGCAACCAACCTGCACCTTAAGAAAGCCTTGATGGGGCAGTGGTCCGAGCCCTCCACATCCGGCATCAGAACCGAGTCCTCAAACTCCTGCTCCACAAGGGCCCGGTCTCCAAAAATGTAATCAATCCGCGTGCCATAATTGGTCTGCCGGGCCCCAGTGGTCGTGCACCAGCAGGTGAAGGCGTTCTGCTGCGTGGGGTGGAAGAAGCGGAAACTGTCCAGAAACATCCCCCCGGTCTCCAGCTCCGAAGCCGGGGCCAAATCCTCCTCCTCCGCTTCTACTGAAGACTCCTGGGCCTCAGCACGGTGGCCCCCCTGGACCAGGAACTGATTCAGCCACTTGCGCCCGGGATTTTCTTCAAAGAATTCCTGGAGGACAGAAATGCAGGAGCTCAGTCAATCGCGGAGAGACTGAGAGACACAAGTGTATACTTCACTTCTTTAACGCATCACCATAACTAAGGTCAAACCTTCCAATCACCTCTCTGGATGCAAAAAGCCAAACTAGAAAGGTCAGAGGTCGCGCTGTTATCACAATACAGTGTGCACACAGAGCTTTGGAAGATAGGGGTTTCGCCATTCAACTGACTGAATCTCATTTCATCCGCCACACTTCCTGGCCTATATCCATGCAACTGATGCACAAGAGTACACTGTTTTGGAACAGTGTACTCTGGTGTATCAGTATCATTACTTGGGAGGCTGTACGCTGGACCATTATTCTCCCTGTCCCCCTTTATATTCTCTATATCCATACAACACCTGGAAGGAACTTTGTCCACACAGCCACGCTATACAAGTCTTACCATCATTCATTAGCGACCTCACAAGAATAAACAGTTGACCAAGGCTCCCAGGACAACACCCTATAAAGCTACCTTAAAATGTACTTCTTAAAAAAAGAAATCCCAAGAGTCCATTTTTTCTCTAAACAACAGTCTTGGAGTTGAACTGTGCTCATTAATGCATACATGTAGAGGTTCTCTCAAGATGGCTCCTTGTCAAGAGGCAGTGGGCCTTGTAAACATGAAGTGGGTGACACCTGGGGTCCCAATGACATGTCTAGCCAGAACTAAGCCTCAGTCGATTCATCCTGTAGCTGACACCCATGGTGTCTTGGTAAAACATTTGCCAAAACATTCTGTTAGAATACAACAGCTGGAAAACAACACAATCTATGAAATGTTAAATGAAAATGTCTCTGGCTCATGCCATTCTCACAGTCTAAACATTACAAGTTAAAATATACAACAAAACATCACATTGTGCATTCAAGTTGTATAGTATATTTTTTCAAGGCTCCCAGAAAAATTTTAGGGCATTTGCAAAGCTTCAAAACTGGTCCTCCTTCTTCTAGATTATATTTAAAAAATGAAATTCTTAAGGGCAGGACTTTACAGAATGCAATTCGGGTTCTCCAGACCCAGAACCCAAGAACATTATGGTCTACGCCCATCGACTGAGATGTACAGTCTACGAAACTATCAGGACAAGATAGAGCAAGCCAGAAGAAAGGACCTTGATGGGGGACTATGGCTCTGACCAACATCCCCTGAAGGAAGAGCACAATGGTGACTCCTCGAAGAAACAATACTAGTGTCTACTACAGCTCTGTCTCTGCCAACCAATCCTAGTTCCCTTCAGTTGCCTCATCTCGTTCAGGCTGTATCACCCACAAGATGATTCTCCCTGAGCCGCGGTGTCATCCCGCCTGACCCATCTCACAACATAATCCACAATGCAATATCCAGGTGATGCCTTCTTGTAGGACCAAGCCCTTCCTGATATTTTATCGTATTGTCACCTGCCGCTGAGACCACCAGTGCTATCTGATACATGGCAACAAGCAGCTGAAAGTTGTGCACATCCACTGGACTCCCATTCTCTGTAAGTTAACGTGCTCAGGAAACAAGGAAACAGGCCGAAGCGAAACCATCGCTAGTGCTGTTAGGTAACTACTCCCAATCTCTGAAGACACGGAGGAGACGAGGTGCACTAAGGGAGGGGAAGAGATGCGCGATCAGATGAGACCTACCGGGTCCTGCGGATCGCAGTGGTCGATGGGCCGGTGAGATGTGTTCACATCGCCTAGGACGATGACGTGACTGCAAAAAGAACAGCAGGGCAAAGAGTCAAAACGATTCTGGGGCAACGCCCGCTGCGCTGAAGAAGGAGAATCAATATGACCCCACAGACCACCTTCCCACTACTGATCCTCGACTCGCAGAAGTGGGGAAGTTTACTACGCCTGTTCCTCTGCATGGGCGTGTATTGGCTGCATACTCCTACGGTCTACTCGATAAAGAGCCAGCAGTCTGTCTGTTCTGTCTTTCCTGAAACCCACAGGATACTCCACATTCGAAAACACCTCCTCCACCACACATGCCAAGAACATATAACAGTCCAAACACACCCTTAGAGTGGCCAGGGCTCCTCTTTGCTGAACATGATATGATAGTACCCTCTCCCTCCACACTCAGAAGAGAGGATGGCCCTTTCAACCCTGACTCAGGGACATCTAGCATAATACGCCCCCTGCAAGTGGGGCATTCAATTTCCTTCACCCCCATGCGCAGCACCCAGGATAAACCACTCCTTCCCTCTAGCACACGAACCACAGCCTGGCCTCAAGAGTGGACAGACTCCTCCATGCCTTCTCCACGGCACTGGTGACATCCATCCCTCGAACCCAGGCCCTTCACATACCCTCCGGCGCGAAGGACAGCTTCTGCCCGGGCCTGCAGGAGGCGGTAGAAGCGCAGCTTGTAGGCCTTGCGCTCCGGCTTCTCTGGGTCAGCACGTGGGCAGTAGACGTTTATTACACTTAGCGTTTCTTCTCGCTCGTCGCGGGTGCTGTGGGCAAGAACAAGAGGGGTGTTCACCGGGTGTTCTGCTGGCATGGGCACAACCACCTAGATACTGGTGAACAAGGGAACGGTTGGAACATAAGAGGGACCGGACATGCAGATATGAGAATGGTACATGGGACAACAGAGTACAGGGAGCAAAGATGAGACAGGACACAGACAGAGGAGCCAATGATAGGCACAAAGCTTGAAGGAGGAGGCACCGACCTCCAATCAGTACCAAACTGGGGAAGGGAGGAGGACAAGAGGAACGTTTGCATCAAATTATTGATTTGAATACAAATTTCTCAGTCATTGCCAAACCTCAATAAAGGATCTGAATCAATAAAAAAAGTCAGATTTCTAAGGCCAGCCAACTTCTACCTCACTGAATTTATTGGGACCAACACTCCACAATATACAAGATAACTAAACCAGCATGAAATGTAAACACCATTCTGAGGGCAAAATATCATCTGGATAGCAGCCTGCTGGTGGGAGATGTGAATGCAGAAATAACTGCCTGATGATGTAATATATTAATGACTTTGTTCGACTGCAGGCATTTAGCAACACAGATACCTCAATTAAGGCATAAAAGACAATAACCAAGGAAAAGCTTTCATTAAGAACTTAAATTTAGTGGGGGTAGGGAATGAAATTGGCGTGCAGAAAGAACTATCCCTGGATCCAGCGCTCAACTCGCTAAAGGTGGGGAAGTCAGGGCTGGACTATATGGCATCTTCCTAAGAGTTGTTTGCACATATTCAAAGTTAGAAATGGGGTCTCTAGCTGGCAGTCGGTTTGCACCCTGTCAAAGTAGGGACCCTCACTCTGGGTAGGGTAAGGTTGGTACACAATTCAGATAACCCCCGCTCACACCCCTTGGTAGCTTGGCATGATCTCAGAAGCAATGTGTAAACCATTTGCACATAGCACACAGTAATACGGTGAAAACACTACAAAAGAACACAACACCAATTGTAGAAAAAACAGCCAATATTTATCTCTGTAATACAAGACCAAAAATAGAAAAATTTAACATAGACTAATAAATATATGAAGTTTGCAGCAATTAGTTAAAAATACAGTTCCTTCATGTTGATAGCTCCGGTTGAGCTGTCACGGCGTCGTGAACAACAAATCCAGCAGCTCAGGCCGATCACAGTACCTTGAAAATGCAGGGCACTGTGATCCTCGCGATGAGCTCCAGAATGCAGCGTACAGGGTGTTGGTGCTGAAGGTCGGTGGAGGGGGTCGTCAGGGCCTTGAAGTCACACGCATTGCACATTGAACTCTGGGCTGATGACGAAGTCAAGAGCGCTGGCGTTAATCATGTTAGGGCTGCGGTACGAAGCGGGGCAAAGTGACGTGCGATAGCCACAAGTCACTGTGCAGGCAGCGGCTTGGTGATGGCGTCCCGCAGCGTTGGTGAGACCAGGGCTGCTATGTAAAGAGTGGCGGTACTCCTTCTCCAGCTCTTCTCCTTGGCAGAGGTTCCTCTTGATCCGTAAGTGTTCTAAATGTCTGGGACTTTGGGTCCACTACTTATATCCATTTGTACCTCTGAAGTAGGCAAACTTCAAAGGAAGGTCTCTGTTGTTGACAAGGCCCGGCTTGCTCAAGCCGGGCCCCAGACACACACCAAGGGGTCGGAGACTGCATTGTGTGAGGACAGGCACAGCCCTTTCAGGTGTAGGTGTCAGCTCCTCCCTTCCCACTGTAGCCCAGGATACGAATAATATTTTTGTTTTGACCATTGACTCCACATTGCAATTAGCCCAGCAGCACACCGTCACATTAGTGACCACCAACTTAATTTTTCCTATTCACTTTATTTTAGCATTAGCCACCGCCACGTTAAAACCTGCAAGAATGTTTCCACTTTATACAATGTGCTCATGTTTTTATTCTGCATGTTTGTGTGTTCTTTCTCAGCAAGGGCTTAGGCTGATAAGAATGTACTAGGACGGCAGGGAATGGTTTTGTTTTGATAGAGGACACCTTGGGATTTTGGCCTCCCGACGTGTTCTTTTCAAAACTTACCTAAAGTAACCAGCATTTTTTGAATAATAAACGTATGTAGTGAGAGGGAGTTTCTAGAATTCTCCTCGCTTGTTTGTTCAAAGTATAAGAGGCAGAGACCAGATAGACCGGGGAGTGCCTCAGATCTCGGACATGCTCAGGACGCTGAGGCGTGTTATCCTTCCTGTGAGGATAATTGATCTCTCTCTCTCTCTCCACAATCGATTCTGGGATCTGATGCTGATTAGGAGAGAGATGAAGCAGATTTGCCCTTGCCTCATGGTGATGCATTTTTTAATTCATTATTTGCTTTGTATAATATATATATATATATATATAAATATATATATGCCACGTATATTGCAGGGGAGAATCATTTGTACATGTTTTTATTTCATTGTAGTGACCATTTTTTAATGTGCACTTTCAGCATGCTGACTTTCCTTTACGAACCTTGCGAAGTGATTTAATAAATGTCTTCTTTAGACTAAGAAGCACGTTCCAGAGATTTTTGTCAGTGCATGAGTGTTTCAGCTCAGTCATTAGTGAAGCAGAACAGACACTCACCAGGATATGCAGCTCCCTTTGTCACTGTCTAGGGGGCATTCACAAACAGTCCAACTGTCTGTCTAACCAAGACATTGATTACACAAGCAGTCAGAAGTACAGAATGGTTAAGCAAGAAAATGCAAACTTTCCAAAAGTGGCATTTTCAAAACAGACAATCTGAAAAACAACTTTACCAAAAGGTGTATTTTTAAATTGTGAGTTCAGAGACCCAAAACTCCATATCGCTGTCTGATCCCAATATGAAACTGCACTTAAGATATTTAAAGGCAGTCCCCATGTTAACCTCTGAGAGAGATAGGCCTTGCAATAGTGAAAACTGAATTTGGCAATCTTTCACTATCAGGGCATGTAAAACACATTAGTACATGTCCCACCTTTTAAATACACTGCACCCTACCCATGGGGCTACCTAGGACCTACCTTAGGGGCAACTTACTTGTAGTAAAAGGGAAAGTTTGGGCTTAGCATATTGGCATTTTAAAACACACAGACACTGCAGTGGCAGGCTTGTGCCATGTTTACAGGGCTACTCATGTGGGTGGCGCAACCAGTGCTGCAGGCCCACTAGTAGCATTTGATTTACAGGCCCTGGCACCTCTACTGCACTGTACTAGGGACTTACCAGTAAATCAAATACGTCAATCATGGAAAAAAACAATCACCAGCACAATTTCCACAGAGAGCACTTGCACTTTAGCACGGATCTGCAGTGGTAAAGTGCGCAGAGACTATAAACCAGCCAAAACAGACCAGATAAAAATAAGAGGAAGAAGGCACATCTGGGGATCACCCCGCAGAAAGGGGCATTTGCAACATTCAAGATATGCAGATAACTGAGACAACTTTAAGTGACCATAACTTGGTTCCGATTACTTTGTCACTTCTGTCACCCTAGATTACGGACATGGAGATGTTAGTGATATCAAGAAATAAATATAATGTATTGGTCTGCAGTTGCAAAATCTAAACTGGTGAATGAATTAATAAAATATTTAATTTCATAACATACTATGAATACTGATGAACCAATACAAAGTTACAATACTCGCAAATGTTGCAAGATTTAACATGTTTAAGGAAGCATAGTGCCCAAAAGGATAAGGTAAAATTTAAGTGCAGTAAATGAGTCCAGAAAATACAAAAAAATATATAAAATTGAGTTAAATAAATTAACTAGAAATCCTTTAAATATCGATAATTCTCAGTATAAAAGGGAACTCAAATCGTGTACTAATAGACCACAAAGCATTGATCAGAAGTTAAAGAACTTCAGGCAGGAAAAATCTGGCACTCTTTACCAAGGGCAGAGGGGTCTAGAAATAATAAATAATGCTAGCAAGTTATATCGAAGATCCCCAAAATTCAAATTCAAAATGCTTCTGTTTACATCACTGAAAAACAGTGGATTGCGACCTCCACGACTTATGTGATTCAAATGGAGAAAAACAAGTGATGATACACCAGACGATCCCCGTTAATGTGGGCCCCAAAATATAATAAAGATTCTAAGAAAGACAAGAGCCACAACAACCCAAATTCACAATGGAAACACCAAAACTACTCTTAAAGCAGGACCCAAAATCATGGGGTACTTCTATCCTTGCCCTACTCTTCGTATTGTGGATCACGCAGGGCATCGTTCCAGCCTCGTGGAAATGTAGTATAACCTCTGCAATCCACAAGAAATGGTGCAGATCTAATAAGGACTGGGCAGAATTGCAATTAAACAGGAGGAATCAGAGTAATGTTGCTAATTATTTTATTTGTTGCAGAATTACCGATAATTACACATTTCCTCCTGACTAGAATTGTGTTATTTCATTAACATTTATGTTTATCGATGCAATATAAGCATTGGGAAACTAGGTTCGGAAAGCAAAGCCTGATATCTTAAGTCAAACAATTTTAGATGATTTGATGATGGTTTAAAGAACTACAGATTAACAAGAGAAATGTTATATGCAGCTAACGGCTTAGGTCTCAATATAGATAAGAATATAATTTCACTAACAAAAGCCCTAATTAATAAAAAAAAAAAAAAAAAAAAAAACCTTTATGCAAGCAGCAGTTTTGTAAAAGACTAGGAAGGCTGCATGGCATTCTGCTTCTATCCATTCATATAGAATTCTTCACAAGACGATCCAACCTGACTTAACTTTTTAGCAAATCACAATGTTTAATTCAAGGACCAATGGTCTCCACTGTAACATCAAACTATGGCACAAGATACAAGAGGCCACTTGTCCCTTCTGTAAATTATTCAATCAAGACTCGAAACATAGTTTTTGTTTGCCCTACACTGGCAAGAATAAGAAGTCATTATTTAAAAAACAAATTGTGTCAAAAAATGTCTTAAATGTGAAAAAGGCCTTAAAAGTTTCTTAATCCCAAAACTTCAATAGTACGTAGTTTTTTTTATGTTTTGGTGCTTTTTACAGTAATGGTACATTTTACAAATGTTTGCATTGTTTTCATGTTTGTTGCTGCATTATTACTTAATCAAACTGTAAATAAACATCATTGATGAATGCATAAATAAAGGTCTTACTTTGAGACCACTGAGTACAGGGAGTGAAGATGAGACAGGACATAGTGTCTGAATCCCAATTACCTCATCCAAAAAGAGAAGAGATGAGGCACTAACAAAGAGTCGCACACGATGGTGCCCAAAAAATATTTGGGGTTTTGTATATTAAACAGAATACAGTACATAACGCATGAGATGCTCAGGTGATTACCACACCTACTCTACTTACCGGCACCAACACCTCTGACCATGAAGATGAAACCAACGACCGGAGTCCTAGTTGATCCAAATGGTGTCAAGTGGGAGCCAAAGTCGCTCAACTGGAGGATGGTGGCACAGCGCAGAGTGTGTGGCAGAGCACAGTGTGCGTCACAGAGTGTGTGACGCGTCGCAGAGTGTGTGACGCGTCACAGAGTGTGCGACGCGTCACAGAGTGTGCGACGCGTCACAGAGTGTGCAAACTGCGTGGATATATGGGAAGCACAGGGCTAACCTGCAAAAGCCACCCACCAAGGACACCTTGAGTGGCCCTGGAGCAGCCAATATGTTGGAGGACTCACTTCATCCAAAAACGTCAGAAGTTTTAAAAGATAAGGTGGGGAAGGAACTGAGATCTCGAGCCATCCTGAGGTCATGACTGATGCTATGATGTTCAGTTGTAGGGGGATTACGTCTTTACTGAGAAACCCCTATAACGAGATCCTCAACAACAAAAACACTAGAAACAACGTGATTACAGCAGAAATTATTTTTAGGTTTTTAAAACAAAAAACTAATTTAAAAAAGGATTTGTACAAGATCATTAACAAACTGCCATTTTTTTTTGCAGATTTAGAATTACAAATAGGTCTAATGTAAATTTAGGAAAGGGAAATTAAATCCAACCTATTAATAAAAGTTTTGTTTTAAAATTTCTCTTACAAGTTTAAATTATGCTGTTAAGGACACTTGAGGTTTCTCTGCTAAGGAATTTGTACCTAAATATATTCTTTAATGAAATACAACACAGCAGCACGCGTTCGGCATTCATGACCCCAGTAGCCTATGTAACCATTGAGCCACTATGGAATGAAAACATTAAAAAAAGTAACCTCTGAACTTAAGGCCACAAAGCCATGTAATCCCTCTCAGGGTTTTTACTACCTTTGTGATGCACACATTTATTTAGCCTCTTTAAAGCACTCTACATTTCACTGGCTTTGCATACTTCAATAAGTCATACCATAACAGTCCATATCGCAGGCAGCAAATCTGCAGATTCAACGACATTGTCCTCACGCATGTACAAACCCCTTTTCTGTATATCTGGTCCTACTGCTTACATCCTTTAAGCGCTCTGCTGTACCTCTGCAACGTTACTGCACTCCTAGCATCACCTATACAAAATAATAAATGACAAATTTCTCCGAAAAACATTCAGAGGCCCCACTCCCAATTCTACTTACATGATTTTGTGGCGGGTGAGGACCGCCCGCCCCTCACTGTCCAGCAATTGAAGCTCCTCCTCTGAAAACTCCTCTGTGGCCCCATACCAGCCCACGGCTCCAGTGTGACTGGTCAACAGCCCCGAGAGGCCCTCCTCGGCCGCCAGCGGGGTTGCGCTGTCCCTACAGAAGGTGGCCACGCCTGTCGAATACGGCAGGAGGTTAAAAAAAACACAAGCTGTAAGTTCCACAGTAAGAAGTCACTAACACATGTCAACATACTACAGAATACAAAACATTCTAACAGTTTAAAACCCCCCAAAAGGTCAACTTTGATATCTGTGTAGTACTAAACGAGAGAACGCAGGCAGCTCCACATGATTCTGGGAGGAGAAAGGAGAACAACCGGCACAGGGGGCACCCCAGGGTACGCCACATCTCCTTCGCCCTATCCAGAGATGGCTGATTGCATCCGGTGCAGTGTAAACCTTCAACTACCTTCTAACCTTTAGAACAATTAAAAAAAACCTACTGTTTTACTCAATCCTAAACTAATCCATAGTTATCCTGTTGCAATGTGTGTATTCCTTTTTAATAGTTTGTTAAACGTGTTGAATTGTAAATCTTTTTCTGTAAAGCAATGTGCTGCCCAGTGTCACTTGTTTGTGAACCAAAGGACGACAACTAGTGTTACCCTGCACCTCAGCACTAAAGACCTGTACAGCTCCAACAATTAATTCAACTTCTGAAGAGATGGCTTCAAAGCTCTCACACCTTTCTAGTGCCCTGCCAACCATAACCACCATCCTCCACAATGACCCTTCATACTTTTTCAGCTGTTTGACACTTGTGACCACAACATACCCTGGGCAGCCACCACTTGGCCAGATCTTGGAAGATAACATATTCTTGGCAACCATAATCGAGGAAGGCATTTCACCATAGCATGCACTTCACAACAACGCCTGGGTCAGGCTTCAGCCTATTACCTGCCCTGAGCAACCATCCCATGGCTAAAAACCTGAGAATGGCATACTCTTGTAAAGCATACTTTGCCAGGAATCAAACCATCATATGAATGTGGGTACTATGCTGGAGAAATGCAGCAGAATAGAATATACTCTTAAAAACCATGTGAGAGTCAGGCATTAAACCATAACACGTGTGCGGCTACCATGCCTAAGTCAGGCACCACAATTTAACACAGTTGTGCTAACCATGCCACAATCAGGCATCTTTAGCAGTGGGCCAGTCCTACTGGGCATCCTGGTGCTCCTTCAAATCAACACACAACTCAGGGCTACATTCTGAAGCTCCTCTGCTTACCTGACTTATGGTGATGCCCAAACCTTCTTTCCATCCCCTTTATTCGCTTCATGCAACAGACGGCCTTTCATACCTATATGATGGAGTACTGTCGGAGGTTTAGCCACCCGTGTGTAATACTCTCACAGACACACCAACCCTGCCCCTTAACCCAGAGACAGCAGGCAGACTGGCCCACTCTATAAATAAGCAAACTTCTGTGCAAGCACTAGGCTAGACTTCGCTCTTCCAAAACTCATTCTTCTCAAATAGTTCATCAACTTCTCTACTGGTCTAGGGGATCTTGTCCCATGCCCTTCACCCTAGTGACACGGTTTCGGTTACGAAACTTGCAACTTGATGCACAATAATTAACACCAAGGAGAGTAACCCGCCATCAACAGGAGAAGATGTGGAGGACCATAAAAATGGTCTACTTAGACAAACACATGATGTCGGAGCTAGTTGGAAAATCAACATGGTGAAACCACAATTGTCCATCCCATCCCAGGGTTCTGTGCACCCAGTTGGCTGCGATTGTGAGGATAATAAGGAATCTTTCGATACCGCACTACTAATTTGGCCTAGTACAGAAAACATTGACAGTATTCCTGACCCATGGAACCTTGCCACTGGCTGTAAAAACTAACCACTGTGTGGTTATTTTGCTTTATATAAATAAAACATATGTGGGCTATGAAAGTCCACCTCTGGTCTTTCTATTACGAACGCGTTGCCTTGTTTGGTGCACTTTCACTATCGACCCTTGTCTAATCTTCCAGCTTTATTTCACAAACACATTTGTACTTTCAACAGACCATTCACCGGAGACATACACAAAGTTCTTTCTTTCTCACTTTCCCTAAGTGGCAGTAACTCTGCTAGCGTAAAGGACTGCAGGCACCATTCTGACTTAGGAAAGAGAAGGGGTAGAAGGGTCCTGGGAGGAGGGAGCACTGCATGCTCCCCCTCGGCAGTCAAGGAGGTTGATCAGGGCAGTGGGCAAGGCCTGCAAGTCTAAAGCGAGTGTATACGCTGTTTTTCCAGCTACTAACATGGAGTATGGTTTTCCCTTATCCAGGAAAACGAGGTGTGAAACCAGGCCAATCGGGATTTGGTGGAGCATAAATCCATACGGGAATTCTGCTCCACCCGACTCATAATGATGGCCTTAAGAGTGCTAATTATATTGAGTTAAAGGCCTCAGTCTGTCTTTCTCTCAAAGAAACTGTGATATTATTGTTTCGCAATGTTTTTCATTGATGACCACAAGCCTGATGATTCCACATCTGTGGTTATATCTGGCAGTGGTAAAAGACAAGGTAGATGTGGTGATGAATGTAGGAACTTGACAGATTACACGCACTGCCACCAGCAATGTGTTGGGAAGACTTCATGCAGGGTACCTAGGAATGCATGGTACAGGTGAAATGGAAAGTTTAACAGAAATGTCATTTTGTACACGACACAGTAGCTAGACAGCTGCAATGTGTATTGTAAGGGGACTGCTGAAAGTAGCCATGAAGTGTTCATGTCGTAAGATCAATCGTTAGAAACGAGGATGTCCTATGCGAAATTAACATCAAGTTAAACACAATTAAAACAAATACAAGACATGTCCTCTCGCTTAACACATTGATTGTTTGTGTTGTAAGTTTGCAAACATTTACAGTCCAAAATCAGCGAGACATGAAATTGCAACAAAATCAACTGGCACCTTTGAAAGTCCTGAATGAAGGATGCGGTCTGGACAGCAGGCGAGTGTGGAAAGAACGTAAAGCTGTGCACACCCTCCTCCCCTAGGAGTAAGGTGGTAAGAGTGCCTCACCTGAGTAGCCGCTCCTGCCCCGGCTGAAGCTGAAGTAAGAGTTGTAACCTTCCACCACTGCCGTGGGCTCATCCAGCAGGTCCCCTAAACACAAGAAGAACACGTCTTACATACCACCTCATGTCGCGACACTGGGCAGCGCCGCCAAGCCGTGAATGGGGTCTGTGGACCAGCCGGCTCAACGTATCTTGCAGCAGCAGTAGAGCCTAGCCGTGAACCTGCACACTACAAGCATCAGAGCCCTGGGTGTCTTTCAGGCTTCAGCAGATTGCTTGGAGGCCTGGAGAGCCAAGCAAGTCCTGAAGACCCCCGACACTTTGTCTACAGGTTTCACTCCCTGCATTAACTTTACTCCTTCCAATGTTTGGAGCATCCAAACTAGCTTTCAACAGACAACGATCACATCGTTCAGAAACAGACTGAAAAGACCTGGAGCCATCGCAGAGCCCTGCCTCACGCCTTGCTCAGTTGGAAGGGGCCACTGCACTCCCCAAGCTGACCATAACACACCTTAGCCATACCATGCTGTTTTACTGCCCACCACTGAAAATGCCTTACATAAGTTACTTGATGGGTTTACGAATTAATGTTCAAAACAAAATTATTGTTCCTCATCACTAACACTACTAAAACCAAGATAATGTTAACCAAACCCCTGTGAAGCTTAAAATGAAAGCTAGGGTGCCTGGTGCTGCCTTGGAACAGAGCCCCAGGTATGACTACCCGGGATCCGCTCTGAGGAGAAGCCGAGCTGCAGAAGACAAGGAGGTAGGACAACTACTTGCCTTTAGCCGCATTCAAGGGCAATTCTTGATGCAAAAGGCAAAGTGGGTGCTAATCCCTGGATATAATTCTGTTAATCCACCAGCAAAAAACCGGGGTTGCGGACCCATATGGGGGTGAATTATGGGGGTTTGCCAGCGTGAAAGCTCCAAGTTCACAAAAACAATTTCTTCAGGTCACTGCTGGTCCTGGAACTCTTTTCGTACCATTATACTTTGAAATTGGCATTTCTACCAAAGCAGCTCAGGTGGGATTAAACCCAGTATTATACTAGGTGCATGCACACAGAAATCCTCCTGCACCGATCTGTACGAAATCTATCCAAGGGTCACCTCGCCATAATAGGGTTGGTAGCGACTGGTTACGGCATGCTAGGAAGCTGCCGATACTGCTCCATTTAGGACATTATTGGAAGGACCCATCCAACATTGGCCAAGATTCAACTGGACCTGTCAAGAGGCAGCACTGGTCATAAAGAACAGTTGTTCAAAAGTGCAAACAGGCGGCCTAGCAGTTAAACACCTCATCCATAAGCTGACGTTTGACTTTGAGAGATATTCAGATGAGTTATAGCGGGAACTGAAACGCTCTCTACAAATGAGGTTTAGATTGGGGATTTTCCACACTAAGGTTCATCTAACCCAGCATGAAGGGGGAAAAAGCAGGAGAATATATGTGACTGCTCCCTTAGGGGCAAAGATACCATCATGCACTAGGCTACTTTGCACCAAGACTTTGGCTTCTTCTGCTATCCAGGTCAAAAGGTATCGGAACCTCCAGGCAAGCAATGACTTTTTGCCTAAGCAGGGATGAGCTATAATTTTAACAACAGTATCCTATTTATAGTGTGCATGGCAGAAAAGACACCAGATTGTACAGTGACCCGGTGCCCAATTGTCCAAAGGGGTATAACGACCTCTAGACTAGCATTACTAGTTTCTATCCAAGAGGAGATGATGGCTCCTAGACTTGGATAACGGCTCCTAGACTAGCATTACTGTGTAAGGAAATGCCTCCTTGGCATGGTTACGCCCTGACTTTTTGCCTTTGCTGATGCTAAGTTCGGTTGAAAGTGTGCTGGTACCCTGCTAACCAGGCCCCAGCACCAGTGTTCTTTCCCTAAACTGTACCTTTGTCTCCACAATTGGCACAATCCTGGCACACAGATAAGTCCCTTGTAACTGGTACCTCTGGTACCAAGGGCCCTGATGCCAGGGAAGGTCTCTAAGGGCTGCAGCATGTCTTATGCCACCCTGGGGACCCCTCACTCAGCACATGCACATTGCCTTACAGCTTGTGTGTGCTGGTGGGGAGAAAATGACTAAGTCGACATGGCACTCCCCTCAGAGTGCCATGCCAACCTCACACTGCCTGTGGCATAGGTAAGTCACCCCTCTAGCAGGCTTTACAGCCCTAAGGCAGGGTGCACTATACCACAGGTAAGGGCCTATGTACATGAGCACTCTGCCCCTACAGTGTCTAAGCAAAACCTTAGACATTGTAAGTGCAGGGTAGCCATAAGAGTATATGGTCTGGGAGTTTGTCAAACATGAACTCCACAGTTCCATAACGGCTACACTGAAATCTGGGAAGTTTGGTATCAAACTTCTCAGCACAATAAATGCACACTGATGCCAGTGTGCAATTTATTGTAACATGGACCCAGAGGGCATCTTAGAGATGCCCCTGAACACCAATCCGACTTCTAGAGTTAGGCTGACCAGTTCCTCTCAGCCTGCCACAAACCAGACGAGTTGCCGGCCACATGGGGAAGAGTGCCTTTGTCACTCTGTGGCCAGGAACAAAGCCTGTACTGGGTGGAGGTGCTTCACACCTTCCCCTGCAGGAACTGTAACACCTGACGGTGAGCCTCAATTGCTCACCCCTTTGTTACAGCGCCCCAGGGCATCCCAGCTAGTGGAGATGCTCGCCCATCCGGCCACAGCCCCCACTTTTGGCAGCAAGGCTGGAGGAGATAATTAGGAAAACAAGGAGGAGTCACCCACCAGTCAGGACAGCCCCTAAGGTGCCCTGAGCTGAGGTGATCCCTGCCTTTAGAACTCCTCCATCTTGAGTTTGGAGGATTCCCCCAATAGGATTAGGGATGCGCCCCCCTCCCTACAGGGAGAAGGCACAAAGAGGGTTTAGCCACCCTCCAGGACAGTAGCCATTGGCTACTGCCCTCCCAGACCTAAACACCCCCCTAAATTTAGTATTTAGGGGCCCCCAAGAACCCAGAAAATCAGATTCCTGCAACCTGAACTACAAAGAAGGACTGCTGACCTACAAGCCTGCAGAGACGAAAGACGACGACAACTGCTTCGGCCCCAGCCCTACCGGCTTGTCTCCAGAGTCGAAAACCTGCAACCAGCGACGCATTCAACAGGGACCAGCGACCTCTGAAGCCTCAGAGGACTGCCCTGACCCCCAGGACCAAGAAACTCCAGTGAGCAGCGGCTCTGCTGAAAAACAGCAACATCTTTGCAACAAAGAAGCAACTTTAAAAGAACTCACTCTTCCCGCCGGAAGCGTGAGACTTCACACTCTGCACCCGACGCCCTCGGCTCGAGATCCAGAGAACCAACTCCACAGAGAGGACTCCCCGGCGACTGCGACCCCGTGAGTAGCCCAAGACGACCCTCCTGGACCCCCACCCCCACAGCGACACCTGCAGAGAGAATCCAGGGGCTCCCCCTGACCGCGACTGCCTGTTACAAGGGACCCGACGCCTAGACCAAGCACTGCACCCACAGCCCCCAGGACCAGAAGGAACCGAACTTCAGTGCAGGAGTGACCCCCAGGCGACCCTCTGCCTAGTCTAGGTGGTGGCTGTCCTGAGAAGCCCCCCTGTGCCTGCCTGCACCTCTAGAGTGACCCCCGAGTCCCTCCATTGTTTCCTATCTAAAACCCAACACCTGCTTTGCCAGCCCTGTGCCGCTGAGGGTGTGTTTTGTGTGCCTACTTGTCCCCCCCCCCCGAGTGCTCTACAAAAGCCCCCTGGTCTGCCCCCGAGGACACGGGTACTTACCTGCTGACAGACTGGAACCGGAGCACCCCTGTTCTCCATAGGCACCTATGTGTTTTGGGCACCTCTTTGACCTCTGCACCTGACCGGCTCTGAGCTGCTGGTGTGGTAACTTTAGGGTTGCCCTGAACCCCCAACGGTGGGCTGCCTATGCCAGGAACTGAGACTTGTAAGTGTCTTACTTACCTCACAATCTAACCTTTACTTACCTCCCCCATGAACTGTTGGTTTTTGCACTGTGTACACTTTTAAAATAGCTTATTGCCATTTTAACAAAGACTGTATACATTATTGCTCCAATTCAAAGTTCCTAACTTACCTGTGTGGATTACCTTGCATTTTACGTATTTACTTCAAATCTTGAACCTGTGGTTCTTAAAATAAACTAAGAAAATATATTTTTCTATATAAAAACCTATTGGCCTGGAGTAAGTCTTTGAGTGTGTGTTCCTCATTTATTGCCTGTGTGTGTACAACAAATGCTTAACACTACCCTCTGATAAGCCTACTGCTCGACCACACTACCACAAAATAGAGCATTAGAATTATCTAATTTTGACACTATCTTACCTCTAATAAGAACCCTTGGACTCTGTGCATGCTATCTCCTACTTTGAGATAGTATATACAGAGCCAACTTCCTACAGCTGGTTTTCTTTTTGTCCGTCGAATCTGACTACCTGTCCTAGGGATGTCCACTAAATACTGAATTTAATGGGCGTTTTAGGGGGAACCTGGTAGTGACCAATGGGACACCTACCTTTGGGTGGCTACAACCACTACAGTGACCACTTCCTGTGTGAAGTGTCCCCTCCCTATCCCGATTTGCTATTTTCCTTCCATCTAAGATGGAGGAAAATGAAATGGACTATCCACCTCGAAGACAACATTTTAGGGGTGGTGCATGCCAGGTGGGGCCACCCCTCCTACTGTTTGTGTAGTTTCCTGCCTTTGCTTCCACCAAAAGTGGGGATTTGCAAAGGGGCAGACCATCTGCTGCTATCAGCAGGCCTGGGGGTCGAGTTTCAAAGGCGGTAAGCCCTTTGAAGCTCGCCGCCAGAACAGTCCACATTCCTCAGGGAGGAGGTGTTAGCACCTCCACCCAGGAAGGGCTTTGTTCTACAAACCAGAGAGATGGGTCTCTCCCCCAAGGTTTGTAGACTGGGTTTCTGGAGGTGGCAAGCTGGATAGGACCAGTTAGCAACCATGCCAGGGTAGTTTAGGTTTTGCCGGGGGCACCTCTAAGGTGACCCCTGGGTACATTTAGGGATAAATCCAATACCGGTACCAGTTTGGATTTATAATTCTGAGTTGTTTGATAAAAAACAACCCAGGGTTTAGAGTGGCCATCATGTACCTGGGAAACTCGTGTTGACCAGTGTCCAGCACATGTATTAAAATGGCTGTCCTGTTCACTCACTATATCCCAGGTTTGGCAAGGACACAATGGGGGCATATTTCTCATGCAGCTCTGCCCTCACATATAATATGGTCACCCTGCCTTAGGACTGGAAGGCCCCCATTGAGCAGTGTATGGGGGACAGGGCACACAGGGAGTGTGCCATGTCGAGTTTGTGTTTTAGGTTTGCACCAGGACACTCAGCCTGCAATGGCAGTGCTGGGTGCATCTGGATGCATGGCCCTAGAGGTGGCACAATCAATGTGGCTGCCCTCAGGGGCCTACTCTTAGTACCCCGTGCTCTGGGTACCTAAGTACCTTTTACTATGGACTTATTGTGGTAGCTAAAGGTGTTTCCAATTACCTTTACAATGTTTTAGGGCTAGAACACTGGGAACCTGGTTAGCAGGATCCCAGTGCACTGCAGTCCAAGATGCATCCAGAAGCCAGGCAAAAAGTCGGAGGGTACCTCAACAAAGTGCCAGTTTCCCACAGAGGGATAACAGCTCCTACATTAGCATTACTGTTTTTTATCCAAAGGGAGATCACGGCTCCTACATTAGCATTACTGGTTTTTATCCAAAGGGGGATAACGGCTCCTAGACTAGCATTACTGGTTTTATCCAAAGGGGGATAACGGCTCCTAGACTAGCATTACTGGTTTTTATCCAAAGGGGGATAACCGCTACTAGACTATCATTACTGGTTTTATCCAAAGGGGGATAACGGCTCCTAGACTAGCATTACTGGTTTTTATCCAAAGGGGGATAACGGCTCCTAGACTAGCATTACTGGTTTTTATCCAAAGAGGGATAACGGCTCCTAGACTAGCATTACTGGTTTTATCCGAAGGGCGATAACGGCTCCTAGAGTAGCATTACTGGTTTTATCCAAAGGGGGATAACCGCTCCTAGACTAGTATTACTGTTTTTATCCAAAGGGGGATAACGGCTCCTAGACTAGCATTACTGGTTTTTATCCAAAGGGGGATAACCGCTACTAGACTATCATTACTGGTTTTATCCAAAGGGGGATAACGGCTCCTAGACTAGCATTACTGGTTTTTATCCAAAGGGGGATAAGGGTCCTAGACTAGCACTACTGGTTTTATACGAAGGGCGATAACGGCTCCTAGAGTAGCATTACTGGTTTTATCCAAAAGGAAGATAAAGGGTCCTACAATAGCAATACTGGATTTTAAGTGACCCCACATGCAAAGGTTTCACTCCTTAAGTTCTCTTTTGTAGTGTGTAGGACCCATTGCCCGTTGTTCTAAGCCCATGAATTGTGTTATTTGATGCGTGATTGTGCTGCTGGGTGCCGCCTAGTACGTTATCTTAACAGTAATCTAACTTTGCTTAGATAGAATGTGTTCTGTTTTTATATTCTAAGACTTTAGGCTGAGAACAATAAACATATGATGAAAAATGTACATTTTGTATAGCTGCCTCATGCGGAAGACAGTGAGGATTGGTTCAATGTGGGTACATGCTTCTCCCTGAACCTTAAAAAGATCAAGAGTGTGAGAGAAAGTGAGCGAGAGACTGACCGTCATGGACAGTCCCCAGATTACTGCACTTTGTTGCCTTATTGAACTTTTTGTCCTGCACGTGTTCCCTACCACCTCTCACACAGACCAGAAGTCCCTGGTTCTTGGACACCCGAAGCCCCTGGGATCTCCACCAAGTACCAGAATGCTGATGGCTCGCACTATCCACCGAAGCAGAGAAGGCCATCATCCTCCATCAGCTATATCATGCAAAGACATGTTCTTTCTTCATTGATGCTGTGTAAGAAGTTCCTCCCTACAACCATGGTTAAGTCCTCTCCAGCCATCCTCAGGTAACAGACATGCTCTTCGACCCCTCCGAAGCGCAGGCATGTTCTTTTCATATCCACAGAAGGGAAGGTTGGAGAAGGGACAACACTGGTAAAAATGACAACTGTACCAATATGAAATCTTTGAAAGAAGTGCGTAAAATGTAAGCAAGAGGATAAAAGGTAAATCTTTCCAACACAAAATGAAACAGTGGAGGTAAGAAGTGGTGTGGAATGTAAAAGCATGCAGAACATTGCCAGAGTGGCACAGGGCAGGGATAAGTCTGCCCAGTGGCCAGTGCTTAGTACCAGAGACAGAGCTGTGGGGACTTAATGAACACAGAGCCCTGTCTTGAAAGCTGGCCAAGGCTTTGGTCTGAAGATGACTGAACCATTCTGCTGTGTGGTATGGCTGAGGTTCTGCTGTGTTGAACTGCGAGTGAGCAAAGCAAAGGCGAGAGTAGTTACTATAGTTCGAGGTGTGTAGGTAGAGCCTCAAAACAGTGGCTTTGATGTTGTATATTGTTTCCTCAATTAGATCTTTCATTTTTATTCTGACATGAACCCCTTTGGGTTTGTAAGCTTTGAAGTAATTTCCCGCTCGCCTGAATTACTTTTGTACCACGAGGGGTTTGAGTGAGTCTGTCTGTAAAATACCTAGCTCAGAAGGGAAGTGACATTTTAACTTGTGTCAAAAAGTTTATCTTTCAGGATTCCTGTAAATCAGATTACTTCTGTTATGGAAGGAAAAGGCATCTGGCAGGTGATGAGCTGTTTTCTGCATCTGGAGAAACCAACGCTCTATCAGAGCCTCTTTCTTATGGGGACCCTTGGCGGGGAGCACTATCTACATTAAAGTCTGGATACTCATCTCCCCTATGAGGACATTGGTTAGACAGGAAGGCTGGAGCACCCCCTTACCCTTTATACTGTATCTGACATTCCAAAACAGAAGAAGAGTGCGAGTTGGAGCACTTGAAAGCTCATGAGACGCCCTGAGGTCACTGCATATTCGTTGTTTCAGTCTACAAACTGTCCTTCCTGCATCTTTCAGAGTCAAGAGTACCTCTGTTCCTAGTTATGTGCATCACCTGCTAGCCCTGTTTGGGAGCATGGACCAACCCTCCACCTACCAAGGAGCAGCACTGGACATAACAGTCTAGCATCACTGGGTGTGACCTATGGGCAGCACCTTGCACAGTAATAAATATATGATGGAATGCTGTTTGAATACAGGGGCAGGAATTAACTACCAACTACATGGTGACTAAATGGGAGTCTCTGCATGAAGGGGCATGCGCAAGTGAGGGATCCCTGCTCGGTGTGCTTTAAGATTCCAACTGGGCCTCACTGATGAGGCCCAACAAGACCGAAAACATTTGAAAAGATGGGCCTTCATCCATAATAGCACAGACAAGCTAAAACAAAAGAGAATTCAATGAAGCTTTGAGTAATTACCAGTGGCAGACATTAAATCATTCCAGCCATCAGTTTTTTAGCCATGGGCGTAATTCTCGGTAAACACACCCAAGTGCAGACCTAAGTCAACCAAGCAGAAAGCAATGCAAATAAACGCACATCCTGCAAGGGATGCGCCAGGTGCAAAGATTAGCCCCAAGTACATCTATTCTACGTTAAGCGTGAACACACAGAGCTAAGCACTGCAGGCATGTCTAAGCACACAGCTAAGCACTGCAGGCATGTCTAAGCACACAGCTAAGCACCGCAGGCATGTCTAAGCACACAGCTAAGCACCACATGCATGTGTAAGCACCCAGAGCTAAGCACCACAGGCATGTCTAAGCACACAGCTAAGCACCGCAGGCATGTCTAAGCACACAGCTAAGCACCGCAGGCATGTCTAGGCACACAGCTAAGCACCGCAGGCATGTCTAGGCACACAGCTAAGCACCGCAGGCATGTCTAGGCACACAGCTAAGCACCGCAGGCATGTCTAAGCACACAGCTAAGCACCACATGCATGTGTAAGCACACAGAGCTAAGCACCAGAGGCATGTCTAAGCACACAGAGCTAAGCACCACAGGCATGGGTAAGCACCACAGGCATGTGTATGCACACAGAGCTAAGCACCACAGGTATATCTAAGCACACAGATAAGCACCACAGGCATGTGTAAGCACACAGAGCTAAGTATGCTTCCTCACAGTGCCAAGCACGCCTACACATGAATAATAACACCCCAATGAAGTGCCAGGTAGGTCCCCGCGAAAGGATAAGCATGGCTAGTGATTGGCTAGGGCAACCGAAGCTCTTCCAAAGTCTCTCGCACACACTACTACATGCGGACACCATCACACTACAGTTCTTACGTGTGACTTTGGTCTCCTGCAGACAGATGATGTCAGCATCCAAGGAGTCCAGGACCTCTCTAACTCCAGCCTTGGTGGCCCTGATGCCATTGATGTTCCAGCTAACAATCTTCATCCTGTAGAGTGCCTAGAAAGGGTGAGAGAGAGTGGCACTAGGGCCTCTACAGGAATGGAAGGAGACAGAGGAGAGGTGAGAAGCCCCTGGGGGGAGGGGTGGGACTCTACTCGATGAGGTGCAAGCAGTGTGAGGGGATCTAGAAAGAGGGCTGGTTAGTACCAACCCTGCAAGAGGGCAATGTGAGAGAACACTGCCCAGGGGCAGGCAAGGTAAAGGGACCAAGAGAGAGGATGGTTAGAACCAACCCTGCAGGAGGCACTGTCCAGGGGGAGACACGGTGAGGGGGCCCAGAGGGAGGATGCTTAGACCCAACCTTGCAGGAAGGCACTGGCAGGCAGTGTGAAGGGACCCAGAGAGAGGGCTGGGTTAGAACCAACCTTGCAGGAGGGCACTGCCCAAGGACAGGCAGTGTGAGTGGACTGGATGAGTTGGCTGCCCAGAAGGAGCTTCCCTGGTGAAGGCAGAAGTATACAAATGTCTGCTCAGCTTTACCCTGCAGGAGGGCACTGCCCAGTGGCAAGCAGTGTGAAGGGACCCAGAGAGAGGGCTGGTTAGAACAAACCCTGCAGGGGGGCACTGTACCGGGACTATGCCCAAGGGCAGGCAGTGTTAAGGGGCCCAGAGAGGAGGCTGGTTAGAAGAAACCCTGCAGGAGGGCACTGTGCCAGGCCAATGCCCAAGGGCAGGCAGCAGGAAGGAACCCAGAGAGAGGGCTGGTTAGAACAACCCCTGCAGGATGGCACTGCCCAGGGGCAGGCAGTATGAGGAGACCCAGAGGGTGGTTATAACCAACGTTAGGAGGGCACTGCCCAGGGGCAGGCAGTGTGAGGGGACCCAGGGAGAGGGCTGGGTGGAAGAAACGCTGCAGGAGGGCACTGCCCAGGGACAGGCAGTGTAAGGGGACCCAGAGAGAGGGCTGGGTGGAAGAAACGCTGCAGGAGGGCACTGCCCAGGGACAGGTAGTGTGAGGGGACCCAGAGAGAGGGCTGGGTGGAAGAAACGCTGCAGGGGGGCACTGCCCAGGGGCAGGCAGTGTAAGGGGACCCAGAGAGAGGGCTGGGTGGAAGAAACGCTGCAGGAGGGCACTGCCCAGGGACAGGTAGTGTGAGGAGACCCAGAGGGTGGTTATAACCAACGTTAGGAGGGCACTGCCCAGGGACAGGTAGTGTGAGGGGACCCAGAGAGAGGGCTGGGTGGAAGAAACGCTGCAGGGGGGCACTGCCCAGGGGCAGGCAGTGTGAGGGGACAGGATGAGTTGGCTACCAGGAGCTTCCCTGGTGGGGGCAGTAGTATACAAACGTCTGCTCAGCTGTACCCTGCAGGGGGGCAGTAGGGGCAGTATTAGGAGTCACTGCAGGGGGCACCAGTACAAGACATAAAACTGGCAGCGGGTGCATGTGGCTCCCATGGAGGTGGGGGGGTGTTCAGGGCTCAGGGGAGGAGCACTGCAGGGTCACCCCAGACCATAAAGATGGGGGGATACTGCCCAGGGAGAGCCTGGAACCAGGAGGGCAGAGTGGGCAGGTGGTGGCCTCCTGGGGTCACCGGTGCAACCACCCCCGGGGCAGTTGTCAGGAGGCGGGAAGCTGTCAGGGGGGAACAGTTATCAATAGACACCGACGAAAGACTAGCACCATGCGGAGCCCTCCCCCTACACGCGCCGCTGGGAGACAGCGGCCATCTTAGATTGGGTAGTGTTTTCCTGCACCATCAGCACAAAAGAAGGACTACAGTTATTTACAACTAAAGCCATAGGCGGCGGCCATCTTGGATGAGGACCCGAGACCGCAACCGCCCGTAAGAAAAGCTTACAATGAGTTCGAAAGTGGTTGGTTATGCGCCATCTTGGGTCGGGTGTTCTTTTTTTTCTGAGTAAACTAATAGTAACCTAGAATAATGAAGGTGTCCGCGGCCCTCAAGAAAGATAAATTCGGCCACGGCATTGTGTACAAAGTACAGCCTCAGTGCGAAGAGCTCCGATGGCGTCCACGATGCGTTACTGTTCCTCTGATCTTAGACAGAGGCCTCCGCCGTGCCCACTCCAAGATGGCCGCTGGTGTTCCCGGTGCTCAGCTCTATTCCCGCCGGTCTGGTACCGCGGCCCGAGAGCAAGGGTTCCGCCCACATTTAGGGGCGGGCGTGACTGGCACCGCCCCCTACTGCCCCAAAATTCAAAATAACTCAAACTTCAAAGACGTGGGATTATGACATTTCATATGGTTTGGGACAAAGTATGTTTTTTAATCGAGAACATTTTAGGTGCCAATTTTGATGGTGGGCTCTTGCTTTGTCTATAAAACATATATACCCAT
This sequence comes from Pleurodeles waltl, assembly GCF_031143425.1. NCBI lineage: Eukaryota > Metazoa > Chordata > Amphibia > Caudata > Salamandridae > Pleurodeles > Pleurodeles waltl. Next base: position 11,202,640 of record NC_090449.1, on the reverse strand, counting down.
TTTTTATTGCAGTTTCATTGCTGCCAAGTTTTCCAGGTCCATACGTGATGTGCTGCTCCACTCCAGGTTTTTTTCTTTGAATTCTGGGAGGTGTAGTACTGTTTTATAATGGAAAAACAACACCAAAAGTACCAGAATTCAAGGAAAAAACCTGGATCGAGCAGCACAGCACGGATGGACGTGGGAAACTTGGCAGGGACGCCTCGTGACCTGAGAGGGGGGACTTGTTATGCCCAGAGCACCCACATACATCCCTGCCTATGTGTGACTGTGTGGGACAGGAGCCTGGATCTGCAGACCCAGAGGACCCGGAGCCACCAGGGTTTTTCTCCTCACCCACATCTTGGTGTTGTAAGCCACAGCTACCAAGCCCCCCAGGTCCATGTGTGATGTGCTGCTCCAGTCCAGATTGTTTCCTTTGAATTACTGGATTTGTAGCCTTGTGTGTTTCATTACAAAACAGGACTACAAGTCCCAGAATTCAAACAAAGATATCTGGACTGGAGCTGCACATCACGCATGCACCTGGGAAACTTGGCATGGTTGCAGTTTTATATAGCGTGAACCCAACCCAAAGGTATTGGAGCGCTTTACATGAGCACCAGTTACATGACACAAGGACCCAGTTATTCCTCGGTAGGCTCGTAGATGAAGGGATTTGCCCAGAATCACAGGATGTTGATCAGAGTCTAGAGCCTGGTCTAAAGCTCCATGGTCGTCAGTCCTGGCTGTTACGCCACATCCTCTCCCCAGTGGGAGATTTTTAAACATAATCGTGAGAATTTATTCCCCCCATTGACTTTGATTGAGGAAGATTTAATTTCAGGCTGGCAACTGCTCAAATAAATCCATTTTTGGCTTTGAAAAATAGTTGTGTCTCCTGCCTGAACCGGGTCTATTGGCATGTAGGATAAAATTAACGCAGATATTTCTTTTCAGATCCATTTACTTTCTGGAAAGCTAAGTGTGGAACATTTTAGAAGGTCAAGCCTAACATGTCCTACATAAGCCAGGGTGGTCTAATCTGGTAAATGCCCAGTTACTGAGAAGTAATATTCATTGTCTTCATTCGCAAACATCTGTTAACGCGTCCCTTTATATTAATTTATACACATTAGGACTCGTTTTAGGCCGATGAATCTTTGGACCCAGTGGTGAGACACCATAGGACGAGACAACTGATCAATACATCAAGCAATATATCAATAACTTTGTCAACATATATCACTACAATATATTTCACTTTAAACATTAGTTAAAACTTCGGCGCAACCATGACCTTTCAGTCATGAATAACCACACCTTATTAAAGTTTGTACATTTGTATTCCCTATTGATTACAATCTAATAGCAAAAGTATTAATCTCAAAACCATGAAGCAAAGGGCATAATCACAATATGGTAATAATGCAAAGATCTTAAACATAAGATAGTAACATGAAGATTAACAACTCTAACGTGTAGAACCTCGTAGGTATTTAGTTCAGCATAGCACCACGTCAGTCTCGTCAGTTATGTCAGTCAAGATGAATGCCTCATCTACCCACTAATTAGCATCAGCATGTTGGACTTCATGCAAAACAATTTAGAACACCAATTTGGAAAACATCTAGCTAAGGTCTCTAATCAAAATACACAGCAGTTGGTACCTAGAAAGAAAAGGCAAATAAGTGAATTTCAATAGGCAACAATATAGTTACCCTCCTCGGGACAGGTCAGCATACAGGATCAGTCTTCGTCTTCAGGACATCAGTTTGATCGCCGTCAGTCTAACTAATCTAAGGACAGGGGACACTTCCCTCATAAGGAGGGAAGATGTAATGGGGCAGTCTACGGGCAAGGATGGTTTTGTCTAAGTCTCAAATCACCAAATAAAGTGACAGAGTTTCAGGATGCAATCGATATCATTCCCTACCTAATGCTCTCGAGTCTCCTGTGTCATGAGTTTTTATCCCTTTTTCGTAATACATTCCCCCAAAATTCTATTGGACAATCACTACACCCCACTGTCTGTGACCTATTAAATTATACATTAAGTAATGCATTTGTCATTCTTCGATAATTTTCTACACTTTGATTGGTCTTCGTAATTGACGTTCTTCGTAGGTGACACATCCAGGGTTACTTCATTTTCTGGCACCCTCTTCGGGTCTAGAGTTCTCTTTTCTGCGATTTGGTGTCCTTGAAAGTGTCCATGTTTGTTGCAAAGCCTACAAATTTTATACTAAAGCTGCTAGTATGCGGATGAGAAAATCTAGCAATGTTACATATAACGGAGGAAAGAACAATTGCTGGGTCATGGCCTTTTGCGAGTCAGCACACTGAAGAAACAGAAAAATACGCTTTCATATGAGAGCTGCATAGCTAGTTTTCCGACTCACGCTAACTTAAGATGTATGAATTCTAATGCAATCTTTATATGTGTTAATAATTTTCAGTTAGTCATAATACAAACAATTAATTCTTACAGTCGACATTAGTTTATGCATGTGAAAAATTGTCCACATTTAAAATACGTTTCAATGAATAATATTATTAATGCAGCATTGTTAAATATAAGCATTTCACATCTAAAATAGGTAATGTTTAAACTACGCTCTCTCAGTCCCTCCTCTGATGACGCTCGTCATCACTCAATCTTTCTCTTCTGATTTTAATTTTTCACCTTGTGCATAATACGCATTTCAACATCTTGCCCTTTATGTGAGCTTTCCCATATTTCATTGAACATTTTCTCTCTTTCACTTTCTTCATTTCTTCTGGTTCTTTTAGTCCAATTTCTTTTTATTTTGTCATTAATTTTAAATGCCCCCCACAATCCTAATAAACAAACCAAAACAATTAATAGACCCATCATAATTTTTGCAAGTACCCCATTCCAAATGTTGGTAAACCAGTTTCCCACTCGGGCAATTCCTTTCCCAGATTTCTCCCAAACACCAGGTTCTTTCAGATCCTTCAAGTCTATACTATCTCTGGTAAGGTTAGTAAGCATGTTTCTAATTTTCTTACTGTTATCTGGAATAAATGAGCAACAATGACGCTCATTAAGCATTTTGCAAACACCTCCACTCTTTGCTAAAAGAATGTCTAAAGCAAGCCGATTTTGAAGAGTCATAGCTCTTTCTGCAGCAAGTTCAGTATCCATCAGCAGTATAGCTCCTGTAAAATTTGTCAACATGTTATCCACAATAGTAGACAACTTTTGAATTTTCATAGAATTCAAGATAACCCCTACTGATGGGATTATGGCTCCAAATATATCACCAATGACAGCCGCCGCTGATTCTTGTTTTTGTCTAGGATGTTGTAATTCAGACGTTTTAGGTATTTGTTTCAAGTCATCAATCTGGTATATCTTTGGAAATACTATTCCCAAATAACATGTTCCATACCATCCCTTAGGGAGACGGTAATATGCATTCAGTCCACAAATATAATAGATTCCAGGGATTGCTGGATCTTGTCCATTTAACATAAAGGTCCATTTACTCTGAAACTAAAACACATGCCTACATTCACTCGTACCCACAAATAAATTGTCTTGATCGGATTTTGGCCTATATATACAGAGCCTACCTACGTGTAATGCATCTATAGCTAGTTTGCCCTGCGTTTTGATTGCAGTGTAAGCATAATCATTTGCATAAGTACGTTTTTCTAGGCCTTTTTCTAACCTTTCTTTCAGTGCTTTGCGTCTATCATCTGTGTGATCTAAAAAGTTTTTCTCTACAGGAGATAATAAGCAAGTCAAATTATTGCGATGTGCATAAGCAGTTCCAAATGTAAGTGTTGGCTCAAAGAATCCTCTAACTATTTTAATATCATGCTCTTTAGCTAATTTATTTAGGAATTCAATCACAGGCACAAAAGAAAACACAACATCTAAATTTGAATAAAAGTATTGCACATGCTCTTGATTATAGAATCTTGTTAATAGCAAGCTGCAACTAATTCCATAAGTAAGAGGGAGGCTATGATAGGTGACTCCCTCCTGTACAGATGAAGGAATTTTAGTACATACATAACAATCTTTCGCATCCATAGTTTCCACATACTCATTTAATAAGCGATAGAAGACATTAGTAGAAAGTTCCCCTTTTGCATTAGTTCCCTCATGCATATGTCTTGCGTCTTGCTCAAATCTCTCCCACGGTGATAGTTTAGTAGTAGTAGTTTCAGGTTTTGAAGTTGCATTAATAGTTTCTTTCTCTCTCCACGGCATTCCCACAATCACTCCTACAACCATTACTGCACATACAACACCTATTATAAGACCTAACCAACCACACACCTTACTTCCTTTGCTACTGTAAGCCATGTTTGTATAGAATCAGAATAGCAGATCAACAATCAACTTGAGAAAGAAAAACTCTTTTTTTTTTTTTTTTGCGTATATTACAGCGTCTTCACTCACTCCAGGACCCTTTTCGTCAATTCAGGTTAGCAGCTTGTCGTAATCAAGTTTTCTTTAAAGTCAAATCCAGGTTTAGTGTCACTTTCCAGTAGTTTATAAAGTCTCTTTCTCTCTTTAGTTTTTCACAAAATCAGTTTTAGCCGAGTTTTCCCTTTGAATATCTTCAGGTACCGTAGTATTGGCCTGGTACTTCTCAATCAAAACAGAATGCTAAGAATTCTTGTTGCCATTCAGAGGTTGTAGCATATGCCCATTCAGGACCTGTATATCTTCTGTTTGCTATTCTTTTTCTTTTTAGCCTTCGTTCACCTTGTTGTTCTCCTTCACTCAGATCATCTGCTTGTGAAGTACCACTTTCTTCTATCATCGTCTCATTTGATACCTCTCTTATTTTAGGATGTGACTTGCCTGGCCAAGTATAGCCTCTATGTGTCTTGGTTCGGTGTTTTCCTTCAGGACGTTGAACAGCACCCTCCTCTTGTGATATGGTGTTTCCTCCTGCAACTGGTTCAGGAGACTCTGACACGTTTTGATTTGTATCTACAATTTCTCCTTCTCTTTCGTCTTCTGGTTCTATGCTGAGTTCGGGCTCTAATCCGTATTTGTCTACTTCTGGGAACCTCTCCTTGACTTAGTTCTCCTGCTGCCTCAACTGAGATTGGCACTCTGTCACCTCTCTCGAACTCATTGACAGTTTGAGGGACAAGGCTGTTCTCAGTGGGCTCTCCAGTAGTCTCAGTTCCTTCTTGACTGATCTCTGATTCTGAGATTTCTCTTCCTGAAGTTGCTGTACCGGAAACTTCAAGTTCCTCTTCAACCGGACACGTTACCCTTTTTGTGTGACTGGCATGTATCCAGTTGGGAACCCCAGCACACTTCACAGCAGTGGTGGTCGTCAATATTACTTGATACGGCCCCTTCCAACGCGGCTCGAGACACGATTTTCTCACGTGCTTCTTGACAACCACCCAATCTCCAGCTTGCAGAGAGTGACCTGGTTCGCCAATTGGTGGCAACGCATTAGCTTCCACCTGGTGAGAAAAAGAGCGAATCACGTCAGCCAAACCTTTGCAGTAATCCAACACCATATCATCTGTAATATTCACTAGGGCATTGGCAGGTACCGCTGGTAATCTCATTGCTCTGCCCATGAGGATTTCATGGGGGTTCAGTCCCGTTTTCTTATCTGGGGTGTTTCTCATAGACATGAGTACTAGAGGTAAAGCATCTGGCCATTTCATGTTTGTTGCAGCACACATTTTTGCTATTCTTGATTTTAAGGTACCATTCATCTGTTCAACTAGTCCTGATGCTTCAGGGCGATAGCTACAATGCAACTTTTGTTCAATGTTAAGCGTGGCGCACAGAAGTTTAATCACCTCATTGTCGAAGTGTCTTCCCCTATCTGATTCTATAGAAACCGGAAACCCGAATCTTGGTATCAGTTCTCTGAGTAGTAGTTTTGCAACTGTAAGACTGTCATTCCTACGTGTGGGATATGCCTCAATCCAGTGACTGAAAACACACACAATCACTAACACGTACTTCAATCCTCCACAAACAGGCATTTCGATAAAATCCATTTGCATTTTGTTGAATGGACCTCCAGCTCTCCCAATGTGGCTCAAAGTTACCACAGTCCCTTTTCCCGCATTCATCTGTTGACAGATGATGCACCTGTGACAAGTGATCTCTGCGGCATGTCTGAATTTTGTATTGAACCAATCAATCTTAAAGGATCTGATCATGGCGTCACTTCCTAGATGGGCCTGCCCATGGTATAACCGTGCAAACTGTGACAAAAGACTATTTGGCAGAACCAGTTTTCCCTCTTCTGAAACCCACAGATCATCTGCCCTTTGTACACACTGCATTCTCTGCCAGGAACGTTTTTCTTCTTTGCTAGCACGACTTTGTAGTGTCTTTAGTTCGTCTAAGGTATCAACCACTCGTAATGCTAGACTTAAACTCATGTCATTTTCCGGTTGTGGTAACAATTCCCACTGCTCCTTAAATCTTGCAACCTGATCTGCATAGCTGTTTCCCATTGACACAAAATCTTGTGACCTGGCATGGGCACTGCACTTCACCACAGCAATTTCAAGAGGTAACTGAATCGCATGTAACAAATCTCTTATTTGTTCGCCATTTTTCACAGGAGAACCAGAGGAGGTCATAAAACCCCTCTGTGACCAAAGTTGGCCAAAATCGTGCACAATTCCAAATCCATATCTGCTGTCAGTATAGATGGTAACTTTCGAATTTACAGCCGAGTGGCATGCTTTTGTAAGAGCTATCAATTCTGCCACCTGTGCGGAAAACACTTTCTCGAGCCAAGAGGCTTCAACAATGCCAGTTATGGTACATACTGCGTAACCGGCTCTCAATGTTCCTGCTGAATCTCTTAGACAGGACCCATCAACAAACATAATGCAATCGTTTTCTTTTAACTGGGTATCCTGTATGTCTGGGCGAGGTTTGGTACAGAGCTCAGTCACCTCAAGACAATCATGCTCAAATTCTTCCCCATCTTTGATTTCTGTATTTTCATTGGGAAGTAAGGTTGCCGGGTTCAGCACAGTGCATCTCTTTAGTGTGACATTTGGTGACCCCAGTATAATCGTCTCATATCTAGTAAGTCTTGCATTTGTCATATGTTGTGTCTTAGTTCGTGTCAACAGAATATCAACTGAATGTGGAACCATTACTGTCAGAGGGTATCCCATGACTATGCCTTCACATTGTGAAAGGTTTTGACCAACTGCTGCAACTGCTCGCAAACAACCCGGCAAGGCTGCTGCGACAGGGTCCAAGGTAGCTGAAAAATATGCTACAGGGCGATTTGCATCTCCGTGGACCTGTGTTAAAACAGACAAAGAACAAGCATCACGTTCATGACAGAACAACAGAAAAGGTTTTTCATAGTCAGGCATTCCTAATGCTGGTGCCCTGCACATGCATTCCTTCAATTCCAGAAATGATTCAAGCTCCTCTTTTGTCAAAGTTATGGTGTATGGTTCGTCCTTGACTTCTTTCCCTGTCAATTTTATTAAAGGTTTTGAGATGATCGAGAAGTTGGGTTTCCACTGACGACAGTAGCCCACCATTCCCAAAAACATCCTGACGTCTCTTTTTGTTGTTGGGGGATTCATTTGTAAAACAGCTGTTATTCTTTCCTTTGCTATTCTACGGGACCCTTTCTCAGTCAGATGTCCCAAGTATTTCACTTCTTTTTGGCAGTATTGCAACTTTCTGGGTGACACTTTGTGCCCATTCTTTCCCAGATGATTCAATAATGCAATGGTATCGTATTTACAGCTATCTCTGGTCTTTGATGCAATTAGCAAATCATCAATGTACTGTACAAGTGTTGAATTAAAAGGCAGCACAAGTGGTTCCAAATCCTTTTTCAATATCTGATTGAAGATGGATGGTGACTCAGAAAACCCCTGAGGAATTCTGCAACAACTGTACACCTTATCCAGGAATTTGAAACTGAACAAAAATTGACTGTCTTCATGAAGAGGTACCGAAAAGAATGCTTGTGACAGGTCTATCACAGTAAACCATTCAGCATCACAAGGAACCTGGAACATTATTACTGCTGGGTTAGGTACCACAGGGCAGCATTTTTATCACAATTTCGTTTATTTTTCTCAAGTCCTGCACAATTTGAACCTTCCCACAGGGCTTCTTCAAACCCATAATGGGAGAGTTGCACGGACTGCTCAGAACTTCTTTCAGGACTCCCTGTCTGAGGAAATCTGCAATTATTTGTGTTACCTCAATGAGGACATCCTGGGTCATGTGGTATTGTGGTACTTGTGGGAACACTGCATTCGGCTTTATCTGTACCTTGACTGGTTCTACTCCCTTTATCAACCCTACTTCTTTCCCAGTCAAATCCCACACCTTTTCTGTTACAGTCCCTTGTAGATCGGCAGGCAAGTCGATCAAGATATGCATTGGAAATAAAGTAATCAAAGGGTAGTCTTCATTTGTCTCTCCTCCTTCCTCTATGCATTGATTTTCATCCCCCTCATCGTCACTGTTTGTCTGTACTTCTATTCCATCATTGGAACAGGTAATCGAGCATTTTGTCTTACACAGTAAGTCCCTTCCTAGTAAGGATACTGGACTTGAATCGCATACAACAAACCTATGCAGGCCTTGGAAATTACCAATTTCAACCTGCACCGGATCAGCAATCAGATTAGTCAGGTACTGTTTTGCCACACCAACCACTCGTATAGTACGCCCTGAGAGAGGTAATCTCGGGACTTCTACACTTCGAACTGTAGAGCGTGTAGCTCCTGTGTCGACCAAAAATGAAACCTTATAGCCCATTACTTTTCCCTCTACATATGGGCCTCTCTGATCCACCTCTAAAGATGCTGCAAGCCTGCACTCTTCACTCTCTGAGCTGTCATCTGACCAATCCCCATTCATGCCATTTTCACCTCGTAATGGGAATTGTTGCACAGTGTTGTTTTGGTTGGTTACCTGACCTGTGACCTGCTGAGGAAGCATCACCTGTTGCTGTCCCATCGGAGCCAAGGGTAATTGCATTTGCTGTCTAGGCACCATAGGAATCTGCTGCTGCACTGGTCGCATTGACACTGACTGAAAACGCGGTATTTGCATCTGCTGCATGGGCTGTACCCCTTGCATTTGTACTGAATTATTCTGAAAATTCGGGTTCTGATGTCTCACTTTTGGTCCTCGTGAATTTTGTAATGAACCAACATTAATGCTCTGCTGAACTGCACCATCCTGCACCATATTCGGACAATCCCGTTTCCAATGCCCCATGCCCCCGCACGCATGACATGGTGACATCTTTTTCATTCCCTGACCATCGTTTTGAATAATAACATTATTCATGTCTGAACCGCGGTTCACAAACCCTCAACCTCTGCCTCTCGGCTGTGCCTGGAACACACCATTCATTTGCGGTTGTTGCTGTATCATTTGCTGAACTCCATTCCCCTGTATTCCAGCTTGTGCAGCCCTTATCTGCATCACCATCACTTTCTCCTTCAACTTTTTCTGCTTCAACTCAATCTCATCACTACAGTATTTTGCATACTGCAACACTTCATCAATCGGTTTAGCTTGCCAACAAATTAAATGATTCTTAATCATTTGGCTAACCTCTGGCCTCAGCCCTTCGACGAACCTAAACACAAGGTGGTTCATGTCCTTCGGTTCAATAGTCTCAGTACCACTATAATGTTTGAACGCTTTTAATAATCTCTCGTAATACGCATGCATTGACTCCTTAACCTCTTGAGAAGTCCGGTCGATTTTCTGCCAATCGGTCACCTTCGGCGACACCTTTTGCTTCAAAAACTCAATTACTTTATGATAATATTTCATCACCTCTTCTGAAGGTGCTCCAGTCACCTTATCTCTCGCCGGCTCCTTCGTGGGCCAATCTACCCCTCTCTTGCACTCGAGCCACAAATCTGGCGGAACAATAATCTCAAACAAAGTATTCAAGTCTTCCCAGAGACACTTTGCAAGCTTCACGAACCTATCCGTCTGTTGATACCACTCGATCGGTTTTTCTCTTAGCCTGGGATAATCATTCGTAAAGGATAAAATGTCTCCTCTAGTTCATGGTACATGTACCAAAACACCACCAGCTGTTTCTCTCATAGGTAAGATTTTTACTGAATCTAGATTAGGTGTGGTCCCACCTTTATTAGATCCTGGGCTATCTCCCTTTCCCTTATCTCTTTTCTTTGCCCATCGGGCTTCCCATTTTTCTAATGCGCCCCAAACTTGCGCATTCTGCAACAATTCTCTCAAGTGTGCCTTCATGCCTGCAGACCTCATGTGTTCAAAATCTTTTGAGTCAAAGTCCAATCTGTAACTCCTTTTCAAATGCTTAGTGTTTCCGATATCTATGTTATATTTGTCTGCCAAATTTGCTAATCTTTGATGTATCTTGCCCACCTCTTTGGTGATCTTGGGACATAAGTATCTCAATTCTGCTTCAGTGTATGATTCCAAGCTATTTACTCCCATAGTTCCTTCCACTAACTCGGCAGCTTCTGCCCCCAAATGTGCAAAATTCAAGTATTCGTCTTGTTTTTCTTTCTCAGGTTCATCTGCTGTTACTGCAGTCTTTTGTGAGGTGTATGTTTTCTCTAACCATTCATTTAACTGTTGTACGGTAAAACCCTGCAGTGAAATGTTCCCTGCATGTATCATTGGAGTGTGTGAAGTATTTGTACTCATGGTTTGGGGAGTCAAAACTCCCAACCCTGCTTGACGCATTGCCTCGAGAGGTGCCCCTACTGGACTAAGGTCCATTAAAGATCTTGGTGGCTCATTTGCTTGCTCTCCAGGGGCCATTATCTGTGGAGTTCCCATAGGCCCTCCTCTTATTGCTTCCTGTGTCATCACTCCCTGTTCACACACCCCTGTTTTACCTTGTGCATATAACGGCACTGGGGGACCAACAGTAATAGGTAGTGATATAGCAGCAGGTGTCTGACCTGGACCCTGACTCCTTGGAACAGCAACACCATAGGTCTGCTCCAGCGTACCCGGAACAGGTACTAACGGTGGTCCCGCTATCGGGTTATACCCAGGTATCAACTGTGGTGGTTGAGACACCAGTTTCGGGGTCGATTCAATCTGTATTAACTTTGGCTTTGTGTATATCGGGTCTGGCGGCACTATCAAGTTTGTAGTAGTCTCAAGTACTGGGACATCAGGGTAAATCCTTTTTATCTGCGGTGGAGGCTGCAACTGTATCGGCAAGTCTGGTGCAGTGGGTACACTGACACCATTCTGTATCAAAGCCGTATCGCTAGTCTGTACCGTATCAGTAACTCCCTTCTCTTGCGTCTGGTTCCCAGGGTCCAAGATAATACTTGGAGTATTGTCACTCACCGCATATGGTGGCGGACGATCATGTAACAATCTATCCATAAATTCTTCATCATCTGAATCATCTTCCTCTTCCCAGGACCTTTTATTTTCGTTAGTTTTGCCTGAATCTTTGTCAGTTTTACAAGAGGCTTTCTTTCCCTGTGTCTCTTCTCCCAGTGTTATTGCTGGGAATAACTTCAACCCATCTACAATTCCCCGTCTCCACATCTTGCTCTCATTGTCCCATCTAGCTTCGGCATATGATTTTTCAGCCCTTTTCAGCCTTCTCTGAAACCTTTATTGTCTATGTTTAAGAGCCATCAAGTCCCAAATTGCCAAAGCCTCGTATTGTGCCGGTCTCGGAGGTGGTTTCTGCGTACTTAACATCCACCTCAAATTTTCAAGCACCTTTGGATTAAATGTCCCATGTTCTGGGAACGCTAGACACCCCTCTTTCTCTGTTAGTTTGCGCCATTGTTTCATCCATAAACAAGGTGCAACACCCTTTTCTTCCATAACCGTGTAAGCCGGAGTACCCTCAGGTGGTGTAGGTTCCCCATCGGTTGCGACAATATATACATCTCCCTTTAAAGCGCTTTTGAATGCCTTGACAAAATTCATTTTTCAATTCTTTATTTCGTTTAAAAAAAATCAAAAATGGCTTAATTCCCAGGGAAACTCTTCACCTGCCCTTTCCCAACCTATTGCCTCTCACGGACGGCAGCCAATCCGTGCGCGACCCCTCTCAGCATCTGTCCTATCTCAGTGCGGCACCACTGATGTCACACTCACACACACTGCAGCTGACAAAGTCTTGCGGCTCGTCCGCTTTTCACTAACCCCTTACAACTCATACAAACTAACGCAAATTATTGCAGGCAGCTTAAAATGACAACACAAATCTGTCGTTTACTACAGGAAGGGTAACACATTCGCTTCAGAACTTTACAGAGATTTCACTTGAAGCCTCGGCCGCTACTCTCTCCTTATCAGTTCCCACATACGCAAGCAGAATTCGACCTGCAAATCCTACTCTCGACTTGTCAATGACTCCTTCTAGTGCACTTTAGAACTTGTCAAATCTTCATCGAAGGTTACACACATACATCATAACTCAAACTCGACTTGTCAACCACGCCCGATTGACCTATTAAACCGCACAGATTACAACATAAACCACATTTATCATCATACTCCGGAGTCTTAGACCTCAACAGGTCCGTACACGATAGTCAACCACGTGGATAATTTTAAGCAACAAGCGCTACATTCACATGAAGTATGCCAACTTTCCTACTCTCATACTGTGGAGTATGCCCACCCCTGCTAAACAACACTTAATTTGGCCTAAATACACACAAATTTTCACAATCTCCTGCAAGATGCATAAGCTTTAATCAAGCGCAAAAACCCTAACCACACATACTATGGCGCCGAGAACATTCCCAACTCATTTAGGCAGGCTCCGAGATCCCGGGAAAGCCATGGCGAACCTAGCAACCCATCATCTCTCCGAATTGCATTATCACAGAAAAACAAATTAAACAATGAAACTCCGTCCTAGGGCCACAAGGGCCAAACCGTCGCTCTGCTACCAGAACTGTTAACGCGTCCCTTTATATTAATTTATACACATTAGGACTCGTTTAAGGCCAATGAATCTTTGGACCCAGTGGTGAGACACCATAGGACGAGACAACTGATCAATACATCAAGCAATATATCAATAACTTTGTCAACATATATCACTACAATATATTTCACTTTAAACATTAGTTAAAACTTCGGCGCAACCATGACCTTTCAGTCATGAATAACCACACCTTATTAAAGTTTGTACATTTTTATTCCCTATTGATTACAATCTAATAGCAAACATATTAATCTCAAAACCATGAAGCAAAGGTCATAATCACAATATGGTAATAATGCAAAGATCTTAAACATAAGATAGTAACATGAAGATTAACAACTCTAACGTGTAGAACCTCGTAGGTATTTAGTTCAGCATAGCACCATGTCAGTCTCGTCAGTTATGTCAGTCAAGATGAATGCCTCATCTACCCACTAATTAGCATCAGCATGTTGGACTTCATGCAAAACAATTTAGAACACCAATTTGGAAAACATCTAGCTAAGGTCTCTAATCAAAATACACAGCAGTTGGTACCTAGAAAGAAAAGGCAAATAAGTGAATTTCAATAGGCAACAATATAATTACCCTCCTCGGGACAGGTCAGCATACAGGATCAGTCTTCGTCTTCAGGACATCAGTTTGATCGCCGTCAGTCTAACTAATCTAAGGACAGGGGACACTTCCCTCATAAGGAGGGAGATGTAATGGGGCAGTCTACGGGCAAGGATGGTTTTGTCTAAGTCTCAAATCACCAAATAAAGTGACAGAGTTTCAGGATGCAATCGATATCATTCCCTACCTAATGCTCTCGAGTCTCCTGTGTCATGAGTTTTTATCCCTTTTTCGTAATACATTCCCCAAAAATTCTATTGGACAATCACTACACCCCACTGTCTGTGATCTATTAAATTATACATTAAGTAATGCATTTGTCATTCTTCGATAATTTTCTACACTTTGATTGGTCTTCGTAATTGACGTTCTTCGTAGGTGACACATCCAGGGTTACTTCATTTTCTGGCACCCTCTTCGGGTCTAGAGTTCTCTTTTCCGCGATTTGGTGTCCTTGAAAGTGTCCATGTTTGTTGCAAAGCATACAAATTTTATACTAAAGCTGCTAGTATGCGGATGAGAAAATCTAGCAATGTTACATATAACGGAGGAAAGAACAATTGCTGGGTCATGGCCTTTAGCGAGTCAGCACACTGAAGAAACAGAAAAATACGCTTTAATATGAGAGCTGCATAGCTAGTTTTCCGACTCACGCTAACTTAAGATGTATGAATTCTAATGCAATCTTTATATGTGTTAATAATTTTCAGTTATTCATAATACAAACAATTAATTCTTACAGTCGACATTAGTTTATGCATGTGAAAAATTGTCCACGTTTAAAATACGTTTCAATGAATAATATTATTAATGCAGCATTGTTAAATATAAGCATTTCACATCTAAAATAGGTAATGTTTAAACTACGCTCTCTCACATCCTTGTCTCATTCATTAGTTATGAAGTGAGTCCACCTCGCCCAGGAGCAAGTAAGCAAAGACCCATCCAGGGCGATAAAAGCAAACTTCCCATGGGTCACCTCCTCTCAATTTCAAACGCCACAAAGGCCAATATCACAGGGGACGTGGGTGGGTTGAGACATTCAGGACTTAGGATAATAAATATTACCAGTAAGTAACCTGGCATTCATTCTCTATCCTTGTCATGGTCAATACTTATTGGCCTTCTAATTTATAAAAAACAAGAAGAGACTGGTGGATCAGCAACACCTTTTAATAGTGCAAGTGCATATTCAGAAGACAGAATGGGATTTAAACCACTTCATCAAAATCTGACCACCGGGTTTCAATTTATCAATTCAATAATATTTTACAAATATATCAGAGGAGGCCCACATAGACCCTCAACATATTTCATTCAGTGGAACTCCCTGATATTCAGCCCAGGATGTAGCTCCCCTCAAGTAGATATTCCCTGTCTTCCCTCCGGAACAGGAATTCCAGAAGGAGCGTAAACCATGGATTTGGTACGACAAATCCGTATAATAGTCCCATGCAATACTTTGACTCCCTGGTTACAGTTTCCAAAAGTAACAGATAAATAGGCTTCTTTCTGAACCTCTCAGATCTCTCCAGAAGAACGGAATGGACTTGTTTAACATCTAACAGGTGGCATGTCTAATCTTTTTCAGGAGCTGGAGAATAAAAGAAAGTAGGTAAGCAATGTAACCTAAATAACATTATAGCCAAGGTTTGGAACTCAGCATTATCCCATCATCCAGAGTGAAGAGAAAGGGAGTTTTACATACAATAATGCCTAACTCTTCTTTTCTTCTAGCAGACGTCATAGCAACTAGGAACAAGGCTTTTGTAGTTAAGAATCTAAGGCCTACATACGTTAAGGGTTTAAAGGGCGCACTTTCCAGAACATATAATACTAAGGGAAGATCCCAAAAAGAAACAGGAGGTCTTCTTACTAGTCTAGCAATAGTAAGTCTTTTTTTGAGAAGTTTTTATCCAAGCCTCCCAGGGATTCCCTGAAGGCTTTAATGGTGGCCCATTGAGATCTCCCAGCTCCCAGTGTTTAGAGTAAGAACTTAAGGTGCCCGGACATCTAGAGCCCAGTAGCACCTGAGCCAAGTTATAAGGAATCAACTTGTTGTGTAGCCTCCCAATCTCCAAACCATCCGAGAAGGAAGTTTTGACATGGGAAGACGCTCAGGAGTGCACAGATGACAAGGGAAGAGAGGAATTTCCCAGTGAGAAGCAACCAGCATCTCCTCCACTAGAGCTGTGAAACCAGTAATGGAGCACCATTAGGGACTCTGCTGCTTTCTCCTGGATTTGAGAAGCCCCTGAGGGATAAGAGAAGAATGAGGAAATGCAGAGAGGAGCTGACGAGGCAGTGGGAAAGATCAGCATCCGCTCCCAGAGATCTGGTGTAGGAACGTTTTAGAAGAACTTCGCTAGGTAAATGTCTTTTTGGTGATTCAATAGGTCTATGGAAAATGTCCCGAACCTTAGGCATATTAGTAAGAGGGATAGCTGTTGAGAAGAAGGGACTATTCTGCTTAGGCGATCTGCTGTCGTAGGCTCCTTCCCTCTCGTGTGTGTTGCCTACAGAGATAGCAGATGCCCACCTGCCCAGCTCACAACCTTTTGAGCCACCAGATTGAGAGGACCCGATCTTATTCTCCCTTTCTGTTTAAATAAGACATGGTTAGTGTATTGCCTATCTTAATTAATACATGTTGGTTGCAAATGCATTCGTGATAATGCAATAGATGTCTACAAATAGCTGATGTCTCTTTCCTTTTGAAAGACTTGTGGCCTGATTACCAGTGTGGCGGTCCGACTGTCACATTACAACCCTGGCAGTTGGACCACCAGGGAACCACCAGCTCTGCCAGGATCTCAGAACCCAGCGACCTGGAGGATGGTGGTGGTCCTAATCCGCCAGGACAGCGCTGCCCTGGGGATTACGACCCACTTCTCTGCCAGCAGTTTCATGGCGGTAGCACCGCCATGAAAAGGCTGCAGGAGAATGGGTGCAGGGGGTTCCAGGGGGGCCCCTCATCTGCCCATGCTCTTGGCACGGGCAGCGCATGGCCCCGTGGCTAACACACTCGCAGTGTTCACTTTCCGCAGACAGTGAACATTCCGAGGGTGCTGGTGCACCCTGCAGGCTACAGCATTGCCGCTCACACAGTTGCCGGGCTGGAGTGAACATTCACAGCCTCCCAGTCTGCCTGGGAGCGCTCCCAGCCAGTTCTGATGCTACTATGAGCAGTGTCAGGATCAGCCGCAGGGCAGACTGGGAGCCTGTGCCTGTAGCCAGCAGAGGGGCAGATGGAGTGGTGCAGCGGCGATGGAGGCAAGTGTTTTTTTAAATTAATTGAATCTTTATTCCACCACACGCCACCCCGTCCCTTCTGCGTGCCGCAGTCCAGAACTGCGTCACACCCATCCCATCCTATCCAGTCAGAGCTTACACCTTGTTACGTCAACACAATGGGAAGGTCGTCACAAGGGAGGTGGTAGAAGAACTGTGATTGGTTGCGCCTGCATTAAGCAGGAGATGAGGAGCACATACATGCCAGTCGCATCATTGGTAACAAACTAGAAAGAAGGCTTCACACCCAAGGTGCAAGATTGTTTAGCATAGTTAAGGATATCATCATCCTCTAGGTAAACTCTTTTTTGTGGTTTTTAGAATATTTTGTATTCATGATCGGGGTATTGTACGTATGATGAAAGGAGGTTTTTAATAAATATGCTGTTCTTTTAATCTTAATGTATTTCAATGCAAGGTTTGTAATGCCTTGTTGGCAAGATATCACAGTGTTAAATAAACTAAACTACTACTAAAATAAAATTACCACTAAACAGTCAACCAGTCACCTCTCTCTCACTCAGTCCACACTGACCAGTACCCGTGCCCCTGTGTGCACATCCTGCTTCTGAAGTGGTGCCACCATAGTGAGTGTACCCACTGATGGCTGTAGATCGCCTCTTCCGGTCACTGCATCGTGTGTCACCAATGTTGGCCATGATCAGTGCACACAAACCGCTGGTGCGTCACCAAGAGGAATGTTGGACACTGTTTACCTGCAGAGGGGTTGCTGAGGCACTCAGATCATCACCGGTGGATCCCATCCTTGCAAGCTAGAAGACAGACCACTCAAGTTTAAAAACAGACTTTAACACAGCTCCCTGTTATTCTAATTTTCTTTATATAGAGCTTGCTACCCTGACGAGGCTTCGAAGCGATTTTCGGCCAGTAGCACACTAATCCGGAACCAAAAAGGACTAGTGGTGGATTAGTATAGGGAAATAAGAGTTAGTTTGAGCGGTGGACATATGAGTCTGTTATGTTGTTAAAAGAATTTATGCAGCGCACATACACTCAAGATTTCTTGGCGCTAGATATGATGGATACAAAATTTGAGAGCAAAAAAGTTAAGAATGAGAATGATCTTGTAGGAAACGCAAGCCCTTTTGCAACTGTCTGGTAACAGGGGCCAGTCACTATACCGATCACTTGCCCTATTACCAGTTGAGGAAGGCATCACAGTGGAAGAGGTGGTGAGGGCCATCAAGCTCCTCGAGCAGGAAAAGGTGGGATCTAAGAGGCCTCGGCAGAGCTCCACAGATGGTTGATTTCACATGTGATGCCTCATGTGGCGAATATGTTTTGAGAGATAGTACGGTTAACCTTGACAATACCAGTGGCACCCAAGGAAGGTAAAGCGCCTTGGAGTTTCTCTTGTAATGACCAGTACCACTCTCTATTATAGCCTTATAACCCACTGTGTGGCTGGTAGTGTGGTATACCAGCCGTTAAAGGCCTGCTCAGTGAGGACCATTAACACTGGAGCTGGCTTTTAATAGCCAGTATAGCCCAGCTATGGCGGATTATAAAGCTATTAGAACCTTCCGCCTCAGAAGCGCAGAATGTTCTAATTAGTAAAACAAAGGCTCCACGGAACCTGCAGGGGTTGAAATCCGTTTGGGGTCCTTGAGGGTTTGAACAACAAAAATGGAATGTTGGCGCTCCAGGCTTTTACCATTTATTAGAAGCCCGGAGCAATCCATTGTCTTCAATAGAGCTCCCAACATTCGAATGTTCTAATATGGAAATTCAGATGTTGGCAAAATCACCTAACAGACAGCTCACGGTGATTACCTCCATAATACACTTGTCTCATTTGGCTTTCATACCTAGGTGATCTACTGCGTTCAATATACGCGGACACCATGATTGGTTGCCAAAGACACAAGAGAAAGAGAGACCTGTGGTAACCAAATGCAAATTCTTGAGTACATGAAGAAACACCAAGGGGGTCATTGACCGCCAGGGTCAACAACCACGAGAGCACCGCCAACAGGCTGGCGGTGCTCTCAAGGGCATTCTGACCGCGGCAGTTTGGCCGCGGTCAGAAAGGGAAAACCGGCGGTCTCCCGCCGGTTTTCCGCTGCCCTCAGGAATCCTCCATGGCAGCGCAGCTTGCTGCGCCGCCATGGGGATTCCGACACCCCATACCGCCATCCTGTTCCTGGCGGGCGAACCGCCAGGAACAGGATGGCGGTATGGGGTGTCGTGGGGCCCCTGGGGGCCCCTGCAGTGCCCATGCCAGTGGCATGGGCACTGCAGGGGCCCCCATAAGAGGGCCCCACAAAGAATTTCAGTGTCTGCTTTGCAGACACTGAAATTCCCGACGGGTGCAACTGCACCCGTCGCACCTTCCCACTCCGCCGGCTCCATTCGGAGCTGGCTTTCTCGTGGGAAGGGGTTTCCCGCTGGGCTGGCGGGCGGCCTTCTGGCGGTCGCCCGCCAGCCCAGCGGGAAAGCCAGAATGGCCTCCGCGGTCTTTCGACCGCGGAGCGGCCATATGGCGGTTCCCGCCAGGCGGCCGGCGACCGCCGGCCTCGGAGTGAGGCCCCAAGTTTTATTGTCAGAAATAAACCACCCCGGGCCACACTCCATCAATGGCTTCCTCTCAAGATCATCAAGAAACAGTCTCCCCTAGCGGTCAACCTGTGTTTCGAGACTCCGAGTATTGACATTCCAAATAGAATATGGCAAGTCTCTCACTGGGGCAGACCAACCTCATTGATAGACTTGGGACTCAGAACACTACATTAGATTCCCCCTTCAAATTATACAAAGCAACAACAAAAAAACTGCACTTAAATACTAACATTAGTGCCCATACAAATATATGGGCACCGTTACTAAATTACATAGCTATGAAAAACTATGTATACAATACAATTATATACTAACATTGGTACCCATGTAAATATGTAGACACTGTTACTAAATTACATAGCTAAGAAAACATATGTATATAATACAATCATGTGAGCAATATGTTCTGAGCATATACCTAGTGCAATGGGATACACCAATAAAAGGGAGCACATAGTAAATTCACATCACCTATACCTAAGGGGTAAATGACATTTTCTCTTGCTCCTGCGTACAGGTACAGATCCTTTGAGGTCACCTTGTAAACTATCAGGTACAACATTTCTTTGTTGCTGAGTTTGATTTAGCTCAATGCTTTTATCAACCTGTGAGACTGGGATATTCTGTTGAGGGTGAACCTTAACAACTTTTGAACCATTCCACCAGTGGCCACCTTCAACTCTCACAGCTTTAGCACAAATGTTCTCAACTCTGACTGGTGCATAATATTTAGGTTCTCTTTTTCTAACATGTAAAACTTTCTTGATTCTTGCATAGTCTCCGATACGAACAAAATGTCAGTAACACTTTTCCTTGTATCATAGTACCCCTTTTGTCTAGATTGAGCAAGGGTTTTCCTCACCTGACTATCTATACGCTCCACATCAACCTTTTGTTTTAACCATTTCGACATCCATGCTGGACTGAATTCAGTAGCAGGTTTCCTTCCTCTTAGTTACTCAAAGGGGAAGAGCTGTACAGAGGATTAGGCTGTGGTTCTGTAAAACCACAACATAGCTTGTACCTCATATTTGTTCTCCAGAGCCCATTGTATGTATTTGCCTAGCACTCTGTTAAAGCGCTCAACACGCCTGTTAGTTTAGGGGTGATACAACCAGTTCTTTAGGTATTTTAAACCACTTTATATAAGAAACTCTTGTACTTCATAGGAAACAATTTGTGCCCCATTGTCGGACACTATACATTCTGGGAAACCTTCCTTCATACAAACATCTCTAAGGAATGTAATCACCATTCTGGAATCTGTTTCCCTAATTAGCTTCACTTCAGGCCATTTGGTGTAGCAGCCAATGAGGATTAATGCAAATTTGAAATGACTTGGTAGGGAATTAAATTAAATGGGCCCACCAAATCGATACCCACATCCAACCATGGTCCCTCCGCCTTCAGTGCGGCCCTCCATGTGACTGGCTCTGCCCAGGAGGAGGCAGAGGTTGAGAGGACCCCAGTGCTAATAAGACGCACCCTCCTGCCTTCAGTGAGGCTCTCCATGTGACTGACTCTGCCCAGGAAGGAGGCAGAGGTTGAGAGGACCCCAGTGCTAATAAGACACACCCTCCTGCCTTCAGTGAGGCTCTCCATGTGACTGACTCTGCCCAGGAGGAGGCAGAGGTTGAGAGGACCCCAGTGCTAATAAGACGCACCCTCCTGCCTTCAGTGGACTCTCCATGTGACTGACTCTGCCCAGGAGGAGGCAGAGGTTGGGAGGACCCCAGTGCTAATAAGACGCACCCACCTGCCTTCAGTGGACTCTCCATGTGACTGACTCTGCCCAGGAGGAGGCAGAGGTTGGGAGGACCCCAGTGCTAATAAGACGCACCTTCCTGCCTGTTGAGTGCGGCCCTCCATGTGACTGACTCTGCCCAGGAGGAGGCAGAGGTTGAGAGCCCTGCAGAGCTAATAAGACGCACCCTCCTGCCTTCAGTGCGGCCCTCCATGTAAATGACTCTGCACAGGAGGCAGAGGTTGAGAGGACCCCAGTTCTAATAAGACGCACCCTCCTGCCTGTTCAGTGAGGCCCTCTATGTGACTGACTCTGGCCAGTTGGAGGCAGAGGTTGAGAGCCCTGTAGTGCTAATAAGACACACCCTCCTGCCTGTTCAGTGCGGCCCTCCATGTGACTGACTCTGCCCAGGAGGAGGCAGAGGTTGAGAGCCCTGCAGTGCTAATAAGACGCACCCTCCTGCCTTCAGTGGACTCTCCATGTGACTGACTCTGCCCAGGAGGAGGCAGAGGTTGGGAGGACCCCAGTGCTAATAAGACGCACCCTCCTGCCTTCAGTGCGGCTCTCCATGTGACTGACTCTGCCCAGGAGGAGGCAGAGGTTGAGAGCCCTGCAGAGCTAATAAGACGCACCCTCCTGCCTTCAGTGCGGCCCTCCATGTGACTGACTCTGCCCCGGAGGAGGCAGAGGTTGAGAGGACCCTCAGTGCTAATAAGACGCACCCTCCTGCCTGTTCCGTGCGGCCCTCCATGTGACTGACTCTGCCGCAGCCCTGCCAGCCTGTCCACGTCAGCCATATATGACTGACTTTCCTCCAGTGCGGCCACCACCAGGTTGTTTCCGTCCATACTCGACAGGTCACTGTGCGGGCCTCTCTGTGGCCAGCTGGGGTCTGGGATCAAAGTCCGGAGTCCAGCACACCTGCCCTGCTGCCCCATCTCACCCCAGCCCACCAATGCCTGACCACCGTGTGGGGGTCCACCTGAGGAGGGGTCCGTGCAGGAGACAGGCTGCGGGGGTGGGGGTACAGTTAGGGGTGTACATTATAGGCAGGAAAATAGGCTCGTTTACAGGTACTTTTCTGTATTTGCAGTGACTGGTGTCTGCGCGCAGGTAGGTGTGTGTTAAAGTGAGGTATGTAACTTTACTAAGAGGAGTAGTTTCATGAGTGGGGGCCCCCTGACAACATCACAACATCATCTGTAAGCGAGACAGGGGCGGGGTACTGGATACATAGGCAGCGAGTGCCTTATCTGCAGGGCGAGGAGGTGGGGCAAGGGAGTGAGTTACAGGACTGGCTGTGCTCCTATAGACAGGTATTTGCAGTGACTGGTGTTTGGGCACAGGTAGGTGTGTGTTTTTGGGTATGTGACTTTATTAACAGGAGTGGTTATGTAGGTGTGGGGCCCCCTGACCACATCGCCTGTGGCACGGAAGGTGGGGGGCGGGTGAGTTACCGGAATACATAGGCAGGGGGTGCCTTACCGCAGGGCGGGGCCACAGGAAGGGCTGTGCATTTATAGACAGGTATTTGCAGTGACTGCTGTTTACGCGCAGGTAGGTGTGTGTTATACTGAGGTATGTAACTTTTACCAACAGGACCGGTTTTAAAGGTTGGGGTTCTCTTGGCCTCTAAGCTCTCGAGCCAACACTTTAGAGCCGGTAAGTGGGAGGTGTAAGAACATACAGTTTGGAGAATGTATATCCCCACTGGCCTATAGTGGAGGGGAGTGTGCACGGTGGGAGACAGTCAGCCCTCTATTTTCGGCACTTTAATAATATCACCCAAACATAAACAGAGTTCTGAGCTCCGGATTTGGTTGAGCTGCGTAAAACTGCCGAAAATAAAATGCTGAAGCCTGTCACAGTCTGCAGCCCCCCCCAAGAACGAAGGGCGAGCGCCAACCTTTGGTGTCAGAGGTGATGCCTGGAGGGGGGGCTGGACGTGCACGTGCTCTGAGCAGGACTAGTTGTCAGCTGCTGGCAGGAAGTTATTTAACGAGCAGACATGGCGCTGGCTTTAAACATTGCCAGTATTTCCTTGGTGCCCCCTCCTGTGTGCCCATGCTGACGGAAGCTGCCTCTCTGCCCTTGGGTTGATGTAAAATTGGAGTCCTTCGTCTGTTTTGTGTAATTGTAGGAAAGTACCATCTTGCCTGGCATGTTACCCCCATATTTCACTGTACATATGTTGTTTTAGTTGTATGTGTCACTGGGACCCTGCCAGCCAGGGCCCCAGTGCTCATAAGTGTGCCCTGTATGTGTTCCCTGTGTGATGACTAACAGTCTCACTGAGGCTCTGCTAATCAGCACCTCAGTGGTTATGCTCTCTCATTTCTTTCCAAATTGTCACTAACAGGCTAGTGACCAATTTTACCAATTTACTTTGGCATACTGGAACACCCTTATAATTCCCTAGTATATGGTACTGAGGTACACAGGGTATTGGGGTTCCAGGAGATCCCTATGGGCTGCAGCATTTCTTTTGCCACCCATAGGGAGCTCTGACAATTCTTACACAGGCCTGCCACTGCAGCCTGAGTGAAATAACGTCCACGTTATTTCACAGCCATTTTACACTGCACTTAAGTATCTTATAAGTCACCTATATGTCTAACCCTTACCTGGTAAAGGTTGGGTGCTAAGTTACTTAGTGTGTGGGCACCCTGGCACTAGCCAAGGTGCCCCCACATTGTTCAGGGCCAATTCCCCGGACTTTGTGAGTGCGGGGACACCATTACACGCGTGCACTACACATAGGTCACTACCTATGTGTAGCTTCACAATGGTAACTCCGAATATGGCCATGTAACATGTCTAAGATCATGGAATTGCCCCCACAATGCCATCCTGGTATTGGGGACACAATCCCATGAGTCCCCGGGTCTCTAGCACAAACCCGGGTACTGCCAAACTGCCTTTCCCGGGGTTTCACTGCAGCTGCTGCTGCTGCCAACCCCTCAGACAGGTTTCTGCCCTCCTAGGGTCCAGCCAGGCTTGGCCCATGAAGGCAGAACAAAGAACTTCCTCAGAGAGAGGGTGTTACACCCTCTCCCTTTGGAAAAAGGTGTTAAGGCAGGGGAGGAATAGCCTCCCCCAGCCTCTGGAAATGCTTGCATGGGCACAGATGGTGCCCATTTCTGCATAAGCCAGTATACACCGGTTCAGGGATCCCCCAGCCCTGCTCTGGCGCGAAACTGGACAAAGGGAAGGGGAGTGACCACTCCCCTGGCCTGCACCTCCCCTGGGAGGTGCCCAGAGCTCCTTCAGTATGCTCCAGACCTCTGCCATCTTGGGAACAGAGGTGCTGCTGGCACACTGGACTGCTCTGAGTGGCCAGGGCCAGCAGGTGATGTCAGAGACTCCTTCTGATAGGCTCTTACCTGTGTTGCTAGCCTATCCTCTCACCTAGGTAGCCTAACCTCCTTTTCTGGCTATTTAGGGTCTCTGCTTTGGGGAATTCTTTAGATAACGAATGCAAGAGCTCATCAGAGTTCCTCCGCATCTCTCTCTTCACCTTCTGCCAAGGAATCGACTGCTGACTGTGCTGGAAGCCTGCAAAACTGCAACAAAGTAGCAACGACGACTACTGCGACCTTGTAACGCTGATCCTGCCGCCTTCTCGACTGTTTTCCTGGTGGTGCATGCTGTGGGGGTAGTCTGCCTCCTCTCTGCACTAGAAGCTCCGAAGAAATCTCCCGTGGGTCGACGGAATCTTCCCCCTGCAACCGCAGGCACCAAAGAACTGCATCACCGGTCCTCTGGGTCTCCTCTCAGCACGACGAGCGAGGTCCCTTGAACTCAGCAACTCTGTCCAAGTGACTCCCACAGTCCAGTGACTCTTCAGTCCAAGTTTGGTGGAGGTAAGTCCTTGCCTCCCCACGCCAGACTGCATTGCTGGGAACCACGTGTTCTGCAGCTACTCCGGCCCCTGTGCGCTCACCGAGGATTTCCTTTGTGCACAGCCAAGCCTGGGTCCCCGGCACTCTAACCTGCGTTGCACGACCTCCTGAGTGGTCCTCCGGCGACGTGGGACCTTCTTGTGCAACTTCGGGTGAGCTCCGGTTCACTCCACTTCGTAGTGCCTGTTCCGGCACTTCTGCGGGTGCTGCTTGCTTCTGAGTGGGCTCCTTCTCTTGCTGGGCGCTCCCTCTGTCTCCTCACGCAATTGGTGACATCCTGGTCTCTCCTGGGCCACAGCAGCATCCAAAAACCCTAACCACGACCCTTGCAGCTAGCAAGGCTTGTTTGCAGTCTTTCTGCACGAAAACACTTCTGTACGACTCTTCACGACGTGGGACATCCATCCTCCAAAGGGGAAGTTTCTAGCCCTTGTCGTTTCTGCAGAATCCTCAGTGTCTACCATCCAGTGGCAGCTTCTTTGCACCCACAGCTGGCATTTCCTGGGCATCTGCCCACTCCCGACTTGATCGTGACTCTTGGACTTGGTCCCCTTGTTCCACAGGTACCCTCGTCTGGAAATCCATCATTGTTGCATTGCTGGTGTTGTTGTTTCTGGCAGAAATCCCCTATCACGACTTCTGTGCTCTTTGGGGAACTTAGGTGCATTTTGCACCCACTTTTCAGGGTCTTGGGGTGGGCTATTTTTCTAACCCTCACTGTTTTCTTACAGTCCCAGCGACCCTCTACAAGGTCACATAGGTTTGGGGCCCATTCGTGGTTCGCATTCCACTTCTAGAGTATATGGTTTGTGTTACCCCTATCCCTATGTGCTCCCATTGCATTCTATTGTGACTATACATTGTTTGCACTGTTTTCTATTGCTATTACTGCATATTTTGGTATTGTGTACATATATCTTGTGTATATTTGCTATCCTCATACTGAGGGTACTCACTGAGATACTTTTGGCATATTGTCATAAAAATAAAGTACCTTTATTTTTAGTATATCTGTGTATTGTGTTTTCTTATGATATTGTGCATATGACACTAGTGGTACTGTAGGAGCTTCACTCGTCTCCTAGTTCAGCCTAAGCTGCTCTGCTAAGCTACCATTATCTATCAGCCTAAGCTGCTAGACACCCTATACACTAATAAGGGATAACTGGGCCTGGTGCAAGGTGTAAGTACCCCTTGGTACTCACTACAAGCCAGTCCAGCCTCCTACAGTAATGTCCCGGTTTTTGGATTTCAAAACCTGGTCACACTAGTCAAGCCGGGATTTTGGGGAAGGGGTGTGGCAGAACATAAGAGACTTTAAGAGAAAAGGGAACAGAAAGAAAAGATATGTGTATATACTAAAAATGGGTGATTTGGAGGTGGGTAGCCACTGTAAATCCGTAGGTCTGCGGAGGTGGTGGGGGCGGGGCTGGGGTCTGTACGATTTGGGGGCTCTTCAAAAGCACAGACTCTGCCTCCCAAATTACCGCTTCCAGATGACCCTCAGGGTGGCCCTGATTTCAGGCCAGTTCCCCACCAGAATCCCATACCAGGCAGGCCTGCCTGCTCCACTACACAGCAGAGGCGCTGCAGTCACCACAGTGTGCCTGTTCTACCCAAGCCCTGGCTTCACTATTGAAGGACTTCTGGGTGCCGACGACACCCAGACTGTAGCCGCGCAGTCTGGATTCAGGCCCAACCACAGCACAGAAACACCACCCATCACCTGCACAGGCCACATCCGCATGATCCTTGGCAGAAGAGGCACGGCCTCGTTCTCCTGGACCTCTCTGTTGCGTTTGACACGGTTTCACACCCCGTCCTCATGACACATCAGCACGAGCACTACGTAACGAAACTGGAGGGGGCCACCCCGCAAAGAGCGTAGAGGCCACCCTTCTGGACTCGCTTATTCCAGGAGCTTTGCTGAGGGGGCCGTCTGGAGCTCACCCCCCTCATCGCACCGCACAGGCTGCAGAGGCCTTTGTTACGCGCTGGGCATGAGACTGGTATTCAAGGACCTGCTCTCCCTTGGATCTGCTCCTTCTTCATGGATGTCATGTAGTGATAAGCAGGGGTCACAACTGCAACCCCTGGCTTGACCCTTGCGACCCCTGGCACCACCTTTACAACACCTGGCCTGAGTGATGGCAAAAGCAATGCCAAGGACAGAAGATAAACAGTGTCCTAGTGAGCAGGGTTCACTTTCTGCAGCTTCCACTGTGACTTGGGACATTAAGCTTTTAATATAGTAAACAAACAAACTCACTAGTGCAATGCACACTTTACTGAATGTATTAATAAATGAAATAAGATGTAAACAGCATGCTGCCCAGTTTCATTATTGTGAGAAGATGTTCAATGATGTGTTTGAATAAAAACATTACCTCTGTGCTTTGCAAGCGTCGATGATGTCTCACAAGCGATCAAAACGAAAATATAGTAACTGTGATAAGAAATAAGTTAATGTAACTCACACGCAAAATGTAGTCTCCATGAATTAATTCAGGGAGATAAACCCCACTATTATGTTTGTATGCTTTTTCATGTTATTTACCAGAATATGTTATTCTTGGGGTGTACACTAGAGGAATCAATGAATCCTTGTTGGTTTTGATTTAAATATGTTGGGTTCTGAGGGTTGCCACTTTGAACGCACTCCTGCGTTTTTATGCACTAACAAGGAGAGATGCCCACTGTTCCTATCATGTGAGCACCTTCTTTAATGGAGGTGGTCTACAGTATAAACACTCATCTGTGTTGGTACCTTTTGTGTTGTTGTATAATTGTGCACATTGGGGCTGTTAATTTCAACAGTGTCAATTATTTTGATGTCATCAACGTAATGTGACATCACTACCTGATACAATTAAGTGTCAAAAATCATATGAAGCCACTTCCTGTGATGGTATTGGGGCAAAGAGTGGGTATGGGATGTCACTTGCACGCCCCATACCATTTTGGTCAATCCCCATGAATGAAGGTCTTTGCCTGGCTTCTTACTTCTCAGAAGCCCACAAACACATCTGTGGAGTCCCTCAGCCCAGCCCTCTTCAACGGCTACACGGCTCTTTGGACAGTATCATTTGTGCACACATCAACATCCTCTCCTACACTGAAAACACGCAAATCAAACTCTCCCTCTCGGACAAGATCCCCAGAACAAGGAACAAGGTTGACTCCTACATGTCCAAAGAAGTCAAGTGAATAAAGTCCGACTCCTTCAAGCTCAACACCGAAAAGACAGACATAGTGATTTTCAGCAAGAGCACATCACGGTGGGATTCTACCTGGTGGCGGGCCGACTTGGGACCCACGCCCATCCCTAGCACCCACGCCAGGAACCTGGGGATAGTCACTGACGGCAAATTGGACATGACGAGCAACTCAATGCTGTCACAGCATCCTGATTCCACACACCAAAGGTGTTGAGAAAAATCTTCACGTAGCTCATAGCAACACCAGAAAGACCTTCACACACCCTGTCACCAACAGGTTGGACTTAGGGAACACCCTCTACACGGAGATCAGCAAGCAACTCACCACAAGACTAAATAATCCAGAACACAGTAGCTAAACTCAACCTCAGCTTCCCTCACAGAACGTACATAACACCACACCTTAGGGAACTCCATTGGCTCCTGATACACAAGTACACACACCTTCAATGCACTACACAACACAGGTCCCCATACCTGAACAGTCACAGCTCCTTCCGCCAACCCACCAGACACCTCCGCTCTGCCAGACTCCGACTCACATAGATCCCACGCATACACAGAACTAGATACAGACTGGTCCCTCTCTTACATCGCTTCTGAGGAGTCGACATCACATAGCACAACAAAACACAACCCAACACAGCGTAACATATCTCTCAAGGGCAATCTGCACACCTAATAACAATTCTGAATCAATCTAAGTTTGGTCAGTTGTTGGGTTGACTGATAACTTTAAATCCTGGTGCCATTCAGCATCAAAGCGTTTAGCTGGGTTTACTTCAAACAAGACCAGTAAGGTGCCCTGCAAGATGGTTTTCAGGGAAGAATTTGCAACCTACATGGCAGAAATAAGGAGGGGTGAGATTCAGAAATAAGTACCTTCATTTCACGCTGGTGTGCTGCAGTCCCCCACGTCAGGTAGGGATACACAGAAAAGGTAAAGTCATCAGTTGTAATCCAGCATTTTTCTTTGGGACCAAACACAATTTTTCTCATAAGTTTAAATTCTTGGTAATAAAGAATAGTAGAACGAGTTCTGCGGACAGTTTTTAGCGTGCCTGAAGGGACTCGATGTAGCAATTGAGAGTTTCTCACCCTCCAGAAGGTCTTGATCCCTATCCCGCAAGTACTGTGTAGTAAGGTCGGTGTCCAATGACATCAGGTTACTTTGATCATCTCCCTCAGGCCTCTAAGGGATGCCATCAATTTGTAGATTAGACAGACAAGACCTATTCTCTAAGTCCTCACATTTCTGTGATACAGTTTTAATCTAAAGAAGAATGTTATTTTGGACCTCTTCCACAGCAGCTTCTAATGAAGTGATTCTTACTTCAGTTCTAGAGTAAAGCTCCATAAATGTAGTCAATCTCTCATCTTTGGTCTGGACTTTCTCCGTTTGGGGCTCAGCCTAATGTGCCTCTTACTTTTGGCTTTATGTAATAGCCCTGCTCTTTTTAGGAGCTTTTCCAATCTATTCGATCCTCTGACTATTTAGTACATGAGGGGGGCTGGTTCTGTTGATGCTCTAAAAACCCTGGTTCTCACTGGATACATCAGTCTCACTGATGTAATTTAGCTCAGAAGATGGGCCCAATAGTTGAAACCAGTTACTGTTACTGGTGCCTGACTATTTTAAGGGCCCCTTCCAAAACATACTCGATCTATTGCACTTGTGTTTGTGTAGGAGGCTGACATGCTTTGTAGTGGGTATCAAAGGTACTTAAACCTTATACCAGATCCAGTTATCCCTTACTAGTGAAGTGTAGGCAGTGTAGAAGCCAGGCTCTCTAGAGGTAGCTGTAGTAGAGCAGCCAAGGCTGAACTAGGAGACATGCAAAGCTCTTGCAATACCACTGTGGTCACACAATACTCACACACATGAAAGACAGTACTCAGTGTTACTAAAATAAAGGTACTTTATTTTATTCACACAATGCCAAAAATACTTTGGAGACTATACTCCCTTAGGAGGTAAGTAAATTACACAATATATACACAAGTAACCAGAAGCAGGTAAGTACACAGTAGGAAAAACAGTGCAAATAGTACAAATCACAATAGGTTGCAATTGGCCTAGGGAGAATACAAACCATATACTAAAATAGTGGAATGCGAAAGTCGGTTTCCCACCTAGGCAAGTGTAGTGTGTAGAGGGGCGCTGGGAGTGTAAGAAAACACCAAAGGCAATTAAAATACCCCACCCCAGAGCCCAGGAAAGCAGGAGTCAAACACAGCAAGTTTCCTAAAACACACTAGAAGTCGCGATAGAAGATAATGCAAGAACCAGAAGAGACTGCAAGACACCAATGATGGATTCCTGGACCTGAAGACCTGTGGAAGAAGGGGACCAAGTCCAAGAAGCACCGAAGAGTCCAGGGAGAACAGCAGCCCCTGCTAATCCGGATGAAGGTGCAAAAGTGGAACCTCCGGTTAGAAGACAAAGTCAGCAGTGAACCAAAGAAAACAGCTACGGGGCCCTGGTCGGTGCAGGAGATATCCCATGTCGGATGGATGAATGCAGGCTGGTTTGCGTCGTTGGATTCCACCAACAAGCCTTGGCTCATGCAAGATACACGTTTAGCGGGAAATGGCACTGCTTGGGCCCAGGAGGACTTGGAGGTCTCACCTCAGGATGAAGAGACAGAGGTGGGACAGGAGTCCCACAGCATGGGGACAAAGGAGGTGCAAAATGAGGCCCACGCAGCACGACACAAAGGATTCCCACGCAGCCGGAGAACCACTCAGGAAGCTGTACGTCGCAGGATGGAGTGCCGGGGGCCTAAGCTTTGCTGTGCATGAAGAACTTCCTGGAAGGTCGCACACAAACCTTGGCAACTACAAGTCATGTTGTGCATGGGGGCACTGTTTTGCAAAGGGAGGCAAGTTCTTACCTCTACCAAATTTGGACAGCTGGATGTTGGGACTGTCGGAATCACTTTAGTCCACCACCGGTGTTGCTGGATTCATGCCTGTCATCTGGAGAGAGGACCCAAGCCACCGGGCGTCGCTGCAGAGAGGTGCCTGCTGGAGCAGGGAAGTGACTCCATCACTCCACAGGAGATTCCTTTGGTTCTTCTGGTGCAGGCTAAAGACAGGCAGTCCTTGGAGGTTGCACAACCTGGAAACTGTTGCAGTTGCTGGCAGGAGCTGAAGATACAATGTTGCAGAAGTCATCTTAGCTTCTTTGTTGCAGTTTTGTAGAGTTCCTGGAGCAGTCAGCAATAGATCTGTCGGTAGAAGATGAACTAAAGGATGCAGAGGATTTCTGCTGGAGTCTTGCAGTACGAATCTGAAGAAACACCCAGAGGAAAGACCCTACATAGTCCTGAGAGGGGGATTGGTCATCTAACCGGGTAAGCCAGTGGTTCCCAAACATTTTCGACCCACGGCTCCCTTGATCTATTGGCCACTGGCTGCGGCTCCCCATTATGTTACTTTTTGTTGGCGGGTGGGGGATGTAAGCCTGGCCTAGGGAGTACATCCATTTTTCTCCCTGAAAAGAATTGGGATGACGCCAATGAAGGTATTGTAATTCTATATATAACTGTAAAAAATAAAAATGTAACAGTAGTTTAATTACAGCATGCATAGGGTTTTTTAGTAAGGGGAAAATATTGGTTGACGGTAACCCTAGTAAAATGGGCAGGTCTCATTTTTATGTAGTTATAACATAACTGTTTAAATATTGTGAAATGTAGAATCCCTTTAGTTGTGTTTAACCACCAGAGGGCGCTCAAGGACAAAATTAAAAAAGAGCTGCTACAACTGATTAGTTTTATTTTGTACGAACTGGCCCAAGGGCTATAAATAGCTCAGTGGTTCCCAAACTGTGTGCGGCGCCCCTGGCTAGTTATGATGGCGCACCAGCGAGCCGCGGCGCACAGATTGGGAACCACTGGGGTAAGCACTTATCAGGAGGGGTCTCTGACGTCACCTGCTGGCACTGGCCACTCAGATGCTCCCGGAGTGCCCCACCACCTTGGAATCCAAAATGGCAAAACCCAGTGACACTCTGGAGGAGCTCTGGGCACCACCCCTGGGGTGGTGATGGACAGGGGAGTGGTCACTCCCCTTTCCTTTGTCAAGTTGTGTGCCAGAGCAGGGACTGGGGGTCCATGAACCGATTTAGACTGAATTATGCAAGGAGGGCACCATCTGTGCGCTTCAAAGCATTTCCAGAGGCTCTGGGAGGATACCCCTCCCATGCCTGTAACACCTATTTCAAAAGGGAGAGGGTGTAACACCCCACTCCTAAAGGAAATGCATTGTTCTGCCTTCCTGGGATTGAGCTGCTCAAGCCCAAGGAGGACAGAAGCCTGTCTGTGAGGTGGCAGCAGCTGGAGCTGCAGTGGAAACCTCAGAGGGATGGTATGGCAGTACTGGGGGTCCACTGTGGATCCCCCAGAGTGCATGGAATTGTGCAACCTATACTGGAATCAGTATTGTGGTACAATCCCCAGTTGTTAGACACCTTACATGGCCATATTTGGAGTTACCATTGTGAAGCTGTGCATAGGTATTGACCTATGTACAGTGCACACTTAAAATGGCGTCCCTGCACTCACAAGGTCTGGGAAAATGGGCCTGGACAACGTGGGGGCACCCCTGCTAGTGCAGGGGTGCCCTCACACACAGGTACTTTGCACCCAGTCTTCAGGGTCCGAAGGCCTGACATATAGGTGACTTATAAGTGACCTGGTGCAGTGAAAATGGCTGTGAAAAAGTGCATGCACTATTTCACACAGGCTGCAATGGCAGTCCTGTAGAAACCTTTGTATGCGCTTCCTATTGGTGGCAAAAGAAATGCTGCAGCCCATACAGATCCCCTGGAACCCCAGTGCCCTGGGTACCTAGGCACCATATACTAGGGACTTATAAGGGGGGTCCAGTATGCCAATTTGGAGTGAAATACTGGGTTACCAGTATGTAAGGACAAATTTGGAACCAGAGACAGCATAGTGACTAGGGTCCTTGTTAGCAGGATCCTAGTGACACATTCAAAACACACTGACAAACAGGCCAAAAAATGGGGGTAAACAAGGTTGAAAGAGGCTACTCTCTCAATGTTTGTAATTCAGTATTGGCGTGTAACATAGAGGTTTTGGGGGCCATTAACAGTTCTTGCTGTTTAGTCTTAGAGAAAATTACAGGAGTTCTCACAACATCTGAAACGCCTATTCCGGAGGATTAATTTTATTCTTGTGCACTGGTACAGAGGGAGACTTTAGCAAATGAGGGACCATGAGTATAATTATCATAAACGTTCTAGAGTGCACGATTACCTAAAAAAGGCACCCTAGCGCTGAGCTTGCGAACCCTTTACAGGGTGAGCAACTTCCCAAACCGAATATACTCGGAAGTCCACCTGTTGCTGTTCCAGAGGCGGGAAGCCTGAACTGAGAATGCTCTTCCACTAACATAGGAGAGTCTAAATTTCAGCTGCAACGAAAGGTTGGCATCAGAGGAACAAGAAACAGCAGCAGGGGTGATAACAATTAAACTGGTCTCAAAGAAAAAAAAAGGCCAGCCTGATAGAAGTCCCTGTGGACAATGCACGGAGACTTGAGGACATCCTTTTTGGCACAGGAAGCCAATGCAGTGTTGTTAGAGCAGCAGCCACATACAATTCAGGGAAGGGAAACAACCAGGCGCACAGCTGCATTTTCAATACAGGAGAGGCGCTCGATGAGATAGTTCGCCGTCCCCATTAAGACTTTCCCGCTGGGCTGACCGGCGGAAACCAATGTTTCTGCCGGTCAGCCCAGCGGGAAAGTGGCGGCAGCTCATAATCGAGCCGGCAGCAAGGCTGCTGCCCACAGGTGGCACCATCACCCTCGTAATGCACACTGTCTGCACAGCTGAGGTCAGCGCCGCCCTGACTGATTCCAACCTGCACTGGTGTCAGCCTGTCGGGACCCCGAGCCCGGCGGAGGCTGCAGCCAACCTCATAATGTGGAGGTCGGATGCCACAACTGCAGCAGTCTGACAGCCACGGAGAGTGTGGAGGTCTGAGGATAAATAAATATGATTTAAATATGATTTATTCTGGCTACCTTTTACTAATTTTCTCCTTCTGCACTCAATTCATTCTTAGTTTATCTTGGTCTAGGGTCCTATTTTTCCTCCTTCGTTCTTACTTTTCCTGACTCTCATTTTCTTCTTCTCTCCCTTTCTTTCTATTTTCTGTCTTTTTTCATATATTTTTCTCAAAATCTTCTACTGTTCCTGTTTTGCAATGTTTTAATATTCATTAAAGTATACAACTGTACTTATAACTATAATATTGTTAACTGTGATTACCAATAAAAATGATTTTTTAAAGAGATAAACCCCAGCAGGTGAACCCACGGAAAGAAAATCAAACTTGGGGGGGCAGAAGTATGTGGGGAGAGTGCGGGGGATCGTTTTCAGGGTGCAAGAGAGGACCTCAGCTTTATCCTCATTAAACCTGAGGGCGTTCGTGGTCAGCCAGCTAGTGAGTGATTATGCACATGCAGTGATGGAAGTTCTCATACGGAGCAGGAGACGTGGTGTCTTCTAGAATCACAAGTTGGGTGTTGTCCGCATGGCTCAAGAAGATGGCACCATGATTGTGGAGTGACTGAGCTAGTAGCCTCAGGTAAATATTAAACAGAGTGAGACTCAGAGCCGAGCCCTGCTTGGTGCAATGGATCCCAGAATGGAACAGAGGAAACCAAACCACCTGCACTCTGTTGTCAGCTTATGAAGTGCTTCAGTGAAACTTTTGATAATTTCCATTGATTCTGCTGTGAGATCTAACTGCTCTTGATAGTATTTCTTTCTGAAAAGGCCACAGTGATTGAGTCTTTCTATGTGGACATTATTCGCAGAGATAAGGTGTCTGAAGGATGCTCAAGTGCAGAAGGACGAGGGACACGCACATTTAAGTCCCTCTGGATTGTCTCTGCCTTTAAGGGTGTTGCAGAAAAACGGCAGGAACTGAGGTCAGAGCACCAGCTGGTGCCACACACGGCTCTGTGATGTCACATCCGGATGTGCTGGAGTCACCTCGCAGCCATGATGCCACCTGCTGCGGCTGCTGCAACATTTCTTGATCCAATCTGGCACCTGGGGAGATTCCAGAAGTGAGGAATCTACAGGTAGATAGAGAATCCACCAGAGAGATTGTTACCAAAGGTCAGTCGTTATTTCATTTATGAAAATAATCGAAGTCCTTAGCAAGGACAGAGCATTGTGATTTTATTTTCCAAGTAAATCTGCTGCCATGAACTCCCAAACCCCCACTGAGTAGTGTCCTGAGTGTGAGAGCTTCAATCATGGGGAGACAGTATGACATACCGGCCGGAGCTGCCGACTTTGGAGCTGGGGAACCAGGTTCTGGCACCGGCGTCGGCTCAACAGCTTGTGTTTCTGGGGATGTCACTTACGGCCTGATTTAGAGTTTTGCGCAGGTGGGGTTACTTCGTCACAAACGCAACAGAAATCCCATTCTCCGTATTACGATCTCCATAGGCTATAATAGGATCGTAATATAGCAGACGGGATATCCATCACGTTTGTGGGGAAGGAACCCCCCTGCAAACCTACAAATCAGGCCCTTAATCTGCCCGTGCCTACCAAAAATGAATGAGTCCTTGTGTAATGTAACTGGTGCTCGTGTAAAGTGCTCCAACACCTTCGGGTCGAGTTTGTGCTATAAAAACCTGTAAATAAAAAAAGGATGTAGGGCACCAAGACAGGAAGCTGTTTCGGCTAGATATTTAAGCACCTCTGCCTTGGGTCCCAGACTGCGGATGATGATGCTTTGTGTAGGGTATAGTCATGCTTTATGATCTCCTATTGCGGGAGGCATTAGCAGGGGTCTTTAGAGAGCGGCCAATGGAGCTTTCCCACAAACAGTGCTGATGAACACCTTTGGGGTGCAGTGCTTCCCCCAGGCAGAGAAAGCTGTTCTGCGCTTGAGATTGGAAAGAGGAAAGTCGGATATCGCACAAAACTGGAGGGACAACCTATCCTCTAGGGTTCCTAGATGGAAGTCTGGGCTTGGGTGTCCGTGATTCCTCCACAGCCCCCAATATTTGAGGCGATTCCTTTTCAAACGCTCCCCTTCTTTCTAGCCATGTCTCCCAACTAACAGGCACACACCTCACAGTGCCTCATAGCGAGTGTGCCATAGCACCTTGTCAGGTGCAGTGTGTGTGACGTGCAGTGCGGGTCCCACAATGCCTCAGTGTGAGTGTGCCATAGTGGATTGTCAAATGCAGTGCGTGTGACGTACAGTGTGGGTGCCAAAATACCTCATAGCGAGTGTGCCATAGTGGATTGTCAAATGCAGTGCGTGTGACGTATAGTGAGGGTGACACAAATGCCTCACAGTGAGGGTGTCGTAGTTTGATTCTTGCTCTAGGCAGGACTGCTGGTTTAAGGATGACAGTACTTACATATGTAGATGACTAGGCCCATCCTACAACAAGTCGCAACTGTCGGCCCAACCCTCCTGGCTCACAAGCAGTACCTTACCAAAAACCCCAAACAGTAAAAAGTGATTGTGGTAGCCTTTATGCATGGACTCAAGAGTGCGACATCTCAGGGAGGTCGTGGTTAAACCGAGATTACTCCTTTCTCACATGAACAACATGTCTCAGTCAAACACAGGCAATGATAAGGATAATGAACAGTGCAAGAAGCAGAATTGTGAACACAAGAGTCATTCATACATAGACCCCCAACATCTAGCAATAACATAAAATGGCATGAGATATGAAATATGCCCTAATACCCTAGCATGATGAGCCCAATCTCTAACCTAAAAGAGGGCTAGGTGTGTTAAACCTAATCTGCCAATGCCATGTCCATGAGAAGAGCCCCCAACCCGCGTCACCTTGGAATGACGTCTCTAGTTCAGACTCCGTAGGGTAAAGAATACTGGGTCAGCGTTGAGGCGACGTGTAGCATGGATAGCGTGGATAGCGTCAGTGGCTTCTGGTAGAAATCACTCTGACTGTCTGTGTAAGGTGCATTTATACAGATCTGATCAGACCCCTGACGTAGGTCTGCTCCCAAACAACAGATAACAAGACATGCTTGGGGCGGTAATTACATAAACAATTCCCTGGAAAGCACAAAGTGGGAAAGTACCTAATGTGAATACCTACATCCTATCCATCTCTGGCGCTAATAGTGACGCCTTAGCAGAGTGGCGCTGATAGCAGGACACTAAAGCATTGTCCTAACTAAAAACAATGCAGCCATCTTGGAAAGATTATAATAAAACAGAGCAAGCGAAGTAGGGTAAAAGTCACTGGGTGATGGGGGCACAGGCCTGCAAGCCAGAAGGCTCTGCTAATTCCTGCTTCCCATTAAAGCAAGATAGGATTCACTACAAGTGTGCTGTAGCGCTTTGTCAGGTGCCGGGTATGTGACGTGCAGAGAGGGTCACACCATACCTCTTAGTGAGTGAGCCATAGTGCCCTGTCAGGTGCAGCATGTGTGACGTGCAGTTCGGGGCACACAATGCTTCATAGTGAGTGTGCCATAGCGCCTTGTCAGGTGCAGCATGTGTGACGTGCAGTGCGGGTGACACAATGCCTTATAGTGAGTGTGCTGTATCGTTTTGTCAGGTGCAGTGTAAGTGACGAGCAGAGAGGGTCACGCCATACCTCATAGTGAGTGAGCCAAAGCGCCCTGTCAGGTGCAGTGTGTGTGACATGCAGTGCAGGTCACACAATGCCTCATAGTGAGTGTGCCATAGCACCTTGTCAGGTGCAGTGTGTGTGACCTGCAGTGCGGGTCACACAATGCCTCACAGTGAGTGTGCCATAGAGCCTTGTCAGGTGCAGTGTGTGTGATGTGCAGTGCCTCATATCATGCACCACGGGTGATGAGCACAGTGGAGGACATACTGAAGACAGTGAGGGTGACACCGTTCATCATTAATTGCAGTGGGGCAACATACTGCACTGCCAATGACTTGGTACCTCGTGTGATACAGTGTGAGTGATGTGCTGTAGTGTGGGTGACACAGTGACTTATCAGGTGCAATGTGTCTCATAAATTGCAGTGTGGGTGACAGGGTGTCTCACGTAGTGCAGTGTGGGTGACACGTGGTAGCCTGGGTGTCATGGTGTCTAATGGTGCAGTGTGGGCGGCTCAATGATTTTTAAAGTCTATTGTGGGTGGCAATCAGCACTGTGGATTAGCTAGTACCATACTGTGTGCAGTGTGTGTCATGTGCTGTAGCGCAAGTGACATGGTGTCTCGTGAAGTGCTGTGAGGGTGACATGGTGTCTCACGTAGTGTAGTGTGGGCGACATGATGTCTCACGTGGTGCAGTTTGGGTGACATGTTGTAGAGTGGGTGAAAGGGTGTCTCACGTGAAGAAGTATGGGTGACATGGTGTCTTACGTGGTGGTGCAGTTTGGGTGACATGTTGTACAGTGGGTGAAAGGGTGTCTCACGTGAAGCAGTGTGGGTGACATGGTGTCTTACGTGGTGGTGCAGTTTCGGTGACATGTTGTAGAGTGGGTGAAAGGGTGTCTCACGTGAAGCAGTGTGGGTGACATGGTGTCTTACGTGGTGGTGCAGTTTGGGTGACATGTTGTAGAGTGGGTGAAAGGGTGTCTCACGTGAAGCAGTGTGGGCGACATGGTGTCTTACGTGGTGGTGCAGTGTGTTGTAGAGTGGGTGAAAGGGTGCATTGTGGGTGACATGTTATAGGGTGGGTGTCAGGGTGTCTCACAGGGTGCAGTGTGGGTGACATGGTGTCTCTCGTGGTGCAGTGTGGGTGGTATACTGCAGCATAGGTGATACAGTGCAATATAAAGTGCAGTGTGGTTGACACAGTGATACACTGCATTATAAAGTGTGGTGTGGGTGACATGTTGAAGAGGGGGTGACAAGGTGTCTAATGGTACAGTGTGGGTGACAGAGTGTCTTGTAAAGTGGAGTGGGGGTGACATGATGTGTGGGTGACAGGGTGTCTCACCTGGTGCAGTTTGGGTGGTATACTGCAGCATAGGTGATACAGTGCATTATAAAGTGCGGTGTGGATGACACAGTGATGCAGTGCATTATAAAGTACAGTGTGGGTGAAACAGTGCATTATAGAGTGTGGTGTGGGTGACACAGTGATACAGTGCATTATAAAGTGTGGTGTGGGTGGCACAGTGATACAGTGCATTATAAAGTGCAGTGTGGGTGGCACATTGCTACAGTGCGTTATAAAGTGTGTTGTAGGTGACAGTGCTATAGTGCATCATAAAGTGCTTTGGGGTGACACAGTGCTACAGTGTATTATAAAGTGCGGTGTGGGTGGCACAGTGCTACAGTGCATTTTAAAGTGTGGTGTGGGTGACACAGTGCTACAGTGCATTATAAAGTGCAGTGTAGGTGGCACAGTGATCCACTGCATTATAAAGTGCAGTGTGGGTGACACAGTGCTACAGTGCATTCTAAAGTGCAGTGTGGGTGGCACAGTGCTCAGTGCCTTATAAAGTGCCATGTGAGTGGCATGTTGTAGAGTGGGTGACATGGTGTCGCACATGTTGCAGTGTGGATGACATGGTGTATCTCATGGTGCAGTGTGGATGACATGGTGCCTCATGTGGTGGAGTATGGGTGACATATTGTAGAGTAGATGACGGTGTCTCTTGTGGGGCAGTGTGGATGGCATGGTGTCTCAAGTGATGCAGTGTGGGTGGTATACTGCAGTGTAGGTGATACAGTGCATTATAACGTGTGGTGTGGGTGGCACAGTGCTACAGTGCCTTATAAAGTTCTGTGTCGGTGGCATGTTGTAGAGTGGGTGACATGGTGTCGCATATGTTGCAGTGTGGATGACATGGTGTATCTCATGGTGTAGTGTGGATGACATGGTGCCTCATGTGGTGGAGTGTGGGTGACATATTGTAGGTGACGGTGGCTCACGTGGTGCAGTGTGGATGGCATGGTGTCTCAAGTGATGCAGTGTGGGTGGTATACTGCAGTGTAGGTGATACAGTGCATTATAAAGTGCAGTGTGGGTGACAGTGTGCTACAGTGCATTATAACATGCAGTGTGTGTGGCATGTTGTAGAGGGGGTGACATGGTGTCGCACATGTTGCAGTGTGGATGACATGGTGTCAGCACTGTACGTGCAGTGTGTGTGACAAGGGGTCTCACATGCTGCAGCGCAAGTCACACACTGTCTCATAAAGTGCATTCAGGGTGATATGATGTGTGGATTACACGGTTTCCCACCTGATGCAGAGGGGGTTACAATGTGCCCTACCTGTTGCAGTGTGAGTGACATGGTGTCTCACCTGGTGCAGTGTGGGTGACATGGTGTCTCACATGCTACAGTGAGGGTGGTATGCTGCTGAATAGATCATACAGTGCATCGTTAAGTGCAGTGTGGGTGACATGTTATAGAGTAGGTGACATGGTGTCTCACATGGTGCAGTTTGGATGACATGGTGTCTCGTGGTGCAGTGTGGGTGACATGGTGTCTCTCTTGGTGCAGTGTGGGTCGTATACTGCAGTGTAGGTGATACAGTGCATTGTAAAGTGCAGTGTGGGTGACACAGTGATACAGTGCATTATAAAGTGCAGTGTGGGTGACACAGTGATACAGTGTGCTAGAAATGGGTCTCTAGTTGGTACTCGGTTTGCACCCTGTAGGGACCCTCACTCTAGTCA
This sequence comes from Pleurodeles waltl, assembly GCF_031143425.1. Lineage (NCBI taxonomy): Eukaryota > Metazoa > Chordata > Amphibia > Caudata > Salamandridae > Pleurodeles > Pleurodeles waltl. The sequence continues at coordinate 11,161,694 of NC_090449.1, read as the reverse complement.
GGATAATGGAGATAACTGCTCAGATAACCCTGCTCACCCCCTTGGTAGCTTGGCATGAGCAGTCAGGCTTATCTCAGAAGCAATGTGTAAAGCATTTGCACATAACACACAGCAATACAGTGAAAACACTACAAACGGACACCACACCAGTTTTAGAAAAATAACCAATGTTTATCTGTTTAAAACTAGACCAAAACAAGAAAAATCCAACATACAGTAACAAAGATATGAGTTTTGCAAGAATGAACTTAAAAATACAGTTTCTTGAAGTGGATAGCTCCGTCTGGGCTATCTTGGCATCATGACCAACAAATCCAACAGTTCAGGCTGACCACGGGGTCGTAGGCTAGCTACGGTGTCTGGAAGACCTGCAAACAGTACCTTGGGAATGTAGGGTGTTGTGATCCTCAATATGAGATCCCGAGTGCGGATTCACCGACGTCAGCAGCCGTATGCAGGTGTCAGTTCTGGAAGCCAGTGAAGGGTTCGTTGGGCCCTTGAAGTCACACGCGTTGCAGATCGAACTCCGGGGTGACGATGAAGTCAGGAGCGCTGGCACTGATGGCTTAGGGGCAGCGGGGCGAAGCAGGACGGTCCACACAGGTCACGGTGCAGGCAGCGGCTCAGTGACGGTGTCCTGTGGTTTCAGTGAGACCAGGGCTGGGGTGTGAAGCGGGCGGTGCGCAGTGCAGTGTCTCCAGGTCGCGGTGCAGGCAGTGGCATCATCGTTGCAGAAGTGCTTTCGTTGGTAGGCCCAAGGCGGCGGTATGACACGGGGTGGGCTTTGTGCAGCACCCACGGGTCGCAGAGCAGACAGGGGCATTTGTTGACAATGCTGGAGTCAATGGCACTGGTTTCGGTGGACCAGGGCTGCGGTGCAGTACAGGATGGTGCATTGTGTACCTCACGAGCGGTGTTCACAGACCACGGTGCAGGCCGCAGCGTCGGTGTCAGCGTGGAGCGGCGTTGTCAGGAATGCCAAGGCTGCAGTGTGAGCAAGGTGATGCGGAATACAGGGCCCACAGGTCACGGTGCAAGCAGTGGCTCAAGGATGGGGTCAGGTGGTGGCAGCGGTGAGACCAGGGCTGCGGTGCGAAGCAGGGCACGGCTCCATGCGTTGTCACCAGGTCACGGTGGAGGCAGCGGCGTCGTTGATGGAGTCATGGTGATTTTTCTTCTGTTGCAGCGCAAAACACACAGTTCCCAGTTCTGCACACATATGACCCTGAAGTCTTTGGTATCCCTGAGACTTCCAACAGGAGGCAAGCTCTACTCCAGCCCTTAGAGAAACTTCACAAGCAGGACACACAGCAAAGTCCAGTCTTTGCCCTCTTCAAGGCAGAAGCAGCAACTGCAGGCTAACCAAGTAAAGCACACACAGCAAAGGGATGTACTCCTCCTCCAGCTCTTCTCCTTGGCAGAGGTTCCTCTTGATCCATAAGTGTTCTAAATGTCTGGGGTTTTGGGTTCACTACTTGGAGGTTGCATTGTGTGATGACAGGCACAGCTCTTTCAGGTGCAGGTGTCAGCTCCTCCCTCCCCATTCTAGCCCAGGAGACTCATCGGGATATGCAGAACACACCTGAGCTTGCTTTGTATCACTGTCTAGAGGGAATTAACAACAGCTCAACTGCCAGTTTGACCCAGACGTGGAATACACAAGCAGGCAGAGAAACAGAATGGTTTAAGCAAGAAAATGCCCCCTTTTTAAAAGTGGCATTTTCAAACTGACAGGCTAAAAAACAACTCTACCAAAAGATGTATATTTAAATTGTGAGTCCAGAGGCCCCAAACTCCATACCCCTATCTGCTTCCAATAGAAATATGCACTTAAAAGATATTTAAAGGCTGCCCCCATGTTAACCTATTGGAGAGATAGGCCTTGCAATAGTGAAAAACGAATTTGGCAGTACTTCACTATCAGGACATGTAAAACACATCAATACATGTCCCACCTTTAACATACACTATACCCTACCCATGGGGCTACTAGGGCCTACATTAGGGGTGCCTTACATGTAGTGAAAGGGAAGGTTTGGGCCTGGCAAGTGGGTACACTTGCCAGGTTGAACTGGCAGTTTAAAACTGCACACACAGACACTGCAGTGGCAGGTCTGAGCCATGTTTACGGGGCCGCCAATGTGGGTGGCATAACCAGTGCTGTAGGCCCACTAGTAGCATTTGATTTACAGGCCCTGGGCACCTCTAGTGCACTTTACCAAAGACTTACCAATAAATAAAATATGCCAATCATGAGTAAACCAATCACCAATACAATTTACACAGGAAGCTCCTGCACTTTAACACTGCTTAGCAGTGGTAAAGTGCGCAGAGACAATAAACCAGCAAAAACAGATCTGAAAAAATAGGATGAAGAAGGCAAAAAGTTTCTGGATCATCCTGCAAAAAGGGCCATTTCCAACACACGTACAGTGTGGGTGACATGGTGTCTCACCTGGTGCAGTGTGAGTGACATGATGTCTCACCTGGTGCAGTGTGGGTAGTATGGTGTCTCACCTGGTGCAGTGTGGGTGACGTGGTGTCTCACCTGGTGCAGTGTGAGTGACATGGTGTCTCACCTGGTGCAGTGTGGGTGACGTGGTGGCTCACTAGGTGCAGTGTGGGTGATATGCTGCAGCGTAGGTGATACAGTGCATTATAAAGTGCAGTGTGGGTGATGTGGTGTCTCACCTGGAGCAGTGTGGGTGGTATGCTGTAGCGTAGGTGATACAGTGCATCATAAAGTGCAGTGTGGGAAACGTGTTGTAGAGTGGGTGCCAGAGTGTCTCACCCAGTGCAGCGTGGGTAGCATGATGTCTCACGTGGTGCAGAGTGGGTGGCATGGTGGCTCACCTGGTGCAGTGTGGGTGACGTGGTGTCTCACCTGGTGCAGTGTGGGTGACATGGTGTCTCACGTGGTGCAGTGTGAGTGACATTGTGTCCCACGTGGTGCAGTGTGGGTGACATGGTGTCTCACCTGGTGCAGTGTGGATAGTATGGTGTCTCGCCTGGTGCAGTGTTTTGTGACGTGGTGTCTCACCTGGGGCAGTGTGGGTGACTTGGTGTCTCACCTGATGCAGTGTGGGTAATATGCTGCATTGTAGGTGATACAGTGCATTATAAAGTGCAGTGTCGGTGACATGGTGTCTCACCTGGTGCAGTGTGGCTGGTATACTGCAGCGTAGATGATACAGTGCATTATAAAGTGCGGCGTGGGTGAGAAGTTGAAAAGTGGGTGACAAGATGTCTGACATGGTGCAGTGTGTGTTGCATGGTGACTGACATGGTGCAGTGTGGGTGACAAGATGTCTGACATGGTGCAGTGTGGGTGACATGATGTCTGACATGGTGCAGTGTGGATGACATAGTGTCCCACGTGGAGCAGTGTGGGTGGTATATTGCAGCATAGTTGATACAGTGCATTATACAGTGCAGTGTGGTTTACACAGTAATACAGTGTATGATTAAGTGTAGTGTGGTTGACACAGTGAGAAGTGCAGTGTGGATGGCACAGTGATACAGTGCATCATAAAGTGCAGTGTGGGTGACATGTAAAGTGGGTGACATGATGTCTCACCTGGTGCAGTGTGGGTGACGTGGTGCCTCACCTGGTGCAGTGTGAGTGACATGATGTCTTACCTGGTGCATTGTGGGTGGTATGGTGTCTCACCTGGTGCATTGTGGGTGGTATGGTGTCTCACCTGGTGCAGTGTGGGTGACATGGTGTCTCACGTGGTGCAGTGTGAGTGACATTGTGTCTCACATGGTGCAGTGTGGGTGACATGGTGTCTCCCCTGGTGCATTGTGGGTGGTATGGTGTCTCACCTGGTGCAGTGTGGGTGACGTGGTGTCTCACCTGGTGCAGTGTGAGTGACATTGTGTCTCACATGGTGCAGTGTGGGTGACATGGTGTCTCCCCTGGTGCAGTGTGGGTGGTATGGTGTGGGTGACGTGGTGTCTCACCTGGTGCAGTGTGAGTGACATTGTGTCTCACATGGTGCAGTGTGGGTGACATGGTGTCTCCCCTGGTGCATTGTGGGTAGTATGGTGTCTCACCTGGTGCAGTGTGGGTGACGTGGTTTCTCACCTGGTGCAGTGGAGGTGACGTAGAGCTTCTTAAAGTGCAGAGTGGGTGACACTCCGAAGCAGTGCTGGTGTCGTGCAGTGCGAGTGCCACGCTGCAGCAGTGCGGGTGACGTCACATGCAGTGTGAGTGCCATGTTGTCTTGCAGCAGCCGCGTGGCTGGAGGTGAAGGCTTGTGCTCTGACGGGAAGAGGAGCCTGTCCGGAATAACTTGTCCTCCGCACCAGCCCTGCCAGGCCTCTGGGCGTTACACTGGGGCGGGGGTTAAATACCTCCGACAGGAGGGCAACAACTGCTGGATGGGAGCTGCACTGAGTCAGACTGAGCCTGCACTGGGACAGACAGAGCCCGCAGTGGGACAGACAGAGCCTGCAGTGGGACAGACAGAGCCTGCACTGGGATAGATAGAGCCTGCAGTGAGTCAGACTGAGCCTGCACTGGGACAGAGACTGCAGTGGGACAGACAGAGCCTGCAGTGGGACAGACAGAGCCTGCACTGAGTCAGACTGACCCTGCAGTGGGACAGTCAGAGCCTGCACTGGGACAGACAGAGCCTGCACTGGGACAGAGACTGCAGTGGGACAGACTGAGCCTGCAGTGGGACAGACAGCACCTGCACTGGGACAGACTGAGCCTGCAGTGGGACAGACAGAGCCTGCACTGGGACACACAGAGCCTGCACTGGGACAGACTGAGCCTGCAGTGGGACAGGCAGAGCCTGCACTGGTACAGAGACTGCAGTGGGACTGAGCCTGCAGTGGGACAGACTGAGCCTGCAGTGGGACAGACAGAACCTGCAGTGGGTCAGACAGAGCCGGCACTGGGACAGACAGAGCCTGCACTGGGACACACAGAGCCTGCACTGTAGACACAGCTTGTACAGGCACACAGATGTTTGCCCCTCTACACAGAGACCTGTCCCAGCACACACAGAGAGCTTAGCCCAGGATACAAACGTACTCAATCACACAGAGGCCTGCAGGAGAGGGGTCCTGCCCCAGCACACACTGGCCTGTCCCAGTACACAGGGCCTGTAGCAGCACACAGAGGCCTGTCCAGCACACACAGGCCTGACCCAGCACTCAGAGTTCTATCCCAGCACATTAGGGCCTGTCCCAGCACACGGAGGTGTGTCCTAGGACACAGGGCTTGTCCCCACACACGCAGGCCTGCCCTAGGACACAAGGCTTGCCCCACCCCACACAGGCTTGTCCCAGGACTGAAGGATTGCTCCAGCGCACACACAGACCTGTCCCAGCACACACTGGCCTGTCCCAGCACACACTGGCCTGTCCCAGCACACACAGACCTGTCCCAGCACACAGGGCCTGTCCAGCACACACAGGCCTGTCCAGCACACAGAGTTACATCCCAGCACACACAGTCCTGCCCCAGCACACACAGGGCTTGTCCCAGCACACAGTCCTGCCCCAGCACACACAGGCCTGTCCAGCACATTAAGGCCTGTCCCAGCGCACACAGGGCCTGTCCCGCATATTAAGGCCTGTCCCAGCGCACACAGGGCCTGGAGCTGAGTTTAATATAGTCCTGACCTCTGGGAAGGACAGAGGGTGAGATCCGGCGGCTGGTGGGGTGGGGGGGGGGGCAGCCTCCGGCACAACAAGCAGCAGCTGAAGGACAGAGGGACCTTCGGAAGTAGAGGACCCCCAGCCCGGCTGTACCCCAGGATGGAGAGGACCACCTCCCCCAGGGAGGAACGCACCCCCAAAATACCAGGTGCGTGAGAAGACGGGGGAGGGGGGGGGGGGGGGGTGCGGTGTGGGGGCAATGGGGGGGGGACTTGTTTATTTTGGGGCAGCACTGGCCCTGCTGGGCATGTGACATTATTATCACAGCCGCCCCTGCCCTGGCACAGAAAGCGGCCCGGATTCAGGCCGGGAGTGCTGTGGAGCAGGGTGGGGGTCTCCACACTGACACAGGCTAGATGTGGGGTACCAGGGCAGTGGGGGTCACCACACACTCCGGGGGGGGTTAGTTTGACTGCTGTGGTGTCACCCTGACCCAGGGGGGCCTGGAATTGTAACCGGGCTCTGGTGGGCACCAGACACTGCACAGACTGGTTGTGATGTTGTGCCTGGTCTGTGGTTGTGTTCACACTGACCGAGGTTGGTTGCCGTGTTGTGCCTGGTATGTGGTGGTCTTCACACTGACCGAGGTTGGTTGTGGTGTTGTGTCTGTTCTGTGGTTGTCTTCTCACTGACCGAGGTTGGTTGCGGTGTTGTGTCTGTTCTGTGGTGGTCTTCACACTGGCCGAGGTTGGTTGTGGTGTTGTGCCTGGTCTGTGGGGGTCTTCACACTGGCCAAGGTTGGTTGCCGTGTTGTGCCTGGTCTGTGGTGGTCTTCACACTGGCCGAGGTTGGTTGCGGTGTTGTGCCTGGTCTGTGGTTGTGTTCACACTGACCGAGGTTGGTTGTGGTGTTGTGCCTGGTCTGTGGGGGTCTTCACACTGGACGAGGTTGGATGCCGTGTTGTGCCTGGTCTGTGGTGGTCTTCACACTGGCCGAGGTTGGTTGCGGTGTTGTGTCTGGTCTGTGGTGGTCTTCACACTGACCGAGGTTGGTTGTGGTGTTGTGCCTGGTCTGTGGTGGTCTTCTCACTGACCGAGGTTGGTTGTGGTGTTGTGTCTGGTCTGTGCTGGTGTTCACTCTGGCCGAGGTTGGTTGCAGTGTTGGGCCTGGTCTCTGTGTGGTGGTCGCCACACACCCTCAGACCAGTTCTAGCCTGTCTGACGCCCGAGAGCCAGGGCTCCTGTTTGTTTACCTTTGACAACTGTCCTCGCACATCTGTCCTTTGACTGACCAGTAGCCTCTCACTGTGCGATGGGGGAGGGGTGTATTGGCATTAAGGGTCGGAGAGCTTCCTTGTGGACCCTTCTGTCCACCACAAGGGCGAGGGAGCACAACCTGACGTCACAGGACCACCTTGCACCCCACCCTCGGGCTGTGCACACAGACAGGGCTGACTGACCCCATCCACCTGTGCGCACAGATCCTGTTAGCCAGCCTGGACACACACACCTACGAGTGAACCCTAGCCGTATGTGCGCACAGGTCCTGCTAGCCAGCCTGGCCAGCTACACCTAGAGTGAACCCTAGCCGTGTGTGCGCACAGATCACTTGCCTAGCCTGGCCAGCTACACCTAGAGTGAACCCTAGCCGTGTGTGCGCACAGGTCTTGCTAGCCAGCCTGGACACACACACACGTAGAATGAACCCTTGCCAAGTGTGCGCACAGGGTCTGCTTGCCTAGCCTGGCCAGCTACACCTAGAGTGAACCCTAGCCGTGTGTGCGCAAGATCCTGCTAGCCCAGCCTGGACACACACCTAGAGTAAACCCTAGCCGTGTGTGCACACAGGTCCTGCTAGCCAGCCTGGACACCCACACCTACGAGTGAACCCTAGCCGCGTGTGCGCACAGGTCCTGCTAGCCAGCCTGGACACACACACCTAGAGTGAACCATAGCCGTGTGTGCGCACAGGTCCTGCTAGCCCAGCCTGGACACTCACGCCTACGAGTGAACCCTAGCCGCGTGTGCGCACAGGTCCTGCTAGCCAGCCTGGACACACACACCTAGAGTGAACCCTAGCCGTGTGTGCGCACAGGTCCTGCTAGCCCAGCCTGGACACTCACGCCTACGACTGAACCCTAGCCATGTGTGCGCACAGATCCTGCTAACCAGCCTGGATACCCACACCTAGAGTGAACCCTAGCCGTGTGTGCGCACAGATCCTGCTAGCCTAGCCTGGATCCACACCTAGAATGAACCCTAGCCACGTGTGCGCACAGATCCTGCTAGCCCAGCCCGGGGACACACACCTAGAGTGAACCCTAGCCGTGTGTGCGCACAGATCCTGCTAGCCCAGCTTGGACACACACCTAGAGTGAACCCTAGCCGTGTGTGCGCCCAGATCCTGCTAACCACCTTGGACTCTGTAGGAAAGTACCCTCTGTCTTGCCATGATGACCCCTATTTTCTGGCTGTTATCAGTATGCTTAGACTGTGTTCACTGTGATCCTGCTAACAAGGATCCCAGTGACTGTGCTCTCTCCCTTCAAACTTGGTAACTTGGTTACTTACACCTCACATTTGGCATACTGGTGCCCCCATAGTATATGGTACCCAGGGCATTAGGGTACCAGGGGATCCTCATGGACTGTAGCATGTATTATGCCACCCATGGGGAGCCCATACAAAGTGTTCTGCAGGCCTGCCATTGCAGCCTGCGTGAAAGGGTGCAAGCACCCTTTTACACCATACGTCACTGCACCAGGCCACTGTAAGTCACCCTTATGGCAGGCAGAGGGCAGGGTGAAAGTACCTGTGTGTGGTGGGCACCCCTGCACTAGAAGAGGTGCCCCTACAAACTCCAGTTTGATTTTCCTGGACTTTGTGAGTGCGGGGACGTCATTTTATATGTGTACTGTACATAGGCCACTACCTATGTCCAGCTACATAATAGTAACTCCGAACCTGGGCATGCTTGGTATCAAACATGTCGGAATCATACTCCAATACTGTTGCCAGTATTGGTTGTATGATTCCATGCACTCTGGGGGCTCCTTAGAGGACCCCCAGCATTGCTCCTACCAGCCTTCCGGAGTTTTCCAGGCAGCCCGCGCTGCTGCCTTCCCGAAGACAGGTTTCTGCCGTCCTGCTGCTTGAACAGCTCAAGCCCAGGAAGGCAGAACATAGGGTTTCCTTTGGGAGAGGGGGATAACACCCTCTCCCTTTAGAAATAGGTGTTACATGGCTTGGGAGGGGTGGTCTTCCCAAGCCCCTGGTATGCTTTGAAGGGCACATTTGGTGCCCTCTGTGCATAAACCAGTCTAAACTGGTTCAGGGACCTACAGTCCCTGCTCTGGCGTGAAACTGGACAATGGAAAGGGGAGTGACCATTCCCCTGTCCATCACCACCCTAGGGGTGGTGCCCAGAGCTCCTCCAGAGGGTCCCTGGGTTCAGCCATCTTGAATCTAAGCTTCAAGGGGCCAGGTCATTCAGGTGACGTCAGAGCCCCCTCCTGACAGGTGGTCACCTGGCAACGTGACCAACCCCCCTTTCAGGGCCATGTAGGGTCTCTCTCTTGGGTTGGTCCTCAGATTTGGCTTGCAAGATTCAAGCAGGACTCCTCTGCAACCTCTACTTCGACTTCTAGCTATTGGGACCATGACTGGACATTCCAGGAACCGACAATCTGCATCCAGGATGAAGACTCTGCTTGCTACATTATTTCCACGGCTCCTTCCAGCTTCTGCAACATTTCCCTGGCTGTGCATCCTCTGAGGGTGGCAAGTCTTCAGTCTGCATGAGAAGGAAGAAGGAATCTCCCCTGGAGTGAAGGAGTCCCTCCTCTGAATCCGGATGCACCAACTGCAACGACAACCGGCTGCGTGGATCTCCTCTCATCCTGAGCTGCATGGATCCTGCATCATGGGTGGTGGTCCGGAGTAGTCCTCTTGGTCCTCTCTGCCAGCTGTCCAACTTTGGTGGAGGTAAGCCCTTGTCTTCCCACACAGGGCAGTTCCACAGTGCACCATGTCTCTTGCAGCTACCAAGACTTGTTTGCATCTCCTCCAAGGGATCTTCAGGGTCCCTGCAGCCCCAGCCACCAGAACGTCTTCCTGCAATGCACAGCCCTCTGTGTGTTTCTCCTGCGGCGTGGGACCCTTCTTCATTTATGCTGCGTGGGTTTCTCTGTGACTCCTGTTTCCTCATCCAGTGGGTCTCCTGTGGGGGTTGCCTCTTCTTTGGACTCCCTGCCTTGCCGAAGGCTCCCTTAGGACTGCCCCTGTGGGTTCAGTCCTCCTGGACCTTACTGGTCCCAGGCAGCTCCACTTTTGCTTCACCGCAACTTCTGCCTTTGCCAAGGTTTGTTGGTGGCTTTTCCAGGCCACTGAACAACTGCAATCACCCATCCGGTGTGGGACGTTGACTGTATCCTCCAGGAACTCTTCACCTGCTCCAGGGCTGCATTCCTGACTGTCTTCGTCCCACCGTAGACCAACTCCTGCATCCACCGCTGGGTGGGTAGTAGCTCCTACTCCTCCTGGGCTCTTCTGTGAGTTCTGGACTTGGTCCCCTCCTTCCACAGGTCTTCCTCTTCAGGAATCCACCGCGGGTTTCATGCAGTCTTGTCTGGGTGTTTTCCTCATTTTCTTCCTTTTGGGTGGTTTGGGGAAAATCTAGTAATTTACTTCTTTCCTCCTGGTCACTAGGGGGCACTGCGGTACTTACCTCTGTGGTTTTCTAGTACTCCCAGCTCCCCTCTACATGTTCCACTTACCTAGGTGGGGGTCCTGTGTTTGCATTCCATTTTTTTTAGTATATGGTTTGGGCTCCCCCTAGGGTCACTATTTATTTGCATGTGCACTGTTTTCTATCATTTTTTATGTCTATTACTGATTACTGGTGTACATACCTAGCGTGCTACCTACCTCCTTTAGGAGGGTTGCATCTCTAGTTCTTTTTGGTATTGTGTCACTAAATTAAACTACCTTGCTGCATGAGCAATATGCCCCCACTGTGTCCTTACCAAACCTGGGACATAGTGAGAGAACAGAGCCGCCATTTTAATACGTGTGCTGGACACTGGTCAATACGAGTTTCACAGCTATGTGATGGCCACTCGGAACCCTGGGTTGTTTGGTACCAAACAACTCCGAATGATAAATCCAAACTGACACCAGTGTTGGGTTTATGATCAAATGTACCCAGAGGTCACTTTCAAGGCGCCCCCTTCAAAAGCGAACTATCCTGGCATGGTTGCTGGCCAGAACATCCAGCCTGCCACCTCCAGACACAAATCTGCACCCCTGGGGTTAGAGCCTCTGCCCTCTGGGATGTCGAACAAAGCTGTTCCTGGGTGGAGGTTCTAACACCCCATCCCTTAGGAATGTGCACTGCCCTGGCTTGAGCTTCAAAGGGCTTACCGCCTTTGAAACGTGACCTCCAGGCCTGCTGCTAGCAGCCGATGGCCTCCCCAGTTGTACACCTCTACTTTTGGTGGGAGCAATGGTGGGAAGTTCGAACAAAGGAAGTGGCCCTACCTGGCATGCACCACCCCTAAGGTGTTGCATGTGAGGTGGACCCTCCATTTCATTTTCCTTCATCTTGGATGGAAGGAAAATAGCCAATCGGGTGGAGGGAAGTGACGTCTGCCCACAGGAAGTGGTCACTCAGTGGGTGTAGCCAGCCTAAGGTACATGACACATTTGTAACTACAAGGTTTCCCCTAAAACGCCCACTGAATACAGTATTTAGTGGGCATCCCCAGACCAAGGAATCAGATTCAACGGACAGAAGAAGACCAGCACCATGAAGATCCAAGGCACAAGAACTGTGGAGCTGCTGCACCAAAGAAAAGGTTCCAAACGCTGCCTGCTGCCCCCAGGACCTGTCAATCACCACTGAGGAGCTGCTGGACAACTGGAAAACCTCTAAAGAATCCCAGAGGACCTCCAGGCTTCCCAAATTGCCAGAGAACTCCCTACAGAGTGGAGGTACCACTCTAAACCCAAGGGAAACCAACAAGCCAGTGAGGCCCACTTCACTGACCGAACACTAACTCTGCAGCCGGGCAAACTCCATATTGACAACTGTGAGGACAAACCCTGCCAGTGTGCTAAGTTTGGTGGCACTGTGTACTCTAGTGGCTGAACTGAACCAATTCCCCCGGCATTGGTCACCTGACTTCGGACACCAAGAAAAACAGTTCACCCGGGACTGAAAAAAGGACCAGGATGAAGCCCCAGTGGAGGGAGACATGAGAAGCAACCTGGACCTCCCTCCAGAGTGCCCCCCGTTGTCCTGCAATCTACCCTTGAACCAACCTACTTCCTGCTTCTGAGGGCATCCTTGCGCACAGCTCCTGGCTCATCGATTCGCTGTGCATCCGGCCACCCTGGGCCCTGCACCAAAGAACCTGCTGTGCCCTACGGGTCCCCCGCCCCTTGCAACCTCGACACTCCAAAGTGACCCCAGGATTCATCTGTAAACTTACCTGTGCAGTGCTTATCCAAGTGGTCTCTCACAGTGGCCCTGCACCAGCTCCAGAGACCTTTTCCCACTGCCCCCTCCGGAACCGGGAGCCGCCCGAACTTCTCCAGCTGGCACAGTGTGCCCACCGACGACCTCGACCAACCTGCAAATGAAGAACTTGGAAAACCCTCTGTGATTTTATATGTACTTTCAAAGGTTATCCTCGCATGATTCCTATGGTGCGTAATTAGGCACAAAAATACTTTTTTTAAACTTCAAAAATTCATATCTCGAAAAATACTTAACCAATTTTGATGATCTTGGTCTTAAAAATTACATAACAATCTGAAGTATTTGTTTGTTAATTGGTCTTGAGTTATTCCTTTGAGTGTGTGAGTTGCAAGGTTTATGCTGTGAGTACAACAAATGCTTTGCACTTCTCCAAGATTGGCCTAACTGCTCGACCAAGCTGCCATAAAAATTAGAGCATTAGGTGATCTAGTTTTTACCCCGTAAACCGAAGTGTGGTTGCCTGGACCCCTTGCACGGTGTGCCTAGCCTTGCACGCTACATAGAGGTCAAACTCCCCATGTACACACATTTAGCGGCCCCCACATCCGCCCATGTACACACATGCACAGGCCCACACATGTGCCCCATATAAACACATGCAGGAGCCCCCAACTCTGCACCAGTACTTTTCAGTTGTCATCTTTTGAGTACCAGAACGTCTCCTTCACCAAGGAGAGCACCGGTACCCGACAGGATGAGTGGCATGAGTGCGCAACCGTGCCACTCTACAGATGGGCCCCGGTGTTGCTCCAAGCTGAGCTGCTGATTTGCTCTATCAGGGCTGCCTGCAGGTTTGGACAGCTTGCACCACAGTACGATTCAAGGTCAGGGCCGGACTAGCAGTTCCAGGCATCGGGTGTTTCCCCGGGGGGGCGGTTTTGCAGAGGTGGGGGCCAGTTTTGTTACTGGGGGCCGTTTCCAGCCTTCCGGGGCCAGGAAGAGCTGCCCCAGGGGCTGGTCCGAGAAAACTGCCTAGGCTGCTTCGGGTTCCCAGTCCAGCCCTGTTCACACTGGTGGGTCCACTGACCCCGCACAGTTAATCCCACTGTAGGTGTGCGCTGCAGGCCCGGCTGCCTGTCCCTTGCGAAACGGGACGTTAAATCCAAGTTGTGTAAGGTTTTTGTTTTTTAAGAGATCTGAGTGATTTTGAGCTGCAATGCAGTTTGGAAGGCAATAGACAGTGTAGAAAAACACTAGAGTTCTGCGTGGACACAATTTTACAAGGAGAAATATTTAAGCTGCATTCAGTTTCTCTCAGTGGGGGGGGGGAGAGGGGAGAGGGGAGAGGGGAGAGAGAGAGAGAGAGAGAGAGAGAGAGAGAGAGAGAGAGATTTTTTTTTTTTTTTTTTACAGGAACGGACAAGTTTCACAGTGGTGGAGTGTCTGAGCACATAAGACCGATTCAATTAAACAATAACTCTCTGTAAAATATCAACCAAGCCCCTTCCAGCACCTCTTTTTTAGGGTCGAGCCTGCGTCGCATACGCTTGCCCATGCGTATCGCTAGCGAGACACTTTAGGAATTAGAAAAGGGCTCGGAGCCCCATCCACGTCACGTCAGTGTCTTTCATTGGTTCATGGGCTTGCCGGTTAGAATCTGCTTGCTTTGATTAGTGGAAGGCACGCATACGTCATGCCTTTTCCTGTGGTTAGCCCTCCTCGAGCGCAGCGACCAAGTACAGAAAACAGGCGAGGCTCGCTGTTTCCCGTCAGGTTTGTGGACTACTTTTTCTTTATTTTCGCAGCGCGATCTCGCTTGGCAGAAGTCGAGCACTTTGCATAATATCGACCCTGTTACACAGTTAATTGCACTTTTGCCGGTTCCGTACATAATTGCACCTTTGCTGATGGGTTTCATTAAGAGTGAACTGTAGCAGCGCGATTGCGCTGTTTTTTTCTTTTAACGTGGCAAGAAAAATCCGGTTGGGAGTTTACAACTGGTAATAGCTGTAACTCGGACAAATGCGAGACCCTAGTGCATTGCAGATGCTTGTTATAATTTCCAGCTATTTCGAACTTTGCACGTGTGATGCACGTGCACACAAAGTAGGTCAGCAATGCAAGAATAAGCCAGGTGCTCGTGCTTTAAATTGGTTCTGTTGCAGCAAGGTGCTTTTTATTCTGTGTCACTGGCTTGGTCGCTAGTGCCTTATTTAGGATTTTGTGCAATATTTGCAGGGCCACTCAAATTACGTGGTATGGTGGACTAAATTATGCAGCAAGAAAAGGCAAATTATGAGGCATTTTGTGGCACATTTTATGTTTGCATTACCTCATTTTACATAAGATAGCATTGTCAGGGAAAAAGTTCCCCTTGTGAGTACCGGTTTAATACCCAGATACAGCGATAGGATGCTCAGAGAGGACCAGCCAACCTTTTCGAAGGGCCTCCCACTGCAGAGGAACACGTGGCGCCATGTTTTTAGTAACTTTTGATCCGTATAAGCTGGAAACTGTTTTTTTTTGTAAGATCCGCAGATGATGGTTCATAGTCCAAATGGTGCAATTCTGTCATTATGCAGGAAATGCTGCAGCCGCAGAATCGCGTGCTTCCAGCGCTCTGCAGATAGGGTTGTAAAACGGTGGCCTGGAATGCACGTGCCGGGTGTTTGACAGGTGTGACGAGGCCAGTACTGCTTCTCTGGCAGGTAGCTCTTTCTGGTACATGATCAGTATGAAGGTCAGTCTGAGGGCAACAAGGACTGACTGCCGAGTCGACGAATCCTGAGCTCTGCGCGTGCGCACTTAGAACATTCGAAAGGAGAGACAGAAAGGAGAAGAGGGACAAACCGGAAGTAGAGTGAGAAAGGAGAAATAGGAATTGGAAGAAAGAGTGAAAGGAAGGTACTGGGGAAAGAGCAGGAGACACAAAGATGGGAACGAGTGAGTGACAGAAGGAAGAATGAGGGGTGAAGACAAGACCAACAGTTAGCAGAGACCGGACGACTGACGAGGAGTCACCGAGATACAGCTCAAGAAAGGAGGAAGGAAGAGACTGATGGACAGGAGGAGAGAGCAGAAGGAAGGATGAGGGGAAAGGAGGTGGGAAAGTGCAGATTGTGGTTACAAGTGAATTATAAATGCATAGTTTCAGGGGGTTCATCTCTCCTGAAGAAGTAGGTTAGCTCCGAAATTCATTGGAATCCCACTTTTACTCATATAAAGTTACATGCTGCAATGATGGAAAAATGAAAGAAGGGTTATGAATACTCATAGTACCTGTTTACAAGACACTCATGTCCTTTAAATGCAAATAAAAACACACAGGAGGAACTATGAGTGCACTTTGAACTTTCCCATGAAGTCAGGTGGCTTGCAACCACAAGGGGTGATTAAAGACTCAGAGCTCATTTTCTCAGTCACCACATGGAGTGGCACAAACTTTGTTTTTAGGTTTCGCCTGCATGTATGTACTTGAGTGCTGTGCTTGCGAAATTTTTTGTGAAGAAAAAAAAAATCTTTAAAGGGGCTTAGAACCTGCCCCTTACTTACCTGAACTTACCATTCGTTCATTCCAACATTGGTCTCAGTTACTCGCTTCTCATTGGCCCACATGCCGTCACACGTCATCTGCTTTCCGTTCCTGCTCTGCTTTTGCCATTGATGCCATCCAGTGGAGTCGGGACCAAGTACAGCTTCCGGTCACTCGTTATTGGCTGATGGCCAGTGTCCTTCCACAAGAATAGTTATCCTTCTCGAGTTGCACTAAAGTGCCCACGGACCGGCTTCATCACTCTGCAGTCTGTTGTTACTACCACTGACGCCGAACACTCACCCTCCTACCGCCAAGGGAAAGTGACGACGCCTGCCCGTGCTCATGCCCACCCGCTCACTAAACCACAGCAAAGCTGCCACAGGACACTAGTGGACGTGCATCACTGCATGTTACTGTCTCTTCCTCTCCCACAGATGCCGTGCTTCCACTGCATCGCCCTAATACTTCATCGCTTTGCTGCGGTGGTTGCAGGCCCACTATGCTTCTCGTGTTGCTGAAGCAAATCACAACCAACCACATAACTGCGTGATCCCGTCTTTAGCCTGCCTGACCAGCCTTGCGCTCGTTTTTACTTTCACGCTCTCCCCTTCTAATACATCTTTCTGTAAAGATATAGATTAAAAATCTGCCGACTTCCACGGTTCTGGATATCAGCTCTAAGCATTATAATCAGAGACAACAAGCATTGGCTAAGCCAGTAGGTTTCACCGCTATGAACTTTTTTGGCTTTGTCATTGTTTTGAGACACGTCACACGGGAGCACTAGCTGCTGTGCAGCAGGTCTTATCGTTTAAACAAAACAAAAAAATCTATACCGTGGCCACCATTGACCCCATTACAGTTTATTGGTCACCGCGTCAGAGTGCTTTCTTTTTTAAACTTAAAGACATGATGCTCTATAGCTAGCGCTGCTGTGTGACGTGTTTAGAAGAACAGTAACAGAGTTCGCAGAGGTGAAACATACTGGCTTTGCCAATGCTTGTTGTGCTGCAGATCCCTTACATCAACGTACTTCAGTATTTTGTAGGACCACGTTAAGTGAATAAACATTATTGCATGCGTTCCTCTTGACCCCGCCTTTACCCCCAGCCCAAACCCCACCCTCGGTCCCAGCTGAGCACCTGCACTTACATACCCTCATAAAGCACTGGTCCCCCGTATGCCCCCCCATCCGTGGCACACGTGGTGCACGCCAATACTGGTCCCCTGTACACATACGTGCACGCCCCCCTCATCCGTGGCACACGCCAATACTGGTCCCTTGTACACACGTGCACGCCCCCCCATCCGTGGCACACGTGGTGCACGCCAATACTGGTCCCCTGTACACACGTGCACGCCCCCCCATCCACGGCACACGCCAATACTGGTCCCCTGTACACACACGTGCACGGCCCCCCCATCCGTGGCGCACGTGGTGCACGCCAATACTGGTCCCCTGTACACACATGCACGCCCCCCATCCGTGGCACACGCCAATACTGGTCCCCTGTACACACACGTGCACGGCCCCCCCATCCGTGGCGCACGTGGTGCACGCCAATACTGGTCCCCTGTACACACATGCACGCCCCCCCCATCAGTGGCACACGCCAATACTGGTCCCCGGTACACACACGTGCACGGCCCCCCCATCCGTGGCGCACGTGGTGCACGCCAATACTGGTCCCCTGTACACACATGCACGCCCCCCCATCCGTGGCACACGCCAATACTGGTCCCCGGTACACACACGTGCACGGCCCCCCCATCCATGGCACATGTGGTACACGCCAATACTGGTCACCTGTACACACGTGCACGCCCCCCCATCCGTGGCACATGTGATACATGCCAATACTGGTCCCCTGTACACACGTGCACGCCCCCCATCCGTGGCACACGTGGTACACGCCAATACTGGTCCCCTGTACACACATGTGCACGGCCCCCCCATCCGTGGCGCACGTGGTGCACGCCAATACTGGTCCCCTGTACACACATGTGCACGGCCCCCCATCCGTGGCGCACTCCAATACTGGCCCCCTGTACACACACGTGCACGCCACCCCCACCCATCGCTCACGTGGTGCACGCCAATACTGGTCCCCTCTACACACACGTGCACGCCCCCCCATCCGTGGCACACGCCAATACTGGTCCCCTGTACACACACGTGCACGGCCCCCCCATCCGTGGCACACGTGGTGCACGCCAATACTGGTCCCCTGTACACACATGCACGCCCCCCCATCCGTGGCACACGCCAATACTGGTCCCCTGTACACACACGTGCACGGCCCCCCCATCCGTGGCGCACCTGGTGCACGCCAATACTGGTCCCCTGTACACACATGCACGCCCCCCCATCCGTGGCACACGCCAATACTGGTCCCCTGTACAAACACGTGCACGGCCCCCCATCCGTGGCGCACGTGGTGCACGCCAATACTGGTCCCCTGTACACACATGCACGCCCCCCCATCCGTGGCACACGCCAATACTGGTCCCCTGTACAAACACGTGCACGGCCACCCCATCCGTGGTGCACGCCAATACTGGACCCTTGTACACACATGTGCACGGCCCCCCATCCGTGGCGCACTCCAATACTGGCCCCCTGTACACACACGTGCACGCCACCCCCCATCCATGGCTCACGTGGTGCACGCCAATACTGGTCTCCTGTACACACACGTGCACGCCCCCCATCCGTGGCACACGCCAATACTGGTCCCCTGTACACACGTGCACGCCCCCCCATCCGTGGCACACGTGGTACACGCCAATACTGGTCCCCTGTACACACATGCATGCCCCCCCATCCGTGGCACATGTGGTACACGCCAATACTGGTCCCCTGTACACACGTGCACGCCCCCCCCATCCACGGCACACATGGTACACGCCAATACTGGTCCCCTGTACACACGTGCACGCCCCACCATCTGTGGCACACGTGGTACACGCCAATACTGGTCCCCTGTACACACACGTGCACGCCCCCCTCATCCGTGGCACATGCCAATACTGGTCCCCTGTACACACGTGCACGCCCCCCCATCCGTGGCACACGCCAATACTGGTCCCCTGTACACACGTGCACGCCCCCCTATCCGTGGCACACGTGGTACACGCCAATACTGGTCCCCTGTACACACGTGCACGCCCCCCATCCGTGGCACAAGTGGTACACGCCAATACTGGTCCCCTGTACACACATGCACGCCCCCCCATCCGTGGCACACGTGGTGCACGCCAATACTGGTCCCCTGTACACACGTGCATGCCCCCCATCCGTGGCACACGTGGTACACGCCAATACTGGTCCCCTGTACACACGTGCACGTCCCCCCATCCGTGGCACACGTGGTACACGCCAATACTGGTCCCCTGTACACACATGCACGCCCCCCCTTCCGTGGCACATGTGGTACACGCCAATACTGGTCCCCTGTACACACGTGCACGCCCCCCACAATCCGTGGCACACACCAATACTGGTCCCCTGTACACACGTGCACGCCCCCCACCATCCGTGGCACACGTGGTGCACGCCAATACTGGTCCCCTGTACACACGTGCACGCCCCCCATCCGTGGCACACGTGGTACACGCCAATACTGGTCCCCTGTACACACGTGCACGCCCCCCACAATCCGTGGCACACGCCAATACTGGTCCCCTGTACATACGTGCTCGCCCCCCCCATCCGTGGCACAAGTGGTACACGCCAATACTGGTCCCCTGTACACACATGCACGCCCCCCCATCCGTGGCACACGTGGTGCACGCCAATACTGGCCCCTGTACACACGTGCACGCCCCCCATCCGTGGCACACGTGGTACACGCCAATACTGGTCCCCTGTACACACATGTGCACGCCCCCCCCATCCGTGGCACACGTGGTACACGTCACTCCCAGTCCTGATGATGATGCAGGGTCTGGTGACCGCCGTGGGAGGGGAGGTCCTCGCCTGTGCTTCCGTCGCAGATCACACGGCGCGTCGGCCGGCTCCCCTCCCCCACGGGGCTGTGACCCGCTCCAGCGGACAGGCTGGCCTTTGTAGCGCCTAATCTGCATTCGGCCTGCCCTGCCGGGGGAGGAGCTGGGGGAGGGCCGAGGGGTAGGGTCCCCAGCATAGCAAATAGCTGGGGCATGAGCTGCAGGAGGGGCCGGGGACTCAATCACAACAGCAAGCAGGGGGTCGGGGCGGGGCCCCTAGCTTTGCAAACATACGGGGCCTGAGGAGCCCCCCCACCGTTGCATCCAGCCTGGTCCTGGGGAGGGGGGTAGAGGACCCCCCCAGCATTGCATGCAGCCTGGTCCTGGGGAGGGGGATAGAAGAGCGCCCCCCCCGCAGCATTGCATCCAGCGTGGTCCTGGGGAGGGGGATAGAAGAGCCCCCCAGAATTGCATGCAGCCGGGCGGGGGGAGGAGCTGGGGGAGGGGCCCCAAGCGTTACAACCAGCCTGGTCCTGGGGAGGGGGATAGAGAAGCCCCCCAGCGTTACAACCAGCCTTGTCCTGGGGAGGGGGATAGAGGAGCTCCCCAGCATTACATCCAGCCTGGGGAGGGGGATAGAGGAGCCCCCCAAGCATGGCATCCAGCTTGGTCCTGGGGAGGGGGATAGTGGAGCCCCCCAAGCATGGCATCCAGCTTGGTCCTGGGGAGGGGGATAGAGGAGCCCCCCAGCATTACATCCAGCCTGGTCCTGGGGAGGGGGATAGAGGAGCCCCTCCCCAGCATTACATCCAGCCTGGTCCTGGGGAGGGGGATAGAGGAGCCCCCCAGCATTACATCCAACCTGGGGAGGGGGATAGAGGAGCCCCCCCCAGCATTACATCCAGCCTGGTCCTGGGGAGGGCGATAGAGGAGCCCCCCAGCATTGCATTCAGCCTGGGGAGGGGGATAGAGGAGCCCCCCCAGCATTACACCCAGCCTGGTCCTGGGGAGGGGGATAGAGGAGCCCCCCAAGCATGGCACCCAGCCTGGTCCTGGGGAGGGGGATAGAGGAGCCCCCCCCAGCATTGCATGCAGCCTGGTCCTGGGGAGGGGGATAGAGGAGCCCCCCCAGCATTGCATGCAGCCTGGTCCTGGGGAGGGGGATAGAGTAGCCCCCCCCAGCATTGCATGCAGCCTGGTCCTGGGGAGGGGGATAGAGGAGCCCCCCCAGCATTGCATGAAGCCGGGCGGTGGGGGGGCGGGGTTGGGGGAGGGGCCCCGGCATTGTATGCAGCCGGGTCCGGGGGGGGGGGCAGCAGCCCCTGTGAACACGCGGTCACAGCCTTTATCTCACACCACACATTGCACCACAGCCCCCCACCCGCCTTGAAGCCGCACCGCCCCTGCCTGCCGGGGCTTCGTGGCGCACTCAAGGCCAGGAGGTGGCCCCTTGTGCTGGGAGGAGCCAGCCAGAGTCAACCAGGCGCTAAACCGGAGCCAGCCAGAGGCCTCCAGGCGCTAAACTGGTGCCAGCGCGCCCCGTGGAGGCGCCGAGTTCCTTATCCGCGCCAGTAGACCCAGCCGAAGGAGCTAAACTAGCGCCACTGGACGAGCACGAGTACAGCGCCGACCACCCCCCCCATTTAAAAACAACAAACCCGTGCCGACGAAAAACGTGCGCAGTGGAGCCTGCGATCATAGAGTGCCACGAAGGCACCCACTAGCGCCAAGAAGTGCCTGACCGACTCAACCTGCACAGATTCAGGGAGCGCCTCCACGGCCGGACAACCACCTTCGAAGCACCAGCCACCAGTAAGGAGAAGCTCCGGCCTCCTGGCGCAGCTGGCAAGAACCATCGACCGCCCATTGGTGCCAGTGGGCACAGATAAGCACCAGTAAGAGCCAGTGGGCCCAAACAAGTACAAACTTTGGGTAAAGAAAGCCACGGACACTGACGAGTCACCAGCGAGGACCCCAGACACAAAGAAATGTAAAGAATGACCATTAGTGAGGTCTGATGGCACCTGCGCACCCGTGATCAACTCATGTGCGCCTGCAGCTGTGCCAACACCCATCAGTGCCAGCAACCCCTCGCCTTCACCAATAACCAACGCTGTGCCAACACCCATCAGTGCCAAAAATCACTTTCACCAGCAACCAACGCAGTGCCAACCACCAACGTGAGCCTGCAGCCAACACTGTGCCAAGATCCATCACTGCCAACGACCACCGACTTTCACCAGCAACCACCTCTGTGCCAACAACCAACACAGTGCAAACAACTACTGACGTACACCAGCAGCCAACATACTGCCAAATACTACCAGTGCAAACAACCACTGGCCTTCACCAGTAACCAAGGCAGTGCCAACAACCACTTACGTTCACCAGCAATCAATCACCTCTGCCAACAACCACGACGTGTACGAGAAACTAACACAGTGCAAACAGACCCACACCAACGCTGCGCCAGGCAAGACCATACACTTGGCAAGTAGCGCCAAACAATGTCCTGCTCTCCTCGTGCACGGAAGCAAACCGCACCGAGCGCCAACACACACCTGTGAGGCCACGGAAAGCACAAACAAGCACTGGTGAGTACCAGCACAACTGTCTAGCGCAGAGAAGCCCAAGCGGGCGATGAATGAGCGGCCATAGGGACCCGTCAGTGGCCACCAAAGAGCACCAGCCGGCACCGTACAGCGCCTAGAACCTCTACAGGCACTGACAAGAGATAGGAAGCGCTCCTGAGTGGTGACCAGCATCACTGCACGCCCCGACCGGATGGCCCAGGGGTTGTGCAACCCCAAGAACAAGCGTGCCCTCCGACCCCAGAGGCTTCCAGCGGTGCCAGCACCTGGTCCAGTACGGCGGAGATCACTCGCGGGGTCCGGACCCTCTTCTGTTTACACCTGGAGTGTTCTGGGGCCACGTGTGGCTTAAGTTCGGCCGCAGAAACCAACCTATGAGCAGCCGGAAGTGTCACCGACAGACAAGGGCGGGGGCCAACGAGCCCCAGCAGGGGCCAGTGCGCACCGACTAAGCGCCAACAGGCTCCATCAAGCGCCAACCAGCACAGGCGCCCAGAAGCCGTCCCAGGTGCCAGCAGCAGGCTCAGTCAGCTGCGAGGATGTCCCACCGGGCCTGGGAGCTCACCCAGACCCCTCTGCAGAAGATCTGGATCCCGCACACCAGCAACCGGCTGACCCAGCGCAGAGGGTGTAAGTGGGGGCTTCTGGGCGCGCGGAGAGGGCGGTGGAGGCCTCCAGGCGCTGTCCGCTGCAAGCACCTGGTGGCAGGGATTGGCTGCACGCTGAGCATGGGAGGAGGGTGGAGGGAGGGTGTCCGAGTGCAGGGTGGACTGGACTTCAGGGAGGTACCAGGGGAGGGCAGTGACCCCAGGAGGCCTTCGGAGAGCTCCCGGAGATGGC
This sequence comes from Pleurodeles waltl, assembly GCF_031143425.1. Classification (NCBI taxonomy): domain Eukaryota; kingdom Metazoa; phylum Chordata; class Amphibia; order Caudata; family Salamandridae; genus Pleurodeles; species Pleurodeles waltl. Next base: position 11,138,687 of record NC_090449.1, on the reverse strand, counting down.
AGTGACCCCAGGATGCCCCCAGAGAGCTCCCCGGGGATGGCAGTGACCCCAGGAGGCCCCCAGAGAGCTCCCTGGGCAGTGACCCCAGGAGGCCCCCAGAGAGCTCCCTGGGGATGGCAGTGACCCCAGGAGGCCCCCGGCCCCCAGAGAGCTCCCGGGTATGGCAGTGACCCCAGGAGACCCCCAGAGAGCTCCCCGGGGATGGCAGTGACCCCAGGAGGCCCCCGGCCCTCAGAGAGCTCCCTGGGGATGGCAGTGACCCCAGGAGGCCCCCAGAGAGTTCCCCGGGGATGGCAGTGACCCCAGGATGGCAGTGTAGGAAGCTGGCCTGGTGTCTGGTGGGCACCTGTGGTACTTACACCTTATACCAGGTCCAGGTATCCCCTCTCAGTGAGGTGTAGGCTGCGCCTAGAAGCCAGGCTCTCTAGAGGGAACTGTGGATGAGCAGCCAAGGCTTATCTAGGAGACATGCAGAGCTCATGCAATGCCACTGTAGTCACACAGCACTTACACACATAAAGGAAAACACTTGGTTGTACAGAAATAACGGTACTTTATTTTAGTGACACAATTACCAAAAAGTACTAGAGAGGCGACCCTCCACTAGAAGGTAAGTAACACACTAGATATGTACACTAGTAATCAGAAATAGGCATAAAAAGTAATAGAAAACAGTGCAAACAACAATAACCAAAAGTGACCCTGGGGGGAGCACAAACCATGTACTAAAAAAATGAAATGCAAACAAGCTACCCCCACCTGGGTAAGTAAGATGTGTAGAGGGGGGCTGAGGGTACTAGAAAACCACAGAGGTTAGTAACACAGTACAACCCCAGTGACCAGGAAAGCAGGAGTAAATCATTGGAATTTCCCCAAACCACCCAAAAGGAGGAAAAGAAGTAAAAGGAGACACCCGACAAGACTGCAAGAAACCAGCGGTGGATTCCTGGAGAAGACGACCTGAGGAGAGAGAGGACCAAGTCCAGAAGTTACAGCAGTGTCCAGTTGGGGCAGGATCCCCTACCCACCACACTGAAGATGCTGGAGTTGGTCGACGGTGAAGAAAAACAGGTCAGCACTGCAGCCCAGAAGGTGGAGAAGAGTTCCTGATGGATGCAGATGGAATCCCATGCTGTAAGGAAGATTGCAGATGGGTGTCGGTGCAGGAATTCCACCAACAAGCCTTGGCAAATGTAAAGTTGTGGATGGAGGAAAAGAGGTGTTGCCGGGGAACAGCAAGGCCCAGGAGGGATTTACCCAGGAGGGGGAGTCACAGGGGACCCTCAGCGTTGCAGAAGGCCCATGGGAGCAGAGACGGCACCCACAGGACAGGGACACAGAAGTCGCTGAAGCAGCCCACGCAGCACCAAAGAAGTTGCTCCCACGTCGCTGGAGGACCACGCAGAGGCCCAGGAGCTGCAGGAGGCGGTGCCGTAGGCTGAAGCTACACATCACCCGAAGTTCCAGTTGGAGGTGAAGCAAACAGGCCTTGGCAGCTGCAAAGGACGCAGTACATGGGAGTGCGGTCTTGCACGGAGTGGAAAGGCCTTACTACCATCAAAGTGTGACAGCTGGCAGAGAGGACCAAGGGAGACTCTTTGGACCACCACTCATAATACAGGATCCACGCCATTCGGGATGAGCGGAGATCCATGCAGCTGGTCATCGTTACAGCCAGGTACCTGCAGTTACAGGGGACTGATGCCTTCACCCCAAGGGAGATTCCTTCTTCTTCTTGTGCAGGCTGAAGAGTTGCAGTCTTCTGGGGATGCACGGCCGGGGAAATGTTGCACGCTGTCAGGAAGTCTGGATACAATGTTGCAGAAGAGTCGTCCTAGTGGATCTGCATCTTGTGCCTCCTCGTGGAGGGTCCAGTCGTAGCTCCGGAGGAAAGAGGGCAAAGCAGAGGAGTTCTGCTGGATCATTGCAAGCCCTATCAGGAGGGAGCTCTGCTGTCACCTGCCTGGCCACTCAGATGCTCCCAGAGTTCCCTGCCAACCTTGGAATCAAGGTGGCAGAACCCAGGGACCCTCTGGAGGAGCTCTGAGCACCACCCCTGCGGTGGTGATGGACAGGGGAGTGGTCACTCCCCTTTCCATTGACCAGTTTTGTGCCAGAGCAGGGACTGGGGTCCCTGAACCGGTGTAGACTGGTTTATGCACAGAGGGTACTAAATGTGCCCTTCAAAGCATACCAGAGGCTCTGGGAGGCTATCCCTCCCAAGCCAGTCACGCCTATTTCCAAAGGGAGAGGGTGTAACACCCCTCTTCCAAAGGAAATCCTTTGTTCTGCCTTCCTGGGCTTGAGCTTCTCAAGCAGCAGGAGGGCAGAAATCTGTCTGAGGGGTGGCAGCTGCTGGGCTGCCCGGGAAAAACCCTGTAACACTGGTGGTAGCAATGCTGGGGGTCTTCTAAGGAGCCCCCAGAGTGCCTGGATTCATACTTCCAATACTTGCAACAGTATTGGGGATTGATTCCGACATGTTTGATAACAAACATGCCTAGGTTCGGAGTTACCATTATGTAGCTGGACATAGGTAGTGACCTATGTCCAGTACACATATAAAATGGGGTCCCCCCACTCACTAAGTCCAATAAAATGGGGCTGGAGTTGCAGGGGTGCCCTCACACACAAGTACCTGCACCCTGCTGTCTGAGCTGAGAGGGCCTACCATAGGGGTGACTTATAGTCACCTGGTGCAGTGACCTGTAGTGAACACGGGTGCATGCACACGTTCACGCAGACTGCAATGGCAGGCCTGCAGAGTCCTTTGCATGGGCTTGTATGGGTGGCAGAATAACTGCTGCCGCACATAGGGATCCCCTGGTACCCCAATGCCCTGGGTACCTAGGTATCATATACTAGGAAAATATACATGGGGGGACCAGTATGCCAATTGTAGGAAGAAAAAAGTGCAATTTAGAGGGGAGAGAAAAGTTACTGGGGTGCTGGTTAGCAGGATCCCAGTAGACACAGTCAAACATAGTGACAATGGGCAGAAAATGGGGGTGAGCATGCCAAGAGAGAGGGCACTTTCCTTATATCTTAAGGCATCGGCCACCCTTTTGCAGTTTAGGAAATAACTTAACACATGTCTCTGTTCCCAAAATGTGGCATTGTAACACCGCTAATCCTATGTATATGGATCTGATTTTGTATTTACGGACGCCAGCGGCAAGAGAAGACGCCTTAGGGCATTCAAGTGCTTTATAAACTTATCAACATCAATTTATGTACCTTGTGACACTAAGGGGTCTTCCATCAGCCTGAAGTAGTCACATATGGTTAGGACACGTATGTAGTGTGTGCGCTGTGAGTTCAGGGCCTCACTCCTGGGATGTGTCTACAGGTGAGGGAGAGACGGGTGAATCCCTGTGTCTATAGACGCAGACCGGTTCCGTCTGACTTGCTGTAATATAACCTGGATACTTGTGAATACTTGTTACAGATTACATACGCTGTGTGTGTTTTTACCTCTGTAAATGTGTTTTTACCGTGGAATTCTTGGAGTTCATGTCCTAATACCAAGATGATGAAAGTGTAAAGTAGGTTACTCCAGTTCTTGCCAAGACCCCCTCTTTTTAGGTCGAGCCTAGCTGCTCGCAAGCGCTGCTTTTACAACGTGTTGGTATCTACGCCCCTCACTATCACTTGTTCATGAGCTTGCCTTTCAAAAATCCTTTGTTATCATTGGTAAATGCTTTACGTTTGTCCTGCCTTTGGGCGGTTTTGTTACCGCCTTGGACACCGACCCTGTTACATGGATAACTGCACGTTTGCCGATACGTTTGACTGCGAGCAAATTTCGTCTTCCTTTTGTGAGTCTCCTCACGCTGATGCTCATGGCGGCCGTGGAGCTTTAAATCGGCTCGCTTATGTGAAACTGTTTTACTTTTCATTTTATGTGGTAAGAAAAATCTAGTTAGGAATTTACAACGCTAATGGCTCTAACTCGAGCAAATGCAAGACCCATTACATTGCAAATGCTTGTTTTAGTTCTAAGGGTCTCCAGGTTCTCTGCCACGGTGGGGGTCAGACCCCTGCCCCAGGGACACCTTTCCACCGGGCCTGGGAGGTTTTATGTGTGACTCTCAGGATGGTGGCTGTTTAGTGTCTGGACATCTGTGCCTTGGGCTCATTCATAGAGCTCCCTCTCTCCTGTCCCTCATTGGAAATATTCAGCAGAAATCTGTATACAGTATATTGTATACGTTGTCCCCCCAGGAGTGAGGAATATTTCAATGACTCGTCACTTCTAGATGCCAAACTTCGACTTTAAAGCGCTAATCGGAATCAAAGCGCTATAACTCTACACAGGTATTAAGCGTTCTCAGCAGTACTAAGTTGGTCCTTCCATAATACACATTTCTGGCCTGATTTAGTGCTTGGAAACAGATTTCTCCCCCACCACCGCAGCAGATGGCACTCCTCTGGCGAGGAGGCAGGGGAAAATTACTAAGTTTAGGGTACTCAGTTGACACAGGATGAGTCCTCATTGGTATCATACCTGCCACAGGTCGAGTGCTCTTTGGGAGTATACTTTGCCACAGGTGGAGTCCTTATCTGGAGCATACCTGCCACAGGTGGAGTCCTCCTATAGAGTATACCTGCCACTGGTAGAGTCCTCCTCGGGAGCATACCTGCCACTGGTAGAGTCCTCCTCGGGAGCATACCTGCCACAGGTGGAGTCCTCCTCTAGAGTATACCTGCCACAGGTGGAGTCCTTGTCTGGAGCATACCTGCCACAGGTGGAGTTCTTATCTGGAGAATCACTGCCACAGGTGGAGTCCTCTAGAGTATACCTGCCACTTGTAGAGTCCTCCTCGGGAGCATACCTGCCACAGGAGGAGTCCTTATCTGGAGCATATCTCCCACAGGTGGAGTCCTCCTCTAGAGCATACCAGCCACAGGTGGAGTCCTCCTCGGGAGCATACCTGCCACAGGTGGAGTCCTCATCTGGAGCATCACTGCCAGAGGTGGATTCCTCCTCTAGAGTATACCTGCCACTGGTGGAGTCCTCGTCTGGAGCATACCTGCCACTGGTGGAGTCCTCATCTGGAGCATCACTGCCAAAGGTGGAGTCCTCCTCTAGAGAATACCTGCCACAGGTGGAGTCCTCCTCTAGAGTATACCTGCCACAGGTAGAGTCCTCATCTGGAGCAAACCTGCCACAGGTGGAGTCCTTATCTGGAGCATCACTGCCACAGATGGAGTCCTCCTCAAGAGCATACCTACCACAGGTGGAGTCCTCATCAGGAGCATATCTGCCGCAGGTGGAGTCCTCGTCAGGAGCATATCTGCCGCAGGTGGAGTCCTCGTCGGGAGCATATCTGCTGCAGGTGGAGTCCTTATCTAGAGCATCCCTGCCACAGGGCGAGTGGTCATCGGGAGTGTACCTGCCACAGGTGAAGTCCTAGTCGGGAGTGTACCTGCCAGAGGTGGAGTCTTCATCAGGAGCATACCTGCCGCAGGTGGAATGCTCATCTGGAGCATCACTGCCACAGGTGGAGTCCTCGTCGGGAGCCTACCTGCCACAGGTGGAGTCCTCTTCAGGAGCATCACTGCCACAGGTGGAGTGCTTATCTAGAGCATCCCTGCCACAGGGCGAGTGGTCATCGGGAGTGTACCTGCCAGAGGTGAAGTCCTCGTCGAGAGTATCCATGCCGCAGGTGTAATCCATATCAGGAGCATCCCTGCCACAGGTGGAGTCTTCGTCAGGAGCATACCTGCCACAGGTGGAGTCCTCGTCAGGAGCATACCTGCCACCATCAGAGTCCTCCTCGGGAGCATACCTGCCACAGGTGGAGTCCTAGTCTGGAGTGTACCTGCCGCAGGTGGAGTCCTAGTCTGGAGTGTACCTGCCAGAGGCGGAGTCTTCGTCAGGAGCATACCTGCCACAAGTGGAGTCATTATCTGGAGCATACCCGCCACAGGTGGAGTACTCTTCGGTAGCATCCCTGCCACAGGTGGATTCCATATTAGGAGCATACCTGCCACAGGTGGAGTCCTTGTCAGGAGCATACCTGCCACAGGTGGAGTCCTCGTCAGGAGCATACCTGCCACAGGTGGAGTCCTCGTCAGGAGCATACCTGCCACAGGTGGAGTCCTCGTCAGGAGCATACCTGCCACAGGTGGAGTCCTCGTCAGGAGCGTACCTGCCACAGGTGGAGTCCTAGTCTGGAGTTTACCTGCCACAGGTGGAGTCCTAGTCTGGAGTTTACCTGCCACAGGTGGAGTCCTAGTCTGGAGTTTACCTGCCACAGGTGGAGTCCTAGTCTGGAGTTTACCTGCCACAGGTGGAGTCCTAGTCTGGAGTGTACCTGCCAGAGGTGGAGCCTTCGTCAGGAGCATACCTGCCACAGGTGAAGTCCACCTCTACAGTATACCTGCAACAGGTGGAGTCCTCGTCAGGAGCATACCTGCCACAGGTGGAGTCCTAGTCGGGAGTGTACCTGCCACAGGTGGAGTCCTAGTCTGGAGTGTACCTGCCACAGGTGGAGTCCTAGTCTAGAGTGTACCTGCCAGAGGTGGAGTCCTAGTCTGGAGTGTACCTGCCAGAGGCGGAGTCTTCGTCAGGAGCATACCTGCGACAGGTGGAGTCCTCTTCGGCAGCATACCCGCCACAGGTGGAGTACTCTTCGGTAGCATCCCTGCCACAGGTGGAGCCTTTACCAGGAGCATACCTGCCACAGGTGTGCACTAAATGGCGCAGTTGCACAGCCAGAGGCTCATCTGGTGAATCCACCTTGTTTTGTGGGATTCTGTGTTACCGCCCTTCCTACTGAAGACCCTTTAGTCTCCTTTGGACTCCACAGGAGAAAGGTCAGGATGGCAGATCCAGGCAGCTCCAGAGGTGACAGCAGAACCCCAGGGGCAGTGAATGGGGCAGAATTCACAGATCTCCACCTGGTCACACATTGGTACCTGATGCCTTTAGGGAAAGCGCTTTACTCCGGTCCAGCGACGGACAGCCGACCGCCCAATCTGAAGGAAGATACTTTGTATCTGACTTCTTGTCAGCTGTACTTCATCAGTACAACGAGTTTGGGGGAACAGGTGGTGAACCTCAGTATCAGGGCTGGTTTGTGTTGTTCTGCGGTGGGGTCAGAGCTTATTGCAGGTATCCAGGCTGCTGTCCCAGAAAGGTTTGCGCAGGGTATAACACGTCCTGATTGTAATTCTCAGAATCTGAGCTGAGATCTGAGGTCAGAGTCTCAGACCTTGAGTTTGACTCCTTTGCTGAGGTACAGGCATTTACTAACTTGTGACTTTTTGTGTCTTTGGTAGTCGTGGCCGCCAGGATCAACATGGCATTGGGTTTGCCAGTGGCAAGTATCTGCCTGGTTCTGAGAATAACTTTTGTCACCACGGGCGCCCCATTGCAGACTGGGCATCAGGGTCGCAGTCCTCTGCCAGGGCTACCATACGTCACAAACTGGCACTGACTGAGAAGGAGCAGGGTGGGTGGCACACGCCCTGCATCCTCCCGGGGAGGTGGCGCTTGTCCCACACCTTCCTGGGAAGGTGACGCATGTCCAGTCACCCTCCTACGATTGGCACCCGTCCAGGCACCCTCCTAATGCAGGCGGCACATGTCCTGCACCCTGCTAGGGCAAGGGGCACATGTCCTGCACCCCCCTAAGGCAGGTGGCACATGTTCTGAACCCATCTAGGGCGGGTGGCACATGTCCTGGTATCCTTCTAGGGCAAGTGGCACATGTCCTGCACACATGTAGGGCAGGTGGCACATGTCCTGGCATCCCCCTAGGGCAGGTGGCACATGTCCTGCACACATCTAGGGCATGTGGCACATGTCCTCCACCTTCCTAAGGCAGGTGGCACATGTCCTGCACCATCCTAGGGCAGGTGGCACATGTCCTGCACACATCTAGGGCATGTGGCACATGTCCTCCACCTTCCTAAGGCAGGTGGCACATGTCCTGCACCATCCTAGGGCAGGTGGCACATGTCCTGCACCATCCTAGGGCAGGTGGCACATGTCCTGCACCCTCCTATGGCAGGTAGCACATGTCCCAGCACACTCATAGGGCAGGTGACACATGTCCAGGCACCCTCCTAGAGCAGTTGGCACGTGTCCTGGCATCTTCCTAGAGCAAGTGGCACGTGTCCTGGCATCCTCCTAGGGCAGGTGGCACTTGTCTCTGCTGCTTGTAGGGCAGGTGCCACATGTCCTGGCACCCTCCTAGGACAGGGGCCACATGTCCTGGCACCCTGCTAGGGCAGGGGGCACATGTCCCACACCCTAATAGGCCAAGGGGCACATGTCCCGGTACTCTCCTAGGGCAGGGTCACATGTCCCGGCTCGCTCCTAGGCCAGGTGGCACTTGCCTCTGCTCCTTGTAGGGCAGGTGGCACATGTCACTAACCACTTAGCGTGGGGCGCTGTGGTAGATGGCTCCAGCTGCCTCGCTCTGCTGTACAGATGTATGCTTGCATAAGGGTCCAAACATTTGCTTTTTGCACCTCAGAGAAAATAAACTGAGAGCAAAGTGCTGTGACCACTCTCACTGGGATGTTGTCTCCTTCTCCTGCAGCATCCATCCCGCAGTTCACCAACTCTCCCACCATGGTGGTCATGGTGGGGCTGCCGGCCCGAGGGAAGACCTACATCTCCAAGAAACTGACCCGCTACCTCAACTGGATCGGAACCCCCACCAAAGGTGAGGCCATTGGATGGTGTGTCTGTGTGGTCTGGGCCCTTCCACCAAGGTTCAAGGCCTCTTCATGTGGCTGCTCCTGGGGCACGAGGGCATATTAACTAGGAGTTGGCATAGGGCAGTGCCGCAAGCCTTTCTGCTGCGCTGCCCTGCGCCAATCCAAAAGGGCAAAAATGCGGCATATTTACAACAAATGGTGCATTTCTGTTCTTCCCCCCTGCACTGCTGCACAAATTGCTGCCTCGCGCCAAGCCAGGCACCCTGGCACCATGGTGCAAAGGTGTCTGCATGTCGGCAGGATTGTTTTTGTACAGGAAGGGCACCTTCCTGCTCAAAACAATCCTGGGAGGCTTTTCTCTCTATGTGTCAGATGGCAGCACACATGCAAAGAGGGAAAAACTAGTAGAAATAAAGATATTTCTCCTCTTTACGCCTGCCCTGGGGAGGCGTAAGTTTTTGGCGCTGCCCCAGGTTTACAGATTCTTGTAAACCAGTGAAAGTGTCAAACCCCATGAGTATTGAGAGGCTACACTCACCGCAATGGCCATGGTACGCCTCCCTGATGCAGTGGAAGGCAACGCAGGGACCTGCACTGCGTTGCTTTACACCTTATCTACAAGGCCACGAAAAGCCACGCTAATTAGCTTTGCGTGGCCTCATAGATAAGGGTCTGCACTCTGCACCTCCGGTCCGTCACAAAAAGTGATTCACCAGCGGCTCGTCAGGCTTGTAAATATGCCCCACGGTGTAGTGTTGACTTTAACTCACAGTGTGAGATCATTGGCCATTGTGTGAGTTTGTCATCCATGATGGGACACCTTCAGCTTGTGGCTGTAGATTCATTTGTGACGTGGAACCTTTACTAACGGTGTGGCTGTATAGAGAGAGGGGCTGCACGCATGGCATGGGTCCTGCACTCAGTGTGACACCTTCATTAAAGGAAGGCTGGTCTCACCCTTAGCATGGAACCTTTACTCATGTTTTGCCCATCACTCATTGGAAGAAACTTTTATTCGTGGAGTGAGACCCATTGTGTGAGACTTTGAGTAGTTGTGGGAGATTTTCAGCGTGGTGTGAGATGTCCAGACCTCATCCACACACTTGAGGTTTTAGACATTATGTTCACACAGTGTGTGCTGTCACTCATAGAGTGAGACCTTCTGTCTCTCTTGGAACCTACTGAACTGAATATGCCACACAGGGAGTGTGAAGGATGCTAAGATATTGGTGCAGTCTCCCTGTCAGGGGTCCAAAGCAGGGGGTGTGCAGCAGGAAATATGGCGCCATGCAGTGCGCCACTTACAATTCTGCTTTGGAAGGAGGGCAATGGTTGTGCGACCTATGTGTTCTTCTTCTCTCTCCTTGCCAGTGTTTAATGTGGGTCAGTACCGCCGTGAAGCTGTCCGCACGTACAAGAGCTACGAATTCTTCCGCGCAGACAACGAAGAAGCCATGAAAATCAGGAAGTGAGTCTTTCTTTTATTTCTCTTTTTGATTAAGTTAATAACCAGCAGTTACAGTCACACAGGTGACATCAGTGTCCTCATCAGATATTGACGCAATCAGATGTGGATCCCATAAACAATAATTATTATATAATATTGTTGCTCTAAATTCCATAAACATCCCCCACATGTTCTTGCCATGCCTGTTCAAACTCTTAATCACCCAAGTGGCTTTCTACTTTTGAAACAATTTGCCCAGTATTCTGCTAGTAGCAGGAACAGGTAGCCTTGCTTTCTCACAATAGATTAACATTGAAAAACACAACATGGCCCCAATCTTTCCAGCGAAACCAAATTTAAACACCCGAACAACTGTGACGTTCAGCCTGGGGCCTGAAATGTGTTAAAGGTCACTACATGTTTTTACTCATACAAGTGACAAAGAAGAAAGACTTCATCAAAGTAGAAGGTGATTTGAAATGTTCAGCAGCACCCCAAGGCTGCTAGAAGCACTCAAGAAGCACTACACCAGGCACTGGAGGAATGACGCACATTTTAACCCAATGCGATTCCTCTTCAGGATTAAGTCCACCAGGAGATCTGTGTTTCAATATCTAAGTGAATAGATTTTAAATATGGCCCATAGTTGAGTTATTCATTGATAATTTTAAGATGTAAAACATAGCTTAAGATGTAAAGCAGAAGTACTGGCCAGAGACGAAAACTCCAGAGGGGGAGAGTTGTAGGGAAATCAGCAACTAATGTAAAGTTGAATATGAAAATGTCTGTTTACTGAGCCTTCTGGAGAAAGGCTGTGTAACGATTTAGAGTCTGTGTAGTGAAGGGGTATGTGGATAGGGGAGGGAATAGTAAAGGACGTCTGCAGCAGATAAAGATACACCAGGAGCCATTGGCTCCATGTGGAATCAACCTCAGTGCGTTGTCCTGGTGGCTGAGTATGAGGTTGGAAGCCTTCTCCTGACTGTTCAGGGAGAGGAGGTGTTTGTAAGGTGCGCATTGCCAACATGTCTCAAGTCCTGGGCTTTACCAGAGAAGGAGCACTTGTTGGTGGTCATTTTGTTCAAACGCAATGCTTCAAGTCATGTTTATGGAAAACAACATTGTTTGCTCTACTTACAAATGACTCCTTTTCTTTCTCCAGTCTTTTAAAGATCTTGGAGTAAAATCTGTCCTCTACATCCTTGCAGCTATAAGAGTTAAGTCAGGCACACAGATTATATGTTCTATTATATTACACAGAAATCTTGGTTCTAGTGTACTAGTCTTCAAGTCAGAATAGTGTTTCCTGGTGTGCTTTCATACTCAATGTAACATCACTTTTCATACTCTGTGTGGTGGCACCTTATAGTCTTCAGGTTAGCGCTCTGTATGTCCTGGTGTGCTTTCATGCTCTGTGTGATGGCACCTTTCATGCTGTCTATGGTGGCACCTTACAGCCTTCAGGTCAGCCCTCTCTTTCTTCTGGTGTGTTTTAATGCTCAGTGTGGTGGCACCTGTAGACTTCAGGTCAGTGCTCTGTTTCTCATAGTGTGCTTTCATGATCTGTGTGATGGCATGTTTAATGCTCTCTGTGGTGGCTCCTTATGGCCTTCAGATCAGTGCTCTGTTTCTCCTGGTGTGCTTTCATGTTTCCTGTGATGGCACCTTTCATGCTTTCTATGGTGGCACCTTATAGCCTTCAGGTCAGCCCTCTCTTTCTCCTGGTGTGGTTTAATGCTCTGTGTGGTGGCACCTTATATACTTCAGATCAGTGCTCTGTTTCCTGGTGTGCTTTCATGCTCTCTGTGGTGCCACCTAATAGCATTTAGGTCAGTGCTCTGTATCTCCTGGTGTGCTTTCATGCTCTCTGTGGTGGCACCTTATAGCTTCAGGTCAGTGCTCTGTATCTACTGGTGTGCTTTAATACTCTGTGTAGTGGCACCTTATAGCTTCAGGTCAGTTCTCTGTATCTACTGGTGTGCTTTAATACTCTCTGTGGTGGCACCTTATAGCTTCAGGTCAGCGCCCTGTATCTCCTGGTGTGCTTTCATACTCGGTGTGGTGACTCCTTAAAACCTTCAGGTCACCGCTCTGTATCTCTTGGTGTGCTTTCATACTCTGACCATGTATACACCTCTCCATGTACAGCTGATTCACCACTAGCCATAGAGGTGAAAGCCTGACCCTGTGTACACCTCTCCATGTACAGCTCATCACCCACCTGCCATAGAGGTGAAAGGGCCTGACCCTGTACACACCTTTCCATGTACAGCTCATTCACCACTAGCCATAGAGGTGAAAGGCCCTGACCCTCTACAAAGCTCTCCATGTACAGATCATCACCCACCTGCCATAGAGGTGAAAGGGCCTGACCCTGTGTACACCTCTCTATGTACAGCTCATCACCAGCTCTAGAGGTAAAAGGCCCAGACCCTGTACACACCTCTCCATGTACAGCTCCTCGCCAGCCCTAGAGGTGAAAGGCCTGACCCTGTACACACCTCTCCATGTACAGCTCATCGCCCACCTGCCATAGAGGTGAAAGGGCCTGACCCTGTGTACACCTCTCCATGTACAGCTCATCACCAGCACTAGAGGTGAAAGGCCCTGACCCTGTACACACCACTCCATGTACAGCTCATCACCAGCCTTAGAGGTGAAAGGTTCTGACCCTGTGTTCACCTTTCCATGTACAGCTCGATCACCTCCAGCCATAGAGGTGAAAGGCCCTGACCCTGTACACACCTCTCCATGTACAGCTCATCACCACCAGCCCCAGAGGTGAAAGGTTCTCTGATCCTGTCCAGATACGTGTTGTGCCATTCCATGCACACATAGCGCCACTCGGCAGAAGCGCTTTATTACTGGAGATCTTGTCTGTGATACGAGTTTAGCTGGAGAGAGGACCCTGACCAGCCTCCAACTTGTCATTTCAGGAAGTGCGCCCTGGCAGCCATGAGGGACGTGGAGACCTACCTCTCGCAGGAAGACGGCCACGTGGCGGTGAGCAGAGCCCCCATCCCTCCCCTGTGCATGAGTATCACGTGTGGAGTGTGGTGCTGCGCGTGGCACGTGTGGGGTGCACTGCGCCCGGTGAAGGGGGGGCCACCCGTGGCGGCTGCTGAGGTGGTGGGAAGTAAAGGTTCATCACGAATGACCTGTCATGAGCGAGCGACCCCGGCGGGGATACTGGGGTGGGGTTGGTGGGAGGGACAAATGGTGCATTTTTAAGTAAATCTGAGAAAGCAAGAAGATGAATAAGGCAACTGTGAAAGTACTTCTGTCTCCAAGAGGGAGATGTCATTCTGATGATGTAGGGAGCTGCTAACTCCCTACAACCGAAGCACAGGACTTCAGAGGCTTCCAGATGCCAGTGGTGACTGGCAGTGGACAATCCGCCCCCAGACTACGAGCACGTAGTGGAGAGCCCGCAGGGGTACAGCACGCGGCCCTTAGGGAGTGCAGGGGTACAGCACGCAGCCCTTAGGGTCTGCAGGGGTACAGCACGCAGCCCTTAGGGCCTGCAGGGGTACAGCAAGCAGCCCATAGGGTCTGCAGGGGTACAGCACGCAGCCCTTAGGGTCTGCAGGGGTACAGCACGCAGCCCTTAGGGACTGCAGGGGTACAGCACGCAGCCCATAGGGTCTGCAGGGGTACAGCACGCAGCCCTTAGGGTCTGCAGGGGTACAGCACGCAGCCCAGAGCCTGCCGGGGTACAGCACGCAGCCCAGAGCCCGCAGGGGTACAGCACGCAGCCCTTAGGGACTGCAGGGGTACAGCACGCAGCCCTTAGGGACTGTCCGCAGGGGTACAGCACGCAGCCCTTAGGGACTGCAGGGGTACAGCACGCAGCCCTTAGGGACTGCAGGGGTACAGCACGCAGCCCTTAGGGACTGCAGGGGTACAGCACGCAGCCCTTAGGGACTGTCCGCAGGGGTACAGCACGCAGCCCTTAGGGACTGCAGGGGTAGAGCACGCAGCCCTTAGGGACTGCAGGGGTACAGCACGCAGCCCTTGGGGTCTGCAGGGGTACAGCACGCAGCCCTTAGGGACTGCAGGGGTACAGCACGCAGCCCTTAGGGACTGCAGGGGTACAGCACGCAGCCCTTAGGGTCTGCAGGGGTACAGCACGCAGCCCTTGGGGTCTGCAGGGGTACAGCACGCAGCCCAGAGCCTGCAGGGGTACAGCACGCAGCCCTTAGGGTCTGCAGGGGTACAGCACGCAGCCCAGGGCCTGCAGGGGTACAGCACGCAGCCCAGAGCCTGCAGGGGTACAGCACGCAGCCCTTAGGGTCTGCAGGGGTACAGCACGCAGCCCTTAGGGACTGCAGGGGTACAGCACGCAGCCCAGAGCCTGCAGGGGTACAGCACGCAGCCCTTAGGGACTGCAGGGGTACAGCACGCAGCCCTTAGGGACTGCAGGGGTACAGCACGCAGCCCTTAGGGACTGCAGGGGTACAGCACGCAGCCCTTAGGGTCTGCAGGGGTACAGCACGCAGCCCTTGGGGTCTGCAGGGGTACAGCACGCAGCCCTTGGGGTCTGCAGGGGTACAGCACGCAGCCCTTAGGGACTGCAGGGGTACAGCACGCAGCCCTTAGGGACTGCAGGGGTACAGCACGCAGCCCTTAGGGACTGCAGGGGTACAGCACGCAGCCCAGAGCCTGCAGGGGTACAGCACGCAGCCCTTAGGGACTGCAGGGGTACAGCACGCAGCCCTTAGGGACTGCAGGGGTACAGCACGCAGCCCAGAGCCTGCAGGGGTACAGCACGCAGCCCTTAGGGACTGCAGGGGTACAGCACGCAGCCCTTGGGGTCTGCAGGGGTACAGCACGCAGCCCTTAGGGACTGCAGGGGTACAGCACGCAGCCCTTGGGGACTGCAGGGGTACAGCACGCAGCCCTTGGGGACTGCAGGGGTACAGCACGCAGCCCTTGGGGTCTGCAGGGGTACAGCATGCAGCCCTTAGGGTCTGCAGGGGTACAGCACGCAGCCCTTGGGGTCTGCAGGGGTACAGCACGCAGCCCTTGGGGTCTGCAGGGGTACAGCATGCAGCCCTTAGGGTCTGCAGGGGTACAGCACGCAGCCCTTGGGGTCTGCAGGGGTACAGCATGCAGCCCTTAGGGTCTGCAGGGGTACAGCACGCAGCCCTTAGGGTCTGCAGGGGTACAGCACGCAGCCCTTGGGGTCTGCAGGGGGGGTCTGCAGGGGTACAGCACGCAGCCCTTGGGGACTGCAGGGGTACAGCACGCAGCCCTTGGGGTCTGCAGGGGTACAGCACGCAGCCCTTGGGGTCTGCAGGGGTACAGCACGCAGCCCTTAGGGACTGCAGGGGTACAGCACGCAGCCCTTAGGGACTGCAGGGGTACAGCACGCAGCCCTTAGGGACTGCAGGGGTACAGCACGCAGCCCTTGGGGTCTGCAGGGGTACAGCACGCAGCCCTTAGGGACTTCAGGGGTACAGCACGCAGCCCTTAGGGACTGCAGGGGTACAGCACGCAGCCCTTGGGGACTGCAGGGGTACAGCACGCAGCCCTTAGGGTCTGCAGGGGTACAGCATGCAGCCCTTAGGGTCTGCAGGGGTACAGCACGCAGCCCTTGGGGTCTGCAGGGGTACAGCACGGAGCCCTTAGGGACTGCAGGGGTACAGCACGGAGCCCTTAGGGTCTGCAGGGGTACAGCACGCAGCCCTTGGGGACTGCAGGGGTACAGCACGCAGCCCTTAGGGACTGCAGGGGTACAGCACGCAGCCCTTAGGGACTGCAGGGGTACAGCACGCAGCCCTTAGGGACTGCAGGGGTACAGCACGCAGCCCTTGGGGTCTGCAGGGGTACAGCACGCAGCCCTTAGGGACTTCAGGGGTACAGCACGCAGCCCTTAGGGACTGCAGGGGTACAGCACGCAGCCCTTAGGGACTGCAGGGGTACAGCACGCAGCCCAGAGCCTGCAGGGGTACAGCACGCAGCCCTTGGGGTCTGCAGGGACCCACAGGATGGACAGGCCTTTGCTGGGTTAACCCCCGATGAGGGGAGGTACAGACCTCTGGGGTCTCGTGGGGTGCCTTAAACTGAATACTGAAGACCCCCGTCAGCCGGGCCTTCGCCCCCGAAGGATTTGCCCCTTTTCATGGTACAGAAGGGGGTGAGTTCGTCCTTCCCGGCGGCGGCGGGAGAGGCCCTGGTTGCTATTCAAAGCCTCGTAGATCAGAAGCTCTCCGGCCGCCGCCTCAAAGTCAACGTATGCGCTGCATGTGAAGCTCGTTCTCTTCTAATGGGGTTCCTAGTGGAGCCCCCGCCCCAGCGCCCCCATGTACTCGCGGCGGGGCGCAGAGGCCGTGACTTCCCTCTAGGCTGCGATTAAAAATGACTTCTTGGTTTCATGGCACACAAACCTCCTAGTGCGGGCAGCACTTTATAGGTAACAATAAAAATGTCAAGAAAGCTCTGGTGATTCATGTTCCTGCTGCTGAGAGGTCAGATTTGTGTCTAGCGGCAGTTTTGACTCCTCTGAGGTAGCGCCGAGGGTGAATGCGCTATACAGTATGAACGTGATGTGAGAGGGGCAGGGAGAGGTGAGGGGCGCTATGAACCTGATGTGAGAGGGGCGAGGGAGAGGTGAGGGGCGCTATGAACGTGATGTGAGAGGGGCCAGAGAGAGGTGAGGGGCGCTATGAACCTGATGTGAGAGGGGCGAGGGAGAGGTGAGGGGCGCTATGAACCTGATGTGAGAGGGGCCAGGGAGGGGCACTATGAACCTGATGTGAGAGGGGCGAGGGAGAGGTGAGGGGCGCTATGAACCTGATGTGAGAGGGGCGAGGGGCGAGGGAGAGGTGAGGGGCGCTATGAACCTGATGTGAGAGGGGCGAGGGAGAGGTGAGGGGCGCTATGAACCTGATGTGAGAGGGGCAGGGAGAGGTGAGGGGCGCTATGAACCTGATGTGAGAGGGGCGAGGGGCGAGGGAGAGGTGAGGGGCGCTATGAACCTGATGTGAGAGGGGCGAGGGAGAGGTGAGGGGCGCTATGAACCTGATGTGAGAGGGGCGAGGGAGAGGTGAGGGGCGCTATGAACCTGATGTGAGAGGGGCGAGGGAGAGGTGAGGGGCACTATGAACCTGATGTGAGAGGGGCAGGGAGAGGTGAGGGGCGCTATGAACCTGATGTGAGAGGGGCGAGGGGCGAGGGAGAGGTGAGGGGCGCTATGAACCTGATGTGAGAGGGGCGAGGGAGAGGTGAGGGGCGCTATGAACCTGATGTGAGAGGGGCAGGGAGAGGTGAGGGGCGCTATGAACCTGATGTGAGAGGGGCGAGGGGCGAGGGAGAGGTGAGGGGCGCTATGAACCTGATGTGAGAGGGGCGAGGGAGAGGTGAGGGGCGCTATGAACCTGATGTGAGAGGGGCGAGGGAGAGGTGAGGGGCGCTATGAACCTGATGTGAGAGGGGCCAGGGAGGGGCACTATGAACCTGATGTGAGAAGGGCGAGGGAGAGGTGAGGGGCACTATGAACCTGATGTGAGAGGGGCAGGGAGAGGTGAGGGGCGCTATGAACCTGATGTGAGAGGGGCGAGGGGCGAGGGAGAGGTGAGGGGCACTATGAACCTGATGTGAGAGGGGCCAGGGAGGGGCGCTATGAACCTGATGTGAGAGGGGCCAGGGAGAGGTGAGGGGCGCTATGAACCTGATGTGAGAGGGGCCAGGGAGGGGCGCTATGAACCTGATGTGAGAGGGGCCAGGGAGAGGTGAGGGGCGCTATGAACCTGATGTGAGAGGGGCGAGGGAGAGGTGAGGGGCGCTATGAACCTGATGTGAGAGGGGCAGGGAGAGGTGAGGGGCGCTATGAACCTGATGTGAGAGGGGCCAGGGAGGGGCGCTATGAACCTGATGTGAGAGGGGCCAGGGAGAGGTGAGGGGCGCTATGAACCTGATGTGAGAGGGGCGAGGGAGAGGTGAGGGGCGCTATGAACCTGATGTGAGAGGGGCAGGGAGAGGTGAGGGGCGCTATGAACCTGATGTGAGAGGGGCCAGGGAGGGGCGCTATGAACCTGATGTGAGAGGGGCCAGGGAGAGGTGAGGGGCGCTATGAACCTGATGTGAGAGGGGCGAGGGAGAGGTGAGGGGCGCTATGAACCTGATGTGAGAGGGGCAGGGAGAGGTGAGGGGCGCTATGAACCTGATGTGAGAGGGGCCAGGGAGGGGCGCTATGAACCTGATGTGCGAGGGGCCAGGGAGAGGTGAGGGGCGCTATGAACCTGATGTGAGAGGGGCAGGGAGAGGTGAGGGGCGCTATGAACCTGATGTGAGAGGGGCGAGGGAGAGGTGAGGGGCGCTATGAACCTGATGTGAGAGGGGCCAGGGAGAGGTGAGGGGCGCTATGAACCTGATGTGAGAGGGGCCAGGGAGAGGTGAGGGGCGCTATGAACCTGATGTGAGAGGGGCCAGGGAGAGGTGAGGGGCGCTATGAACCTGATGTGAGAGGGGCCAGGGAGGGGCGCTATGAACCTGATGTGAGGGGGGCCAGGGAGAGGTGAGGGGCGCTATGAACCTGATGTGAGAGGGGCGAGGGAGAGGTGAGGGGCGCTATGAACCTGATGTGAGGGGGGCCAGGGAGAGGTGAGGGGCGCTATGAACCTGATGTGAGAGGGGCGAGGGAGAGGTGAGGGGCGCTATGAACCTGATGTGAGAGGGGCCAGGGAGAGGTGAGGGGCGCTATGAACCTGATGTGAGAGGGGCGAGGGGCCAGGGAGAGGTGAGGGGCGCTATGAACCTGATGTGAGAGGGGCCAGAGAGAGGTGAGGGGCGCTATGAACCTGATGTGAGAGGGGCCAGGGAGAGGTGAGGGGACTGCTGGGGGCGCTGCCAGTGAAGGGGTTAGTGGACAGGGAGGTCACGGGGTCACCAAGCGATCTGCTGATGGGTACAAAGGTCTTCTTGGCTATTGATAGGGTAACATGTCGCAGTCCATCTCACCCGCAACAGACTGGCACAGCAGGCTGGCACCGTGTGACCGCAAGGCCAGCAGCTTCAAAACAAACCTCCGACTTCGGCCAAGGAAGCCAAGCCCCACCTGTTACTTCGGCTTCACGTCAGTAATGCCGTTTCCAGTATTTTCTGTGTCTGTCAGTCTTGATTTTGGGACTGGGCTTCAGTCCCTGACTCACAAAAGATAACACTATTCTTGTGATGTGGTCATTTAAAAGGCCAAGTGAGTGGATCATGCACCTGGCCTGTGTGTGGTTTTTTTCAGAAGGCAGTTCGAGGCCTGGTGGGCAGTAAACACATGACCCCTGCAGGAGAGATTGCGAACTAGAGGAGGGAGAGTACGTTTTGAAAGTGCTGCAGTGTGTGAGTGCTCTCTGCGGGAGCCGTCACCCAACCAGGCCGATGTGCCACACATCACACGTTCACCCTGGTGACGGGGCTCCTGGTGCCTCGCCGGGGCTGAGCGTGTGATGCCGTGTCCGGGGGGGGGGGGGGGGGGGGGAGTATACACTTTCCCATTTCACCTACGTGTGCGAGGCTTGTGATATGCAAAACGTCACTTTGGCGATGGTGATTGATGTTCACCTGACTCCAGCGCTTGCTTAATGTGTATTTTCCTCTCTCTCCACTCACGCCCTGGGTCTCGGTGCTCACCTGGGATGTTGTTCCCTGATTTTACACTCCTCGTCCAGCACTAAAGGTCCTCATTCACGCAGCCAGGCAGTGCTTCATTTGTGCTTGTTGTTTCCGGTGCGGGGCACTGGCACTTATTTTTGAGGCCAGCAGTTATTTTTCTGCCTGAAGTATTTACTTAGAGCAGAAGACACACATAGGAAAGACGGAGGAAGAGAAAACTGAAAAAGCGTCACAATGTGAGAAAGCAGAAAGCTGCAAGAGTGAGCTGAAGGGGCAGGGAGTGGCTGTAAATGGATTAAAGAGGCTCGAGACGGCTTCAGGATTGCGCCGCCTCAGTATTCCGTGCTCGCACATTTAATTGCAGCAGCCGCGTGTTCAAGAGGAGAGCTTTGGGCACCAGGATGTTTTTATTTTCAAATGAAGTACTGCAGCCAGGTTAGTGAAAACTATGAGACATGGGCTTGAAATATGCATGTTATTTGAAGAGAGCGAAGTTGGTGTTGTGACGGACAAACGAAATGAACACACTTCTTTTCCGATCTGGCTGTGGCCTGTGAACAGAATATGCTATGCGACCCTCAGACCCTCCCATTCACAGCTTGCCTCCTGGCTCTCCCCAAACCTTACAACAGCTTTCCCAGGAGGGGCGCGCCCAGACCAGCAGCCTCTGAAAGGGGCCCTGAGTGCCTCAGACCTGCAAGCCTTGGGTACCGGGCTGTGGCAGCGGAGAAAGCCCCATTGTACTCCTCGGAGTCTGCAGGCGCCATAATGTCCCATGATGTGGGGTATCCCAGGGTCCCGCAGAATATCCGCCTCAAGGGTGGAACCAGGAAATCCACACAGCAACAGTTATGCCGAAGCCTGACCCACGTGCCACCTGCCATTCCGTTCATTCTGGTGTAGGGCATCCCACGATTCAGGAATATCTTTTCTTCGGCCTTTAGGATCAGTACACAGTGGGAGAAATTGAGGGCACATAAATGCCTCATAAACCTGATTGTAAATGAGTGGTAGACGCCTCAGTGGCTGCGTCAGTGGGCAGAGGGCGTCACAACAACAACTTTCTTTGTGTCCCTTACATTTGTTTCTTTTCAAAGTCCACACTGAGGGGCTGAGGGCTGAGGGCCAGGGATACCTTCGCCGGCTCCCTCGGTTCGAGAGCAAAATGATCAAATGCGCACACCCCAGCAACACGTGGACTCGGTGGAGGAGGAGGTCACAGGTCATCGCAAGGTGTGACCCATGAGCAGCCCTGCCCAGCACCGCCAGGGATGCCCAACCAGTGCATGGCTTCATGATAATCATACAGTGACTGCTCATGTTAGTAACGAGGCAACAGAGCCCCACCCCCTGTGCACAACCTGCACTAGAGCGTCTCGACCAGGCACCAACCGCGATAGCCAATCCGGACGCAGCGCCAGCACTGGTGGAGCGTCCTAACTCACCGCTCATCAGTAGACTGGGGGTTGCGGCTTTGAGCGACCCTCACTCGCTAATGAGCAAGTGAGGAGAAGCCTTTAGTGCGCATGTCGGGCCGGCCGGGTAACGGCAGCCGTCCCACCAGACATGCGCACTACCGAGCTCCGCCGTCTGCCACTGCCAGCACCATTAGTTGTTGTCGGACTGACGTGACGTGTGTCTTGCCTAGTCAGTCATTCAATTTAATTAGGCCCAGCCCCGCCCCTTCGCAGCTGAACTGAACCGCCCACGGCAGCGAAGGCGGGCACACGAAAGAAGATAATAAAATAATGCGTGTACTGTGTTATTATACTCACACATAACGGGGGACAAAGCGGGCCAAAAATATTAGTGGGGCAACGCCCCGACGCCCTAAGGCAGAAAGCGCCCCTGGTGACCCCCTCCCTTCAGGTCCTTGCAGACGCGGCTCCAGCCCTGAACCTTCCACCCTCAGATCTTTGGTCCCAGATGTGCCCTTCTAGTGGATTCAAAGGGAAGAAACAAGACCCAGAAGGCGTTAGTTCATCAAAAACACGGCCACTGGAATTATGCGGCAGAGGAAGGCCAGATTATGCAGAGGGTTAAATAAATCATGCAGAAAGAAAAGGTAAATTATACGGCATAATCTGGCACGTTTTATGATGATTTTATTTCATTATGTTGTCACTTGTACACTTGTTAACACTGTCTGGGCATTGGTTGCACCTTATTGGTATCAATTTATCACTTATATGTGGCAAAACGCAAGAGAAATGTGGCCTGTCCAGCTTTGCAAAGAGCCTTTCACTGCGCGGCAACACGTGTCGCTGCGTTTTTAGTAACGTTTGAACCATATGAACTAGAAACAACTGTTTTCAACTGCTGTGCCAACAGGTCTTTGATGCCACCAACACCACCCGGGAGCGGAGGGCTCTGCTGCTGCAGTTTGCAAAGGAGCGTGGGTACAAGGTACAGTGAAGTGCATGCTGGGAAATCAATGTTCAATTGGGAGTGTCGGAGACGAGGCCTGAGGTGCCCTAGCAGAGCTGTGTGGGTTCTGGTACTGGAACAGCTAGGGGTGCAGCAGGTCAGGACTTAGGTGCATCGGAAGAGCTCTGCTTCGGTCCCAGTACTGGAGCAGTAGGGGTGCAGCAGGTCAGGTCTGAGGTGCATCGGAAGAGCTGTGGTTGGGTTCCAGTACTGGAGCAGTAGGGGTGCAGCAGATCAGGACTGGGGTGCATTGGCAGAGCTGTGCTTGGGTCAGAGTACTGGAGCAGTAGGGGTGCAGCAGGTCAGGACTGAGGTGCATCGGAAGAGCTGTGGTTGGGTCCCAGTACTGGAGCAGTAGGGGTGCGGCAGATCAGGGCTGAGGTGCATTGGAAGAGCTGTGGTTGGGTTCCAGTACTGGAGCAGTAGGGGTGCAGCAGGTCAGGACTGAGGTGCATCGGAAGAGCTGTGGTTGGGTTCCAGTACTGGAGCAGTAGGGGTGCAGCAGATCAGGACTGGGGTGCATTGGCAGAGCTGTGTTTGCGTCACAGTACTGGAGCAGTAGGGGTGCGGCAGATCAGGACTGAGGTGCATCGGAAGAGCTGTGGTTGGGTCCCAGTACTGGAGCAGTAGGGGTGCTGCAGGTCAGGACTGAGGTGCATTGGAAGAGCTGTGGTTGGGTTCCAGTACTGGAGCAGTAGGGGTGCTGCAGGTCAGGACTGAGGTGCATTGGAAGAGCTGTGGTTGGGTTCCAGTACTGGAGCAGTAGGGGTGCAGCAGATCAGGACTGGGGTGCATTGGCAGAGCTGTGCTTGGGTCAGAGTACTGGAGCAGTAGGGGTGCAGCAGGTCAGGACTGAGGTGCATCGGAAGAGCTGTGGTTGGGTCCCAGTACTGGAGCAGTAGGGGTGCGGCAGATCAGGGCTGAGGTGCATTGGAAGAGCTGTGGTTGGGTTCCAGTACTGGAGCAGTAGGGGTGCAGCAGGTCAGGACTGAGGTGCATCGGAAGAGCTGTGGTTGGGTTCCAGTACTGGAGCAGTAGGGGTGCAGCAGATCAGGACTGGGGTGCATTGGCAGAGCTGTGTTTGCGTCACAGTACTGGAGCAGTAGGGGTGCGGCAGATCAGGACTGAGGTGCATCGGAAGAGCTGTGGTTGGGTCCCAGTACTGGAGCAGTAGGGGTGCTGCAGGTCAGGACTGAGGTGCATTGGAAGAGCTGTGGTTGGGTTCCAGTACTGGAGCAGTAGGGGTGCTGCAGGTCAGGACTGAGGTGCATTGGAAGAGCTGTGGTTGGGTTCCAGTACTGGAGCAGTAGGGGTGCAGCAGATCAGGTCTGGGGTGCATTGGCAGAGCTGTGCTTGGGTCCCAGTACTGGAGCAGTAGGGGTGCAGCAGGTCAGGTCTGAGGTGCATCGGAAGAGCTGTGGTTGGGTTCCAGTACTGGAGCAGTAGGGGTGCAGCAGATCAGGTCTGGGGTGCATTGGCAGAGCTGTGCTTGGGTCCCAGTACTGGAGCAGTAGGGGTGCAGCAGGTCAGGTCTGAGGTGCATCGGAAGAGCTGTGGTTGGGTTCCAGTACTGGAGCAGTAGGGGTGCAGCAGATCAGGACTGAGGTGCATCGGCAGAGCTCTGCTTGGGTCCCAGTACTGGAGCAGTAGGGGTGCAGCAGATCAGGACTGGGGTGCATTGGCAGAGCTGTGCTTGCGTCACAGTACTGGAGCAGTAGGGGTGCGGCAGATCAGGACTGAGGTGCTTCGGAAGAGCTGTGGTTGGGTCCCAGTACTGGAGCAGTAGGGGTGCTGCAGGTCAGGACTGAGGTGCATTGGAAGAGCTGTGGTTGGGTTCCAGTACTGGAGCAGTAGGGGTGCAGCAGATCAGGTCTGGGGTGCATTGGCAGAGCTGTGCTTGGGTCCCAGTACTGGAGCAGTAGGGGTGCAGCAGGTCAGGTCTGAGGTGCATCGGAAGAGCTGTGGTTGGGTTCCAGTACTGGAGCAGTAGGGGTGCAGCAGATCAGGACTGGGGTGCATCGGCAGAGCTGTACTTGGGTCCCAGTACTGGAGCAGTAGGGGTGCAGCAGGTCAGGTCTGAGGTGCATCGGAAGAGCTGTGGTTGGGTTCCAGTACTGGAGCAGTAGGGCTGCAGCAGGTCAGGACTGAGGTGCATCGGCAGAGCTCTGCTTGGGTCCCAGTACTGGAGCAGTAGGGGTGCTGCAGGTCAGGACTGAGGTGCATCGGCAGAGCTCTGCTTGGGTCCCAGTACTGGAGCAGTAGGGGTGCAGCAGGTCAGGTCTGAGGTGCATCGGAAGAGCTGTGGTTGGGTTCCAGTACTGGAGCAGTAGGGGTGCAGCAGATCAGGACTGAGGTGCATCGGAAGAGCTGTGGTTGGGTCCCAGTACTGGAGCAGTAGGGGTGCTGCAGGTCAGGACTGAGGTGCATCGGAAGAGCTGTGGTTGGGTTCCAGTACTGGAGCAGTAGGGGTGCTGCAGGTCAGGACTGAGGTGCATTGGAAGAGCTGTGGTTGGGTTCCAGTACTGGAGCAGTAGGGGTGCAGCAGATCAGGTCTGGGGTGCATTGGCAGAGCTGTGCTTGGGTCCCAGTACTGGAGCAGTAGGGGTGCAGCAGGTCAGGTCTGAGGTGCATCGGAAGAGCTGTGGTTGGGTTCCAGTACTGGAGCAGTAGGGGTGCAGCAGATCAGGACTGGGGTGCAGCGGCAGAGCTGTACTTGGGTCCCAGTACTGGAGCAGTAGGGGTGCTGCAGGTCAGGACTGAGGTGCATCGGAAGAGCTGTGGTTGGGTTCCAGTACTGGAGCAGTAGGGGTGCTGCAGGTCAGGACTGAGGTGCATTGGAAGAGCTGTGGTTGGGTTCCAGTACTGGAGCAGTAGGGGTGCAGCAGATCAGGTCTGGGGTGCATTGGCAGAGCTGTGCTTGGGTCCCAGTACTGGAGCAGTAGGGGTGCAGCAGATCAGGTCTGGGGTGCATTGGCAGAGCTGTGCTTGGGTCCAAGTACTGGAGTTGTAGGGGGTGCAGCAGGTCAGGTCTGAGGTGCATCGGAAGAGCTGTGGTTGGGTTCCAGTACTGGAGCAGTAGGGGTGCAGCAGGTCAGGACTGAGGTGCATCGGCAGAGCTCTGCTTGGGTCCCAGTACTGGAGCAGTAGGGGTGCGGCAGGTCAGGTCTGAGGTGCATCGGAAGAGCTGTGGTTGGGTTCCAGTACTGGAGCAGTAGGGGTGCAGCAGGTCAGGACTGAGGTGCATTGGCAGAGCTCTGCTTGGGTCCCAGTACTGGAGCAGTAGGGGTGCTGCAGGTCAGGACTGAGGTGCATCGGCAGAGCTCTGCTTGGGTCCCAGTACTGGAGCAGTAGGGGTGCAGCAGATCAGGACTGGGGTGCATTGGCAGAGCTGTGCTTGCGTCACAGTACTGGAGCAGTAGGGGTGCGGCAGATCAGGACTGAGGTGCTTCGGAAGAGCTGTGGTTGGGTCCCAGTACTGGAGCAGTAGGGGTGCTGCAGGTCAGGACTGAGGTGCATTGGAAGAGCTGTGGTTGGGTTCCAGTACTGGAGCAGTAGGGGTGCAGCAGATCAGGTCTGGGGTGCAATTGCAGAGCTGTGCTTGGGTCCCAGTACTGGAGCAGTAGGGGTGCAGCAGGTCAGGTCTGAGGTGCATCGGAAGAGCTGTGGTTGGGTTCCAGTACTGGAGCAGTAGGGGTGCAGCAGATCAGGACTGGGGTGCATCGGCAGAGCTGTACTTGGGTCCCAGTACTGGAGCAGTAGGGGTGCAGCAGGTCAGGTCTGAGGTGCATCGGAAGAGCTGTGGTTGGGTTCCAGTACTGGAGCAGTAGGGCTGCAGCAGGTCAGGACTGAGGTGCATCGGCAGAGCTCTGCTTGGGTCCCAGTACTGGAGCAGTAGGGGTGCTGCAGGTCAGGACTGAGGTGCATCGGCAGAGCTCTGCTTGGGTCCCAGTACTGGAGCAGTAGGGGTGCAGCAGGTCAGGTCTGAGGTGCATCAGAAGAGCTGTGGTTGGGTCCCAGTACTGGAGCAGTAGGGGTGCTGCAGGTCAGGACTGAGGTGTATTGGAAGAGCTGTGGTTGGGTTCCAGTACTGGAGCAGTAGGGGTGCTGCAGGTCAGGACTGAGGTGCATTGGAAGAGCTGTGGTTGGGTTCCAGTACTGGAGCAGTAGGGGTGCAGCAGATCAGGTCTGGGGTGCATTGGCAGAGCTGTGCTTGGGTCCCAGTACTGGAGCAGTAGGGGTGCAGCAGGTCAGGTCTGAGGTGCATCGGAAGAGCTGTGGTTGGGTTCCAGTACTGGAGCAGTAGGGGTGCAGCAGATCAGAACTGGGGTGCAGCGGCAGAGCTGTACTTGGGTCCCAGTACTGGAGCAGTAGGGGTGCTGCAGGTCAGGACTGAGGTGCATCGGAAGAGCTGTGGTTGGGTTCCAGTACTGGAGCAGTAGGGGTGCTGCAGGTCAGGACTGAGGTGCATTGGAAGAGCTGTGGTTGGGTTCCAGTACTGGAGCAGTAGGGGTGCAGCAGATCAGGTCTGGGGTGCATTGGCAGAGCTGTGCTTGGGTCCCAGTACTGGAGCAGTAGGGGTGCAGCAGATCAGGTCTGGGGTGCATTGGCAGAGCTGTGCTTGGGTCCAAGTACTGGAGTTGTAGGGGGTGCAGCAGGTCAGGTCTGAGGTGCATCGGAAGAGCTGTGGTTGGGTTCCAGTACCCGAGCAGTAGGGGTGCAGCAGGTCAGGACTGAGGTGCATCGGCAGAGCTCTGCTTGGGTCCCAGTACTGGAGCAGTAGGGGTGCGGCAGGTCAGGTCTGAGGTGCATCGGAGGAGCTGTGGTTGGGTTCCAGTACTGGAGCAGTAGGGGTGCAGCAGGTCAGGACTGAGGTGCATCGGCAGAGCTCTGCTTGGGTCCCAGTACTGGAGCAGTAGGGGTGCTGCAGGTCAGGACTGAGGTGCATCGGCAGAGCTGTGCTTGGGTCCCAGTACTGGAGCAGTAGGGGTGCTGCAGGTCAGGACTGAGGTGCATCGGCAGAGCTGTGGTTGGGTTCCAGTACTGGAGCAGTAGGGGTGCAGCAGATCAGGACTGGGGTGCAGCGGCAGAGCTGTACTTGGGTCCCAGTACTGGAGCAGTAGGGGTGCTGCAGGTCAGGACTGAGGTGCATCGGAAGAGCTGTGGTTGGGTTCCAGTACTGGAGCAGTAGGGGTGCTGCAGGTCAGGACTGAGGTGCATTGGAAGAGCTGTGGTTGGGTTCCAGTACTGGAGCAGTAGGGGTGCAGCAGATCAGGTCTGGGGTGCATTGGCAGAGCTGTGCTTGGGTCCCAGTACTGGAGCAGTAGGGGTGCAGCAGATCAGGTCTGGGGTGCATTGGCAGAGCTGTGCTTGGGTCCAAGTACTGGAGTTGTAGGGGGTGCAGCAGGTCAGGTCTGAGGTGCATCGGAAGAGCTGTGGTTGGGTTCCAGTACCCGAGCAGTAGGGGTGCAGCAGGTCAGGACTGAGGTGCATCGGCAGAGCTCTGCTTGGGTCCCAGTACTGGAGCAGTAGGGGTGCGGCAGGTCAGGTCTGAGGTGCATCGGAAGAGCTGTGGTTGGGTTCCAGTACTGGAGCAGTAGGGGTGCAGCAGGTCAGGACTGAGGTGCATCGGCAGAGCTCTGCTTGGGTCCCAGTACTGGAGCAGTAGGGGTGCTGCAGGTCAGGACTGAGGTGCATCGGCAGAGCTGTGCTTGGGTCCCAGTACTGGAGCAGTAGGGGTGCTGCAGGTCAGGACTGAGGTGCATCGGCAGAGCTGTGGTTGGGTTCCAGTACTGGAGCAGTAGGGGTGCAGCAGATCAGGACTGGGGTGCATCGGCAGAGCTCTGCTTGGGTCCCAGTACTGGAGCAGTAGGGGAGCAGCAGGTCAGGTCTGAGGTGCATCGGAAGAGCTGTGGTTGGGTTCCAGTACTGGAGCAGTAGGGGTGCAGCAGATCAGGACTGAGGTGCATCGGAAGAGCTGTGGTTGGGTCCCAGTACTGGAGCAGTAGGGGTGCTGCAGGTCAGGACTGAGGTGCATTGGAAGAGCTGTGGTTGGGTTCCAGTACTGGAGCAGTAGGGGTGCTGCAGGTCAGGACTGAGGTGCATTGGAAGAGCTGTGGTTGGGTTCCAGTACTGGAGCAGTAGGGGTGCAGCAGGTCAGGACTGAGGTGCATCGGCAGAGCTCTGCTTGGGTCCCAGTACTGGAGCAGTAGGGGTGCAGCAGGTCAGGACTGAGGTGCATCGGAAGAGCTGTGGTTGGGTTCCAGTACTGGAGCAGTAGGGGTGCAGCAGGTCAGGACTGAGGTGCATCGGCAGAGCTCTGCTTGGGTCCCAGTACTGGAGCAGTAGGGGTGCGGCAGGTCAGGTCTGAGGTGCATCGGCAGAGCTCTGCTTGGGTCCCAGTACTGGAGCAGTAGGGGTGCAGCAGGTCAGGTCTGAGGTGCATCGGAAGAGCTGTGGTTGGGTTCCAGTACTGGAGCAGTAGGGGTGCAGCAGATCAGGTCTGGGGTGCATTGGCAGAGCTGTGCTTGGGTCCAAGTACTGGAGTTGTAGGGGGTGCAGCAGGTCAGGTCTGAGGTGCATCGGCAGAGCTCTGCTTGGGTCCCAGTACTGGAGCAGTAGGGGGTGCTGCAGGTCAGGACTGAGGTGCATCGGAAGAGCTGTGGTTGGGTTCCAGTACTGGAGCAGTAGGGGTGCAGCAGGTCAGGACTGAGGTGCATTGGCAGAGCTCTGCTTGGGTCCCAGTACTGGAGCAGTAGGGGTGCAGCAGGTCAGGACTGGGGTGCATCGGCAGAGCTGTGCTTGGGTCCCAGTACTGGAGCAGTAGGGGTGCAGCAGATCAGGACTGGGGTGCATCGGCAGAGCTGTGCTTGGGTCCCAGTACTGGAGCAGTAGGGGTGCAGCAGGTCAGGTCTGAGGTGCATCGGAAGAGCTGTGGTTGGGTTCCAGTACTGGAGCAGTAGGGGTGCTGCAGGTCAGGACTGAGGTGCATCGGCAGAGCTCTGCTTGGGTCCCAGTACTGGAGCAGTAGGGGTGCAGCAGGTCAGGCCCGAGGTGCATCGGAAGAGCTGTGGTTGGGTTCCAGTACTGGAGCAGTAGGGGTGCAGCAGGTCAGGACTGAGGTGCATCGGAAGAGCTGTGGTTGGGTTCCAGTACTGGAGCAGTAGGGGTGCAGCAGGTCAGGACTGAGGTGCATCGGAAGAGCTGTGCTTGGGTCCCAGTACTGGAGCAGTAGGGGTGCAGCAGGTCAGGCCCGAGGTGCATTTGAAGAGCTGTACTTGGGTCTCAGTACTGGAGCAGTAGGGCTGCAGCAGGTCAGGCCCGAGGTGCATTTGAAGAGCTGTACTTGGGTCTCAGTACTGGAGCAGTAGGGCTGCAGCAGGTCAGGACTGAGGTGCATCGGAAGAGCTGTGGTTGGGTTCCAGTACTGGAGCAGTAGGGCTGCAGCAGGTCAGGACTGAGGTGCATTTGAAGAGCTGTACTTGGGTCCCAGTACTGGAGCAGTAGGGGTGCAGCAGGTCAGGTCTGAGGTGCATCGGAAGAGCTGTGGTTGGGTTCCAGTACTGGAGCAGTAGGGGTGCTGCAGGTCAGGACTGAGGTGCATCGGCAGAGCTCTGCTTGGGTCCCAGTACTGGAGCAGTAGGGGTGCTGCAGGTCAGGAGTGAGGTGCATCGGCAGAGCTCTGCTTGGGTCCCAATACTGGAGCAGTAGGGGTGCAGCAGGTCAGGACTGAGGTGCATCGGCAGAGCTCTGCTTGGGTCCCAGTACTGGAGCAGTAGGGGTGCAGCAGGTCAGGACTGAGGTGCATCGGCAGAGCTCTGCTTGGGTCCCAGTACTGGAGCAGTAGGGGTGCAGCAGGTCAGGACTGAGGTGCATCGGCAGAGCTCTGCTTGGGTCCCAGTACTGGAGCAGTAGGGGGGCAGCAGGTCAGGACTGAGGTGCATCGGCAGAGCTCTGCTTGGGTCCCAGTACTGGAGCAGTAGGGGGGCAGCAGGTCAGGTCTGAGGTGCATCGGCAGAGCTCTGCTTGGGTCCCAGTACTGGAGCAGTAGGGCTGCAGCAGGTCAGGTCTGAGGTGCATCGGAAGAGCTGTGGTTGGGTTCCAGTACTGGAGCAGTAGGGGTGCTGCAGGTCAGGACTGAGGTGCATCGGCAGAGCTCTGCTTGGGTCCCAGTACTGGAGCAGTAGGGGTGCAGCAGGTCAGGACTGAGGTGCATCGGCAGAGCTCTGCTTGGGTCCCAGTACTGGAGCAGTAGGGGGGCAGCAGGTCAGGACTGAGGTGCATCGGCAGAGCTCTGCTTGGGTCCCAGTACTGGAGCAGTAGGGGGGCAGCAGGTCAGGACTGAGGTGCATCGGCAGAGCTCTGCTTGAGTCCCAATACTGGAGCAGTAGGGGGGCAGCAGGTCAGGACTGAGGTGCATCGGCAGAGCTCTGCTTGAGTCCCAATACTGGAGCAGTAGGGGGGCAGCAGGTCAGGACTGAGGTGCATCGGCAGAGCTCTGCTTGGGTCCCAGTACTGGAGCAGTAGGGGGGCAGCAGGTCAGGACTGAGGTGCATCGGCAGAGCTCTGCTTGGGTCCCAGTACTGGAGCAGTAGGGGGGCAGCAGGTCAGGTCTGAGGTGCATCGGCAGAGCTCTGCTTGGGTCCCAGTACTGGAGCAGTAGGGGTGCAGCAGGTCAGGTCTGAGGTGCATCGGAAGAGCTGTGGTTGGGTTCCAGTACTGGAGCAGTAGGGGTGCAGCAGGTCAGGACTGAGGTGCATCGGCAGAGCTCTGCTTGGGTC
This sequence comes from Pleurodeles waltl, assembly GCF_031143425.1. Classification (NCBI taxonomy): domain Eukaryota; kingdom Metazoa; phylum Chordata; class Amphibia; order Caudata; family Salamandridae; genus Pleurodeles; species Pleurodeles waltl. The sequence goes on along the minus strand of NC_090449.1, from coordinate 11,107,751 downwards.
CCAGTACTGGAGCAGTAGGGCTGCAGCAGGTCAGGACTGAGGTGCATCGGCAGAGCTCTGCTTGGGTCCCAGTACTGGAGCAGTAGGGCTGCAGCAGGTCAGGACTGAGGTGCATCGGCAGAGCTCTGCTTGGGTCCCAGTACTGGAGCAGTAGGGGTGCTGCAGGTCAGGAGTGAGGTGCATCGGCAGAGCTCTGCTTGGGTCCCAGTACTGGAGCAGTAGGGGTGCTGCAGGTCAGGACTGAGGTGCATCGGCAGAGCTGTGCGGTGGTGGCTGCGGTGAGTGAATGGGGCGAGGGCGATGCCACCACTCACTAACCCTACGTTTCCTCTACATAGGTGTTTTTCATAGAATCCATCTGTGACGACCCGGACATAATCGCCGAGAACATTCTGGTGAGATATACTGGCAAAGCCTGGGTGCTGTGCCGTGTCCTGCTGTATTGTGCCGTGCCCTGCTGTGTTCTCCTGTGCCGTGGCCTGCTGTGCCATGCCCTCCACTGCTGTGCTTTGCCGTGCTGTGCTGTGCCATATCCTGCTGTTCTATAACGTGCCCTGCTGTGTCATGCCCTGCTGTTCTGTGCTGTGCCCTGCTGTGCCATGCACTGCCCTGCTGTTCTGTGCCGTGCCCTGCTGTCCCGTGCCATGCCTTGCTGTTTTTTGCCCTGCAGTGCTGTGCCCTGCTGCTCTATCTCGTGCCCTGCCGTTCCCTGCTGTGCCATACTCTGTCATACTGTGCTGTGCTCCTGCTGCGCCGTGCCCTGCAGTGCTGTGCCTTGCTGTGCCCTGCTGCTCTATGCCATGCCCTGCCGTTCCCTGCTGTGCCATGCCCTGCTGTTCTGTGCCAAACCTTGTCAAGCTGTCCCGTGCCCCTGCTGTGCCGTGCCCTGCCCTGCTGCTCTATGCCGTGCCCTGTCATACTGTGCCATGCCCCTGCCATACTGTGCCGTGCCCTACAGTGCTGTGCCTTGCCCTGCTGCTCTTTGCTGTGCCCTCTTGTGCTGTGCCCTCTGTGCCGCACCGTGCCCTGTCATGCTCTGCCATGTCTCTGCTGTGCCCTGTCATGCTGTGCCATGCCCTGCAGTGCTGTGCCTTGCTGTGCTGTGCCCTGCTGCTCTATGCCACCCCCTGCCATGCCCTCCTGTGCTGTGCCCTCCTTTTCTGTGCCGTACTGTTCCCTGTCATGCTGTGCCCTGCTGTGCTGTACCTTGCTGGTCCTTTGGCAGGTTGCCTCCTCCGGCTCCAGATGGTGGCTGCTCTGATCCGTATTTCACAGCAGCCCACGGGAGGGGGGTGCGGGGAGGGGTGGATCATGGGGATTATTTTAAATGTAGCAGCAAATTATTCTTTTTTCAGACAGAGGGCGGGGCTTGCACCAATAGTGCCTTGTGACTGGGACTCGCAGAGGACCAGTCGTGCCATTGACCGAAGCCACTAACCGTGAGCTACTGTGGCTGAACTACTGGAAGTTACCCTGTGTAACATTCCATTCCATCATTGTTTGGCTAGATGCGCCCTTAGAGAAGACCAGCAATATGCAAACAAGTGTTTGGGAGTTCTAAGAGAGCCGTCCCTCCTGATTGGCTAGGGCCCTTCCTGTCTGCGTGGCAGCACACATCCCACAGGTGTATTTAAACCCAAGCCATCACTTCTTTACTGCCAGAAATCCACCTGGGCAGCATTGCAAGCAGCGTGCCTTTTCAGAAGCAGACCAATCATATGCAAGCCGGTCTTGGGCCTGAGACAGGTAGAGCAGAAGCAACACGGGTGGGGGGGAGGGGAGCAACATGGGTGCCGCGGGCACGATGGAGGGCGCAGATGGGGGAAGTGGACAACACAAGGAGAAACCTAACTGGAGTGTTGGCGGGGAGCAAACAAGAGAGAGCAACATCGAGCGGGCTGTGGAGAAGCAAACAGGGGAGAAAGCAACTGGAAGTTGTGGGAGTACACAAGGAAAGCACCGGTGGGGGGAGGGGAGGCAAAGAGCAACACATAATGCAGGGGGGGGGACATAGGGGGTAGATGACTCAAAAACACATGCTCTCTAATAGAATGCTTCACACAAAAGAAAAAGTAGTGATTGAATAGCAAGAATCAAAGCAGCAATGCCAGCCAGTCAAAGAGATGGTAAAGAGGCAATGCTCCATGGGAGGGACAAACACATGATTGACAAGCTGGGACACAAATAAGAAACAGGCAAATGAGAGTGACCGGGGAGCCAATCGTAGGAAGCAGTGGGCGGGCTCCAAGCTCCTCTACGTTCTTGGTGAGCCACAGCATGTCTCGTACCGACCCCACATGCGCTATTGAGCTGGCTCAACCTAATGAGGCTGTGGATGGTGAGTGTGTGAAAAGTTCTCCGACAGCCGAGACCTTCAACACCAATACTCACTCGAAGCGAGCAACTCTTCAGTCTCTTCCTCTCACCCCTTCCTCCTCCTCTCTTGTCAGCAAGTGAAGCTCTCAAGCCCGGACTACAAGGACTGCGACCGCGAGGAGGTGGTGGAGGACTTCCTGAAGAGGATCGAGTGTTACCAGACCTACTACGTGCCCCTGGATGACGACCTGGACAGGTGAGACACTTGTCAGCAGTCCCCGTCTGAATAGGGTGATCGGGTGTCCCGGATTTGCTGGGCAGTCCTGGTTTTTCAGGAGCTATTCCGGCAAATTTGGCTCATGTCCTGGTTTTCAGAGAGGGTCGAGTGAAAACCGAGGGAGGCACGTTTTTATATGTTCCAAAGCAAGACTAGTTACCATCTGTTCTCTGTAATTAGCTGTGATAGTGGGTTTACAATTGCACTTTATTTATTTCCTCAGTGCCCCGTTTGTTTTTCTAGGTTGATAGGCCCTGTCATTCTGTACATCTTGGTTGATGAAAAATTGTAGTCCTCCTTCTATTTTAGTGAAATGTCCTAGTTTTGGGGTTTTTATCTCTGGTCACTCTACCCCAGAAATTACCAGGGTGTCCAGCTTTGCCTTCTGCATCGCACCCTCACGCGTTCGCCCCTCTGTTCTCCTGGTTCAGGGTCAGTCTGTCTGTCCGGAGAGGCATCATCTGCTGGGCAGACGCTCTGAGCAGATAAATGCTTTAATACCTGGGATTACATGCTCCTGGAAGGACTTGCTGGGGCTCTGGAGGGATGTTCTCCTCAAGGGGGAGGGGCTTACAAGAAGACTCACTCCCAGGGGAGGAGTTATGGACAGGGCAGCCTGGGAGAGTGAGGTCACCTCCCATCTCTGCTTCCTTTATTCACTTCAGCCCCAGTCCTCTCCGCAGACCGGCCACAGGGGGTGGCACAAAGGGACCCCGGAGTGTTGAAAACAGGCTGTGAATGTAGACTGACCAGGCGTCCCGGATTTGCCAGGACAGGCCTGTTTTTTTCACCAGATGTCCCAGCAGATTTTGGGAAATTTACTCATGTTCCAGTTTCTAGAGAGGGTCGACTGAAAACGGTGGGAGATGCCTTTTTTTGTTTTCCAAAGCTGGGGTATTTTATTCCAGCAATTTAATTAACAGACATGACACTGCCTTAAAAAACTGCATTTTATTCATGTTCTTAGCACCTCTTCTGTAATTCTGTGCTGATGTGTGCTTTCATTTTGTGCGCTTGGTTGAAGTAAAACTGTAGTCCCTTTGCTATTGTTATGAAATGTCCCAGTTTTTGGCTTTAAAACTCTTGTCACCCTGTGTGAATGTTGCTGTAAGGAGGGTGAGAGCCCAATTTGTACCAACTAACAGAACCCGTCCCCTCTGAACCCGGATCCCCCTCCCAGCCAAGACCCCTCTCCAGCTCCCATGAACCCCAGGCCCTCAGAAAGCCCCCGTCCCAGCCAAGGACCCCTCTCCCGCTCCCATGAACCCCAGGCCCTCAGAAAGCAGTGGATCCCCCTCCCAGCCAAGGACCCCTCCCGCTCCCATGAACCCCAGGCCCTCAGAAAGCAGTGGATCCCCGTCCCAGCCAAGGACCCCTCCCGCTCCCGCTCCCATGAACCCCAGGCCCTCAGGAAGCCCTGGATCCCCGTCCCAGCCAAGGACCCCGCTCCCGCTCCCATGAACCCCAGGCCCTCAGAAAGCCCTGGATCCCCATCCCAGCCAAGACCCCTCTCCCGCTCCCATGAACCCCAGGCCCTCAGAAAGCAGTGGATCCCCGTCCCAGCCAAGGACCCCTCCCGCTCCCATGAACCCCAGGCCCTCAGGAAGCCCTGGATCCCCGTCCCAGCCAAGGACCCCTCTCCCGCTCCCATGAACCCCAGGCCCTCAGGAAGCCCCCGTCCCAGCCAAGGACCCCTCTCCCGCTCCCATGAACCCCAGGCCCTCAGAAAGCCCTGGATCCCCGTCCCAGCCAAGACCCCTCTCCAGCTCCCATGAACCCCAGGCCCTCAGGAAGCAGTGGATCCCCATCCCAGCCAAGACCCCTCTCCCGCTCCCATGAACCCCAGGCCCTCAGAAAGCCCTGGATCCCCGTCCCAGCCAAGACCCCTCTCCAGCTCCCATGAACCCCAGGCCCTCAGGAAGCAGTGGATCCCCGTCCCAGCCAAGACCCCTCTCCAGCTCCCATGAACCCCAGGCCCTCAGAAAGCCCTGGATCCCCGTCCCAGCCAAGACCCCTCTCCAGCTCCCATGAACCCCAGGCCCTCAGAAAGCCCTGGATCCCCGTCCCAGCCAAGACCCCTCTCCAGCTCCCATGAACCCCAGGCCCTCAGGAAGCAGTGGATCCCCGTCCCAGCCAAGGACCCCTCTCCCGCTCCCATGAACCCCAGGCCCTCAGAAAGCAGTGGATCCCCGTCCCAGCCAAGGACCCCTCCCGCTCCCATGAACCCCAGGCCCTCAGGAAGCCCTGGATCCCCGTCCCAGCCAAGGACCCCTCCCGCTCCCATGAACCCCAGGCCCTCAGAAAGCCCCCGTCCCAGCCAAGGACCCCTCTTCCGCTCCCATGAACCCCAGGCCCTCAGAAAGCCCTGGATCCCCGTCCCAGCCAAGGACCCCTCCCGCTCCCATGAACCCCAGGCCCTCAGGAAGCCCTGGATCCCCGTCCCAGCCAAGGACCCCTCTCCCGCTCCCATGAACCCCAGGCCCTCAGGAAGCCCCCGTCCCAGCCAAGGACCCCTCCCGCTCCCATGAACCCCAGGCCCTCAGAAAGCCCCCGTCCCAGCCAAGGACCCCTCTTTCGCTCCCATGAACCCCAGGCCCTCAGAAAGCAGTGGATCCCCGTCCCAGCCAAGGACCCCTCCCGCTCCCATGAACCCCAGGCCCTCAGAAAGCAGTGGATCCCCGTCCCAGCCAAGGACCCCTCCCGCTCCCATGAACCCCAGGCCCTCAGGAAGCCCTGGATCCCCGTCCCAGCCAAGACCCCTCTCCAGCTCCCATGAACCCCAGGCCCTCCGAAAGCCCTGGATCCCCGTCCCAGCCAAGGGCCCCTCTCGCTCCCATGAACCCCAGGCCCTCAGAAAGCCCTGGATCCCCGTCCCAGCCAAGGACCCCTCTAGCTCCCATGAACCCCAGGCCCTCCGAAAGCCCTGGATCCCCGTCCCAGCCAAGGACCCCTCTCCTGCTCCCATGAACCCCAGGCCCTCAGAAAGCAGTGGATCCCCGTCCCAGCCAAGGACCCCTCCCGCTCCCATTAACCCCAGGCCCTCAGGAAGCCCTGGATCCCCGTCCCAGCCAAGGACCCCTCCTGCTCCCATGAACCCCAGGCCCTCAGGAAGCCCCCGTCCCAGCCAAGGACCCCTCTCCCGCTCCCATGAACCCCAGGCCCTCAGAAAGCAGTGGATCCCCGTCTCAGCCAAGACCCCTCTCCAGCTCCCATGAACCCCAGGCCCTCAGGAAGCCCTGGATCCCCGTCCCAGCCAAGACCCCTCTCCAGCTCCCATGAACCCCAGGCCCTCAGGAAGCCCCCGTCCCAGCCAAGGACCCCTCTCCCGCTCCCATGAACCCCAGGCCCTCAGAAAGCAGTGGATCCCCCTCCCAGCCAAGGACCCCTCCCGCTCCCATGAACCCCAGGCCCTCAGAAAGCAGTGGATCCCCGTCCCAGCCAAGGACCCCTCCCGCTCTCATGAACCCCAGGCCCTCAGGAAGCCCTGGATCCCCGTCCCAGCCAAGGACCCCTCTCCCGCTCCCATGAACCCCAGGCCCTCAGAAAGCCCTGGATCCCCATCCCAGCCAAGACCCCTCTCCCGCTCCCATGAACCCCAGGCCCTCAGAAAGCAGTGGATCCCCATCCCAGCCAAGGACCCCTCCCGCTCCCATGAACCCCAGGCCCTCAGGAAGCCCTGGATCCCCGCCCCAGCCAAGGACCCCTCTCCCGCTCCCATGAACCCCAGGCCCTCAGGAAGCCCCCGTCCCAGCCAAGGACCCCTCTCCTGCTCCCATGAACCCCAGGCCCTCAGAAAGCCCTGGATCCCCGTCCCAGCCAAGACCCCTCTCCAGCTCCCATGAACCCCAGGCCCTCAGGAAGCAGTGGATCCCCGTCCCAGCCAAGACCCCTCTCCCGCTCCCATGAACCCCAGGCCCTCAGAAAGCCCTGGATCCCCGTCCCAGCCAAGACCCCTCTCCAGCTCCCATGAACCCCAGGCCCTCAGAAAGCAGTGGATCCCCGTCCCAGCCAAGGACCCCTCCCGCTCCCATGAACCCCAGGCCCTCAGGAAGCCCTGGATCCCCGTCCCAGCCAAGACCCCTCTCCAGCTCCCATGAACCCCAGGCCCTCCGAAAGCCCTGGATCCCCGTCCCAGCCAAGGGCCCCTCTCCCGCTCCCATGAACCCCAGGCCCTCAGAAAGCCCTGGATCCCCGTCCCAGCCAAGGACCCCTCTAGCTCCCATGAACCCCAGGCCCTCCGAAAGCCCTGGATCCCCGTCCCAGCCAAGGACCCCTCTCCTGCTCCCATGAACCCCAGGCCCTCAGAAAGCAGTGGATCCCCGTCCCAGCCAAGGACCCCTCCCGCTCCCATTAACCCCAGGCCCTCAGGAAGCCCTGGATCCCCGTCCCAGCCAAGGACCCCTCCTGCTCCCATGAACCCCAGGCCCTCAGGAAGCCCCCGTCCCAGCCAAGGACCCCTCTCCCGCTCCCATGAACCCCAGGCCCTCAGAAAGCAGTGGATCCCCGTCTCAGCCAAGACCCCTCTCCAGCTCCCATGAACCCCAGGCCCTCAGGAAGCCCTGGATCCCCGTCCCAGCCAAGACCCCTCTCCAGCTCCCATGAACCCCAGGCCCTCAGGAAGCCCCCGTCCCAGCCAAGGACCCCTCTCCCGCTCCCATGAACCCCAGGCCCTCAGAAAGCAGTGGATCCCCCTCCCAGCCAAGGACCCCTCCCGCTCCCATGAACCCCAGGCCCTCAGAAAGCAGTGGATCCCCGTCCCAGCCAAGGACCCCTCCCGCTCTCATGAACCCCAGGCCCTCAGGAAGCCCTGGATCCCCGTCCCAGCCAAGGACCCCTCTCCCGCTCCCATGAACCCCAGGCCCTCAGAAAGCCCTGGATCCCCATCCCAGCCAAGACCCCTCTCCCGCTCCCATGAACCCCAGGCCCTCAGAAAGCAGTGGATCCCCATCCCAGCCAAGGACCCCTCCCGCTCCCATGAACCCCAGGCCCTCAGGAAGCCCTGGATCCCCGCCCCAGCCAAGGACCCCTCTCCCGCTCCCATGAACCCCAGGCCCTCAGGAAGCCCCCGTCCCAGCCAAGGACCCCTCTCCTGCTCCCATGAACCCCAGGCCCTCAGAAAGCCCTGGATCCCCGTCCCAGCCAAGACCCCTCTCCAGCTCCCATGAACCCCAGGCCCTCAGGAAGCAGTGGATCCCCGTCCCAGCCAAGACCCCTCTCCAGCTCCCATGAACCCCAGGCCCTCAGAAAGCCCTGGATCCCCGTCCCAGCCAAGACCCCTCTCCCGCTCCCATGAACCCCAGGCCCTCAGAAAGCCCTGGATCCCCGTCCCAGCCAAGACCCCTCTCCAGCTCCCATGAACCCCAGGCCCTCAGGAAGCAGTGGATCCCCGTCCCATCCAAGGACCCCTCTCCCGCTCCCATGAACCCCAGGCCCTCAGAAAGCAGTGGATCCCCGTCCCAGCCAAGGACCCCTCCCGCTCCCATGAACCCCAGGCCCTCAGGAAGCCCTGGATCCCCGTCCCAGCCAAGGACCCCTCCCGCTCCCATGAACCCCAGGCCCTCAGAAAGCCCCCGTCCCAGCCAAGGACCCCTCTTCCGCTCCCATGAACCCCAGGCCCTCAGAAAGCCCTGGATCCCCGTCCCAGCCAAGGACCCCTCCCGCTCCCATGAACCCCAGGCCCTCAGGAAGCCCTGGATCCCCGTCCCAGCCAAGGACCCCTCTCCCGCTCCCATGAACCCCAGGCCCTCAGGAAGCCCCCGTCCCAGCCAAGGACCCCTCTCCCGCTCCCATGAACCCCAGGCCCTCAGGAAGCCCTGGATCCCCGTCCCAGCCAAGACCCCTCTCCAGCTCCCATGAACCCCAGGCCCTCAGAAAGCCCTGGATCCCCGTCCCAGCAAAGGACCCCTCTCCTGCTCCCATGAACCCCAGGCCCTCAGGAAGCCCTGGATCCCCGTCCCAGCCAAGGACCCCTCTCCCGCTCCCATGAACCCCAGGCCCTCAGGAAGCCCTGGATCCCCGTCCCAGCCAAGACCCCTCTCCAGCTCCCATGAACCCCAGGCCCTCCGAAAGCCCTGGATCCCCGTCCCAGCCAAGGGCCCCTCTCCCGCTCCCATGAACCCCAGGCCCTCAGAAAGCCCTGGATCCCCGTCCCAGCCAAGGACCCCTCTAGCTCCCATGAACCCCAGGCCCTCAGAAAGCAGTGGATCCCCGTCCCAGCCAAGGACCCCTCCCGCTCCCATTAACCCCAGGCCCTCAGGAAGCCCTGGATCCCCATCCCAGCCAAGGACCCCTCCTGCTCCCATGAACCCCAGGCCCTCAGGAAGCCCCCGTCCCAGCCAAGGACCCCTCTCCCGCTCCCATGAACCCCAGGCCCTCAGAAAGCAGTGGATCCCCGTCTCAGCCAAGACCCCTCTCCAGCTCCCATGAACCCCAGGCCCTCAGGAAGCCCTGGATCCCCGTCCCAGCCAAGACCCCTCTCCAGCTCCCATGAACCCCAGGCCCTCAGGAAGCCCCCGTCCCAGCCAAGGACCCCTCTCCCGCTCCCATGAACCCCAGGCCCTCAGAAAGCAGTGGATCCCCCTCCCAGCCAAGGACCCCTCCCGCTCCCATGAACCCCAGGCCCTCAGAAAGCAGTGGATCCCCGTCCCAGCCAAGGACCCCTCCCGCTCCCATGAACCCCAGGCCCTCAGGAAGCCCTGGATCCCCGTCCCAGCCAAGGACCCCTCTCCAGCTCCCATGAACCCCAGGCCCTCAGGAAGCAGTGGATCCCCGTCCCAGCCAAGACCCCTCTCCCGCTCCCATGAACCCCAGGCCCTCAGAAAGCCCTGGATCCCCGTCCCAGCCAAGACCCCTCTCCAGCTCCCATGAACCCCAGGCCCTCAGGAAGCAGTGGATCCCCGTCCCAGCCAAGACCCCTCTCCAGCTCCCATGAACCCCAGGCCCTCAGAAAGCCCTGGATCCCCGTCCCAGCCAAGACCCCTCTCCCGCTCCCATGAACCCCAGGCCCTCAGAAAGCCCTGGATCCCCGTCCCAGCCAAGACCCCTCTCCAGCTCCCATGAACCCCAGGCCCTCAGGAAGCAGTGGATCCCCGTCCCATCCAAGGACCCCTCTCCCGCTCCCATGAACCCCAGGCCCTCAGAAAGCAGTGGATCCCCGTCCCAGCCAAGGACCCCTCCCGCTCCCATTAACCCCAGGCCCTCAGGAAGCCCTGGATCCCCGTCCCAGCCAAGGACCCCTCCCGCTCCCATGAACCCCAGGCCCTCAGAAAGCCCCCGTCCCAGCCAAGGACCCCTCTTCCGCTCCCATGAACCCCAGGCCCTCAGAAAGCCCTGGATCCCCGTCCCAGCCAAGGACCCCTCCCGCTCCCATGAACCCCAGGCCCTCAGGAAGCCCTGGATCCCCGTCCCAGCCAAGGACCCCTCTCCCGCTCCCATGAACCCCAGGCCCTCAGGAAGCCCCCGTCCCAGCCAAGGACCCCTCTCCCGCTCCCATGAACCCCAGGCCCTCAGGAAGCCCTGGATCCCCGTCCCAGCCAAGACCCCTCTCCAGCTCCCATGAACCCCAGGCCCTCAGAAAGCCCTGGATCCCCGTCCCAGCAAAGGACCCCTCTCCTGCTCCCATGAACCCCAGGCCCTCAGGAAGCCCTGGATCCCCGTCCCAGCCAAGGACCCCTCTCCCGCTCCCATGAACCCCAGGCCCTCAGGAAGCCCTGGATCCCCGTCCCAGCCAAGACCCCTCTCCAGCTCCCATGAACCCCAGGCCCTCCGAAAGCCCTGGATCCCCGTCCCAGCCAAGGGCCCCTCTCCCGCTCCCATGAACCCCAGGCCCTCAGAAAGCCCTGGATCCCCGTCCCAGCCAAGGACCCCTCTAGCTCCCATGAACCCCAGGCCCTCAGAAAGCAGTGGATCCCCGTCCCAGCCAAGGACCCCTCCCGCTCCCATTAACCCCAGGCCCTCAGGAAGCCCTGGATCCCCGTCCCAGCCAAGGACCCCTCCTGCTCCCATGAACCCCAGGCCCTCAGGAAGCCCCCGTCCCAGCCAAGGACCCCTCTCCCGCTCCCATGAACCCCAGGCCCTCAGAAAGCAGTGGATCCCCGTCTCAGCCAAGACCCCTCTCCAGCTCCCATGAACCCCAGGCCCTCAGGAAGCCCTGGATCCCCGTCCCAGCCAAGACCCCTCTCCAGCTCCCATGAACCCCAGGCCCTCAGGAAGCCCCCGTCCCAGCCAAGGACCCCTCTCCCGCTCCCATGAACCCCAGGCCCTCAGAAAGCAGTGGATCCCCCTCCCAGCCAAGGACCCCTCCCGCTCCCATGAACCCCAGGCCCTCAGAAAGCAGTGGATCCCCGTCCCAGCCAAGGACCCCTCCCGCTCCCATGAACCCCAGGCCCTCAGGAAGCCCTGGATCCCCGTCCCAGCCAAGGACCCCTCTCCCGCTCCCATGAACCCCAGGCCCTCAGAAAGCCCTGGATCCCCATCCCAGCCAAGACCCCTCTCCCGCTCCCATGAACCCCAGGCCCTCAGAAAGCAGTGGATCCCCGTCCCAGCCAAGGACCCCTCCCGCTCCCATGAACCCCAGGCCCTCAGGAAGCCCTGGATCCCCGTCCCAGCCAAGGACCCCTCCCGCTCCCATGAACCCCAGGCCCTCAGAAAGCCCCCGTCCCAGCCAAGGACCCCTCTTCCGCTCCCATGAACCCCAGGCCCTCAGAAAGCCCTGGATCCCCGTCCCAGCCAAGGACCCCTCCCGCTCACATGAACCCCAGGCCCTCAGGAAGCCCTGGATCCCCGTCCCAGCCAAGGACCCCTCTCCCGCTCCCATGAACCCCAGGCCCTCAGGAAGCCCCCGTCCCAGCCAAGGACCCCTCCCGCTCCCATGAACCCCAGGCCCTCAGAAAGCCCTGGATCCCCGTCCCAGCAAAGGACCCCTCTCCTGCTCCCATGAACCCCAGGCCCTCAGGAAGCCCTGGATCCCCGTCCCAGCCAAGGACCCCTCTCCCGCTCCCATGAACCCCAGGCCCTCAGGAAGCCCTGGATCCCCGTCCCAGCCAATACCCCTCTCCAGCTCCCATGAACCCCAGGCCCTCCGAAAGCCCTGGATCCCCGTCCCAGCCAAGGGCCCCTCTCCCGCTCCCATGAACCCCAGGCCCTCAGAAAGCCCTGGATCCCCGTCCCAGCCAAGGACCCCTCTAGCTCCCATGAACCCCAGGCCCTCCGAAAGCCCTGGATCCCCGTCCCAGCCAAGGACCCCTCTCCTGCTCCCATGAACCCCAGGCCCTCAGAAAGCAGTGGATCCCCGTCCCAGCCAAGGACCCCTCCCGCTCCCATTAACCCCAGGCCCTCAGGAAGCCCTGGATCCCCGTCCCAGCCAAGGACCCCTCCTGCTCCCATGAACCCCAGGCCCTCAGGAAGCCCCCGTCCCAGCCAAGGACCCCGCTCCCGCTCCCATGAACCCCAGGCCCTCAGAAAGCAGTGGATCCCCGTCTCAGCCAAGACCCCTCTCCAGCTCCCATGAACCCCAGGCCCTCAGGAAGCCCTGGATCCCCGTCCCAGCCAAGACCCCTCTCCAGCTCCCATGAACCCCAGGCCCTCAGGAAGCCCCCGTCCCAGCCAAGGACCCCTCTCCCGCTCCCATGAACCCCAGGCCCTCAGAAAGCAGTGGATCCCCCTCCCAGCCAAGGACCCCTCCCGCTCCCATGAACCCCAGGCCCTCAGAAAGCAGTGGATCCCCGTCCCAGCCAAGGACCCCTCCCGCTCCCATGAACCCCAGGCCCTCAGGAAGCCCTGGATCCCCGTCCCAGCCAAGGACCCCTCTCCCGCTCCCATGAACCCCAGGCCCTCAGAAAGCCCTGGATCCCCATCCCAGCCAAGACCCCTCTCCCGCTCCCATGAACCCCAGGCCCTCAGAAAGCAGTGGATCCCCGTCCCAGCCAAGGACCCCTCCCGCTCCCATGAACCCCAGGCCCTCAGGAAGCCCTGGATCCCCGTCCCAGCCAAGGACCCCTCCCGCTCCCATGAACCCCAGGCCCTCAGAAAGCCCCCGTCCCAGCCAAGGACCCCTCTTCCGCTCCCATGAACCCCAGGCCCTCAGAAAGCCCTGGATCCCCGTCCCAGCCAAGGACCCCTCCCGCTCCCATGAACCCCAGGCCCTCAGGAAGCCCTGGATCCCCGTCCCAGCCAAGGACCCCTCTCCCGCTCCCATGAACCCCAGGCCCTCAGGAAGCCCCCGTCCCAGCCAAGGACCCCTCCCGCTCCCATGAACCCCAGGCTCTCAGAAAGCCCTGGATCCCCGTCCCAGCAAAGGACCCCTCTCCTGCTCCCATGAACCCCAGGCCCTCAGGAAGCCCTGGATCCCCGTCCCAGCCAAGGACCCCTCTCCCGCTCCCATGAACCCCAGGCCCTCAGGAAGCCCTGGATCCCCGTCCCAGCCAATACCCCTCTCCAGCTCCCATGAACCCCAGGCCCTCCGAAAGCCCTGGATCCCCGTCCCAGCCAAGGGCCCCTCTCCCGCTCCCATGAACCCCAGGCCCTCAGAAAGCCCTGGATCCCCGTCCCAGCCAAGGACCCCTCTAGCTCCCATGAACCCCAGGCCCTCCGAAAGCCCTGGATCCCCGTCCCAGCCAAGGACCCCTCTCCTGCTCCCATGAACCCCAGGCCCTCAGAAAGCAGTGGATCCCCGTCCCAGCCAAGGACCCCTCCCGCTCCCATTAACCCCAGGCCCTCAGGAAGCCCTGGATCCCCGTCCCAGCCAAGGACCCCTCCTGCTCCCATGAACCCCAGGCCCTCAGGAAGCCCCCGTCCCAGCCAAGGACCCCGCTCCCGCTCCCATGAACCCCAGGCCCTCAGAAAGCAGTGGATCCCCGTCTCAGCCAAGACCCCTCTCCAGCTCCCATGAACCCCAGGCCCTCAGGAAGCCCTGGATCCCCGTCCCAGCCAAGACCCCTCTCCAGCTCCCATGAACCCCAGGCCCTCAGGAAGCCCCCGTCCCAGCCAAGGACCCCTCTCCCGCTCCCATGAACCCCAGGCCCTCAGAAAGCAGTGGATCCCCCTCCCAGCCAAGGACCCCTCCCGCTCCCATGAACCCCAGGCCCTCAGAAAGCAGTGGATCCCCGTCCCAGCCAAGGACCCCTCCCGCTCCCATGAACCCCAGGCCCTCAGGAAGCCCTGGATCCCCGTCCCAGCCAAGGACCCCTCTCCCGCTCCCATGAACCCCAGGCCCTCAGAAAGCCCTGGATCCCCATCCCAGCCAAGACCCCTCTCCCGCTCCCATGAACCCCAGGCCCTCAGAAAGCAGTGGATCCCCGTCCCAGCCAAGGACCCCTCCCGCTCCCATGAACCCCAGGCCCTCAGGAAGCCCTGGATCCCCGTCCCAGCCAAGGACCCCTCCCGCTCCCATGAACCCCAGGCCCTCAGAAAGCAGTGGATCCCCGTCCCAGCCAAGGACCCCTCCCGCTCCCATGAACCCCAGGCCCTCAGGAAGCCCTGGATCCCCGTCCCAGCCAAGGACCCCTCCCGCTCCCATGAACCCCAGGCCCTCAGAAAGCCCTGGATCCCCGTCCCAGCCAAGGACCCCTCCCGCTCCCATGAACCCCAGGCCCTCAGGAAGCCCTGGATCCCCGTCCCAGCCAAGGACCCCTCCCGCTCCCATGAACCCCAGGCCCTCAGAAAGCCCTGGATCCCCGTCCCAGCCAAGGACCCCTCCCGCTCCCATTAACCCCAGGCCCTCAGGAAGCCCTGGATCCCCGTCCCAGCCAAGGACCCCTCCTGCTCCCATGAACCCCAGGCCCTCAGGAAGCCCCCGTCCCAGCCAAGGACCCCTCTCCCGCTCCCATGAACCCCAGGCCCTCAGAAAGCAGTGGATCCCCGTCTCAGCCAAGACCCCTCTCCAGCTCCCATGAACCCCAGGCCCTCAGGAAGCCCTGGATCCCCGTCCCAGCCAAGACCCCTCTCCAGCTCCCATGAACCCCAGGCCCTCAGGAAGCCCCCGTCCCAGCCAAGGACCCCTCTCCCGCTCCCATGAACCCCAGGCCCTCAGAAAGCAGTGGATCCCCCTCCCAGCCAAGGACCCCTCCCGCTCCCATGAACCCCAGGCCCTCAGGAAGCCCTGGATCCCCGTCCCAGCCAAGGACCCCTCTCCCGCTCCCATGAACCCCAGGCCCTCAGAAAGCCCTGGATCCCCATCCCAGCCAAGACCCCTCTCCCGCTCCCATGAACCCCAGGCCCTCAGAAAGCAGTGGATCCCCGTCCCAGCCAAGGACCCCTCCCGCTCCCATGAACCCCAGGCCCTCAGGAAGCCCTGGATCCCCGTCCCAGCCAAGGACCCCTCCCGCTCCCATGAACCCCAGGCCCTCAGAAAGCCCCCGTCCCAGCCAAGGACCCCTCTTCCGCTCCCATGAACCCCAGGCCCTCAGAAAGCCCTGGATCCCCGTCCCAGCCAAGGACCCCTCCCGCTCCCATGAACCCCAGGCCCTCAGGAAGCCCTGGATCCCCGTCCCAGCCAAGGACCCCTCTCCCGCTCCCATGAACCCCAGGCCGTCAGGAAGCCCCCGTCCCAGCCAAGGACCCCTCCCGCTCCCATGAACCCCAGGCCCTCAGAAAGCCCTGGATCCCCGTCCCAGCAAAGGACCCCTCTCCTGCTCCCATGAACCCCAGGCCCTCAGGAAGCCCTGGATCCCCGTCCCAGCCAAGGACCCCTCTCCCGCTCCCATGAACCCCAGGCCCTCAGGAAGCCCTGGATCCCCGTCCCAGCCAATACCCCTCTCCAGCTCCCATGAACCCCAGGCCCTCCGAAAGCCCTGGATCCCCGTCCCAGCCAAGGGCCCCTCTCCCGCTCCCATGAACCCCAGGCCCTCAGAAAGCCCTGGATCCCCGTCCCAGCCAAGGACCCCTCTAGCTCCCATGAACCCCAGGCCCTCCGAAAGCCCTGGATCCCCGTCCCAGCCAAGGACCCCTCTCCTGCTCCCATGAACCCCAGGCCCTCAGAAAGCAGTGGATCCCCGTCCCAGCCAAGGACCCCTCCCGCTCCCATTAACCCCAGGCCCTCAGGAAGCCCTGGATCCCCGTCCCAGCCAAGGACCCCTCCTGCTCCCAAGAACCCCAGGCCCTCAGGAAGCCCCCGTCCCAGCCAAGGACCCCGCTCCCGCTCCCATGAACCCCAGGCCCTCAGAAAGCAGTGGATCCCCGTCTCAGCCAAGACCCCTCTCCAGCTCCCATGAACCCCAGGCCCTCAGGAAGCCCTGGATCCCCGTCCCAGCCAAGACCCCTCTCCAGCTCCCATGAACCCCAGGCCCTCAGGAAGCCCCCGTCCCAGCCAAGGACCCCTCTCCCGCTCCCATGAACCCCAGGCCCTCAGAAAGCAGTGGATCCCCCTCCCAGCCAAGGACCCCTCCCGCTCCCATGAACCCCAGGCCCTCAGAAAGCAGTGGATCCCCGTCCCAGCCAAGGACCCCTCCCGCTCCCATGAACCCCAGGCCCTCAGGAAGCCCTGGATCCCCGTCCCAGCCAAGGACCCCTCTCCCGCTCCCATGAACCCCAGGCCCTCAGAAAGCCCTGGATCCCCATCCCAGCCAAGACCCCTCTCCCGCTCCCATGAACCCCAGGCCCTCAGAAAGCAGTGGATCCCCGTCCCAGCCAAGGACCCCTCCCGCTCCCATGAACCCCAGGCCCTCAGGAAGCCCTGGATCCCCGTCCCAGCCAAGGACCCCTCCCGCTCCCATGAACCCCAGGCCCTCAGAAAGCCCCCGTCCCAGCCAAGGACCCCTCTTCCGCTCCCATGAACCCCAGGCCCTCAGAAAGCCCTGGATCCCCGTCCCAGCCAAGGACCCCTCCCGCTCCCATGAACCCCAGGCCCTCAGGAAGCCCTGGATCCCCGTCCCAGCCAAGGACCCCTCCCGCTCCCATGAACCCCAGGCCCTCAGGAAGCCCCCGTCCCAGCCAAGGACCCCTCTCCCGCTCCCATGAACCCCAGGCCCTCAGGAAGCCCTGGATCCCCGTCCCAGCCAAGACCCCTCTCCAGCTCCCATGAACCCCAGGCCCTCAGAAAGCCCTGGATCCCCGTCCCAGCAAAGGACCCCTCTCCTGCTCCCATGAACCCCAGGCCCTCAGAAAGCTCTGGATCCCCGTCCCAGCCAAGGACCCCTCCCGCTCCCATGAACCCCAGGCCCTCAGAAAGCCCTGGATCCCCGTCCCAGCCAAGGACCCCTCCCGCTCCCATTAACCCCAGGCCCTCAGAAAGCAGTGGATCCCCGTCCCAGCCAAGGACCCCTCCCGCTCCCATGAACCCCAGGCCCTCAGGAAGCCCTGGATCCCCGTCCCAGCCAAGACCCCTCTCCAGCTCCCATGAACCCCAGGCCCTCCGAAAGCCCTGGATCCCCGTCCCAGCCAAGACCCCTCTCCTGCTCCCATGAACCCCAGGCCCTCCGAAAGCCCTGGATCCCCGTCCCAGCCAAGGGCCCCTCTCCCGCTCCCATGAACCCCAGGCCCTCAGAAAGCCCTGGATCCCCGTCCCAGCCAATACCCCTCTCCAGCTCCCATGAACCCCAGGCCCTCCGAAAGCCCTGGATCCCCGTCCCAGCCAAGACCCCTCTCCTGCTCCCATGAACCCCAGGCCCTCCGAAAGCCCTGGATCCCCGTCCCAGCCAAGGGCCCCTCTCCCGCTCCCATGAACCCCAGGCCCTCAGAAAGCCCTGGATCCCCGTCCCAGCCAAGGACCCCTCTAGCTCCCATGAACCCCAGGCCCTCCGAAAGCCCTGGATCCCCGTCCCAGCCAAGGACCCCTCTCCTGCTCCCATGAACCCCAGGCCCTCAGGAAGCCCCCGTCCCAGCCAAGGACCCCTCTCCCGCTCCCATGAACCCCAGGCCCTCAGAAAGCAGTGGATCCCCCTCCCAGCCAAGGACCCCTCCCGCTCCCATGAACCCCAGGCCCTCAGAAAGCAGTGGATCCCCCTCCCAGCCAAGGACCCCTCCCGCTCCCATGAACCCCAGGCCCTCAGAAAGCAGTGGATCCCCGTCCCAGCCAAGGACCCCTCCCGCTCCCATGAACCCCAGGCCCTCAGGAAGCCCTGGATCCCCGTCCCAGCCAAGGACCCCTCTCCCGCTCCCATGAACCCCAGGCCCTCAGAAAGCCCTGGATCCCCGTCCCAGCCAAGACCCCTCTCCAGCTCCCATGAACCCCAGGCCCTCAGGAAGCAGTGGATCCCCGTCCCAGCCAAGGACCCCTCTCCCACTCCCATGAACCCCAGGCCCTCAGAAAGCCCTGGATCCCCGTCCCAGCCAAGGACCCCTCCCGCTCCCATGAACCCCAGGCCCTCAGGAAGCCCTGGATCCCCGTCCCAGCCAAGGACCCCTCCCGCTCCCGCTCCCATGAACCCCAGGCCCTCAGAAAGCCCTGGATCCCCATCCCAGCCAAGACCCCTCTCCTGCTCCCATGAACCCCAGGCCCTCAGAAAGCAGTGGATCCCCGTCCCAGCCAAGACCCCTCTCCCGCTCCCATGAACCCCAGGCCCTCAGAAAGCCCTGGATCCCCGTCCCAGCCAAGGACCCCTCTCCCGCTCCCATGAACCCCAGGCCCTCAGGAAGCCTCCGTCCCAGCCAAGGACCCCTCTCCTGCTCCCATGAACCCCAGGCCTTCAGAAAGCCCTGGATCCCCGTCCCAGCCAAGACCCCTCTCCAGCTCCCATGAACCCCAGGCCCTCAGGAAGCAGTGGATCCCCGTCCCAGCCAAGGACCCCTCTCCCGCTCCCATGAACCCCAGGCCCTCAGGAAGCCCTGGATCCCCGTCCCAGCCAAGGACCCCTCTCCCGCTCCCATGAACCCCAGGCCCTCAGGAAGCCTCCGTCCCAGCCAAGGACCCCTCTCCTGCTCCCATGAACCCCAGGCCTTCAGAAAGCCCTGGATCCCCGTCCCAGCCAAGACCCCTCTCCAGCTCCCATGAACCCCAGGCCCTCAGGAAGCAGTGGATCCCCGTCCCAGCCAAGGACCCCTCCAGCTCCCATGAACCCCAGGCCTCAGAAAGCAGTGGAAGCCGAGGGCCCAAGGGTTTGGATCAGGGTTCAGCCAGCAGCAAGGATGTTTAGGAGGCAGTGGGCCTTTCATCCAGGCAGCAGCAGCGATCTGTGCCCATCTCAGGAGACCCCAGGTCTGGACACACAGGAGCTGCCTGAGTCCTTGCAGTATACAGCCTCCCCTCCACCCCGGGAACTCTCTTCTGTGCCCCCCCCGGGCTCTACCAAATCCACGGCGAGGTCTAAAACTAGACAATCAGCTTGGGGAGCTGGAGGTGCTGGTGGAACACGCTTCCCTGTACCTCAAAGCATCATAGAAAGCCTTTTGCAGGTTAGGAAACAACTCCAAACGTGGCTCTTTTCACAAAGTCTGGACCTTCCATTTTGCATTGAGATCTTTTTTCCTTCAGTATTTACGGACGCTAGCGCCAAGACGCCCATGGCCATTCGAGCGCTTTATATATGATCAGTATGTCAGTATCTGTGCTTCACCCCCTCTTTGATGCACACTGATCCAGGACAGCTGGCTGACCCCTGGGCGGGGCCACTGCTGGACCCTGGGCGGGGTCACTCCTGGATCCTGGGCGGGGCCACTGCTGACCCCTGGGCGGGGTCACTCCTGGACCCTGGGCGGGGTCACTCCTGGACCCTGGGCGGGGTCACTCCTGGATCCTGGGCGGGGCCACTGCTGACCCCTGGGCGGGGTCCCTCCTGACCCCGGCTCTATCCTGCTTACCAGGTTTCCCTCCCTCTCGTCGCTCTTCCCTCGCTTTCAGTGGTCTTGCCGATATTATAATCACGGCTCCCGGTTTTATGGTATTTCTTTTTTACACTTTCTCGTCTGTATTTATCCATCATTTTTTATTTTTTATTTTATCTGTATTTAGCGATAGTTATGCCGGGTTTTGTGAACACATTTATTGAAACTAATATATTTCCACATTTATTTAACCAATAAATGCACGCTGATACTTGAACAGCTGACAAGTTTTAATGACACGAGTAGCTGTGAATGATAAATCAATACACTGGAATGAAAACATGTACATTTTAGTTAGTAGAAACTTCGTCTCTTTTTTGACCCACTTCCCTGCCAATCCACACAGCTATTCGCCTGGCAGTCATGACTGACAGCATTTAGAATCACTCAACAACAACAACAAAAGTTAATTTTTATCCATATTTAAAAATGAGGGCAAACCAGAAAATATATAGTTTTGTAGCACGATTCCCTTTCTGGATTTCACACGCTGTGCCTTATTCCAC
Source organism: Pleurodeles waltl (assembly GCF_031143425.1). Classification (NCBI taxonomy): domain Eukaryota; kingdom Metazoa; phylum Chordata; class Amphibia; order Caudata; family Salamandridae; genus Pleurodeles; species Pleurodeles waltl. Next base: position 11,087,897 of record NC_090449.1, on the reverse strand, counting down.
CATCTAGTGGATGGGTCTGGAATTGTGTGTTTCCCTTTTTTTTAATTTTTTTTAATTTTTATTTATTTACTTATTTTTTCATTGTGTGCATCATCAACCACCATTTGGTCCTACTGATAACAAACTATTTCGTTGTCTGTCTATATTCACCTGTAAAAATCAGTAAAAACGGAAACCTGTGAACCCTAATTATGATCGTTCATTCTCTCGCTCGCAGCGGTCTCTCTTACATCAAGATCTTCAACGCGGGCAGCCGGTACCTGGTGAACCGCGTGCAGGATCACGTGCAGAGCCGAACCGTGTACTACCTGATGAATATCCATGTGACGCCCCGCTCCATCTACCTGTGCCGGCACGGGGAGAGCGAGCTCAACATCAAGGGGCGCATCGGGGGTGACTCCGGGCTCTCCCCCCGGGGCAAGCAGGTATACACACCCCGAACCAGGCAGCACAGCTCAAACCCCCAACTAGTGAGGGACTGCATCCTTCCTGGGGGGCTCCTATCAGCACCAGACTGTCAATAGGGAAAACCAGGAGGGTTGCCCAGAAGAACGGGGCAGGGGCGTAGCTTCACTGGGGAGGGGGTGGGAGTGGGCCGACGGGGGTACACCTTCCCTAATAAATGTATTTTCTGGTAAATAGTTGGGTACAGGTGACTTCAGTTGGGTATGGTGATGTGTTTTTCAGATTTCACCAGGAATTTTCACATAAACATAGACAAAAAAGCACACTCTCTCCATTTCTGCTTTTGAAGTCATTGGTTATTTTAGAAAGTAATGGATTTTCTCTTACTTGGGGCCAAATGTACAAGCTTTTTTCAGCTCGCAAACGGCCCAAATCTGCAAATTGGGCTGTTTGTGTCCAGAAAAAGGCATTTTCCTATGTATCAAACTCTGTTTTACAATTCATTAACTATTACTGAATTGCAAAAAATGGTTAGCGATTCGGTGTTCGGAAGGGGTGTGTTAAGGGCGCCCCTTCCTAATTGCGACTCACAGTGGTATTTACAAATGTTTTGCAACTGAAATGCAGTCGTAAAACATTCACTTTTGACCACCAATTACAATTTGGTGGTAACCCGTTTGTAAATGGGAAGGGGTCTCCACGGGACCCCTTCACTTTTGTGGATGGTCGTAAAAACGTTTTTTAAGAGCAGGCAGTGGTCGCACAGATGACTGCCTACTCTGAAAACATGAAAAGAAAAAAAAAATTTTTTTCATTTTTGTTTTTGTTTTGAAACCCATTCCGTTTTCCTTGAAGAAAACCGGGCAGCATTTAAAAAAAAAAAAGTGTTGCTTTATTTAAAAGCAAACATAGACATCATTGTTTCCTGACCCCAGCAGGCCACAATCCCTGGAATTTTACCGATTCCCAATGAGTCACATATTACGTGCCTCCTGAATATTAATGAGGTAGGAATCGCAAACAGTGTAAAGCACACTGTCGTATATAGCTGTTTGCGATTTCCTAATAGCCAATCACAAAAATCCACTATTAGGTAATCACAAAACTAGAGCTTTACATCTGGCCCTTAGTACCACAGCAAATCCGCATTCGTCTCCTTTATCCCTCTCATGCGCTCTGCTTCTGGTATAATGTATTTTAAAAAATATACCAGTGAGATTGTTGGCAAATATGAAGCATACAAACACCCACCCACCCGAAACTTACTGACCAAGCTACACCCCTGGAGTTGGAGTCCGAACAGCTGGGGTGAGCTGAGGAGTGGTTTGCATGTAGCAGACGTGCTCGCCTGAGGTTTACGTGTAGGTTTCATGGGGCCAGTGTTGCACCTTCACAGGGTTCTGCTCTGACCAGTGTTCCTTCCCCGCAGTTTGCCAACGCGCTCGGAGCCTTCATCAGCTCCCAGAAGATCCCAGACCTCAAGGTGTGGACCAGTCATATGAGGCGCACCATCCAGACGGCGGAGGCGCTTGGAGTACCCTACGAGCAGTGGAAGGCGCTGAACGAGATTGATGCGGTGAGTTAAGCTTAACCATCCTTGAAAACGGCAGCTTTGAAGCTGGCTGCCGAAAACGCCCAAACACATAGAGCCTGATTTAGAGCAGAGACAGACGAGTTACTCTGTCACAACCGTGACGGATATCCCGTCTGCGTGTTAGATTCCCGTAGGATATAATGGGATCATAATACGGCGGACGGGATATCCGTCACGTTTGTGACAGAGTAACGCCATCCACCAAACCCTAAATCAGGCCCAGAGTTTCAGCGCCTCGCTCGAGCAGGGAACTTTCAGACCCACCTGTTGTGCTGCTTTCCCTCATTTCTTGACTGACCCAGCCAACAAAGCATTAAAACCCAACCACTGTCAAGTGTGGTGAATATATACGTTCACTGTAATCCTCTGCATGCCACACCGCCCTTTATTGAGAGATTTCACCCAGGACCCCGTAGGCAGGTGAAGTTTGTGGGATTGCAAAGTCTCGCTGGGGAACCCCTAACATAACTTGAGTTTGTGAAGCACATGTTCACTCTTCAGGGGATCTTGCCAATGAATAACAGATGTTTATATTTACTCAATTCACTGGTACTCATTTTTTGACCTTGATAGATTGAGTTGCTGAGTGGGCCACGTGAAATTTGAACCTGTGACCATAAGGTCAAGCACTGATCTAGGAATGCATTCCACCTCCCTGCTTATCATTGACTTTAAGTTTGTCACTCACTGTTGCATGCTTTCTATTCACTGGCTTTATTTGTTTTAGTCCCTCCAGTTTGTATTTGTCCCTCCCGTGGAGCATAGCCTGTGTACCACCCCCATTTGGGTCCTTCTATTCTTCCACAAGTGCTCATTTTTCAGGATTTTTTTTCCTTTTTCTTGAAGCACTCCAGGTGAGTGCATGTGTTTCCCATTGTGTCCCTTGTGTACTTCCGTTACCCCATTTCACTGCGGTCCATCCAACACGAATCAGTAACTAAAAAAATAAACTAAGAAAAGCTACTGCATTGCTTTGTAGGCACACACCTGCATGGCGCATGGTCTGGCAAAATGACGCGGCTGGTGGCATCAATAGTTGTTTTTTTAAAACATTAGCCATGCTGCAGAGCATCAGGGTCTGCATAGGATGGCTAAAGACGATTGTGAAAGCCAATAGCTCCAAAAGGCGAGACCTATTGGCTTTGCCAAAGCTTGCTTTCATACAGGCATGGAAAAAAAAGTTAGTTTTAAAGTGGGATTGTAGTTCCTTCTGAAGTTAACTAACAAATGGGGACATTGTCACTCAAGATGGTTTATGAGATGGACTCTGATCCCTCACTCACATTAGGTGGCATGCTTTATCCTCGGGACCACTCCTTACCTGTAACGGTTTGTTACAGGCAGGGTCACTATGAACTCTTTTCTGAGCACTTTTGTGAATCCAACTATGTTGAAACTGGACACTGCCAGCAAAAGGTGTTGTGATTGGTCACCTGATGGTTGTACTTATATGAAAAATGTTTCTAGGGGGAATTAAAATAGGGGGAGAATAGGAGGGAAAATACTTTGATTATCCCACTAATACAAGGTTCAAACAATTAGTGACTGGGGATCTTATTAAATGCCTGCCTCGTCCTTATCTGAAGATCAGCATGTTTCGGCCTCTTGCAAATAAGTCTTTCGGTTTTGGGGCCTTCTTCAGGTCCACCCGGACGCCTTGTGTCATATTATTCCAACCCTATGCCCTGAGTCTGCTTTGAGATCACTGTCAGTGGAAGGATAAAGAGTTCAGTGCACAACCTGTGAGTCAAGGACCACAGAAGAAACCTGTGCCCTGGAAGCTCTCCTGTAGAAACTGCAACCACTGAAACGTTCGTTGTGACCAGCCGAGCAAAGTGCATCAGGACTTGTATACAGGCACTATATTCAGTATCGAGGAGCTCTGTAGCCTACTTTCTCCTATCCACCACTCATGCTCCACCTCCGGTGTACACACTGCACACTGTGGTGCCAGTGCATGACGATACAGTGATCACTTACCACACACTCACTCACACTGGGTTTCACTAGTCCTTGAGCTGGTGAGGTGGCCACGTCCTCCACACCCTCACAGGGTATCAGCGACTTCCTTGGCACCGAGGGATAAAGGCATGCGGTAAAGAGATACTCTTCTTGTTGTCGTGTGGTCCTGTATGGACTACCTGAACCCTAGTGCCACCTCCTTGTAAAAGCAGAGTGCATTTCTGTCTTTCTTTCTTCAAGACGTTCTTTGTGCAGGGACGTTGTAAGGCTTGGGAAAAGTGGGCTCTGGCCCCGGGCCCCAGCCGTTTAGGGGCCCCCATAGAGTCAACTCTGTTCTGCAGAGAGTCTATCCCTGATGACCTTAAGTAATTCTTAATCACATCGCTTTAAATACTGTCTCCCTTTCATTTAATTTTAATGTGTGGGAGTCTGTTACAGACATTTTGCAGAGAAATGTGTTTGGTTCATGCAACTTCCATAAAAAGTTTCTTTTAGATCAAAAGAGAATCACACATATGAGGAATGAGAGGGTGTCACAGAGATTATTTGCAGTAGTATTACTGAGCTGTTGGTGTCTTACCATATTGAAAACACACGTCACTGTCCCTGAATATTAGACGTAAACACATTTGGACCAGTGTGGCTGTGCACTGTCAGTGACCTGACAAAGAGGGCAAGATAAAGCTGAAATTGTATCATAAATTCAAAGCTGTGGTGAACAGGGGTCTACAAAATCCATTTGGCCCCGGGCCCCCAACCCCTCAAGAGGTCCCTGACTGTGTGTAGTGGTTTTCTCCAGAGTCTTCACTTTGGTTTCTCCCAGTAGGATTTCCATGAGGGTGGTGTGTGACGTTCTTTGTGCTGCATCGATAGTGAGAACTCGCCAGTCCCTTGTACACTTCTGTGGTGTGTAGGGTCTCTCCCTTCAGGAGGCCCTGGTGATGGTGGTGACAGGCACTCCCTTTGCTGCTGCTTTTCTTCTGCAGGGCAGTTTTATTTGATTTTTCTCCAAGGTGGTTGGGCTTGCGATTCATCCATATGGTTTAGTATGCCTTTCGAAAGACTCGGGGCTCGCCTCTGCCGTGTGGTAGGGGCCTTGGGGTGCAGCGGGTGAGCAGTGGAAGGGGTAACAGGCCCCTGAGAAGGCTCTGCACTTTGGACCTTCGGGCTCTAAAGCAGGACAGCTGATAGAGGTAAACTTGTCCTCTGCTCCGGGGTCAGTAAATTGCATCTTCTACTCACTTCTCCTAGGGTCAGACTTGGGCAAAAAATAGGCCAAGGCCCAAAATAAAAGTGTTCCCCATTAGTGAGTCAGATAGCTAAAAAAGTGGGCCACGTTTGCAAATTGGAACAGTTCTGAAATGGTGAAACACACACTCTATATGTGTTTTGCAAGGTATGGAAGGCTGCATGGGTTTGAGATTCCTACAGGCAATACTTGTAGTAATATCAGGAATATCAAGAGTAAAAAATGGCCCAGAACAGCATTAAACAAGCCCACAGGCAGCAACCAATATAGTTCTGCCACTGACCTATCAGATCAGCCCATCGGGCCCTGCCTGACTGCCCTGAAGGCCAGGAGGACCCCGATTTCGCCTGCGGCTAGGGAAAGTGGGGGGTGTTTTAAAAAGATAGTTTTCCCCCATAGTAAAGATATGTACAAGCCACATGGGCCTCCCTGATTTGGATGGGACGAAGGGGAGGGGCTGCTTCAGTTGGTCTTATCCCCATGTGGTTTATTAGACTGTCTTAAAAGTTCTGCATTAAGATTAAATACGGATTTAGAAAGCAAGTGACAGAAAAATGGTGCCTTTGTTAACTGACCTTTGAGAGAGGGGAAGTGTTCTGGAGGAGGAAACAAAGGCTCAGTCCAGAGCAGTTCTTCGTGGCGGACCAGTGTCCGCCCTCCATCCTTCTGAAGAGAGCCAAGGGGCCAATCACCACCAGTTACTTTAGGCATCTTGAAATGGGGGTCTTCCGTTAAAAAAGACCTCAAGTTTGTCGTCTGAGGCAGAAACCCCCCTTTGGCTGTTTCTGGGACATCTTGTGATCACAAGTCCTCCGATGCTGTCCGTGTATCATTAATGGAGACCCCCTGAAGCCGTACGTGGTCTGTGTACAGCTCCAAAGCTGCCCTCTCCATTCAGCATTCCTAGACCAGAATATCTTAGATATTTGCTGAATAATTTCTTGTGATACTTTTGCCAAATTGGTCAATTTTAGCAAGTGAAGATGATCTGGGCTCTGGTGTTTGCATGTGACAGCACAGCTTCTGATATCGTCTTCAGTAGAATTGTCGTATTTTCTGGAACCAGAGCCTTGATGGCGAGCACCCGGCCAATGGGCACCTTCTGCTAGCAGCTGCAAAGACCAACAAACTTCTTGTAACTTTGCATTTCAGCCCCCCTAGTACAAGCAAACGCAGCTTCATGGGGGTTCACATCTACCGTCCAATCACTTTAATTAATTCATAGCCCTACGAGTTTGTGTTTCCTAAAGTAGTGAATAAGGTTACATCCCGATGACTACGCACGAGGCCTCCTGAGGTGCCCTCCTGGTGCGTTCGGATCTTGTGACCGCTCTCCAATGGATCGGATCCAGCTACAGCTACTTGGACACTTCTTGGGAGGGCTGGCCACTGGACAAGGACTTTTAAGTCATTCTTGGTGTCCTTACACCATGGTGGTCTGGTATCTCTTAATTCATGGGACTTGCGTTGTTCAGTTTTCTCTAAATATGGGGGAAATGCTCTGACTTTTACCAGCTTCTTTGCAGTTTGTAGTAGGAATGCGTCTTGTGGAGACTCTTGAGCCCAAGGCCTCGGTGCTGTTCATGCGCTGCGTGCACCTTGGGGTAAACCTACCGCCAGTACCTGCTGGTGGTTGATTGCTCTGCCCTCAGCTGCCCTGCTGACACCAAGGTCGCTCTTGTTCCAGTTCACACTGAGGTTGCAAAGTCTCTGTGCTCTGGAGTCAATGTAGTTTCAATACTTTATTGATCGCAGAGCCTTGTCCCTGCTAATAGCACGGATGTTACTGGTTTGTGTTAATTGAATCCATACATCATGTCCCCTAAGGCATGCATCAATATGTCCTGATGTGCTCGAGCATCGCACGTGGGTCAGCACGCTCGTCAGCGCACCATGTGACCATGTGATGGCATGCTGGGTCTGGCCTCCATTGAGGCGCCAGGGCAGGGGCAGGCCTGTGCTGATTCTGCACTGCCCACATCCCACGTGACTGATGGAGCCATGGCAACCAACAGATGGGCAGACTCTGGTGCCAATCAAACATCTGGGTTATACCATCATTTTCAATAATTATATCCCCTCTGGCTTGGTGAGTGGGAAATAGTCTCTAGTGTTTAGTCAGCTTTTGATGTCGGATCACAGGGTTTCTGCTAGAACCGAGAAGAACAGGAGTGCACCTTTTTTTTCTAAGGTACCAGGAGCGGCTCACGGGACGGAAAAGGGGTGGGCAGCGCGTGGCAGGCAGAGAGGGTGTTGTAGTGGAGGGGTAACGAAACAAAATGTAATAAAAAAAACAAAGTACCTTTTTTGTCCCTCGCTTTTCCGCAACCATCCGCTACTACACTGGACTCAGGCACAGGCTCCCAGCCTGCCCTGCGTCCAATCCTATATCTGCTTTCATGCTGCTGGCAGCATGAAAGCAGCGTTGGGATTGGATGGAGCGCCCAGCCAAGGCGCTCTGTGGCAGACTGAAAGTCTCTGCCTGCTCTCTTCAACTCAACAACACAGTGCCTGCGTTGATGGCTTTGAGAGTGTGTTTGGCTGGCCCAACATACATGCGCACTGAGGGGGAGTGCTGTGCACTCCCTCTTGTCTCCATCACAGCCCCAAGGTCCCGCACCGTTTACTATAAAATTATAATAAACGTAGTTTATTACCGTTTTATAGAAAAAGTTGTGCAGCTGTTGGCGCTGCCGGGGGACGGGGGGGCGACTCTCCTGCGCCCTAACGGAGGCGCCCTCCCTGTAAGGTACATGTTGGGATTTGCAGATTGACCGAATAGGAGATATCAGTTAGTCTCGGCTGCCTTTGGCCCCACACTTCTCAACAAATGACCGTATCTGGGAGTACCTTCCTGCACAACTATGCTGCAAGGCAAGTTTCTCTTCATCTATGCGCTGCGAAATGGAGCCCACATGCAAAGAGTGAAAAATGAGGGGAAATAAAAATATGTCTCCTTCTTGCACCAACCTCAGGGAGCCATAGGATTTAGGGGCTAACCCATGTCTGGATGGAAAGGAATACCAGCGCACCACGCACGGAACGCTACCTTGATGCAAAGTAACACAAGGCAGCGCATTGCTGGGTCAAAAAACGTAACACAAACCCGATGCGTAGCGTTTGTAAATCTGGGCCTGGCTGTGTGATGGTAGACTACCTCCTGTTTGTACTGGGACTGTGGTTGGGGAACACCGCAGGCACCCCAACGATCAGTCACATGTGGTGGGTTGGGACAGTCACATGTGGTGGGTTGGGACAGTGCACCCTCGCATTCTGGGCGATCACAGGCGAGCTGCACCTGCACGAACCAGGCGATGCTGTGCTGACGTCCTCTGGGACAACAGGATACTTACGGTTTTTCAAGCAGTGTTATAGACGTTTGCCCCGTCTCACGTCCTGTTCACACGGCACACATCAGTCCATCATGCGCAACTCCTATTTTGCAGCTGACTTAGGTCTCAAATGGAATATGGTAATCCTGTTATTTGAATAAGATGAATTATAAATGCAACCTTTGGTAAACATCTCAGCTGAGCTTCCAGGAGTCCACCCCCCTGTGTGTTTGTGTCTGTGGGAGGTGCACTGTTGGCCCGCTCTGGCTGAGGTCGACTCTTACGGTCAATACACAGCGCTCTTGAAAACATTCATTTCATGGTGTTTGTTGTGGGCCTTGTGCAGCGTGTTAAATTACATACATACAACATGCACATTCAGTGCTGGGTTTCTGGCACTGTGCATGGCTGCTTCTGCTATCTCAAGAAAAAAGGGCCAGTCTTGGTAGTGCCTGCTAAACCTTCTGCAGGGTGAGAAAAACCACAGGGCTTTTTTATAACCCTCCCCCACCAGGTTGCCCCTTAGTGGCATGCTTCATTATAATGTTCTCCCCTTTCTGTTATGGAACAGGGCGTGCTGCTACCTATAAATACGCGGCAGTGCTGTGCTCTAGATGGTGATAGAATACGAGTAGAGGGGCGTCTAAATGCCATTGGAAAATACCTGTCTGGTCGGAGAGCCAGGCTTTATTCCGACCTCCACACGGTTTGGTTATAAACTCCATACCATCCGGAGGACGGAATAAAGCGTGGCTCTCCTGCCAGGCAGGTATTTTTGACGGTAGTAGCACGCCCCATTCCATAACGGAACTGGAGAAACCCTGTGACGATGTGTGCCAAGGGGCAACCCTGGTGGGTGAGGGTCATACAAAGAAGCCCTGCGCTTTTTCTCACCGTGCAGGAGGTTTAGCACGCAGTACCAAGACTCAATGTTTTCTCCTGAGATTTATGCAACTAGGAGGACGCCCCCCCGAGATACTCCTCTCGTCTCCTCCTTCTTTTGACTTGGATGGTTCAGGACCAGGGTAAAGAGTTCTCAGCCCTGGTACCCAGGGTCTCAAAGGCTCGCCGAGGTCTCTGGCTCCAGGAAGGCCATTGTGGCAGGCTCGCTTGTGGTTTAAATCTTGGTCCTGTTGTTCTGTCCTCCTAGGGGGTGTGCGAGGAGCTGACCTACGAGGAGATCCAGGAGTACCACCCCGAGGAGTTCGCACTGCGCGACCAGGACAAGTATCGCTACCGGTACCCCAAGGGTGAGGTGAGTAGTGGCCACCCCAGGATAAGAGGGCAAGGTGTGATGGGGATCATGTGTAATAACCCTATGTCCATCCCTTCTCCACTCTGTGTAGTCCTATGAGGACCTGGTGCAGCGCCTCGAGCCAGTCATCATGGAGCTCGAGCGGCAGGAGAACGTGCTGGTTATCTGTCACCAGGCAGTGATGCGCTGCCTCCTTGCCTACTTCCTGGATAAAAGTGCAGGTACTGTACCTCGTCCTCCCAACTCACTGCAGCTCAGATTTAATTTCAGGTTTCATTTCTGCAGCCAGTGCATGTAATGCAAACCGCTGCCTGGTTAGGCAAACAGCATGAGGCGTCCTGGCATTCCTTACTTCCTGCAACAAGCACGCAACCATGCATGCTCACACCCACTTCCTGCAACCGACACATGCTTGCACCCAGGGCACAAGTCTGGGGTACACGCGGGTACATGGCGTCCACTTACTGTTTTTACAGGGTAGGAGACGTCCACCCCGTCAAGAAGTTGAGCCGCACTGAAACATGCTGAACTCGTCCAGGTGTAATTTTCAGACAGCGGGACACGTTCAGCTGCGCCTGCATGTTGTCTGCTTTCCATTCCCAGGCTTTTTATCTTCACACCAGCTGAGCCAAAGATGAAGGCCAAAGTTAAGGGGCCATCAGGCCTTCTTCTGTTCCACTATGTTCCTGGCTGCTTGGGCGTGGTCTGCAGCCTCACACTTGGATGCAAATGCAAGGGAGTGAAACAAGGGCACACAGCTTGTTCTCACTTCACACGTGCTTAAGAGAGGCTGCTTTAGAGTTCAGTCAGTCCCTGTATATGAGATATGCATGCACCGTGAGAATGTCAGATGTGATGGCCTGTCCCAGCATTTACTCAAGTAACAATTTAAATACCACAATTTTATTTCTTGTATAGCACTACTCATCCAAATGCAGGGTGTCACAGCGCTTTACGTAATGTACACATTATAGATACACAGTAAATGATGTAAGTGTGTAAATGAATGTACAAGATACGTTACCTGGGACAGTGAGGGTTACAAGATGTAGGAGTCGCATGTATCTGATGTCACTTCCAATGAGGTCACTCCCCGTGATGCCACATGCAAAGTCACTTGCCGTGGTGTCATGCGCAGTGATGTCACGCACCATATTGTCACTTGCATACCACCTACCTTGGTTAGTCCCCCGCTTCTTTTTGTTTTAGGACTTGTGCCCTGCTTGCACCCAGTGTGCCACACACACCTTCCAGTCAACGCATGAATGTTCACTCTCACTTCCGGTAATCAATCTGTGCAGGCACTGCGTTCGTGTGGACTAGCACCTCCCCTTCCTGCACGCGGTGCATGCACCTCGCTCACAGTACTTACCTCTGGTGGGGACTGTGTACCTGCTGAGGGCCTAGTATGTAACATGTAATGAGGTACCTGCTCACTCCCTGTCACCCCTCACTAATTTCACAAAACATTCCTTCCAAACAAACCTTCCCTGGTGATGAGTACCAGAGACGTGAAACGACTTTAGTTTTAGTACAGAGATAGTGTACGTCAGTATTGTATTTACTCCTTTCAATAAACATATTCACACCTTTTGTGTCATAACAAACAGTGCATAATTTGTAAATAAAAGCGTGTCGGTGCTCAAAGCCCTCCTCTTAAACACACAGCTGCTGCAGTTAAATGTACGAACACGGAATACTGAGGCAGCGTAATCTTGAAGCCATCTTGGGCCTCTTTAATCCATGTACATGTACTCCCTGCCCCTTCAGCTCACTCTTGCAGCTTTCTGCTTTCTCCTATTGTGAAGCTTTTTCGTTTTTCTCTTCCTCCGTCTTTCCGTATGTGTCTTTTGCTCTCAGCAAGTGCTTGAGGCAGAAGAATAAGCCCCGGCCCTGAGAAATAAGTGCAACAAAGCAGATGAAACTGTGTTGGGGAATGTAGATCTCTTGTAAGTTGCCTTCTCGGGGTTCTGGTGACATGAAGTAGCTGCGCGACCTTCACCTGAGCCGTGTGTGACGTCACCAGACCCCTTGATGGCTCCACCTATAGGCTGCAGGTCAGGGGAGGAGCCAGGAGAGTAAGATCCTGCCACTGAGGTCCCTCAGCCGCCGGGGAGGGCCAGTGAGAACTGTCCACCCAAGGAACTCTCCCAAAGATTCCTCAATAACAACTCATGGTCTTAAAGGAATCCGGCCAGAAACTGCATTGACCCGGGTTCACTTCTTTCACTCTCTCTTTTTTCATTGTGTCCTTCTTTCATCCATCTTTCATTCCCGCTTTCTTTTCTTCTTTCCATTCTCCTTTCATTTCTTTTAGTCTTTTTCCATCTGTCCATCTTTTTTTGATTCCATCCCTCATTCTTTCTATCCTTTTTTATATTACTGTTTTCTTTCCATTCTTCTTTGTTTTTATTTTCTTGTTCCTTCCTTTCTTCCTATGATCCTCTTGTCCTTCATTCCATGATTTTCTTTTGTATTCCTTCCATTAGTTTCTCTTCTTCCTTCCATCTCCCATTTCTCCTTTTCATTATTTCAATCTATTTTCTTCCTCTCCATATTTCTTTCCCTCGTTGCAGTCTTATTTTAGTTATTTGTTCCTTGCATTTTTTTCTTGCTGTCCTTTCCATGCTTCATTGCATTTCTTTCCTTCCATCTTTGCGCCTTTCTTGCTTTTAATTTCCTTCCTTATTTTCATATTTCTTCTTTTGTGTTGTTTCCCATGGTGCTTCCTTTTTGTTTTCCATCTTTCTCTCCTGATTTGCATTCTATTCTCCTTCCTTCTTTCACACTCTCCCCCTCCAATTCCCTCTCACTTTTTTGTCTTTGCCATTTAAATACATTTTCTTTTCTCTCCCCTTTTGGCTTCCGTAGGAAGTCTTCATCCCTCACACCACAGCTTTGTCTTGGTGGCTCCTCTTGCCACACTGCAGCCACGTATCCAGGGTTAGGAGGGGCCATAAAACAATTATTTTTTCTCCAGTGGCCCCCGCTTAAGCTGGTAAGGCAGGTGCGTCACTACGCCCTTGCCGCAGGTACCCAGAGTCAAGATCTAGGGTCTGCTCCGTGTGCAGTGCTTTTGGCGGTGGGTCAGGGTCCTCCTGCATGTATGAAGTGTCCGTAACTCGCATTACAGCAGCAGAGCTGCTTCGGTATAAGTAGGCGTGAGGTGAGCACCCATGACGCGTGTCTGGGGCACATGTGGCAGAGACAGGTGGAGACCATGGCTTAAGGACACATGGGGAGGGCACGGGTGGTGAATGCGGGTGAGTGACCTAGAAGGGACAGGACTGGAAGGCATGAGACCTATGCAGTGGGCATAGACACGGACCAATGGGCCGTATGTAACCTGTGTAAGAGGTGCCCAGCAGGGCCTTTGTAGGGGGTTACAAGGTGCAGGCTCCTTTGGAGAGGGGTGCACAGGTCTCGGTGGCTTTCTGTAGGTAGGTGTACACAGTGCAGACCCGTTAGTAGAGGTGGCACTGCACGTGTTTTTAGAGTACCGGGGTGAACAGTGCAGGTCCGGTGAGGGTGCAGAATGTTGGCTTGCAGAAGAGAACACAGTGCAGGCCCCGATAGTAGAGCTCACAGTTCACTGTTTGTAGGGGGTGCGCAGTGCAGATCCTATCCCGGCTGTATAAATGAGCGCACAGTGCAGGCCCCACTAGTAGAGCTCACAGTTCATTGTTTGTAGGGGGCGCGCAGTGCAGATCCTATCCCGGCTGTATAAATGAGCGCGCAGTGCAGGGCCTGTTAGTAGAGCTCACAGTTCATTGTTTGTAGGGGGCGTGCAGTGCAGATCCTATCCCGGCTGCATAATTGAGCGCGCAGTGCAGGCCCTGGTAGTAGAGATCACAGGTCATTGTTTCTAGGGGGCGCGCAGTGCAGATCCTATCCCGGCTGTATAAATGAGCGCGCAGTGCAGGGCCTGTTAGTAGAGCTCACAGTTCATTGTTTGTAGGGGGCGTGCAGTGCAGATCCTATCCCGGCTGCATAATTGAGCGCGCAGTGCAGGCCCTGGTAGTAGAGCTCACATGTCATTGTTTCTAGGGGGCGCGCAGTGCAGATCCTATCCCGGCTGTATAAATGAGCGTGCAGTGCAGGCCCCGGTAGTAGAGCTCACAGTTCATTGTTTGTAGGGGGCGCGCAGTGCAGATCCTATCCCAGCTGTATAAAAGAGCGCACAGTTCAGACCCTGGTAGTAGAGCTCACAGTTCATTGTTTGTAGGGGGCACGCAGTGCAGATCCTATCCCGGCTTTATAAATGAGCGCGCAGTGCAGGCCCCGGCAGTAGAACTCACAGTTCATTGTTTCAATGGGGTGTGCAGTGCAGATCCTTTCCCGGCTGTATAAATGAGCGCGCAGTGCAGGCCCCGGTAGTAGAGTTCACAGTTCATTGTTTGTAGGGGGCGCGCAGTGCAGATCCTATCCCGGCCGTATAAATGAGCGCGCAGTGCAGGCCCCGGTAGTAGAGCTCACAGTTCATTGTTTGTAGGGGGCACGCAGTGCAGATCCTATCCTGGCTGTATAAATGAGCGCACAGTGCAGGCCCCACTAGTAGAGCTCACAGTTCATTGTTTCTAGGGGGCGCGCAGTGCAGATCCTATCCCGGCTGCATAAATAAGCCCGCAGTGCAGGCCCTGGTAGTAGAGCTCACAGTTCATTGTTTCTATGGCACGTGCAGTGCAGATCCTATCCCGGCTGTATAAATGAGCGTGCAGTGCAGGCCCCGGTAGTAGAGCTCACAGGTCATTGTTTCTAGGGGGGGCGCAGTGCAGATCCTATCCCGGCTGTATAAATGAGCGTGCAGTGCAGGCCCCGGTAGTAGAGCTCACAGTTCATTGTTTCTACGGGGTGCGCAGTGCAGATCCTATCTTAGCTATATAAATGAGCGCGTAGTGCAGGCCCGGTAGTAGAGCTCACAGTTCATTGTTTCTAGGGGGCGCGCAGTGCAGATCCTATCCTGGCTGTATAAATGAGCGCGCAGTGCAGGCCCGGTAGTAGAGCTCACAGTTCATTGTTTCTAGGGGGCGCGCAGTGCAGATCCTATCCTGGCTGTATAAATGAGCGTGCAGTGCAGGCCCCGGTAGTAGAGCTCACAGTTCATTGTTTCTATGGCGCGTGCAGTGCAGGCCCCGGTAGTAGAGCTCACAGGTCATTGTTTCTAGGGGGCGCGCAGTGCAGATCCTATCCCGGCTGTATAAATGAGCGTGCAGTGCAGGCCCCGGTAGTAGAGCTCACAGGTCATTGTTTCTAGGGGGCGCGCAGTGAAGATCCTATCCCGGCTGTATAAATGAGCGTGCACTGCAGGCCCCGGTAGTAGAGCTCACAGTTCATTGTTTCTACGGGGCGCGCATTGCAGATCCTATCCTGGCTGTATAAATGAGCGTGCAGTGCAGGCCCCGGTAGTAGAGCTCACAGTTCATTGTTTCTACGGGGCGCGCAGTGCAGATCCTATCCCGGCTGTATAAATGAGCGCACAGTGCAGGGCTTGTTAGTAGAGCTCACAGTTCATTGTTTGTAGGGGGCGTGCAGTGCAGATCCTATCCCGGCTGCATAATTGAGCGCGCAGTGCAGGCCCTGGTAGTAGAGCTCACAGGTCATTGTTTCTAGGGGGCACGCAGTGCAGATCCTATCCCGGCTGTATAAATGAGCGCGCAGTGCAGGGCCTGTTAGTAGAGCTCACAGTTCATTGTTTGTAGGGGGCGTGCAGTGCAGATCCTATCCCGGCTGCATAATTGAGCGCGCAGTGCAGGCCCTGGTAGTAGAGCTCACATGTCATTGTTTCTAGGGGGCGCGCAGTGCAGATCCTATCCCGGCTGTATTAATGAGCGTGCAGTGCAGGCCCCGGTAGTAGAGCTCACAGTTCATTGTTTGTAGGGGGCGCGCAGTGCAGATCCTATCCCAGCTGTATAAATGAGCGCACAGTTCAGACCCTGGTAGTAGAGCTCACAGTTCATTGTTTGTAGGGGGCACGCAGTGCAGATCCTATCCCGGCTTTATAAATGAGCGGGCAGTGCAGGCCCCGGCAGTAGAACTCACAGTTCATTGTTTCAATGGGGTGTGCAGTGCAGATCCTTTCCCGGCTGTATAAATGAGCGCGCAGTGCAGGCCCCGGTAGTAGAGTTCACAGTTCATTGTTTGTAGGGGGCGCGCAGTGCAGATCCTATCCCGGCTGTATAAATGAGCGCGCAGTGCAGGCCCCGGTAGTAGAGCTCACAGTTCATTGTTTGTAGGGGGCACGCAGTGCAGATCCTATCCTGGCTGTATAAATGAGCGCACAGTGCAGGCCCCACTAGTAGAGCTCACAGTTCATTGTTTCTAGGGGGCGCGCAGTGCAGATCCTATCCCGGCTGCATAAATAAGCCCGCAGTGCAGGCCCTGGTAGTAGAGCTCACAGTTCATTGTTTCTATGGCACGTGCAGTGCAGATCCTATCCCAGCTGTATAAATGAGCGTGCAGTGCAGGCCCCGGTAGTAGAGCTCACAGGTCATTGTTTCTAGGGGGCGCGCAGTGCAGATCCTATCCCGGCTGTATAAATGAGCGTGCAGTGCAGGCCCCGGTAGTAGAGCTCACAGTTCATTGTTTCTACGGGGTGCGCAGTGCAGATCCTATCTTAGCTGTATAAATGAGCGCGTAGTGCAGGCCCGGTAGTAGAGCTCACAGTTCATTGTTTCTAGGGGGCGCGCAGTGCAGATCCTATCCTGGCTGTATAAATGAGCGCGCAGTGCAGGCCCGGTAGTAGAGCTCACAGTTCATTGTTTCTAGGGGGCGCGCAGTGCAGATCCTATCCTGGCTGTATAAATGAGCGTGCAGTGCAGGCCCCACTAGTAGAGCTCACAGTTCATTGTTTGTAGGGGGCGCGCAGTGCAGATCCTATCCCGGCTGTATAAATGAGCGCGCAGTGCTGGGCCTGTTAGTAGAGCTCACAGTTCATTGTTTGTAGGGGGCGTGCAGTGCAGATCCTATCCCGGCTGCATAATTGAGCGCGCAGTGCAGGCCCTGGTAGTAGAGCTCACAGGTCATTGTTTCTAGGGGGCGCGCAGTGCAGATCCTATCCCGGCTGTATAAATGAGCGCGCAGTGCAGAGCCTGTTAGTAGAGCTCACAGTTCATTGTTTGTAGGGGGCGTGCAGTGCAGATCCTATCCCGGCTGCATAATTGAGCGCGCAGTGCAGGCCCTGGTAGTAGAGCTCACATGTCATTGTTTCTAGGGGGCGCGCAGTGCAGATCCTATCCCGGCTGTATAAATGAGCGTGCAGTGCAGGCCCCGGTAGTAGAGCTCACAGTTCATTGTTTGTAGGGGGCGCGCAGTGCAGATCCTATCCCAGCTGTATAAATGAGCGCACAGTTCAGACCCTGGTAGTAGAGCTCACAGTTCATTGTTTGTAGGGGGCACGCAGTGCAGATCCTATCCCGGCTTTATAAATGAGCGCGCAGTGCAGGCCCTGGCAGTAGAACTCACAGTTCATTGTTTCAATGGGGTGTGCAGTGCAGATCCTTTCCCAGCTGTATAAATGAGCGCGCAGTGCAGGCCCCGGTAGTAGAGTTCACAGTTCATTGTTTGTAGGGGGCGCGCAGTGCAGATCCTATCCCGGCCGTATAAATGAGCGCGCAGTGCAGGCCCCGGTAGTAGAGCTCACAGTTCATTGTTTGTAGGGGGCACGCAGTGCAGATCCTATCCTGGCTGTATAAATGAGCGCACAGTGCAGGCCCCACTAGTAGAGCTCACAGTTCATTGTTTCTAGGGGGCGCGCAGTGCAGATCCTATCCCGGCTGCATAAATAAGCCCGCAGTGCAGGCCCTGGTAGTAGAGCTCACAGTTCATTGTTTCTATGGCACGTGCAGTGCAGATCCTATCCCGGCTGTATAAATGAGCGTGCAGTGCAGGCCCCAGTAGTAGAGCTCACAGGTCATTGTTTCCAGGGGGCGCGCAGTGCAGATCCTATCCCGGCTGTATAAATGAGCGTGCAGTGCAGGCCCCGGTAGTAGAGCTCACAGTTCATTGTTTCTACGGGGTGCGCAGTGCAGATCCTATCTTAGCTATATAAATGAGCGCGTAGTGCAGGCCCGGTAGTAGAGCTCACAGTTCATTGTTTCTAGGGGGCGCGCAGTGCAGATCCTATCCTGGCTGTATAAATGAGCGCGCAGTGCAGGCCCGGTAGTAGAGCTCACAGTTCATTGTTTCTAGGGGGCGCGCAGTGCAGATCCTATCCTGGCTGTATAAATGAGCGTGCAGTGCAGGCCCCGGTAGTAGAGCTCACAGTTCATTGTTTCTATGGCGCGTGCAGTGCAGATCCTATCCTGGCTGTATAAATGAGCGTGCAGTGCAGGCCCCGGTAGTAGAGCTCACAGGTCATTGTTTCTAGGGGGCGCGCAGTGCAGATCCTATCCCGGCTGTATAAATGAGCGTGCAGTGCAGGTCCCGGTAGTAGAGCTCACAGGTCATTGTTTCTAGGGGGCGCGCAGTGCAGATCCTATCCCGGCTGTATAAATGAGCGTGCACTGCAGGCCCCGGTAGTAGAGCTCACAGTTCATTGTTTCTACGGGGCGCGCAGTGCAGATCCTATCCTGGCTGTATAAATGAGCGTGCAGTGCAGGCCCCGGTAGTAGAGCTCACAGTTCATTGTTTCTACGGGGCGCGCAGTGCAGATCCTATCCCGGCTGTATAAATGAGCGCGCAGTGCAGGGCTTGTTAGTAGAGCTCACAGTTCATTGTTTGTAGGGGGCGTGCAGTGCAGATCCTATCCCGGCTGCATAATTGAGCGCGCAGTGCAGGCCCTGTTAGTAGAGCTCACAGGTCATTGTTTCTAGGGGGCGCGCAGTGCAGATCCTATCCCGGCTCTATAAATGAGCGCGCAGTGCAGGGCCTGTTAGTAGAGCTCACAGTTCATTGTTTGTAGGGGGCGTGCAGTGCAGATCCTATCCCGGCTGCATAATTGAGCGCGCAGTGCAGGCCCTGGTAGTAGAGCTCACATGTCATTGTTTCTAGGGGGTGCGCAGTGCAGATCCTATCCCGGCTGTATAAATGAGCGTGCAGTGCAGGCCCCGGTAGTAGAGCTCACAGTTCATTGTTTGTAGGGGGCGCGCAGTGCAGATCCTATCCCAGCTGTATAAATGAGCGCACAGTTCAGACCCTGGTAGTAGAGCTCACAGTTCATTGTTTGTAGGGGGCACGCAGTGCAGATCCTATCCCGGCTTTATAAATGAGCGCGCAGTGCAGGCCCCGGCAGTAGAACTCACAGTTCATTGTTTCAATGGGGTGTGCAGTGCAGATCCTTTCCCGGCTGTATAAATGAGCGCGCAGTGCAGGCCCCGGTAGTAGAGTTCACAGTTCATTGTTTGTAGGGGGGGCGCAGTGCAGATCCTATCCCGGCTGTATAAATGAGCGCGCAGTGCAGGCCCCGGTAGTAGAGCTCACAGTTCATTGTTTGTAGGGGGCACGCAGTGCAGATCCTATCCTGGCTGTATAAATGAGCGCACAGTGCAGGCCCCACTAGTAGAGCTCACAGTTCATTGTTTCTAGGGGGCGCGCAGTGCAGATCCTATCCCGGCTGCATAAATAAGCCCACATTGCAGGCCCTGGTAGTAGAGCTCACAGTTCATTGTTTCTATGGCACGTGCAGTGCAGATCCTATCCCGGCTGTATAAATGTGCGTGCAGTGCAGGCCCCGGTAGTAGAGCTCACAGTTCATTGTTTGTAGGGGGCACGCAGTGCAGATCCTATCCTGGCTGTATAAATGAGCGCACAGTGCAGGCCCCACTAGTAGAGCTCACAGTTCATTGTTTCTAGGGGGCGCGCAGTGCAGATCCTATCCCGGCTGCATAAATAAGCCCGCAGTGCAGGCCCTGGTAGTAGAGCTCACAGTTCATTGTTTCTATGGCACGTGCAGTGCAGATCCTATCCCGGCTGTATAAATGTGCGTGCAGTGCAGGCCCCGGTAGTAGAGCTCACAGGTCATTGTTTCTAGGGGGCGCGCAGTGCAGATCCTATCCCGGCTGTATAAATGAGCGTGCAGTGCAGGCCCCGGTAGTAGAGCTCACAGTTCATTGTTTCTACGGGGTGCGCAGTGCAGATTCTATCTTAGCTGTATAAATGAGCGCGTAGTGCAGGCCCGGTAGTAGAGCTCACAGTTCATTGTTTCTAGGGGGCGCGCAGTGCAGATCCTATCCTGGCTGTATAAATGAGCGCGCAGTGCAGGCCCGGTAGTAGAGCTCACAGTTCATTGTTTCTAGGGGGCGCGCAGTGCAGATCCTATCCTGGCTGTATAAATGAGCGTGCAGTGCAGGCCCCGGTAGTAGAGCTCACAGTTCATTGTTTCTATGGCGCGTGCAGTGCAGATCCTATCCTGGCTGTATAAATGAGCGTGCAGTGCAGGCCCCGGTAGTAGAGCTCACAGGTCATTGTTTCTAGGGGGCGCGCAGTGCAGATCCTATCCCGGCTGTATAAATGAGCGTGCAGTGCAGGCCCCGGTAGTAGAGCTCACAGGTCATTGTTTCTAGGGGGCGCGCAGTGCAGATCCTATCCCGGCTGTATAAATGAGCGTGCACTGCAGGCCCCGGTAGTAGAGCTCAAAGTTCATTGTTTCTACGGGGCGCGCAGTGCAGATCCTATCCTGGCTGTATAAATGAGCGTGCAGTGCAGGCCCCGGTAGTAGAGCTCACAGTTCATTTTTTCTACAGGGCGCACAGTGCAGATCCTATCCTGGCTGTATAAATGAGCGTGCAGTGCAGGCCCCGGTAGTAGAGCTCACAGTTCATTGTTTCTAGGGGGCGCGCAGTGCAGATCCTATCCCGGCTGTATAAATGAGCGCGCAGTGCAGGCCCGGTAGTAGAGTTCACAGGTCATTGTTTCTAGGGGGCGTGCAGTGCAGATCCTATCCCGGCTGTATAAATGAGCGTGCAGTGCAGGCCCCGGTATTAGAGCTCACAGTTCATTGCTTGTAGAGGGCACGCAGTGCAGATCCTATCCCGGCTGTATAAACGAGCACACAGTGCAGGCTCTGTAGTAAAGCTCTTAGTGCAGTTTCTTATAGGCTTGTGGGTTGGGTAGGGGTTCACAATGCATGTCCTGTGGGAGTGTTGGCTTTGAAAAGGTGTACAAGGGTGAATCTGGTGTGTGGGGTCATGGTAAGGGCATCCCTGGAACTTACCTAACCACTATTTTCCTTTCTTCCCCTTCAGAGGAGCTGCCCTACCTCAAGTGTCCCCTGCACACAGTGCTGAAGCTCACACCAGTGGCTTACGGTGAGTGACCAACATTCACAAGTAAAACTCACATCACAGAAAATAGCACCACTGAACACGGGCCACACCAAGGGAGGAGGCAGTCATTCACAAGGGAGGCAGAGAAATGGCCTTGCCTCAGCCTAACATCTGACTGACTCTCTACATGGCCTACTGGCCTCTCATGAAAACTTATAATTTCCTGTAGGCTGGTTCTCCACTGGGGAACCTCTCTCCCCCTGTCTAGGGTGGTTTCCCTCCTTCTCCGAGGGCATCTTGCCTTGGTCTAATCGCAGGATGTTGTTGCTTGCTCCTTCCCTGCACTGGAAGAGCAGCCTGTCCTATGTCCAAATCCCTCCCACTCCTTGCCGAGGAGGGTAACCTCCCACAGCACTTCTGGTCGAGTGGTGCTTCTGTGCTCCCAGGAGACTCCTCTCTCTGTCCTAGGACTCAGGTGGTGAACAATCTTGCAGACACGGGAGCAGTATCTTTCAGTGGTGCATACTCGGGGCTGCAGACGCGCAGCTCCTGCAAGGGAAGAACCGGCTGCGGAGCTGGTCTGGGCCCAAGAGACACACAGGCCCTGGAGGGTGCCCAGCGCCACCTTTCCTTTCTCGTCCTGGATACTGAGGGTGCACAGGATCCACAGACCTACCCAGAAGATGCTGATGCCCACATCACTCATCCCGCCCTTTGAGTGTATGGGGACAATACATGGTTCCCTAAAGCACCCACCTGTCCAGTCACAAGCTCTTTGGGTACGGTTGTGGACTGGCCCGGTCAGTATCTCCCCTCTTTGAAGTTTATGGCTGACACCCCATGTTTCAGACCCCCCCCCCCCCACACCCAACGTCCACCATTGAGCAAGACCTCACAGTGTTTTGCATCTTACACTTATCGAAGAGGATTGCGGTGAGGAGTGACTGCATCAGATCCACATCCTTGAGAAAAGCACAGTGGTGCAGAGTAGCTTGGGAGTGAGTGCAGTGGAATAGAGCGCACTGGTTTTGAGTTAAGGGTGTAGAGTGCAGTGGTGCAGAATAGATTAGCATGGAGTGATGCAGAGTGTAATTGCTTACCTGTGCATTGGTGTAGAGTGCTGCAGAGTGCAGTGGCACAGAGTAGAATAAGGTGGCGTAGAGTGCAGAGCGGCGTGGAGTTCAGTTTTGTAGAGTGCAGTGGTGCTGAGTAGTGTAGAGCAGCACAGACAGCAGTGGCACAGAGTGCAGAGTAGAATGCAGTGGTGTAGAGTGCAGTGACAGAGAGCGATGGTGTAGCATGCAGTGGTGTAGAGTACAGTGGTGTAGAGTGCCGTGGAATTCAGTGGCAGAGAGTGCAGTTTTTTAGAGTGTCAGAGTGGAGTGGCGTAGAGTGCAGTTGTGTAGAGAATAGTGTTTCAGAGTGGGGTATATTGGTGTAGGGTGCAGTGGCGAACAGTGCATTGGTTTTGAGTAAAGTGTCATTGGAGGTAGGTGCAGGGATTTGGAGTAGAGGAGAGTGTAGCAGATGCAGTGGAAGAGTTCAGTGGCAGAGAGTGCAGTGTTGCAGAGTAGACTGTAATAGAGGGAAGCGGTGTACCATAGAGTGGTGTACAGTGGCATAGAGTGCAGTGGCGCAGAGTAGGATAGAGTGGCAATGAGTGCAATGACAGAATACCATGGCACAGAGTACAGTGGCATAGAGTGCAGTGATACAGAGTGCAGTGGTGTATAGTGCAGTGGCGCAGAATAGAGTAGAATGGTGTAGAGTGTTTCAGAGTGGTGCACGGTAAAGTATAGTAGTGTAGAGTATAGTGGCATAGAGTGCAGTGGCACACAATAGAGTAGAGTTGTGTACTGGCGTGCAGTGGCACAGAGTAGATTGGTGTGGAGTGGTGTACAGTAGTGTAGTCGATTAGAGTGGTGTACAGTAAAATGGTAGAGAGTGCACTGGTGTAGAGCTGAATGGTACAGAGTAGAGTGGCACAGAGAGGAGTGGTGTAGAGCGCAGTGACGAAGAGTGCAGTCATGCATAGTGGAGTAGTGTGAGGTAAAGTGCATTGGCATTGAGTGCTTTCGAGTGGAGTGGGGCAGAGTGCAGTGAAATATCTATGGTGTGCAGTGGTGCAGAGTAAAGTGAAGTATTTAAGGTGTGGAGTGGTGCAGAGTAAAGTGGTTCAGCGTAGAGAGCAGTCATGCATAGTGGAGTAGTGTGAGGTAAAGTGCAGTGATACAGAGTGCAGTGGTGTATAGTGCAGTGGCGCAGAATAGAGTAGAATGGTGTAGAGTGTTTCAGAGTGGTGCACGGTAAAGTATAGTAGTGTAGAGTATAGTGGCATAGAGTGCAGTGGCACACAATAGAGTAGAGTTGTGTACTGGCGTGCAGTGGCACAGAGTAGATTGGTGTGGAGTGGTGTACAGTAGTGTAGTCGATTAGAGTGGTGTACAGTAAAATGGTAGAGAGTGCACTGGTGTAGAGCTGAATGGTACAGAGTAGAGTGGCACAGAGAGGAGTGGTGTAGAGCGCAGTGACGAAGAGTGCAGTCATGCATAGTGGAGTAGTGTGAGGTAAAGTGCATTGGCATTGAGTGCTTTCGAGTGGAGTGGGGCAGAGTGCAGTGAAGTATCTATGGTGTGCAGTGGTGCAGAGTAAAGTGAAGTATTTAAGGTGTGGAGTGGTGCAGAGTAAAGTGGTTCAGCGTAGAGAGGGGTAGAGTGAAGTGGCGTAGAGTGGTGCAGAGTATAGTGCGGTGACAGTGTGGAGTGGCGTAGTGTGGACTGGTGCAGAGTGCAGTGCATTTGTGTGGAGTGGTGTAGAGGAGAATGTAGCGGCGTAGTGTGGACTGATGCAGAGTGCAGTGCATTTGTGTGGAGTGGTGCAGAGTATAGTGCGGTGACTGTGGTGTGGGGTATGGTGGACCTGATGCAGAGCGCAGTGCATTTGTGTGGAGTGGTGTAGAGTATAGTGCGGTGACAGTGTGGAGTGAGGTGGTGTGGACTGGTGCAGAGTGCAGTGCATTTGTGTGGAGTGGTGTAGAGTATAGTGTAGCGGCGTAGTGTGGACTGATGCAGAATGCAGTGCATTTGAGTGGAGTGGTGCAGAGTATAGTGCGGTGACTGTGGTGTGGGGTATGGTGGACATGATGCAGAGCGCAGTGCATTTGTGTGGAGTGGTGCAGAGTATAGTGCGGTGACTGTGGTGTGGGGTATGGTGGACCTGATGCAGAGCGCAGTGCATTTGTGTGGAGTGGTGCAGAGTATAGTGCGGTGACTGTGGTGTGGGGTATGGTGGACATGATGCAGAGCGCAGTGCATTTGTGTGGAGTGGTGCAGAGTATAGTGCGGTGACTGTGGTGTGGGGTATGGTGGACCTGATGCAGAGCGCAGTGCATTTGTGTGGAGTGGTGCAGAGTATAGTGCGGTGACTGTGGTGTGGGGTATGGTGGACCTGATGCAGAGCGCAGTGCATTTGTGTGGAGTGGTGTAGAGGAGAGTGGAGGGGTGTAGAGTGATCATGGTGTGTTACTGCACTTCCATTACAGGCGACACATCTTCATTTGAAATGACCATTACATTTGCCCAAACATACAGTGTCGCTGATAAAACTATACGGTGCACAAATGATAATGTGCGGAAATGCCATCACCTAGTGTATTGATTTGTTTTGATCATATTAAAGTATTTGTTTTCACCACACTTCAGCATTACCAAAAATGTGCTTCATTTGTGCTTTTCTAATTCTGAAGTATCTGCAGTTTGTTTACAGACATTTACATTTGTGTTGTGAGTCTGTGCTGTGTGAAGGGTAGTACTGTCACCCACATACAATAAAACCAATAGGCCTCAGAAGGTGGGCTTTTCAACCCAGCTTCCAGCCTTCTTCAGTCTATTAAAAGAGCTGTAGAAGTAGGTAATAAGAATTATATGTGGGGCCGGTGTACAACTGGTTGTGTGCAGTAAACGGAATCAGGATGCGAAGCACTCTATGTACTGCCCAGTACTGTCCAGCAGAGGGCAGGTGATGCACACAAATGAATCAATCAAACCAACGCCCAATTCCCTCCCCCACACTCCACTGTCCAATCAAGTCTGCGGTTAAGGGCTGTGCAGCACCTAAAGGTTTCAGTAGATCACTGCTGAGGCGACTTGCTGTCTTCTAGATACAGGTATCCTGGGGTCAAATCGGATTAAACTGCTAAGAAGTTAAGGGTGCTGCAGACACCAATCAGTAAAACGGCTGAGCAGTAGGGTCCAGGGAAGTAGGAGACAATTAAAAATGGAATAGGGGTCAACTCATAAAAATGTTTTAAAAAATAAGTAACATCCAAGCATGATTTGCAGAAATGAAAATGTAAATAAATAGCTGAACACTGCCATCTACAGTCTGAAGCGAAACTTTACATCAGTCGAATCTTAATAGGTTCATCCAGTGTAAATGCAGAAAGGTTTAAACATAGGGACCCATAATTAATTACCTGAAGATTAATTGAAAAAGATTAATACCAAGGTAACTAATGGTTCTAGAATAGGCACGCGGGACTGGCAAGCTCTACACACTGGTGATTGCACATGCTGGAGCTCCAGGTCTCCAGTAACGCTGACTATGCAAACCTAAGTAAGAGCAGCGTAGCACGGCACACCTCTGAGGGAGCACGGCTGGGATGAGGCTCCAAAGTGTGCATATCAGGTGCATCAAGTTACGGCTTTGGTGCAACTGTACAGTGTGTGCTTTCCCACCCCCAGGCGACACCGGGGAACTTAGTTCAGTGCACCAGCGATGAATGTGAAAGACGGATCACTGTAGCCCCGCAGATCACTAGTCACTGTCAAACTGACATAGAAGCATTGCTTTTGGGTTACTAACAATCCTAGAAACGGACCAGGGGCATTTGGAAACAGCAACAAAACATATGACTTTATGCACCGTATCACAAACACTGTACTAAGAAGAATGAACACCTTTGAGTTAAAAGAGTTATTTATTACTATAGGAACAATCTGTTCCTTAGAACATCTAAAAAAAAATAAAAAAAATTACACAGGATATTGCAAAAACAGGTAGACGGCACGTTAGGAATAACAAGCATAGAATTAACATTTCGAACATTGTTAAAATGCCATTAAGAATGTCATCTAGAACCTGGTCTACCTCTATGCGCTATATTAAGGAAGCATGGAAGGCAGAGCAACTTGCAGCCTAGAGTTTCTTAGGGAGTGATGACGTACTGCATACCTTGTTGACAGCAAAAGCTGCCTCAGTGGAGGCACAACCACAGTGTTCCCCATGAAGGGCAAACACAGGCTGCTGTAGCAGTCAGTCAGTCAGTCTTCCTTCGGGACTTGGCTCTTTCAGCTTCCTTCTTCAGGACAGATGTATCCTGTGCAAAGTCTGCCGGCAGCAGGTGAGACCGTCTCTGGTGATACCTGGCCGAGTGACTTCTCCTGACAAGTGGCCGTCCTTATATACTAAATTCTATTAGAAATTGGAATTTCTGACATAAGTTTAAGAATGTCTGACAGACTATGTGCACCAAGGTATGCATCCTAGATGTTTCCTTATGAACATATAAGGCAAAAGGACGACAATTCAGACTACACTCTTTTGATTATATGTCTGTATGTTTTCTTAATCAACGTTGATATGGTGGAAGGCAGACATCTGACCTAGACAAAAGTTTCACTGATGGTTCTATATGCGTCATCGATAGAAGGACATGAGGCTCTCACAGCTCTTAGAAAGATAATCTCAGGTGACATCTGCGTCTGATAGCAGACATGACAATAATTCTGCATAAATTAAGAAACATGGTGCTTCCATTGTTTGAGCGCGAAGCTGGTGGCCTCCAGTGGTCAAGGTGGAGTCGCACCTTAGAGACTTTACGTCAGAGGGATGTGGGATATGCTGCATTACACTTTTTTTCCATATTACATGGCAATACTGCACATATGTATAATAATATAACAAGTACAGAGAAATTAAGTCCCATATTTACTAAGGCCAGTTGCCAGCATGAAGAGATGCACTATATTTACTTTCCAGTGCAAAAGTCATCTTGCACTGGAAAGGTTCCATTTCATCTGCCCAAAAAGCTCTTTGGGTCGCTTTGTGTCACGGGGCATTTCTAGGGTGCTAGAGAGAGAAAGCGGTGCAAACATCCATAAGTTTAGACACAAAGCTTGAGCTAGTAAAATAGTTTTTAGTGAAAACTATGGTCTGGCTACACCTCCTTGAGAATAGGTGCTAACCGTGAGAAATGTTTTCATTTCCACCCCAAAAATACAAGCATGACATCAAGTGCACAGCACACATCCAGTGCGTGGGGTCCTTGTATGTTTGTCTGGACAAAGGAATCTGTACTGGAAGGGGAGCTTCTAGTACAAATCCTACGCTAGACAGTGCACACTGCGCTCTGTGAGGCTGTGCATTGTGCAAGACAGCCTTACTGGAGCACCACGACAGGGCATGACAGCAGCAGCAGTTCAATCTTAATAGAAGCGCCGTTAGTCCCCTTGTGCAACGCAGCACAGCAAGTTTGGTTGCTGTGCTGCATGAAACATTATTAAATCTGGACCCAAGTGATTTGGCCAAGATCAAAGAATTTTGGTTCAGGTGCTGAAGCCGTGATTGATATCACAGTTCTCTGGTTACAGCATCTTACCCATGACACCATACCCCCACCCATTCATTTCTGCAAGGCCTCTTCTATCCCCTCAGTGCTCACTCATCAGAGTGTGCCTACACCACTGGATTGGCATCCAGATGCCAGGGGGAAAAAAAAGTTTTATTCTCCCACCAAACCTAGGACTCTTACATTTGGATCCAGGCAGTCAACTGAGTAACTCTAAACCAGGGAGAGGAGGTTGGAGTTACCGCCCCAAACCCCAGACCACCAAGAAACAGGAACTACCCGAGTTAACATACAAAATGCAGAATCATGCAAGAAATCTCTTTAAATGTCTTTAGGTTATTGCTTGTGCTCTAGGTGTGTCCCTACAAGTCATTGCTCAGAGAGATCCTTTTGGCACATCCTCTCCGTAGTCGATTGGTACGACACCAGAGTCCGTCTTGACCAACTGGGGGGGTTATGTCCTTGGTGTTGCAGATCAGTATGACCCCCCCCCACCTTCATTTACAATGTCTGCCAGACCGATCTACTGCCACCAACACCCATCCTCGGCTTCAAAACACACTTCCAATGATAACTCTAGACTACATTAGACACTAAGGCCCTCATTATGACTTTGGCGGTCTTTTTTAAAGACCGCCAAAGCCACGGGTGCCAGAAGACTGGCAGTCTTCCAACACCATATCATGGGTACTGCTAGATTTCCATCACACTCTGGGATGAAATCCGGCAGTAGACGTGCTGGCGGGCGGAGGCGCTCTGGCGGTTCCACCACCTGCCCCGCCCCACCAGTAGGACACCGCATACTGTATCATGGGCCATAATACGGCCTGGCGGTGTCCTGCTGGCGGGCCTCTGCCAGCGGTGGAAGCACCTCTTCCCGTTCCCTGATGGACGACCTTCTCCCTGGAACTGGTAAGGTGATTGTCCGACAGGGGAGGGAAGGTGGCAGAATAGGGGGTGTTGTTCGTGCATGTGTGAGGGTGTAGTGTCTGCATGTGTGTGAGAATGTGTATGCATGTGCGTTTCTGCACGTAAGTGTGTATGCGTGTTTGGATGGGTGTGAGTATGCATGCTTGAATGCATGTATGTAAGTAGGTGAATAGGTGTATGCGTGGTGCGTGTGGGTGTATGTGTGCATGTATGCGTGGTGGGGGAGGAGAGCACTGTGGCTGGAGGGGGCTGGGGGTGCTGTGGCTTAAAGGGGTTGGGTGTGAGGGAAGGGGAGGTCTAGTGCTTGCTGGGGGGCATGGGGAGGACAAGTGCTTGCTGGGGGGTGGGGGAGCTCTCTACCGGTGCCTGTCACCGGTCGCTGCGGAAACCATAGTGGAAAGCAGGTTTCTAATACCACCGGTGGTCTTCTGTGGACTGACGGGTCAGAGATGATGGTCTCCGGCCTGGCAGTTCCGACCGCCATGGCGGTATGACTGGAGATGTGGCGGGTTGGCACAGGCCAACCTGCCACACTCATAATGTGGCGCTCTGCACTGCCAGCCTGCTGGTGGTGGGACCGCCACATTTACCCTGGCAGTCAAAAGACCGCCAGGGTCAAAATTACCACCTAAATCCTTGAGTAAAGCATTTAAATAGCCGCAAAGTTTCCCTGCTTTAGAGAACATTTCTTCCTGTGACTTGACAGCAAATTGTTCTATGAGGAGGAGCAGGGAGCCCATGATCTCATCTTCTGGTGTCCAGTGCTCGAAGTGTAGTTCCAAGACTTTCCACCCGGTGGAACGGCACAGAGCAGGCGATAGCATAGTAATGAGAACATTACAATTTTGAGAACAAGTTCACCATCAGATAATACATCCGCTAAAGTTGGGATCTTTGACAGTCTTGGAAAGGCTGTACAGCGACTCAGTGGTGTGTCCGGCATCACTTCACAAAGGGTCCATTTTATTAACCTCACACAGGTGAGTAGATTTTAATTACTCTCACTGTAGCATTCTCCTTGACATGGTGATGCCGCTGGGGTGGACTGTCTGATAAAGGGCAGCCGCTCAACATGCTCTCTCCTTCTACACACAGGTTGCAAAGTAGAGTCCATCTTCCTGAATATTGAGGCAGTGAATACGCACCGCGAGCGGCCAGTGGTGAGTACTCATCACCGTACATCAACCATCTGTGGCACATTCACTCACTTGGCTGCAACTCCCCCTCCCTGAGTTGGAGGGATGGGATGAAGCTTTGAGGTGGAACATGCTTGGAGCAGGGCTTACAGACCCTGGTACCAGGCGAGGGGCTGGGATGCCTTCAAAGCATCACCTGGGGGTGCTTTTTTGCTTTATTAGAAACATAATCCAGTTTCCATTTGGGGAGTCGCAGCTCAGACAGAAGCGGGTGGCTCAGGGGAAATCCTTCTTTGGTGCAGCTTTTCTATTGATCCTTCCCTCTCATTTATGGCTACATTCACTTTGTCAGACCTGTCCCTTCTCTGTTTCCCAACATACTCCCTGATCTCTTCTCCTCTCCCATCACCTTCCTGTAGTTCTGGAAGTTACTGCCTCTTTGCCTTCACTGCTGCTTTCTGCTTCTTCACTCCTGTTTTTGTTCTGCCTCCCCGTCCCCTTCCATCCATCCATCCATCTTTACTCCTATGTCTTAATTTTCAATGACCCTCTCTTCTCCATCCACCCAGCTGTTTCCTCTCTTGTGCTCTTCTGCCCTCTTTCAGACCACCATCTCCTGCTCTTTTTATCTTGTGTTGGTAATTGTCGTCCCCACATGTTTATTTGTTCTTTAGATCTCCATGCACAGTTTGTCAACACTGAAGTAAAGGTCAGCATGTCTTCACAGACCGAGGCTTGCTTAGATGATAACAAAATATATTCTTTGATCAGATCCTTCACATCTGGAAGAGCAGAGGAGTGAGATGTGGCACAAGGTGGCCTTGGCACTGAAAGAAAACACAAGGAACCAAACAAGCACTAGCAAAGTCACTTGGTCTCACCTATGTGAATTATTGGCTTTGGCAAAGTTGTGTAGCCGTGCTGTACAGCCTCACACATGCTGTGCAGTGTGGCTAAAAGTAATTGTAAAAAGTGCTATGATGCTGGCAGGGCTAATGCAATTTTTTTTTTTTTAAAGGCGCATTAGCACCGGATGCACAATACTCCTTTTTTTATTAATATTCTTTTTAACCAAGCTGCACCACAACCATGCATGCTTTACAGCATGGCTACAAATCATCGTTAAAGCTGCAGTGCCAATGCTGTATGCATGAACAAAAGCCCATGGCACAGCCAAGACCTTTTGGCTTTGCCAAAGCTTGTTAGGTGTTCGCACAACACGCCTGTGATTCTGAGCAAATCAGTTCATCTCTCCATGTGCGAAAAGGAAATAAAATAGATTTGGCAAAAAAAATCCTACCACACAGAAAAAGCAATTGAGCCCATATCTTAGTGAAAATAAAACTTGAAGCAGATAACATCTGTTGTGGCAATAAAAGCAGACACCACCTGTTAGCATAATAAACATCCATTTCAAAGGAAAAAAGGGCTTCTTTGAAGAGCAGATGGCGCAGTAAAACAGCTACAAATGGCAAGAGGTTGAACACGGATAACAGGGAAGAAGAACAAGCATTTACAATGCAATGGGTCTCGCATTTGCTCGAGTTAGAGCTGTAAGCGTTGCAAATTCTTAACTGGACTTTTCTTGCCACTTAAATTGAAAATGAAAAGTAAAACAGCTGACATAAACGAGCTAATTCAAAGCGCCACGGCTGCCATGAGCATGAGTGCGAAGGAGAGACACAAAAGGAAAAAGAAGTTCACTTGCAGCCAAACGTATCAGCAAACGTGCAATTATCAATGTAGCAGGGTCGATATCCAAGGCGGTAACCAAACCGCTGTAAGGAGGGGCAAACAAAGCATTTACCAATGATAACAAAGGATTTTTGAAAGGCAAGCCCAAGAATGAGTGATAGTGATGGGCGTGTGGTGGGTGTGGTTAAAACCTCACACATAGATTACAACACGTCAGAGCGCTTGCACGCCCCTCCTAAAAAATAAAAGTAGTACCTTGATCACAGCACAATCAGCAGGACAGCAATTAAGCGGAAGCAATCAGTACTTGGTCCATGCTCCAGTCAAAAAAAGAGGAAGTAAAGACAGCATATTCTAGCCAATCAGAAGGCAGCAAATAAGAGTGACAATGAAACCAACAAATGTTAAGCGGTGGACGGCTCCAAGCCCTTTGTTGTATACAATATCTTGTGCAAGTGAGAGCGCACGCAGCACATGTGCTGTTGTGGGTCAGACCTAAAAATCAGAGCGTTCTGTAAGGAGTTTAGTGAGAAACCAACGACACAAACGTGCCGAGGCCAGGTTATAAGGACACATGAAAACAGTTTGAAGGAAACCGAACCTTATCTGAGTTCAGTAACCTTAGAGGAATGGAGATGGAACTGGGGAACAAAGGCGATAAGAGTGATGAAACTGGAGTGCCTTGAGGTTCCCCCCATCCCTCATCGTTTTAATCTTTAAATTCCCCCATTGATGCGCTCCCTTCAGCTGCTGAAGGTGAAAATATACAACTGTGCTGAAGATATGCTGCTGATTTTACCATCAACAATATGGTGGAATCCATAGAATTCTTCCACAATACCGTGTTACACATCCCAGGGACTGGATGAACAGCCATCCCCTGAAGCTGAACGGAGATTGTGGTGACTAAGAAAAAAAGTCACCAATGGAACCCCTCCTTTTGGCCTTCCAAGATGGGGTCTCCCTCTAAGCCCAAAAAAGAGGTGAAAAGCCTTGGAATCCTCACTGACGATGATCTATCCACAAAACTCTGGATAGGTGCTGTGACTTCCTGACGCGGTCACTAACTTCAGAGAATTAGAAAAATCAGGAGGTACTTCAACTTTGAAACGATCATTCAAATTATCATTGCCTTAGTGATGTTCCGGATAGACTGTGCTAATGCTCCCTATCAGGGGCTCCCCATTGGCCTAAACCACAGATTGAAAATAGTGCAAAACCAAGCAGCCCGACTGGTCTTTTAATCAGCCTAGACATTCCCGCACCTCACCCTTGAGGGAAAAGATGCACTGGCCCCCAGTAGCCCAGAGGACCATTTTTAAAACAGGCTGCATAACTTTTAAATCCCTCTGCGGCAAAAGTCCAGCCTTTGCATCTACTAGAACTCAGCACTGCGCCCCTAATGGACATCTGAGATCAGCTCATCTGAACCTACTGACTGTTCCAAGAAGCAAAACGAAGAGGCTGGGCGGGGCTAGGTTTTCAGTGATTGCTCCCCACACCTGGGACACTCTCCCCCTTGCTATGAGATCTACAGGCAACTATGTGGGTTTCAGGGAACACTGAGAAGCTTGGCTGCTTAGATAAGCCTATGACTTATTTCTGCTTGCAATTGCCAAACTTTACCTCCGGGCCAACACACCTTTTTGGTGTACATACACCCAATAAATACCTAATAAGATAACATAACAAGAAATAGGGATACATAATCAAAGAATTTGTGAAAAATAGGGAAGAAGAGAAAGAGGACAGAAGTTTGATAAACCTGAGGAATCTAAGATTTTTTCATCAATGGAAGGACTGCAGCAGATTCAAAGGAAGCAGGGAGAATACATGAGGGAGGTGAAATAGTAAAGTCATCGGATGTAGAAGAACAGCAGAGAGAAGGACCAGGGGGCAGAGACAGCAAAAGGTTGAGACAAGAGAAAGATGTGGATCTTGAGCTTGACTCAAAACAAACTTTGAAGATAAGAATCCTTCACAGCGTTCAGCATAGATGGATAATGACAATGAGTGTCCAGCAGCTGGGAGAGATCATAAGGCGCCCTAAGCTTACATCACAGGTGTCCAGGAGCTGGGAGAGATCATAAGGCGCCCTAAGCTTACATCACAGGTGTCCAGGAGCTGGGAGAGATCATAAGGCACCCTAAGCTTACATCACAGGTGTCCAGGGGCTAGGAGAGATCATAAGGCACCCTAAGCTTACATCGCAGGTGTCCGGGAGCTAGGAGCGATAGCAAGGCACCCTAAGCTTACATCACAGGTGTCCAGGGGCTGGGAGAGATCATAAGGCGCCCTAAGCTTACATCACAGATGTCCAGGAGCTGGGAGAGATCATAAGGCACCCTAAGCTTACATCGCAGGTGTCCGGGAGCTGGGAGCGATAGCAAGGCACCCTAAGCTTACATCACAGGTGTCCAGGGGCTGGGAGAGATCATAAAGCACCCTAAGCTTACATCGCAGGTGTCCGGGAGCTGGGAGAGATCATAAGGCGCCCTAAGCTTACATCACAGGTGTCCAGGGGCTAGGAGAGATCATAAGGCACCCTAAGCTTACATCGCAGGTGTCCGGGAGCTAGGAGCGATAGCAAGGCACCCTAAGCTTACATCACAGGTGTCCAGGAGCTGGGAGAGATCATAAGGCGCCCTAAGCTTACATCACAGGTGTCCAGGGGCTAGGAGAGATCATAAGGCACCCTAAGCTTACATCGCAGGTGTCCGGGAGCTAGGAGCGATAGCAAGGCACCCTAAGCTTACATCACAGGTGTCCAGGAGCTGGGAGCGATAGCAAGGCACCCTAAGCTTACATCACAGGTGTCCAGGGGCTGGGAGAGATCATAAAGCACCCTAAGCTTTCATCACAGGTGTCCAGGAGCTAGGAGAGATCATAAGGCACCCTAAGCTTACATCACAGGTGTCCAGGAGCTAGGAGAGATCATAAGGCGCCCTAAGCTTACATCACAGGTGTCCAGGAGCTGGGAGAGATCATAAGGCGCCCTAAGCTTACATCACAGGTGTCCAGGAGCTAGGAGCGATAGCAAGGCGCCCTAAGCTTACATCACAGGTGTCCAGGAGCTGGGAGAGATCATAAGGCACCCTAAGCTTACATCGCAGGTGTCCGGGAGCTAGGAGCGATAGCAAGGCGCCCTAAGCTAACATCGCAGGTGTCCAGGAGCTGGGAGAGATCATAAGGCGCCCTAAGCTTACATCACAGGTGTCCAGGAGCTAGGAGAGATCATAAGGCACCCTAAGCTTACATCACAGGTGTTTAGGGTCTGGGAGAGATCATAAGGCGCTCTAACCTTACTTCACAGGTGTCCAGGAGCTGGGAAAGATCATAAGGCACCCTAAGCTTACATCACAGGTGTCCAGGAGCTGGGAGAGATCATAAGGCTCCCTAAGCTTACATCACAGGTGTCCAGGAGCTAGGAGAGATCATAAGGCACCCTAAGCTTACATCGCAGGTGTCCAGGAGCTAGGAGAGATCATAAGGCACCCTAAGCTTACATCACGGGTGTCCAGGAGCTGGGAGAGATCATAAGGCGCCCTAAGCTTACATCACGGGTGTCCAGGAGCTGGGAGAGATCATAAAGCACCCTAAGCTAACATCGCAGGTGTCCAGGAGCTGGGAGAGATCATAAGGCACCCTAAGCTTACATCACAGGTGTCCAGGGGCTAGGAGAGATCATAAGGCACCCTAAGCTTACATCGCAGGTGTCCGGGAGCTAGGAGCGATAGCAAGGCACCCTAAGCTTACATCACAGGTGTCCAGGGGCTGGGAGAGATCATAAAGCACCCTAAGCTTTCATCACAGGTGTCCAGGAGCTGGGAGAGATCATAAGGCACCCTAAGCTTTCATCACAGGTGTCCAGGAGCTGGGAGAGATCATAAGGCACCCTAAGCTTTCATCACAGGTGTCCAGGAGCTGGGAGAGATCATAAGGCACCCTAAGCTTACATCGCAGGTGTCCAGGAGGCACCCTAAGCTTACATCGCAGGTGTCCAGGGGCTGGGAGAGATCATAAGGCACCCTAAGCTTACATCGCAGGTGTCCAGGAGCTAGGAGAGATCATAAGGCACCCTAAGCTTACATCGCAGGTGTCCAGGAGCTAGGAGAGATCATAAGGCACCCTAAGCTTACATCACAGGTGTCCAGGAGCTGGGAGAGATCATAAGGCACCCTAAGCTTTCATCACAGGTGTCCAGGAGCTGGGAGAGATCATAAGGCACCCTAAGCTTACATCGCAGGTGTCCAGGAGCTGGGAGAGATCATAAGGCACCCTAAGCTTACATCGCAGGTGTCCGGGAGCTAGGAGCGATAGCAAGGCACCCTAAGCTTACATCACAGGTGTCCAGGGGCTGGGAGAGATCATAAAGCACCCTAAGCTTTCATCACAGGTGTCCAGGAGCTAGGAGAGATCATAAGGCACCCTAAGCTTACATCGCAGGTGTCCAGAAGCTAGGAGAGATCATAAGGCGCCCTAAGCTTACATTGCAGGTGTCCAGGAGCTAGGAGAGATCATAAGGCGCCCTAAGCTTACATCGCAGGTGTCCAGGAGCTAGGAGAGATCATAAGGCGCCCTAAGCTAACATCGCAGGTGTCCAGGAGCTAGGAGAGATCATAGGGCGCCCTAAGCTAACATCGCAGGTGTCCAGGAGCTGGGAGAGATCATAAGGCGCCCTAAGCTTACATCACAGGTGTCCAGGAGCTAGGAGAGATCATAAGGCACCCTAAGCTTACATCACAGGTGTTTAGGGTCTGGGAGAGATCATAAGGCGCTCTAAGCTTACTTCACAGGTGTCCAGGAGCTGGGAAAGATCATAAGGTGCCCTAAGCTTAAGTCGTAGCTGGCCAGGAGCTGGGAGAGATCATAAGGCACCCTAAGCTTAAGTCATATCCGGCCAGGAGCTGGGAGAGATCATAAGGCACCCTAAGCTTACATCACAGGTGTTTAGGGTCTGGGAGAGATCATAAGGCGCTCTAAGCTTACTTCACAGGTGTCCAGGAGCTGGGAAAGATCATAAGGTGCCCTAAGCTTAAGTCGTAGCTGGCCAGGAGCTGGGAGAGATCATAAGGCACCCTAAGCTTAAGTCATATCCGGCCAGGAGCTGGGAGAGATCATAAGGCACCCTAAGCTTAAGTCGTATCCGGCCAGGAGCTGGGAGAGCCAGTAAGGTGCCCTAAGCTTAAGGTGTAGCCGGCCAGGAGCTGGGAGAGATAGTAAGGTGCCCTAAGCTGAAGCCGTAGCCTGCTGGGAGAGAGAGTAAGGCGCCCTAATCTTAAGTCGTATCCAGCCAGGAGTTGGCAGAGATAGCAAGGCGCTCTAAGCTGAAATCGTAGCCGACCAGGAGCTGGGAGAGATAGTAAGGCTCCCTAAGCTTAAGTCGTATCCGGCCAGGAGCTGGGAGAGATAGTAAGGTGCCCTAAGCTTAGTTGTAGCCGACCAGGAGCTGGGAGAGTTAGTAAGGTGCCCTAAGCTTAGTTGTAGCCAACCAGGAGCTGGGAGAGATAGTAAGATGCCCTAAGCTGAAGCCGTAGCCTGCTGGGAGAGAGAGTAAGGCGCCCTAAGCTTAAGTCGTATCCAGCCAGGAGTTGGCAGAGATAGCAAGGCGCTCTAAGCTGAAATCGTAGCCGACCAGGAGCTGGGAGAGATAGTAAGGCTCCCTAAGCCTAAGTCGTATCCGACCAGGAGCTGGGAGAGATAGTAAGGTGCCCTAAGCTTAGTTGTAGCCGACCAGGAGCTGGGAGAGTTAGTAAGGTGCCCTAAGCTTAGTTGTAGCCAGCCAGGAGCTGGGAGAGATAGTAAGGTGCCCTAAGCTGAAGTCGTAGCCTGCTGGGAGAGAGAGTAAGGCGCCCTAAGCTTAAGTCGTATTCAGCCAGGAGCTGGCAGAGATAGCAAGGCGCTCTAAGCTGAAGTCGTAGCCGGCCAGGAGCGGGGAGAGATCATGAGACGACCTAAGCTTAAGTTGTAGCTGGCCAGGAGCTTGGAGAGATAGTAAGGTGCCCTAAGCCTAAGTCGTAGCTTGCCTGGAGCTGGGAGAGATAGTAAGATGCTCTGAGCTTAAGTCGTATCTGGCTGGGAGAGATAGTAAGGCATCTTAAGCTTACATCGCAGCGGCCAGGAACTGGGAGAGATAGGAAGACGCCTTAAGCTTACATCGCAATCTGCTAGGAGAGATAGTAAGGCACTCTGAGCTTACATCGTAGGCAGCCAGGAGCTGGGAGAGATGTTAAGGCGCCTTAAGCTTACCATGCAATCAGGCAGGAGCTGGGAGAGATAGTAAGGCACCCTAAGCTTACTTCGCAGGCAGCCAGCGGCTGGAAGAGAGAGGAAGGCACCCTAAGCTTACATCATAGGTGTTCAAAGAACCAAGAGCGGGTGGTTCAGAAGTAATTCAGGGTGTTTGAGGTCTTGGTCTGCAGTTGAAAGGTCTAGGAGCAGCTTTCCCTTTGGTCTATATGTACTTTCCCTCCAGTCCATGTTGTTGTCATTGCTCTGCATGTCCCCTCTGCTCTCCTGCCTGCTTCCTCCTCTCACTCTGCCTTGGCTTTCTCTCCAGTTCTCTCTGATGCTTCTGCCTCTTTTGTCCTTGGTCGTCCTTCCCCTCACACTGCTGCCCGCTGGTTATTTAGACTCTTCTCTCGCCACCTTCTTTTACCCTTCGTTTCATCTCTCGGTTTGGTCTCACTTCTCTAGTTCTTAGACCTCTTTCTGCTCTCTTTTCTTTTCCTTTACAACCCCTTCTCTTTTCTAGTTCTTTGGTCACCGCTTTGCTATTTTCTGCTCATTTAACTCCTTGTGTGCCTCTTACTCCATTAGCACATTCTTTCTTCCCCCTTCTCATTTTTTTCCCCAGAGGTGTCGCCCTGTCCCTCGTGTTTTCTTTTTGCTTGGCCTTGTCCTCCCCGTGCAACGCATTCTTTCTGCTACTAGGTCTCTGTGCTTTGCCGCTTTCCTCCTTCAGTTCCGCCTTACTCGGTTTGCTTTTTGTCCTTCCTTGTTATACCCCTGGGGCCTCATTTACAAACATTTAGTGTACGAGAGCGCTGCGAGTCTTCTCGCTGCGCTGCCCTACGCTAATCAAAAGGGCAGGAATGCACCCTAATTACAAGATGCGGTGCATCTCTTTCAGCCAGCACCGGCGCACAATTTGCTGCCTAGCACCAACGCAGGCACCCTTGCACCCTGCGTTGTTGGCAGGACAACTTCCTGCACAAAAACAATCCATGGAGGCGTTTTCCTCGTTCTGTGTGTGCTGCAGAATGCAGCACATATGGACAGAAGAAAAAAAGAAAGAGAAGTGAAAACATTTCTCAGCGTTACACCTGTTCAGGGTAGGCGAAAGGTTTAGTTGCTGAACCAGGTTTACGTGATTTTCTGAATCTGGGGCAGCATCAAAATCAATGGGTGTTGTGTGGGAACAGGCAACGCAGCGTTCATGAAACAGAGCAATGCAATGCAGCGCTTTAGCTGCCTTGCTCCATATCGATGAGGCCATGCGAAGCCACGCAGGGTCGCTTTGCGCCGTCCCATAGATATGATTGAGAAGCTGGCGCCCCTCGGAACAAGTGACGCTTTGGCAGCGCAGGCCTCTTGTAAATAACCCCCTTGTGTCTTCCCACCTCCTCACGCGGCATCCATGTTCTATCCTTCTTCATTTTCCTCTCCCTTCTGTTTGTTCTTTTTTTTTTTCTCCCACTCGCTCACGTTGTTTCTCTCTTCTTTGCCTTATTGTCTGTGCCCTGCTTGCCAGCATCTATCGCGAATGCCCAGCAAGGCTCCCTTGTACCGCCATTTCCACGCAATGCCCATGGCTAGCCCAGAACCAACCAAAAAGCCCTCCCTGGACGATCTGGGCCAGGCAGCGCCTCTCTGCACATCCATCTCCGTGTGTCCACAGGTAACTGGTTCTGCACCACACCCCTCTCCTGACTAACCGCTGTGACAGTAGGGCCTCGAGTGCCTCCCTGAATTAACTCCACATGTTCACACCGTCTCTGGGTCTATCAAGGGTGCACCCTAGGGCTTTCTCTGCTGCCACCTAGTGTTGCTCTTTGAGATCTCCTGCAGCAGATGAACCAATCACTACCAAGGAGACAACAAACACCACCCGTGAGTCAACTTGGAGGGAATCCATTTTCACTCAAGTGGGGGCTTTCCTATTACCTGCGTTTGGGAATTCAAAGTAAAACATTCAAGGCGCTGGGTGGAAAGGACACCTATTGAAAAGGTCACCGCTTGACACAGTTTCTTTTTAAGGGCACCATAGTTCCAATAATCCCTATTTAAATTGAGTTATCAGCAGTTTTGATACAGAGTCCATCGTACACAGGAAATGAGACCGCAATGGAGAAGAAATGCAACTAATAGCTACTGACGGAGCGGCAATAGTTTAACATGTCATGACAGTGGCATTTAATGTGAACTTGATAATAAGAAGCTCTAAGAACACAATTAAACTTCCATACATTGCTCGCATGCTTGGACCTGGGCGCACACCAGAGCTTAAGATCTAAAGAGAGTCGCATGCCGCTGGAACTGCATATGTACCTTAGTGCATGAAGCTATGCCACACTCGTGCATGTGGGCATCCAGATCCAGTCACCAGGACCTGATGGTGAGAGGGGGCGGGTCAGAGGGTGGGCATCAGAGAACCCAAAGCAGAGATTACCAGAGACAAGTTGAAGTCAATGGTTCTCATGCATCTGTCCATCTCTCTCGCTTATTAATTACAGGCAAGAGGGAGGAACACTTCACTGGACAACCAACCTTCAGTACCGGTGTCTCATCTAGGCGTCCATCTCTCTTCCATGTCACCAGCTCATCAGAAGAGCTATACCCAAGAGGGGGAGGGAGACAGCGTAAGGGCGCCAGGCTCACTGACTGCTCAGATCTCTCTTCCTGAAACTGACCATCCTTCCAGACAATAGTGGATGTAGAAAGTGTGCACTGTAGCCCAGTCAGCTGCCCTACAAATGTCCTTGCCCGGCAGTAGTCCTCCAAACATCTGGAGGTGCATAAATGTGCAGCAAACAAACTATCCTTCAACAGCAGCAGCAGCCAATGAGTCTAATCTGCCACAGTGTAGAATAAAAAGTGCTCACCTACGGAGCAACAACAGGTAGAATCCGCTCAACGAAGAGTGTGGTATCGGGAAAATACGGAAGAAACATGGAATACCTGAATATGGAACTTCTGTAGGGCTTTCAGTAGAAACAAAAGGCCGTGCCCTAAACACCACCTTCTCCATGAAAGGAAAGATGCCTAAAGGGTAGAGGATGAAGCTTCTGGCTGAAGGGATGGTCACCAGGGACGTCATCTTCAGCTGTAGTTGGGGTCACAATATGCCAGGGCAGAAGGAGCTGCTGGAAAGATGCAACAGAATTGCATTGAGGCACCATTGGGAATGAAGGGCCGT
Source organism: Pleurodeles waltl (assembly GCF_031143425.1). Classification (NCBI taxonomy): domain Eukaryota; kingdom Metazoa; phylum Chordata; class Amphibia; order Caudata; family Salamandridae; genus Pleurodeles; species Pleurodeles waltl. Next base: position 11,047,092 of record NC_090449.1, on the reverse strand, counting down.
ACACACAAAACCTTTTTGGCTGTTTTCAAAAGCAAAAAAGCATTTTTAAATGTACAAAAGCCAAATTGTAATTCAGTGTTTGGAAGGGATGTGTTTACGGCGTCTCTTCCAAATAACGATTCACAGCAGTATCTATAAATTTTTGGAACCCAATTACGGTTGCAAAACATTAAGGGGGTCATTCTGACCCTGGCGGCCGGTGCCCGCCAGGGCCACCGACCACGGGAGCACCGCCAACAGGCTGGCGGTGCTCCCACGAGCATTCTGACCGCGGCGGTTCAGCCGCGGTCAGAAGCGGCAAGTCGGCAGGCTCCCGCCGACTTACCGCTGCTCGGGGGAATCCTTCATGGCGGCGGAGCGCGCTCCGCCGCCATGAGGATTCTGACCCCCCCTACCGCCATCCTGTTCATGGCGGGAAAGCCGCCATGAACAGGATGGCGGTAGGGGGGGTCGCGGGGCCAATGGCATGGGCACGGCAGGGGCCCCCGTAAGAGGGCCCCGCAAAGTATTTCAGTGTCTGCCTTGCAGACACTGAAATACGCGACGGGTGCCACTGCACCCGTCGCACCTTCCCACTCCGCCTGCTCGATTACAAGCCGGCATCCTCGTGGGAAGGGAGTTTTTCCCTGGGCTGGCGGGCGGTCTTTTGGAGACCCCCCGCCAGCCCAGGGAAAAACTCATAATACCCTCCGCGGTCTTCTGACCGCGGAGCGGTATAATGGGGGCGGAATTCTGGCGGGCGGCCTCCGCCGCCCGCCAGATTCAGAATCACCCCCTAAGTTTTGACTGATTACTGAAAGGTAGTGGTAACGATTCGCAAATGGGATGGAGTCCTCATGGGACCCTTCTCCTTTGAGAATTCAAAAATTATATATCTGTTAAGAGTAGGCAGTGATCCTACTCTTGAAAAATGAAACTTAAAAGTATAATTTTTCTTTTGAAACGGATCCCATTTTGCTTTAAGGAAAACAGGCTGCATTTCAAAGAAAAAATCGTTTGCTTTATTAAAAAGCAATCACAGACACGGTGGTCTGCTCACCCAAGCAGGCACCATCCCTGTGATTGGTGCGATACCCTGGTGGGTCACAAATTGCGACCTACCTCATTAATATTCATGAGGCAGATCAATTTGCGACCTCACTAATAATCACTTTTTAAAAATATATAATTAGTACATTAGGAATTGCAATTTCCAAATTGTGATCTAGTAAGAATCACAATTCAGATTCTGCTATTCCTAAGTTTTCTACATATGGCCCAAATTTCTTACCAGAAAGATCCCTGAATTGATATTTAATAGTGTCACTGGCCGACAAACTGATTGATCTGGAATGGTTAGCCTTGTCTAGATCCTCCTGCACAGGACGACCTTCCAGAAAGTTCTGATGACTGATGTACCAGCTTCAAACTGCATTGGAGGTCGTGGATTTATTGCTGTGTTTACTCTGGAATTTTTTCTGTTCCAAGCACAAATGGGTTTGCTATGGAGGATTCCGTTACCTCAAGGGGACGAGCTCAAGAAAGTCGAGAACACTTCCATCACCACAGCCTCCTTCCTGGAAGTCTGGAAACAGGTTGAGGTGCAGCCCCGTCTGAAGAAACCATCCACCGACCCAGCACAACCCAAGAACTACCAGCCCATCTCACTACAACCCTTTCCAGCAAAGATTCTAGAGAAGCCAATCAACCAGCAACTAACCAAACATCTAGAATGCAGGAACGTCCTGGACCCTCTCAATCCGAATTCGGAGTCAATTACAGCTCGGAGGCAGCCCTGATGCAGTCACAGACGACACTGGAGCCATCCTGGAGCGCAGCGAAACAGATGCCCTCATCCTCCTGGATCTGTCAGCCGCCGCCTTCGACACTGAATCCCATCACATCTTGATCAACTCCACCACATTGGCATCCAGGGAGACGCACTCAAATGGATCACTTCATACCTCATCAGAAGAACACAGAGAATCCGTCTCCCACCATTCACATCTAAACCCAAGAAGAAAATCTGTGGGGTACCTCAAGGATCATCCCCGGTCTCACCCTCTTCAACACATACATGACCTCCCTCGCCAGCATCATCCGATCTCACGCACACGTCATCTGCTATGCTGACGACACTCCGCTCATCCTCTCGCTGTCAGACGACCCCTCCACCCCCAGAGCCAACTTCCACAGATGCTGGATGAACATTGCCAACTGGATGAAGGAAAACTGACTCAAGCTCCACACGGACAAGAGGGAAGTTCTCATCTTTGGGAACAACACCTCTTCATGGAAGTACGCTTGTCGAAAGATGCAGAAATATTTTCAGATGTTTGTGAGAAACCACACAAAGGCCAGTAGGGCAGTGCCAAAAATAAGGACATTAAACTGTACTTACTGGAAATAGATTGAACATTCTTGAACGTTCAGAAAAAATAATTTGATTAAAATGTTAGGGTCTCAGACCTGCTTACTTTAATCTCTTGAACTCAGATTCAGGAGTCCAGATATGAATGTCTCCACCCCCCCTCGCACACTTCTCAGCAGCCTGTGTGCTGGTGCGTCTGCATCCTCACACATCTTCCCTCAGGCGCATCTGCAGGTTTACAAACTTCAGACCTGATTACTACACTCTTTAGGAGACGGCAAGCATCACTCAATCCTCTGGGAGCTTCCCTGCAAAGATACTGTGCCCATGGAGTAAAACCCCTGATTATGTGAGGCCTTGCGACGCCTTCAATGTTCTCTAGTGTAAGCAACTCGGTTTGGTGGCTTGTAACAGAGCCCAGAAAGGAATGGAAGGAACCATTTGAAGATTAAAGCAGAGGGACGGAAAGGGCCATTTGAAGATTGTGTGGCAGAGCCCACGGGTGGAAGGAACCTTTGAAGATTGTGTGGCTTGTAACAGAGCGCAGCGGTGGAAGGAACCATTTGAGGATTAGAGGCCAGGGGTGGAAGGAACCATCTGAGGATTAGAGGCCAGGGGCGGAAGGTGCCATTTGAAGATTGTGCGAACATGTCAGGCATTGTGGACGTGCAATCAGTGTCCTGCAAGCGTCGCATTGCTGACATTAAGAAGGTCTAAATCCACAAATTTCTAATTTGAAACAACTTCTCCACCACCCCCAGTTAAGATGCTGGACTCCATGGGTGGGCTGCAGGGTGGCAGATTCATATTAAACAAATCAGCGGAGATCCGCAGAGCTCTACTCGGAAGAGCCGGGTTAGACCCAGAGGAGCATATTTGAGCTTTTGGAGCATGGCCGCGCAGCGAGTCACCTTGCCGCGTTGTACTGCGTCACACAGGACGAGCAGGAATGCACTGTATCTATGGAACATGGCACGGCCATATCCTTTCCCCATGCGTTGGTGTCATTTCGGCAGGCTACCACCAACGCAGACTCCCTTCCATCATGGTGCAGGGGTGCCTGCGTTGCAGGTAAGAATGTTTTGTGCAGGAAGGTACACCTTCCTGTACAAAAACTATCCCCTGAGGCATTTTTCGCTGTGTGTGCTGCAGAAAGCAGCGCAGATAGAAAGAGGAAAAAACATGGAGAAAAAACGATAGTTATCCTCGTTGCGCCTCCCCTAGGGAGGTGTAAGGTTGTGGCGCTTCCCTATGTTTACAAGGGCTTGTAAATTTGGGAATGTGTCAAAATCCATGAGTTGTGGGGTAACACCCACCGCAACGCTCCTGAAACGCCTACCCATGGCGGCGTACTCGAGATTTAGGAGGCCACTTAAAGCCTTGCAAAGTGGCTTTGCCTGGCCTCATAAATCTGACTTAGAGCCCTGCATCACGCATATACCACTTGCGTGGTGCAAACGTGACACAAGGCTCTCATAAATATGGGCCTGAGTCTGTAGAGAGAGATACTCGCCCTCCTTGGGTTGGTCCTGCGAAGTTGGGCATTTGCAGGGGTGCAGACGTGGAGCCAGATCAAAGGCTTTCCTTCAGGGCCCCAGTGCCACCTCAGCTCAGAGGGGCAGGACTTGGCCGCTGCTTAAATAATTATTTTGAGGGTCAGCTGCTGGGACCCACCTATAGGAAGACACACATACACTGCAACCAGGCTTGAATAGCACCAGCCATGCCCATGGGCAGCAAGCATCTGATAAACTGTCGGGAGTGCTGCCAATCCATGCTGGCACCCTGCAGCTGGCAACAGGGAGGAATGCACACATGCATGGGTACGTATGGGCAGCCTGAGGTCGGCCGCCGGGCTGTGATGCCAGGATTGAGAAATGGGGGCAGGCGAGTTCCCAGTCAGGCCCAAAGAGTGGCCCTTTAATGGTATGTTTCACTTCTTTGCTAACCGGGCTGGGTGCCTACATCATTCCGTGGGGTGAGCGGTGGAAGGAACGCTGTCACCACCTCGCTTCTCACTCTTAACCTCCATGCCTGGTGTATGACACTGCACAGCGAGTCCATCTCTGCTGGTGGCGCCTTAAGGGATGCACTGATATGGTTCCTACAGACCGCAACTGCACTAGTCAGTCGGCGCATAGAAGCCCTGGGGTCTCTCAGGGCTTGCTGTGATGTGACTCAGGAATAATGAACACTGGGTGACCTGCTCCAGACTGCAGGCTATGCCCCTGCCATACTGAGCTCACCAGCATGGTCTCTGAGGTGCCCACTGTGTGGGTGCTCACCATGGCACCTTTGTTTACCCACATAGAAGCCTCTTACGTTACACATAGGTGTGCATTCTTTACACCAGCGCAGGTGTGGCAACGCCCGCCTCAACGCGCTTTTTAGGTGCAGGCGCAACACGCATGAAGGGGCTGGCATTGCCTGCACTGGGTGCTATCCTGGCATGTGCTGCAACGTATGCATGAGGACTCTTGCTTACACAGGTGTGAACATGCATGGACTGGCATGTGTACTTTGAACTGGCAAAGCAACACCTATTGGTATGCTTCCTTGGGGCAGGTGTAGCAATTCTGCATCAATGCGCTCCCTTGGCACAGGGGTGGCAGTGCATGGGTGTGCTCCCTTGGCACAGGAGTGGCACTGCATGCTTGGGTGCGCTCCCTTGGCGCAGGAGTGGCAGTGCATGCTTGGGTGCGCTCCCTTGGCGCAGGAGTGGCAGTGCATGCATGGGTGTGCTCCCTTGGCACAGGAGTGGCAGTGCATGCTTGGGTAAGCTCCCTTGGCGCAGGAGTGGCAGTGCATGCTGGGGTGTGCTCCCTTGGCACAGGAGTGGCAGTGCATGCTTGGGTGTGCTCCCTTGGCATAGGAGTGGCAGTGCATGCATGGGTGTGCTCCCTTGGCACAGGTGTGGCAGTGCATGCAGGGGTGTGCTCCCTTGGCACAGGTGTGGCAGTACATGCATGGGTGTGGTCCCTTGGCACAGGTGTGGCAATGCATGCATGGGCGTGCTCCCTTGGCACAGGCGTGCCAGTGCATGCATGGGCGTGCTCCCTTGGCACAGGTGTGGCAGTGCATGCATGGGCGTGCTCCCTTGGCACAGGCGTGCCAGTGCATGCATGTGTGGTAGCTATACTTTCTGCAACCCCTCACCATGCAGAACTTCGCCCTTCAGATCTGAAACCAAAGATCTCATCCAGCGCCTCGCTCTCCTTTGACGCTAAAAACATTTACTTTTTTCTTTACACAGAACGTGGAAGTTTCCAGAGACCCAGAGGAGGCGCTGGACACGGTCCCGGAGCACTTTTAGACGACTGGAATCATAGGTTTTAAGAAGCTCTAACATTTTCTGGTATTTTTTAACCTCAAAGACAATATTTTTGCTGTGAAGAACATCTATATTTTTGTTTGACTAGAAGTACAAGATCTTCCCTTAAAATGTGAATCCTCGGCCCCTTGGAGGTTCAGGTTTGGGTGGGTTGATTATCTGCCCTGAAGGACCCTCCAGTCTCAGAGGCAGCCAAGACAAGCCTGGAAGATGGATATGAAATGTCCACCAAAGGGACAGTGGGTCTGAGAGTGCTCTACCTTCAAGACATACCTCACCCAGGGGCTCAGAAGATGGAACCTGTGTGCAGGCACCCCATGCCAACCGGACACTCACCCAGGGCACGCCGGCATCTGTGTGGGCTAAGGACAGGAGTACGCCAGGTGGTATAGAGTGACCAGAGAGACCATCCCCCTGCTGGTTGAATCCTCAGAGCCCCTGCGCCCCGTCGCCCTCTGCGCATAGAACAGACCCCAGGGACACCAAGCCAGGAGAGGCCACTGAGACTATCCAATCCACCAAGGAGGTGCCCACTGTGTGGACCCTCAGGCACACCAGTCCAGGAGAGGCCATCAAGACGGTCCAGTCCACCAAGGAGGTGCCCACTGTCTGGACCTCCAGGCACACTGATTCAGGAGAGGCCACTGAGACTATCCACCAAGGAGGTGCCCACTGTGTGGACCCTCAGGCACACCAATCCAGGAGAGGTTATCAAGACGGTCCAGTCCACCAAGGAGGTGCCCACTGTCTGGACCTCCAGGCACACTGATTCAGGAGAGGCCACTGAGACTATCCAGTCCACCAAGGAGGTGCCCACTGTGTGGACCCTCAGGCACACCATTCTGGAGAGGTCACCAAGACGGTTCAGTGCACCAAGGAGGTGCCCAGTATCTGGACCACCGGGCACACCATTCTGGAGAGGTCACCAAGACGGTTCAGTCCACCAAGAAGGTGCCAAGTTTCTGTAGCCTTTTCTCAATTGGCGTCCCCGGGGGTCCAGCACTGGGTACCTCCTTGGTGGGCTAGACAATCTGTGGCTTCTCCTGGATTGGTGTGCCCGAGGGTCCAGAGACTGGTGGACTGGACAAAGAGGTGCCCAGTGTCTGGACCACTTGCATACTGATGCAGGAGAGGCCACGGGGACTTTCCAGTCCACCAAGGAGGTGCCCACTGTCTTAACCCCTGGGCACACCGCCCTGGAGAGGCCACAGGGATCGTCCAGTCCACCGAGGAGGTGCCCAGTGCCTGGACCCCTGAGCTCACCGTCCTGCAGACAGCCTTCAAATAACACCAGCCTGGTGACAGCACCCCACTTCTTATGTGGGACACTTGGATGGTACATGTACATTTAATGTAATTTCATGTGGTACAGGGCGGGGTGGAGGAAAGGGCACCAGCACCCCAACCTGAAGCTGTGACTAGCGATTGCTCTCTCTAGAGGACAACGTTCATTTATATTTGGACTTATCTGGAAGTCTGTGTAGCTCACCCCTTCTCTGCCCATCTAGTTTAGGGTCACCCTTTACAAATAGTCTAGAATTCATGAAAGTCTGCATACCAGGATGTGCAAGGCCAGGTGTGCCTGTCCAGAGAAGAGCGGTTTCGATTGGTGCCCATTCCTCCCATCAGTCACCCAGTCTGAGGTCTCTTGTCGCCCCCTGCCCAGCTGATCCTGACTGTACAAAGGCATTAAAGCGTGGACAATCGCCCTACCTCATGTCTCACCTGCTTGTACTGCACAGATTCTTGTCTTCAATTTCTGAGGTCGTGCTGGCCGATCAAACCCAAGACTGACAGAGTATTCTTGAATTTGTACAACCATGTGCCCTGTCTTGGGGACATAAAGCAAACACTCACACTGCCATATAGAATCGAAAAGGTTTATTGAAAACAAAAAAAATGGACATCAAAAACAAATTAAAAAAATTAACAACAAAAAACGAAAACACTTTCCGTCCTAAGACTATTTCAAAGAAATATACAACTTGGCACAAAAGCTAATCTAACAATCCATATACTAAAGGGGCACAGTCCCCACCTCAGGGCTGTAATGCCCCCTAGAGGCCTAGACCGGAAGCACATGAGACAGAGGCCCTTAGCCCCTCCCACAGGAAGGCCCCAAGCCCCTCCCCCTCAGGTGTTGGAACACTCGCCCACCATTCTCCCCACATCCTGTAGACATGTCTTTGGTGTCAATGAAAGTGTCACTTGCCGGTGGTCTGGGGGTAAATGTCGTGGTCAGCCTCGGCGTGTGAGGCGTCGTCAGCGGGTGCACGAGCTGGGTTTCGATGTGCCACCAAGGATAGGCCACTGAGAGACTCCACACGTGCTGTCCTTGCTAGGTGCTCTAAAAGGAGCCGCCTCCAGCCACGCAGCTGACCCCGCTCAACTCTTCCACTCCCCGTCCATGGTGTCGGTCACTACCGCCGGCTTGCCTGGGAGGGCCCTGGGGTTGCAGGGGGTGGGACAGCCTCCGCCTGGGCCTCCTTGTACTGCGACGTCCATGACTTGGGGTCCTTGCTCTGGATCTGAGGGGCGGGAACGAAAAGACAAAAAGGTGCAAGTCAGCCAATTTTACAAAGCACAAAACGACGAATTCTGGCACCAGGTGAAAGGGGGTTTGTGCATCACTGTAATGTCCCTTCATTACCCACGCACAGGTTCCCCCATTGCAAGACCCTTTTATAGTATCCTTTCCTGCAGCCAGCATAGCTGGATGAGTCAAGCCTTAGAGATTTACACCCAAGTGCACAAGAGTCACACAATTCAGTCCCTCAGAGAAGAGCAAAGGCTGGTGCAGTCTATCCCATGAACCGCAGCCTCTCACCCACTGGTCTTTCAGTGGCAGTCGGAGAGCTTTTAAACTGCTGGCGTAGAAAGACCAACTACACCAGACAAGAGACAGGATGGAGCAATCCAGACAGACGCCTCTCAAGCCCTCGTCTCCCACCAGTCTATGGTCATGTTCGGTGAGAGGAGATGTGATCCCGAAACCAGACCTCCTAATTTTGAGTAAATATTCTTAATTTGTCCAACATAGCAGAGTCTAACTTCTATTAAAAGACTTTTTATCCACAAACATTTACTGTTTCTTAGAAAAGACTCCTTTTGTCTTTCAATATTTCCTTTTCATTGTAGAAATGCACTATTTTGTCTATAATATTGTGATTTCCATCAAGTACTGTCTTTTACCCTTGTCCTGTATGAACAGATACTGCTTCACAATACCATGTGTGACTTCAAGACAAACACACGCCGCTGCACTCCACGACAAACACACGCCGCTGCACTCCACGACAAACACACCCCGCTCCCCACCACGACAAATACACCCCGCTTCCCTCCACAACAAACACACTCCGCTCCCCACCACAACAAAGACACGCCACTTCTCTCCACAATAAACACACGCCACTCCCCACCACAACAAATATGCTGCTTCCCTCCACAACAAACGTAAGGCGCTCCCCTCCACAACAAACACACGGCGCTCCCCTCCACAACAAACACACGGCGCTCCCCTCCACAACAAACACACACATGGTGCTCCCCTCCACAACAAACACACCCCGCTCCCCCCACAACAAACACACGCCGCTCCCCTCCACAACAAACACACCCCACCCCCCACAACAAACACACGCCGCTTCCCTCCACAACACTCCGCTCCCCACAACAAATACACGCCACTTCCCTCCACAATAAACACACGCCACTCCCCACTACAACAAATATGCCGCTTCCTCCACAACAAACATAAGGCGCTCCCCTCCACAACAAGCACACGGGGCTCCCCTCCACAACAAACACACCCTGCTCCCTTCCACAACAAACACACGCCGCTTCCCTCCACAACAAACACACCCCGCTCCCCTCCACAACAAACACACCCCGCTCCCCTCCACAACAAACACACCCCGCTCCCCTCCACAACAAACACACCCCGATCCCCACCACAACAACTCCACGCCACTTCCCTCCACAACAAACACACCCCGCTCCCCTCCACAACAAACACACCCCGCTTCCCTCCACAACAAACACACGGCACTCCCCTCCACAACAAACACACCCTGCTCCCCACCACTACAAACACACGCTGCTTCCCTCCACAATAAACACACGCCACTCCCCACCACAACAAATATACTGCTGCCCTCCACAACAAACACACCCTGCTCCCCACCACAACAAACACACGCTGCTTCCCTCCACAATAAACACACGCTGCTTCCCTCCACAATAAACAAACGCTGCTTCCCTCCACAATAAACACACACCACTACCCACCACAACAAATATGCTGCCCCCCTCCACAACAAACATACGGCGCTCCCCTCCACAACAAACATACGGCGCTCCCCTCCACAACAAACACACGGCGCTCCCCTCCACAACAAACACACGGCGCTCCCCTCCACAACAAACACACGGCGCTCCCCTCCACAACAAACACACAGCGCTCCCCTCCACAACAAACACACAGCGCTCCCCTCCACAACAAACACACAACGGTCCCCTCCACAACAAACACACGGCAGTCCACTCCGCAACAAACACACGGCAGTCCCCTCCGCAACAAACACACGGCGCTCCCCTCCGCAACAAACATACGGCGCTCCCCTCCGCAACAAACATACGGCGCTCCCCTCCGCAACAAACATACGGCGCTCCCCTCCGCAACAAACACACGGCAGTCCCCTCCGCAACAAACACACGGCAGTCCCCTCCGCAACAAACACACGGCAGTCCCCTCCGCAACAAACACACGGCAGTCCCCTCCGCAACAAACACACGGCAGTCCCCTCCGCAACAAACACACGGCAGTCCCCTCCGCAACAAACACACGGCAGTCCCCTCCGCAACAAACACACGGCAGTCCCCTCCGCAACAAACACACGGCAGTCCCCTCCGCAACAAACACACGGCAGTCCCCTCCGCAACAAACACACGGCGCTCCCCTCCGCAACAAACACACGGCGCTCCCCTCCGCAACAAACACACGGCGCTCCCCTCCGCAACAAACACACGGCGCTCCCCTCCGCAACAAACACACGGCGCTCCCCTCCGCAACAAACACACGGCGCTCCCCTCCACAACAAACACACACATGGTGCTCCCCTCCACAACAAACACACCCCGCTCCCCCCACAACAAACACACGCCGCTCCCCTCCACAACAAACACACCCCACCCCCCACAACAAACACACGCCGCTTCCCTCCACAACACTCCGCTCCCCACAACAAATACACGCCACTTCCCTCCACAATAAACACACGCCACTCCCCACTACAACAAATATGCCGCTTCCTCCACAACAAACATAAGGCGCTCCCCTCCACAACAAGCACACGGGGCTCCCCTCCACAACAAACACACCCTGCTCCCTTCCACAACAAACACACGCCGCTTCCCTCCACAACAAACACACCCCGCTCCCCTCCACAACAAACACACCCCGCTCCCCTCCACAACAAACACACCCCGCTCCCCTCCACAACAAACACACCCCGCTCCCCTCCACAACAAACACACCCCGATCCCCACCACAACAACTCCACGCCACTTCCCTCCACAACAAACACACCCCGCTCCCCTCCACAACAAACACACCCCGCTTCCCTCCACAACAAACACACGGCACTCCCCTCCACAACAAACACACCCTGCTCCCCACCACTACAAACACACGCTGCTTCCCTCCACAATAAACACACGCCACTCCCCACCACAACAAATATACTGCTGCCCTCCACAACAAACACACCCTGCTCCCCACCACAACAAACACACGCTGCTTCCCTCCACAATAAACACACGCTGCTTCCCTCCACAATAAACAAACGCTGCTTCCCTCCACAATAAACACACACCACTACCCACCACAACAAATATGCTGCCCCCCTCCACAACAAACATACGGCGCTCCCCTCCACAACAAACATACGGCGCTCCCCTCCGCAACAAACACACGGCGCTCCCCTCCGCAACAAACACACGGCGCTCCCCTCCGCAACAAACACACGGCAGTCCCCTCCGCAACAAACACACGGCAGTCCCCTCCGCAACAAACACACGGCAGTCCCCTCCGCAACAAACATACGGCGCTCCCCTCCGCAACAAACATACGGCGCTCCCCTCCGCAACAAACATACGGCGCTCCCCTCCGCAACAAACACACGGCAGTCCCCTCCGCAACAAACACACAGCAGTCCCCTCCGCAACAAACACACGGCAGTCCCCTCCGCAACAAACACACGGCAGTCCCCTCCGCAACAAACACACGGCAGTCCCCTCCGCAACAAACACACGGCAGTCCCCTCCGCAACAAACACACGGCAGTCCCCTCCGCAACAAACACACGGCAGTCCCCTCCGCAACAAACACACGGCAGTCCCCTCCGCAACAAACACACGGCAGTCCCCTCCGCAACAAACACACGGCAGTCCCCTCCGCAACAAACACACGGCAGTCCCCCCTCCGCAACAAACACACGGCAGTCCCCTCCGCAACAAACACACGGCAGTCCCCTCCACAACAAACACACGGCGCTCCCCTCCGCAACAAACACACGGCGCTCCCCTCCGCAACAAACACACGGCGCGCCCCTCCACAACAAACACAGCGCTCCCCTCCACAACAAACACACGGTGCTCCCCTCCACAACAAACACACGGCGCTCCCCTCCACAACAAAAACACACAGCGCTCCCCTCCACAACAAAAACACACAGCGCTCCCCTCCACAACAAAAACACACAGCGCTCCCCTCCACAACAAACACACACAGCGCTCCCCTCCACAACAAACACACACAGCGCTCCCCTCCACAACAAACACACACAGCGCTCCCCTCCACAACAAACACACACAGCGCTCCCCTCCACAACAAACACACACAGCGCTCCCCTTCACAACAAACACACACAGCGGTCCCCACCACAACAAACACACGGCGCTCCCCACCACAACAAATACACGCCGCTTTCCTCCACAACAAATACACGCCGCTTTCCTCCACAAAAAACACACTCCGATCCCAACAACAAATACACGCCACTTCCCTCCACAATAAACACACGCCGCTCCCCACCACAACAAATATGCCGCTGCCCTCCACAACAAACATACGGCGCTCCCCTCCACAACAAACACACGGCACTCCCCACCACAACAAATATGGCGCTTCCCTCCACAAAACACAGACGGCGCTCCCCTCCACAACAAACACACTGCTCTCCCCTCCACAACAAACAAACATACGCCGCTTCCCTCCACAACAAACACACGGTACTCCCCTCCACAACAAGCACACACACAGCGCTCCCCTCCACAACAGCGCACCCCTCCACAACAAACATGCGTTGCTCCCCACCACAACACACGCTGCTCACCTCTGCAACAAACACACGTCGCAACCAAATACCACTCCCCTCCGCAACAAACACACGCTACACCCATCCGCAACAAACCCACACCGCTCCCCTGCGCAACAAACACACGCCGTTCCCCTACACAACTCCACTGCATGAAGTAAGGAGGCTGGTGCTGAAGCAGGATGTTTACAAGTGCCCACTGCTTCGCTTTTGCATAGCACTGCGGGCCGGGGCCTACACATCAGCTCTACCATTGTACCTCCACCATCAGGGCCATTTCTAAAGCCAATAGGTCTTCCCCTGGCAACAACAGAATGCATTTTATTTGTTAGTTGAACATGCCAGTGCAACTGGCATTTAAAGTTTAAAAGTAATAAATAGTAAAAAAAAATATAAATATATGTCTGTCTAAATATGGCATGCATGTTAGTTTTAAAAAAAATGTACTTAACTTTGAATATGATTAAAAAGAACAGAAATTCACTGGAGAAAAAAAACAATGGTTAAAGCAGTGTTTTAGTCAGGTATGGTAATAAGCTCTTGTGCTCAAAATAAAAAATAAGAAAATAAACCCATTGAAAAACTAAGGTTAAGGTGACATAGTAATTAGGTGTTGAAATGAGATAAGAACTAATGTTTAAAAAATAAAATGAAAGCATGAAAGTTGGAACATGGGCACTAAAGTGCACATTTTTTAGGCTAATGTTCGCATGTCAGGGAAGATGGCGGCACTGCCAGTGAAGTCTCGATGGCCGAAGTCCATCACACGGCACTGATATTACCATGGCAACGAACTCCAGGATCTTCTGCTTGGAGGTCTCCTTCAGGGCGCGGGGCCCCCAGCGCAGCTCATACTCCACCGGATCCGTGTGCGGGATGCGGTTGTACTCCAGGTACCTGTGGGGAGAGACCTCATTCAGTAAAGGTTACTCTTGGCTCGTGCGCTCCCAGTTCAGCCCCATCCCGATCCGCCCCACCCAGCGGAGAGGCTGTCCCCCTGGCACAGGGGTCTCCCGTGGGCCAGACCAGCCCCGAGAGCTCCAGCATTAGCTTCCAGCCGTTTGTTGCCTTTTTCTGTACATGCGGGTGTTAAGGACAGAAACTGTACAACGGGGGCAGAAGGAAGCTTCTCTGGGGAGGAACCGTGAGACCGGGACACAGACGTCACTGCAGTGGATGATGCGCTACAGTCGGGTCAGACTTTCAGACTCACTGAAAGGGCTCCATTTACTCACAAAACCCATAGAGGTGGCAGGATGCAGCCCGGCGGTCCAGGCATGTTTTCATCATTAATAACTTTGGGGGCATTGGCCGAATTTGTATAAGTCTTTAAAACAAAAATTCCCAGGTTAATTCCCACAGCAAAGATTCTTTACTAATACAGAAAAAAACAACAGGATGGAATTACACAAAATTATCAACAAGTGAGAATCTTACTCAGAAAGGGCACTTCCTGTTTGGTGTAGATTAATACAGCCGTTTAAGAAATCAGAATTAAAATAGGCGGTGGGGCGGGGGGACAGGAAGAGGTTAACGCTGTGAAACGTTTAAGATATGTTTGGTGCAGTGCCACTCTGTGGCCAACCCCATGCGCAGCGGGGGAGGGTTGGCAGACGGGGGGTTGGGTGCAGCTGCACGGTGGGGCTTGGATGCTCTTTGGGAGTGGGGGGGAGAAGCGGGAGGGTGCAAGGCCTGGCTGGAGACCGGACTCTGGGGCCAACCCTGCAATGGCAGTCTTGGCACCAAGACCCTGCCGACCAAACTGGCACTGTGCAAAGCCAGCGGCTGTGCGGTTTAACCAGTCCCTCCAACCCCGAGCGCCGCATGGCTTCAGGCAATGCCCAGGATGGGTCGGGCCCAGCCCCCAGCCAACCCTCTGCATAGAGGTGCGTCGGGCTGGGGGGCTTGGGGGGCTTGGGGGGGGGGGGGGGGGGAATGGGAGGCCAGGTGCAGGCTGCCTGCTAGGTGCGTTGAGCATATGGTTAAAAGAAACAAAAATTCACTGAAGAAAGGTTAAAGCAATGTTAAAGTTAGGTACGATAATAAGGTCTCAGCTTGCGTAAAAAAAATAAAACTCCAGAAATTCATTTAAAAACTAAGGTTAAAGTGACAGTAGTTGGGTGTTGAAGTGAGATAACTTATGTTTAAAAAAAAAAAAAAATCACCTAGCTCCTCCAATCACTGTTTGGTAAACAAACTATAAGTTTCGCCCTGGTCATATACTGCTTAGGACTTCACAAATGACATCACTCAAGACATGTTAAATGAGATGAATGATACCCAAATGACATCGTGCTATCAACTTTACTCTATAAACCCTTTCATCACGTTTAATATGGGCCTGCAGTTATATACTTCGGAGTTACTGGGGGTCATGTGTGTGAACATGGAGTGGAAACCCCATAACCCTTAGAGCGCGTGAGGTTGTGCATGCTGAAAGTGAAATGGTGCACTGTTTACGAAGCACTAAAGTTTGGGGTGCAAGAAGCCCCCGTGTCAAACCACACAGAGGCTGAGCTCGCCGGATGTGGTTGCAGGGTCTTCTCTCAGAGCAGGTTGTGGCTGGAAGCTTCTGCAGGTTATAAGCTATCCGGCAGAGCGCCTGGCCGTGCTCCGCACTATAACGGTGTTTGCAAATGGTTTTCTCTTTCATCCTTCACTTTTTAAATTAGAACTCAGAATTTCGGGATAATATGATAAGTTTTTATTTGTGTCTGCCTTGAAATGAGGGGGGTTAATGTACCTAAACAGCTAATTTATTTCGCAACATAATAGTTGATGAGGGCTGGGTGGGATACAATGAGGAGGATGCTGCAAATAATCATCATGAAGGATGTATGAGTAACCAATGGATTTTCAGACAGCTCGTTTCATGTGGTTTTACACCTAAAATGTCCTTACCTGCCAAACAACCACATCTTTGATAGTGTGAGGAGGTATTGATTACCAAAGGAGGTGGGTTACATCTAAGATCGCTTCCTCTCTTGAATCGTGAGCTAATAGACACTGCAAGTCAAGAATCAAGTCTGAAGGAACCTTCGTGGTTTCAGGCACCTAACAAAGATTAATAGGAAGACTTCTGCAAATGGAGTATTGTTTACCTTGCAAGCTAAAGTCATTCAGATTACAAACACAAGAATGACACACTCTTAAGCCAAACTTGTTTTCTATTTGTAACTCGGGAATCCCGGATCTACAGTAACAATGACCTATGCATATTGAGATTTCAAAGCAGCTGCTGCACAAAGCTTTTGAAAACCACCTCCGAAGAGCATTCTTAAAATGACAGAGGAACGGCTTTAGGTTTGAGAGTACCTGCAAAGGTGCGTGCTGTTCATGTCTGCACCCATTCTCATCGGGGACCTCCCTCTCACAAATTAAAAAAGAACAGATATTACAGAGGTGTATATCTAAAGGAAAGGTCATCTGTTTATACTGTGCTCAGTGCCAGGGAATAACCTGTATGACTTAAAGGAGGGGGCCGGCTCCTCAATTCTAAGGTGGGAGCAGCGCAGACCATATTTGTCCTTGAAAACCTCCTTTCCCCCAGCCAGAGAATCAATCTGTGGAAATATAAAATGTTCATCTACTAGGTGGTCTACCCTTACCCCATTCCAGTGGTGCTTTATGCCTATGTATTTTCCCACAATGAGAACATACCACCTGTATGAGACAGACCCCCAATACAAAAATGATTCTACATTCGGAATGCACACCACAACAACAGAGGAAGCTGAATATAAAAGTTGACATTTGCACAGAGGTAGCATTTTTTGTAATGAGGCACATAGGCAACTCAACTTCTTTCTAGTGGCCAATTATGAGAATTGTATAATATTGTTTAGTAGGCCCCAGTGCCAGCTCTCACCCCCCTGTACACACCCCTGAGGGGCCCTCCTTCATCCTGCGCGTCCTTCAGAGTGACGCACCGAGCGGACTTGCAGGAAACGTTAGCGAGGGGGGCGCAGGGGGGGTCTGCACAGACACCTTCCCTCCACCAGCTCCACGGGGTCCAAAGGCCTCATTCACTCACCGAACCCCTTTCTCCATTAAACAAAGGCTCATGGGGGGCATCCATCACAGCACGCCAATTAGAGATCTGGTTCCTAAGGTTTGGGTGAACATGTTTTTAGATCCCACTGGTGGATACCACAGTTTGAAACACTAGACAGAAAGGTGTGAATTGTTTTTACTTGATTCGGATGAGACAGCCGTTCTCTCAAGGCTGCTGATCCCATGTGTGGTCATTCCCATCCCAGGAATGTCCGGTGGTGGCCGGGCAGGTCGGGTGTGATACGTGAGCAAAGAGGTGACTTAGTAAGCATGCAGAGACTTTGAACATGCTGGTGTACCGTGTGCACATATGAAGCTGGAAGTACCACACTAAAATAGACTAGATTTCTGGGGGCGGATCATCGCATGAAGGAGAACATGCGGAACGTCATAGGGGCAGGTAAATCGCTACCTTCGGCTTTGTGTATCTGTGCTTTGATGGCCCGACTTCATGCGGTTTACTAAAAACGTAGCTCATGTCACAGAGTAGATGAACTACCTTTAAGAAAGAAGTAAATATAGATTTTTCTGTAATTGGATGGATTAAAGGATTGAAAAAATTGGTTTGCGGTCATGTGTGGCAGTAGATACACATACTCTGCATACTTCTGCCATCTAGTGTTGGGTCCGGAAGGTTGCAAGTTGTTTTTTCTTTGAAAAGTCTTTCGAGTCACGAGGTATACGGACTCCTCCTCTTGCTAGTAATGCTCATGGGCCTCGACTCCATAGTTGGACTGTTTTTCCGCAAGCGGGTGAGACTAGAGTGTATTGTAAGTGCAAAGCTAGAGCTGTCCATGCAAGTGAATATAGAAATAACTGAAGAGACTGCAATGGCCACAGGTGTACAGGGGGGAGGGCGGGCGCATGTGACTCTACAGCACCACATGCCACGAACAGATGTCTACTGGGTAAGTAAAATAATCCTTTTGATGGTATGTGTGGGTGTAGATACACATGCTCTGCATAGACTGTTAAGCAGGGCCTCCCAAAAGCGGTGGCTACCCTGTGGGTGTTGCAGTGGTGTGTGTATGTAGTACAACCTGTCCTACATCAGCTTCCTGGCAAGCCAGAACCTCCACACAATGATGTTTAGAGCAGGTGTGTGGTGTGGACCATGTAGCTGCCTTACATAGGTCAGCTATAGGAATCTTTCCTAAAAAGGCTATAGTTGCTCCTTTTTTACGAGTGGAGTGTGATCTAGGAGGAATAGGTAAAGGTATTTTTGCTGTAGTGTAACAAGTGTGAATACATTTAACAATCCACCTGGCGATGTCAGATTTAGATATGGGGTTGCCTTTGTGTGGTGGTGAGAAAGTAACAAAAAGCTGCTTTCTAAAAGTTTTAGTTATATAAACGTAGAACATAAGTGCCCTTTTAAAGTCTAAAGTGTGGAGAACTCTTTCAGCAATCGAATCTGGTTACGGAAAAAAGACTGGCAATTCAATAGATTGATTTAGGTGGAATTGAGATACCACCTTTGGTAAGAATCATGGGTCAGTGCGAAGAACTACTTATCCTTGTGTTTTTGGAAAAAGGGTTCTTGCAAGGTTAAAGCCCGGAGCTCGCTTACACACCCAAGTGAAGTGATATCACCTAGAAGTCCACTTCCAGGACAAAAATTGTAAAGGGCATGCATGTGAAGTCTCAAATGGTGGACCCATTTGTCGTGTAAGTACAATATTTAGATTCCTAGACAGTAGTGGAGGTATCCTTGGGTGAATCACTCGCTTAAGTCCTTCCATAACGGCTTTAATGACTGGGATCTTGACGAGAGAAGAATGTTGTCTGTTCTGAAGATAGGCAGCTGTGGCCGCTAAATGTAATCGTGTGGCAGTGTACACTAGGTTTGCTTTTTACAAATGAAGGGGGTAGGAAAGAATGCCCTGCACTGATAGTGTGAAAGGGTCCCATTGCTTGGGTAGACAGTAGCAGACAAAACATTTCCATTTTGCAGCATAACATGCCCTAGTAGTGGGTCAAAGAACTTGGGGCATAGAGCAATGGCTGGTTAGCCAAACAAGCCACAACACCCCTGGGTCTGACCTCAAGTGACCCATGAAGACCTTACACTGTAATTTAGGGTACTCAAAATTCCACTACAGCATTTTTAACTCTTGCATCTTCCCTTACATGATGCACCTCTTTCAGCAACTGGTTTCAATTACAAGGAGCGACTATTTCATAGCTCTAAAGCACAGACAGAACACTGTACGCTGAGCCAAGCATACCAGAGAAAGATCTAGAGCCTCACAACCTCCCAAGGATGACCTGAGGCCTTAAAGCCCCTCAACTCCCACCCCCTTCCCTGAAAAGGGTCATGGGACCCACAAACTGGAAGGGAAAGCAGCTCAAGTTACAGATCCTTCCAGCAGGGTGGGGCTGCCTCAGGGATCTAAAACATCGCAGTGAGAGTTGGAGGGGAGAAGGATCTCTAGATGTTGTACATCCGGAGAAAGGTTTCAGGACTGAATACCCCACAACCCGAGGGAGGCTCCTGCGAGACAGAAACAGAGGAGGGAGAATATCTCCCAGTACAAAAACCTGTAATAAAGTGTTAAGGGGCCAAAGCATCCAGAAACTCCTGGAGGTGGGTGTGAGAATTGAGAACTCTGGATCCAGAACCTCCAGAGACGGGTATCAAAGCTTGCGACTCAGAGCAGACCGAGACTAGTGCCTTGCCCTATGCTAGCTTCCCTCCTTAGCGCGCAGACTTCTCTGGTAAGCTGAAAGAGTTTAACAGGTTCAAGGGTGGTGTCCTAACCCCTAGTGTTCCCAGTGTCACCCTCGGATGGGGTCTTCTCTCATTCAATCAGACAAGATTAGCGCACACAAGACCTGCCCGCAAGCCACCCGGTACGTCTGTCCCCTCCGTCACCCAAAGATTACAAACACAAACATACTTTTGTCTGACAAACTCTTCCGTTATCAGCTTCTTAACGTCACCGAATTCAGAGTTCTTCTCCCTATAAAACACAAAAGAACCAGTAAATTCCACATCACTAGAGGTTTGTCTCATTCTGCCTACCGCCTGTTCATCAAGAACATAAAATACCTGGGGCACGATTTAGAGTCTGATGGGCAGGGTACTCCATCGAAACAGAGTAAATGTCCAGCAAAGTGTCGGTCCACCCTTTCGATTTGGAGTCGGGTGGATTGCCAGGCTTATGCAAACAGAGTAAAATATACTCAGTTGGCGTAAACCTTCCCCAGACAGTACGGGAAGTCCGAGGTAAGCCATCCAACTGTCCGGCCTTTTTAAAGTGTGAAGTCAGATGCCTTTATTTTAATTGTCCATCACCATAGACAGTAAAAACGTATTAAAAAAAATACCCCCATACCACTGGAGAAAGCGCCCATGGTGTCAGGCAATTTCTTTTTTAACAACAAACTCTCAAAAAGATTTAAAAGTTTGGTCTAAATATCAGTCGCCAACAATGGATCCACAACAAACTTAAATGGATTTGTACTAATTGCAATGATGGCTGTTCTTACAAACCCAGAGTCCACCACGGCCAGCAGTGAACTCAAGATTTAGTGGGTGGGGTAAAGGAATAGTGATGGATGTTCAATCCTCAACCACCCTGACTGACTTTATTCCACCCACCAACGTCTAAATCCGGCCCTCAGTCAGGAAGGGACCTACTGCGTGATACCTGCCTCCCAGGGCTACCACTCCCACTGTGCATTACCCCCCACCAGACCACCAACTGCCCTGCATGATCAGTGGCAGATTAAGGACTGAACAAGATGGATGTGAAAAATCAACCTACGTGGGGTCCAGTCGCAGCCTCCGGAGAGTCTCCCATATGACGGCTGTAAGACATGGAGAGGGACAAGGCAGTCAGCGAAGAGGACCTGCATGAAGGACCCCTGCCCCTCCAGTAGTGTTGGGCCAAGCTTCACCCCACTCACCTTCCTTCGCCACGTTTCCTTTCATGAAGATCAGGCTGAGGATCACGGTTAGAAGGCCCAGCTTGGCCGTGCTCTCATCCCTTGGGAGACACAATATGGATTATGGGCGCTGCCATCCGCCTCGCACTGTCTCAAGCTCACTTCCATGGAGTCCGGCTTCCTGTCCCGGACCCGGATGTACTAATGCTGCTCAACTACTGCTTATTGCTGGCTGGTGCCCTCCAAGCCCTGGTCCCTGGCTGGTGGCCTCCGAGCCCTGGTCCCTGGCTGGTGCCCTCCGAGCCCTGGTCCCTGGCTGGTGCCCTCCGAGCCCTGGTCCCTGGCTGGTGCCCTCCGAGCCCTGGTCCCTGGCTGGTGCCCTCCGAGCCCTGGTCGCTGCCCTCCAAGCCCTGGTCACTGGCCACTGCCCTTCACCAGGCTGCCTTTTTTGCTGCAGTGTTACATACTTGCCCTGCCCCCCTTGCAGCTCCTGGCCTACTCGGCTGCCAGTGCCCCCGCTACAGCCCCTCCTGACTAGCCACACTTCTGCTACCCCCTGGACTAGCTGTGCTTCCGCCTCCCCTGGACTAGCTGCGGCACCGCTGCCCCCCGGACTAGTAGCCACGCTTCTGCTGCCCCAGGCTATCTGTAATGCTCCCTTGCTATGGCCCTTCTCCCACTGCCCTCTGTCCTAGCCTGGCTCTCTAGCTGCCCTTCTCCCTTCTGTACTAGCCCTCTCCTTTCCTGCCACTGCCTGTTAGCCAGCTCTGCTTCTGTCATTCTCCCCATCAGCCAATGTCCACCCACCTTTAAAGTGCTACAGCCCACCTCTAGGGCTGCTCTCCTGCCCAGCCTTTAACCTCTGCCTTCTAGGACCCGCTCTCTGCTCTGGCTGCTCCTTCCTGACCATGCCTGACAACCACCCCCTGCCCTCCTTACCATCCCTGCCCCATGCTACCCCGACCGACAAGCAAACACTGAGCCAGTGACAGGACCAAGCGCACTCTTACACTTTCATCTTGTCGCCCTCCAATCGCTCCAGGGTGTTGATGAGAATGTAGGTGTGATTCTTGGTGTCTATCTCTGCCAACTGCAAACCGAAGACCTGAGAGGGTGAGAGACAGATGTGAGGGACGGAGGAGCGTGAGAGGAGGCGTGGGAGGGACAGCGGAGTAGCATGAAGGACAGCGGAGGAGTGTGAGAGGAGGAGTGTGAGGGACAGAGGAGAAGTGGTGACCCGGAGAAGGATACAAGTACATCAGCAAGGTCATCCCAAAAAAAACACCTGTAACTAGGGGCATGTGAACATGTGGAAGAACAGAGGTTCCTAGTGGAGCAAGCAATGTGAAAATACAATTAATATATAGTCAATCGTACATTACATATATCATTTAATGGTAAGGAATACTGGGACACCTGGCAGACTTGCATACAAGATTGTATTTGAGTTCTTCAAAGATCAACAATGACCGAAAACATAGAAAGTGCTCTGTGCCCTGGTGATCGAAGGTGAGCTCCAATAAAGCTGTGCAGTTGTGTGTGTAGTACAAGGCGGCAATGGGACAGCAACAAACCTACAAAATGTGTACTCTTTGATGTCTCAAACATTCAGACACCAGTACGCAGCATTTATTGTTTCGTTCACACTGCTGCGCCAACAGCATTTACACAAGACATTAAGGGCCTTCATCAGGACTGATATACGCATGTGCAGCAAGAGCAAATCACCGGAAGGAGTTCAGTCCATGTGAGGTCATAAGCGCTGCATGGCGCGGGCGCGAGTTATAGTCACTTCATTTAACTATAACTGGTGAATTTGTGTTTTTTTTTTCTTCTATTCAAAATTTCAAGTTTAAACTGACATTTTCACCTAACTATAACGTCACATTAACCTTTGATTTTTGCAGTGAATTTTTTAAAGTAATTTTGTCAGAGCTTTTAGTAATGTAGGGTGAGATTTTATTACCATACGCAACTATGCCAACACCCTGCGTCTACGTCCGGCTCCCGCCCCTCTGCGGGCAATCAAATCTCCACCATCCATGGCCTTTCACCGTGCACGGGGTGGAGTTGGCTGCAGGGTCTGGCCTGCCCTAAGGGACAGCACCTACTTTTTGTTCTTTTTTGCAGGAGTAAATTGGGATGGGTCACACTGATTCCTGTGAGTCCTGTGGGATAGGAGCAACCCAAAAATAAAAATAAAAGGATTTTTTTTCCTTGTCTATATCTTCAGCGCCGCTTCACGCATCTTCACAAAACTTTCCCAAAAAATTTGAAAGCCCCCTCATCTGCTGCCTGCAAAGTTTCAGGGTGATCTGTGCAGAGGGTCAGAGAAAAGGAGGTGTGGAGAGGGGGTCCCAAAACACATTTTCCCCATTCATTTTTCCATAGGGATTTTAAACAGCAAAAGCACACAAAATACTGGACCGAATTACACCATATTTGGCAGAAAGTTCGGTCCTGGTCCAGAAAGAGTGCTTTTTTGTTATGGTGTAATTATGCTCAGCTGTTTTTGAGAAATTAAGGGAGAAAACAAATTTGTATAGAAGGATTCACAACCCCTAACGATCTCGTGCCGAGATCTGATTGGCAGATAACACTTCAACAACAGAAGCCGTTGAAATATTGTCAGCCATCTTGTCCAAACCCCCACCCAAAAAAAAACAAAAGGGGCCAGGGTACAGACACCCTGACCCCTTAGCCCTGGTGTTGGGATCTCAAAGGGCCCCCAGGGCTAAAAAGCAGGTTTCTTTTTTCACAAGCATTCCCCCCAACATTTGATTTGGATATGTGCCCCAGGGAGGTGGTGGTCCCCGGTGCTGCAGGGGGGCCGGGCACCACACATATTTAATTTGATTAGAACCCAGGGGAGGAGGTTTGGGCCGGGCGGAAGGGGGTTGGGGGGAGTGGGAGTGCAGCCCCCTGCATTTTCAAAAACATTCATCCTGGGGAGGTGGCGGTCCCTGGGGGTGCCGTGGGCCAGAGGTCTCCCTCATTCAGAATATAAATGCCCTGGGACCTGGCCTACCCGGGGGCTCCATTAAAAAAAGCACAGAAGCCCATGCTTTCATTTTTTTTTTTTTTTTCACTTTGTGGCAGACCCGCCAGAACTGCTTTTTTGCTCTGATGGGTCTCTCTGGGACTCCAGGGACCAGGGCTAAGGGGTCAGGGTGTGTCTACCTTGGCCCCTTTTGTTTTTTTCATTTTTTTTGTGGAATTCGGCTGAAGCCGAGTTCCAAGATGGCTGCCAACACTTCCTTGTTGAAGTGTTCTCAGCCAATCAGATCTCAGGAAGAGATCGGGAGGGGTTGCAAATCCTTTGCGTCCCTATGTATACAAATTTGGATTTTCTTTAATTTCTCTAAAACTACTGAATGGGTTTACACCAAACAACAACAAGGGTGCTTTCTGGACCAAGACCTACCTTATTGCCAAATTTGGTGTAATTCCGTCCAGTAGTTTGGGCGCTATCACCGTTCAAAATTCCTATGGGAAAATGATGGAGGGCAAATGCGTTTTGGAAACACTCCCCCTTCCTCTCAGCCCACACCTGACGGATCACCTCAAAAATTTCCAGACAGACGTTGAAGTGAGCGTCGTAGTTTCTTGGAAAACTTTGTGAAGATTCATCAAACGGTGCCAAAGTTATTAGCAAAACAAAAAAACGCTTTTTCTATAGAAACTAGGTCCCAACTATAACTACCCAGTGGCGACCGCCAATAGGATATATTTTTAGCAGTGGGAGAGTAGATCAATTTTCAAGCAGTTCGGGAAAGATCCTTGGCGTAGAGACCACTCAGGGTGAACCTAGTGGGGCATGAGAATACTGTGCATTCTTTTAAGCAGGTACTTAGGAAGGGACTGGGGTCAAGGAAATGGTAGAAGGCTTGAGTTTTGTAATGGGTTATAGACTTCAGGCTGCGGGATGTCCATGAAAGTAACCTAGCTGTTGGGTGCTTTGTTGGTAACAGTTAAGTAGGGAGCGGTGGAAGTCATGAGAAGTGAAAACTCAATAGTTTTGATTTCGGTGTAAAGTGGACAAACTCTTCACTCTTTTTGTCAGGATCGGGGATCATCAGGAAAGCCCTTGGCTTAATTGCTGCTTTGACAACTTCAGATATCACTCTGGATCTCTTTCTGGCACAATCAATGGGGATCCTAACACATTCTAATTTGACTTTAAAGACAAGTTTTTTGTGCGTGTGCATAGAGCTGCACAAAAGTGCAATATCTGGCTGTGAAAGGTTTTGGAGCCAAGAGCACTCGGTGGAATCCGGGATGTGAACGAGATCTTTCCCTACATTACCAGGTCTAGTGTAGCTCCTTTGATTTGAGTGGGATTCAGGGAATGTTGCATCAACTCATCGACTCTGGCGAAGGAGGAGAGAGTATGGAATGTGTTGACCCTTTGGTCATCCCAGTGGATATTGAAGTCTCCTAGGAAAACATGATGATGGTTGGACATGCATGTCGTGAGGTGATAAAGGTAATGTAATGTTCAGCAAACGGTTATTTTTGGCCCCAGAGGATGGTAGGTGATAGGAAGGTTTAAGTGTCTATACCGAGGCAGTGGAAGGTGAAGGTTTCCATTCTCTGCCATTTGCAGAGGATAAACATTTTGTGATTATAGCGACTCGGATTGCCATTCTGCCTTCTCTGTCTAATCATATGATAACATCTTTGGGGGTGTGGAATCGAAGTACAGGACAGGCCGATACCCATTATTGAGACATTTCTGTCACTAGGTTGAGGTCCTAGTCATTAATCGAACCCACCGTGTATTGTGCGCCTCAGCGATGAAGCAGTTGTGAAGAACGCAGTGGAGGTTAGTAATAGATCAGGAAAAGTAAGCAACTGATTCTACAGAACCTTCAGGGAGGTTGTTGGGATTCGTTCTTCACGTAGGGCGCCTGGTCCACGAAGACCCATCTGGACAGCGATAGTTTCGAGATTCAAGACCAGCGCTAGACATGTTGGTTTACCCAGAAGGGCTAGAACAAGGGTGGGGAGGATGAAGCTAATATTTTGCCTACAGATACCTCATATTTTTTCAACAAGAAGTTTGTTTCCTCAGTATTGAGACTGGGCGGATTGGTGTGCGGTGGGGGAGGGAATCTTAGTTGCAGAGATTTCGAGTTTGGAGAACTTCGTAGACAGCGGACTCAGCTCTGTGGTAAGAGACTTCATACTGGATATTAAGGTGTTTATACCACTGGATACTGGGAAGAGTGGTGCGACCGGTCAGGGCAGGTGTCATCATTGGGCGACCTACTAGGAGATACGGGAAACAATGGTGCATCCTGTGGACATCAGGAATAGATGGGCAATATCTGGAGGGAAGATGGGGGTGGCGGTGGAGAAGGGGGAATATATGTTAGGACGGAAAGATGTAAGTGTGAGGGTGATTAGAAGAAAAAATGGGAGTTGGTATGAGGGGGCCTACAGGAGAGGATTAGGGAGGAAGGTTTGGGGGGGGGGAACCCTATCTCTGTGAGAGGGGATCACAGTGATACCAAGAGAGGCAGCTGCTTGGAGTGCAGGGGAAATATGGAAGGCCTGAAAAAGCAGAGGGCCGGCGAGTGGTTGGACTAGAGAAAATGCTTGAATTTTGGGTCATGAACGGGGGAAGCGAAGGAGCTTCAGGATGCCAGGAGACTTTGGTCAGATGGACGGAGAGGTCGGGGGAGTGGAGAGTTAGAGCGGACTTCAGGGAAGAGGTGGAATACTTAATAGCTTGGCCAATGGAGGGGAAGTTGGGCTCAAATACTTCCAGATTGGAGTCAGAAGCTTGGATCATAATCGTACCATTGTTGTAGCTTAAGAGGCGGGCCTTAGGGTCGCAGAGGGAATAGAAGTGCGTTTGTGACCATAGGGTAAGTTCAGGTTGCACTCAACATTCAAAGCCTGCCTTAAGGTATGTATCAAGGTAGCAGTGTTATCAAAGCAAAATAGGAGATTTCTTTTTAGCGATCTATTTCACACGTGGTGTTACTGGTCTATGAATGAGGTTTCAGGGTGAACAAGAAGGATCTTGTGCTTGAAGGCTGTGGCGGCATTGTTAGATAAGTTAGGGGTAAATGATTTTTTTTGTGTTGGGTCTGTACCTGGGAAGGGGCTCGGGGGCACCAGGGGGGCATTATTTTGGGAGGAGGCCGGTCAGCACCTCGAGTGGTGGGATGGGGAGATGCTCCAGGTGGCTGCAGAGGTAGTAGGTCCAGAGGGAAGTTGGACAGAACAGAGCACAGGGTGGAGCTTCTGTTCAAGGTGTAAAGATGCATTTAAAGGAAGAGAGTAGGGCTTGGTAGAATAAAAAATATACTAGCCAGACGTAGCACTGGAGGCTTTGTGTTACCTTGACTATTGGCTGAATGTTAAGGGGAGAAGGCAAGTGAGAAAGGGCGCTCGAAACAAGCCCAGAAGATGTTAGTTTCACCAAATTAGAACTCCATTAACGTCTACTAAACTTGTCACAGGCAAAGGATTTGTTTTCAAGGGAGGTTGCCTTGTTTTGTCCATTTGGGCCTTGCTACAATGGTGGAAGGCCTTTTATTAGGGTGTAGGCAGGTCAAGTTATAAATTAATGCTATTGAGGGATTTAGAAAAAAGGATAACTTGCCAAAACACATTAAAATTGGCTCAAGTCACTTGTAATGGTGACCACACTTGGCTCCAGCAAAGCTAACGAAGAGCTAGTCTGTCTTGTGTGCAGTTCATGTAGTAAGATGTGGCACAGCTGGAGCTCACTCTAGGCAGCCATTCTTCCTCTGTGTTTGGATGCGGAAGAGGAAAGAAAAATGGAAGGGTGATAGAGCAGCATACATGAAAAGGAGGAACTGTCTTGGGTACGAGGGACTCAAACGTGTAGAGAACTAACTGGGTAGAACCCTGAAGACTGGAAAAACGGATCAGTCATGAAGTTCCCAGATCCGGCAAGCAGAAGGGAGGACCACTATCAGAACTGTTTCTAGGATAAGAGGGTGAACCGGGCAGCTGTGAATTGGCTGGAAGGGAGATGTCATTAAGAAAATCAAAAACAGGTTAAAAACGAAGTAGGGAACAACAACGTACTGGGAGAGAAGAAATAAAGCAACCCTTTTAGCAAAAAGGAACTAGTTGTGTTTGTAAGGAAATGCCTCCTTGGCTTGGTTACCCCCTAACTTTTTGCCTTTCCTGATGCCAAGTTATGATTTGAAAGTGTGCTGAGGCCGGCTAACCAGGCCCCAGCACCAGTGTTCTTTCCCTAACCTGTACCTTTGTTTCCACAATTGGCACACCGTGGCATCCAGGTAAGTCCCTTGTAACTGGTATCCAGGGTACCAAGGGCCCTGATGCCAGGGAAGGTCTCTAAGGGCTGCAGCATGTCTTATGCCACCCTGGGGACCCCTCACTCAGCACAGACACACTGCTTGCAGATTGTGTGTGCTGGTGGGGATAAAATGACTAAGTCGACATGGCACTCCCCTCAGGGTGCCATGCCAACCTCACACTGCCTATAGGTATAGATAAGTCACCCCTCTAGCAGGCCTTACAGCCCTAAGGCAGGGTGCACTATACCATAGGTGAGGGCATAAGTGCAGGTGAGGGCATAAGTGCATGAGCACTATGCCCCTACAGTGTCTAAGCAAAACCTTAGACATTGTAAGTGCAGGGTAGCCATAAGAGTATATGGTCTGGGAGTCTGTGGGGCACGAACTCCACAGCACCATAATGGTTACACTGAAAACTGGGAAGTTTGGTATCAAACTACTCAGCACAATAAATGCACACTGATGCCAGTGTACATTGTATTGTGAAATACACCCCAGAGGGCATCTTAGAGATGCCCCCTGAAACCATACCGACTACCAGTGTGGGCTGACTAGTTTTAGCAGCCTGCCACACACCAGGCATGTTGTTGGCCACATGGGGAGAGTGCCTTTGTCACTCTGTGGCTAGTAACAAAGCCTGTACTGGGTGGAGGTGCTTCTCACCTCCCCCTGCAGGAACTGTAACACCTGGCGGTGAGCCTCAAAGGTTCACCCTCTTTGTTACAGCACCCCAGGGCACTCCAGCTAGTGGAGTTGCCCGCCCCCTCCGGCCAAGGCCCCACTCTTGGCGGCAAGGCCAGAGGAGATAATGAGAAAAACAAGGAGTCGTCACTGGCAAGTCAGGACAGCCCCTAAGGTGTCCTGAGCTGAGGTGACTCTGACTTTTAGAAATCCTCCATCTTGCAGATGGAGGATTCCCCCAATAGGATTAGGGATGTGCCCCCCTCCCCTCAGGGAGGAGGCACAAAGAGGGTGTAGCCACCCTCAGGGCTAGTAGCCATTGGCTAACCCCCCAGACCTAAACACACCCCTAAATCGAGTATTTAGGGGCTCCCAGAACCCAGCAAGATAGATTCCTGCAACCTAAGACGAAGAAAGACTGCTGAGCTGAAAAACCTGCAGAGAAGACGGAGACACCAACTGCTTTGGCCCCAGCCCTACCGGCCTGTCTCCCCACTTCAAAAGAACTGCTCCAGCGACGCGTTCCACAGGGTCCAGCGACCTCTGAAGCCTCAGAGGACTACCCTGCATCTAAAAGGACCAAGAACTCCTGAGGACAGCGGCTCTGCTCCAAGAAAGAAGCATCTTTGCAACAAAGAAGCAACTTTGAAAGAACACACGTTTCCCGCCGGAAGCGTGAGACTTTGCACTCTGCACTCGACGCCCCGACTCGACTTGTGGAGAACAAACACTACAGGGAGGACTCCCCGGCGACTGCGAGCCCGTGAGTAGCCAGAGTTGACCCCCCTGACCCCCACAGCGACACCTGCAGAGGGAATCCAGAGGCTCCCCCTGACCGCGACTGCCTGCTTCAAAGACCCGACGCCTGGTAAGGACACTGCACCCGCAGCCCCCAGGACCTGAAGGATCTGACCTCCAGTGCAGGAGCGACCCCCAGGTGGCCCTCTCCCTTGCCCAGGTGGTGGCTACCCCGAGGAGCCCCCCCCCTTGCCTGCATCGCTGAAGAGACCCCTAGGTCTCCCATTGGACTACATTGCAAACCGGACGCCTGTTTGCACACTGAACCCGGCCTCCCGTGCCGCTGAGGGTGTACTTTTTGTGCTGACTTGTGTCCCCCCCGGTGCCCTACAAAACCCCCCTGGTGCCCTACAAAACCCCCCTGGTCTGCCCTCCGAAGACGCGGGTACTTACCTGCTGGCAGACTGGAACCGGGGCACCCCCTTCTCCATTGACGCCTATGCGTTTTGGGCACCACTTTGACCTCTGCATCTGACCGGCCCCAAGCTGCTGGTGTGGTAACCTTGGGGTTGCTCTGAACCCCCAACGGTGGGCTACCTTGGACCCAACTTTGAACCCTGTAGGTGGTTTACTTACCTGCAAAACTAACAAACACTTACCTCCCCCAGGAACTGTTGAAAATTGCAGTGTCCAGTTTTAAAATAGCTTATTGCCATTTGTGTGATAACTGTATATGCTATTTTGCTAATTCAAAGTTCCTAAAGTTCCTAAGTGAAATACCTTTCATTTAAAGTATTGTTTGTAAATCTTGAACCTGTGGTTCTTAAAATAAACTAAGAAAATATATTTTTCTATACAAAAACCTATTGGCCTGGAATTGTCATTGAGTGTGTGTTCCCCATTTATTGCTTGTGTGTGTACAACAAATGCTTAACACTACTCCTCTGATAAGCCTACTGCTCGACCACACAACCACAAAATAGAGCATTAGAATTATCTCTTTTTGCCACTATCTTACCTCTAAGGGGAACCCTTGGACTCTGTGCATGCTATTTCTTACTTTGAAATAGTGGATACAGAGCCAACTTCCTACAGTGTTTATAACAGGGAAGGTTGGCTGGGAAGACAAAGGTAGACAAAGGAGCTGGGTATCCTGAACTATAGGCATCGCCAGACCCTGCTGTACGAGGGACCGTGCAACCCTCAAACAAGACTTCAAACAAGTGAGATATTAATGCCATCAACTCGTGCAACTACACAAACTTATTTCAGCAGCTTGCATAGATCAATTTGGTGGAGAGATTCCTGGCAATGTCTCAGGAAGCCTCCAAATCTGATGTGAAGGAACTAAGGGATAGGATCCCAGCAGGTTTCTAATTCACCACAGGCTCTGGGGCTCATGTCCATGGATGTGCAGCATCAGTCGGCGTCATGGTCTGAGCCAATGGAGTCGCCAAGCCTTCAGGAGGAACCGCTCCTCCTCTTCTTAGGGAGAAGCTCACAGGGTATCCAACATTGTTTGTCAAAATACCTTGACGTGCACAAGGTCAGCCCAAGGACCAGAAAACTCTAGTCTCATATTTTGAGGGTCAGGGGGTTCACCAAACACCAAGGAAGAGACTGCTGTTGGCGAATGGTTCCTAGACACCAAGTGGTACCAGCAGGCACTTCTTCCTGGACAAAGACAACTTTTCCTTCTTATTGTGTTTTTTGAGGGATAATCTTTGGAGAACGATACCGGGAGGGACACTCACCTTTGGGACAAAGTCTCCTTCGGCTGAGAAATCAGGCAGATGTAGCCATCAGAAAGGGTAGAAGAACGTCAACCATGATTGCTTTCCTTTAATTTCTTGCAAATGGCGCTTTATGAGAATGATGGGCTACTGGTTAACTTTGGGATAACCTATATCCCGGTCGTGCCAGCGCGGGGAGTCTCTTTTCTGGGAACAACCCATAATTACACCTTTAACCACAAATTGGTAATTTTATACCTACCTAAAACAAGCATTGACAAAGCCAATAGGTATTAACAATGCAAGAGCTACTGGCTGTTTTAATGTTAATATCCTTTACCCATGTAGCTCAAGAGCACACAGTTTAAGCAGAGAAGCTGTGATTTATCCTCGTTTTCTGGATTTGCCCCTTTATTTTTCTTTATTTTCTGTTTAGTACAAAGCATGGTAAGGTAGCTATGAAGACACAAGTCGCAGTCCAAATTTCTCTGGGTATTATAGGAGTGTTACACATTTGTCAAGGGGCCTCGGAGTTCAAAGCTAGTTGAAATAAAATGGTTTCTTGCTGAAATGTAGCGCTGAAGGTGTCTAGTTGTTTTTCTAATGGGAGCAAGAAGCAATGACCAGATTCTATCGGGCTGCCTCAAACACTACTAGAAAATGAACTGCGGCGATAATAGTTTGCGAGCAATACTTGTCCATAAAATAGATAATACATAACACCATATTAGGATCCTGTAATGCCCTTGTGTGGATGTGAAGACTTGCAGTAAGACAAAACTATGCATCGTATCTCAAGTGCATTTTGATAGCGCTTACTTACCTCGAAAAGGCGCTAGTATGCTTCAACACATCTTATAGAGTGTTCAAATGGGAATGAGATAAGTTTTCCTCGTGTTGCTGACTTTACTGTGACACTCGACAGGTCATACACAAGGAAATTTAGGTTCATTTTGAATTGTTTGCGGTCTAGAAAATGTTGTTTTGCTATTGCCACACTTGTACAGTGACACACCAGAAGGCGGTTTTGTCCCATGCTTTCAAACAGAGTACATTAAGATGCACGCAGGCATGAGAAGCAAAGTTACGAGACAACGGAAGCTCCGTATGTGAAGTACAAAACGCGACGTACACTGCATGTGCGAGAAGCTTGCAAATGCTAAAGCTTGCAGTGTGCTAGATGCGTGTGAGGCAGATAAAGGTGCACATGCAAGAAACACAATGGGGAAAATGCACACAAATAATGAGCACAGTGAGATATACAGTACCACGTGTGTGGGTGATGTTCAGAAATGTGGTGTTTGAGATGAACATAGACACGAGGCCGAGTCAGGTACTTGCAAACGCAGCAAGTGTAGTGTGTGTGAGAAAACCTTACAAATGAGTACACTGCACAAGAAGGTCACAAAACAAAAAAAGGTAGTGCATGAGGTGCTTAGAAGCAAGACAAAGCAACTACAATAAAGCATTTTGTAGGTGATGCTTGGTACAGTGTGTTCAGCTCACAAACACTGGAAGCCTCGTATGGAGAAGGCTTAGAAACAGAGGCGTGGGGGTGGGAGAGACTCCTTAACATGGAAAACTAGTGTGAGATGATAACAAGCAAGCCTTGTGTGCGAGATACAGTGTGTGATTTTACCACACACACAAGAACCCCGGTGCGAGGTACTCATAAAAGTGTACAGTGTGAAATGCTCAAGACGTATAAATCCCAATAAAGCAGCATTCAGGTGTAAGGGTGACGTGACTGGGGTTGGGATTGGGCAAGAGGCAACAGGGGACGGAGCAAGTGAAAACACAAGCACTCGTGTGCAGTCCACAAAGAAAAAAGTAGCTCCTAAAATGGAAGCAGTGGATGGACACAGGTACTTGGTCCATGCTCCAAGAGAGGGCTAAACAAAAGAGGCATGACGCATGCCATGGCCAAGCAGGGCTAAGGATAGGAGAGCAACTATGAAGCGAGCAAATGCTAAGCCTATGGGCGGGCTGAAGCCCACAAATTGTAAGCAACATGACTCTCTGAGGCAGCACATACGCTGTCTGGCCAAGACTTTAAAAAATGATTGTAAAGTTTTGATTTTCAGTTACTTCAATTTGCAAGACAAACTCCTAAATAATTTCCACCTAATTCTAAATTCAGTCTAAAAAACTAGGCCATTTTAGAACAGCTCAGGGTAACCACCCTGTTAGACTCTAAGCTCACGCCACATGGACCACAAAAAAACTAATTGTAGAAGATCACAGACAGGACAGAGCGTGTAATGCACTTGATTTGGCACAAGTTACTGACAAGATCCTTAACAGCATAGAGCCCTAGTGTCCTGCTCATGCACTAGTTTCATAGCACGTTAATGCCCCCAGAGCACTACCAACCTCACATGTCCCCTTGCTGCCACCACACACAGGAAAGAAAATAACAACCAACCTTCTGAAGCGTCTTCCCAGCCTGGTTGACAATCTCAGAGTAGACGTCCTTGTACTCTTTCACCACGTTCTTGATTATGTCTGGAGGAGAGAGTGACCAACAAGTGCTAGGATATTAAGAAGGTGGACAGCAAACCAGCACCTTAACCTTTTGGATCATAAGTACAAGCTTCCAGGCACTATTCCAGCACACGCCAGTCGTGGCATGATGTGGTGTCTAGAAGCTGCCACATCCAGGAACCAATCTGACCACACACTCCTTTCCCTACTCCCACTTTACAGAATGTTTTCTTGGGGCAGATAGAAAATCTCCCCATAATACCAATAACTTCGAAACGCCGGTAGGGATGGAGCAAATTGCATTAGGTTATGCACAATGCTACCCTGGTCATCCTCTGAATGACATTGAAGCAATATACTTCTGTGACAGTTACACCCTCATACTACCCATGGCATGGAAAAGCCTGACAAAACCAAGTAACGCTCGATTTCCCTACACACAGCATGCAACAGCTCACCATTCCATCAAACCATCATACACAGCAGCACGCAGATTCCGCAGTCCTATTCACTAGGCAACACTCGAGCAGGACCTGGACTGCTGCAGTCTGAATACACCTTGACACCTCCACCCTCACTGCCCCACCTTTCTGTCACAACACCTACCCTCGAGCAAATCGTAGGTTGTACAGGCCCATCAGACAGCCTCTTTCCCCATCAGCAAAGGGCCTGGATGCCTAGTTGCACCAGTGTTTTACACCCTTCCTTCACAACTAAGGGGGTCATTACGACCCTGGCGGTCGGTGGTAAAGCGGCAGTAAGACGCAAACAGGCCGGTGGAAAAAACAAACGCCGCGGTCATCCGACACTTCACCATTCCGACCGCCATGGCGGTGAAGACCGCTGGGCTGGAGATAGCGGTCTCCAGCCCGGCTGTCGTCACTAGACCGCCGACGGTATCAGGACGCTGCATACCGCCATGAATCTCGGGTGATTGGGCACCGCCATGAGATCCATGGCGGTAGGCACTATCAGTGCCAGGGAAATTCATTCCATGGCACTGATAGGGGTCTCCCCCATCCCGCTACCCCCTACGAATCCTCCCCCACAACCCCCCAGCCACTCCCCAAAGGTGGCACAATCCCTCTCCCCACCCCAACCCCGAACATGCACATATACACACCCCTACACGCACACACCCCCAACATGCACATATACACACCCCTACACGCACACATACACCCCGACAACACATACCAGCACACAGACATGCACACCGTCCGACCCGCACACATTTCCCATACACACAACACACCCTGCATGCATACACGCACTCACACACCCCCTCTACACTCTCACACGCGCACCCCCATGCATGCACACAACACCCCCCCACCCCCTTCCCTAACGGACGATCAACTTACCTTGTCCGTTGATCCTCCGGGAGGGGACGGGATCCATGGGGGCAGCTCTGCCACCAGAACACCGTCACCAGAACACTACCACACCGAATCATGGGACGTGATTCAGTGGGCGGTGTTCTGTTGACGTGGCGGTGGAGGTTGAGCAGCCTCCACTTTCCCGCCGTCCGCCAGTATGGCTGCTGGCCGCTTTCCGTATGAAAAAGGACGACGGCCTGCCAGCAGTCATAATACGCGGCGCGGAAGACCGCCACCACTGGACCTCGAAACAGTCTGTCACACCCCAGCAAGATTAAACCACCTGTCTTTACACCCATCTGTTATAACCATGCCCGATCAGAACATGAGTCGCAGATCTATAGATACCTATCGCGTCCTAGGTCTTCATTAGAGATACTATGCATCCCACGCTGCAAGTCATCCATGCCCCCTAATCGGAACTGGGAAACCATAGCATCACCTGCCCCAACACAATCCCAGGCCTGAAGCATATTTCACAGTCAAACCTCCCCCTCACAGGTCCTACAAGACATGGACCCCAGTGGCCTCCCTGACTGTAACCCCACCTGTCACCAGCAGCAAAAGGCACCCAAAGAGTAACCTGCCTACCAGCACCAGGTCATGGACTACACCTCCCACCCACAAAAGAACATGCAGTCGACAGTCCCACCTGCGTGTCAAATTCCCTGACCCAGCAGGATATAAAACACAACCATTTATACTCCCTTCCCTCTAAAGAGACTTTAGGCTCTTTAGATCTCACTACTTCCACCTGCCAGCTACAGGACATGGAGATCACATCGTTATGTGCCTCACACACGCCTCTCCTTCAGTAGGACTCAGGCCACACATCCCCTCCGGCCGTTCATACCCTTTGCCTGCCCCACCACTACTTGGGTACGCAGCTCAACCACCAGTTTAACTCACACTATGACATGCAGGCCACATCCGATCTGCCAGGTCACCCAGCCACATCTGAACAGAGAGACATCCCTGCATCCTTCTCAGACAGACGCGGACCACGCAAACCTACCTGCGCGTTTGATGGGCATCTTCTTCTGATCCTTGACCAGCAAGTACTGCACGACCTCAGCCACCTGAGGGAGAACAGGAGAGGAGGGTATGAGAAGCCAGGACTTGTGTGTACTTATCTTAAAAGGGGCAACACCCCATTCTCGCAAAAAAAAACCTCACCTTGCGAGCCACCAGCTCCGGCGAACGCTTCTCCAAGTTGCGCTGCACTTGCGTAGGTGTCTGTGTTTGGCTCAGATTACTGTCATCGTCCATTTCCACATTATCTCCCTGGAAGAAGTTCAGATACAAAGAGATGTCACTGAAAGTGTGGCATGCCTCAAGAAGAGCGAGTTAGGTAACGAATGAGTGAGCTAGGTAGTTGGTTGGTTGGTTCCTGGACAGATGATGGCTGAGGTCTCAGGAAATGTACGTTACCCCAAAGGTTTTTTGACAGCTTCATAAAGGAGTGTGGATTTTATACATGGACTTGTCTAAGGGACAGAATGCTTCTTAAATCTACTTGCCCTGTATAAAAGCCCATGTGGCACATTTGATGCCATGCAGCGAGGTGCCAAGTTAGGACACTGGCTTCCACAAAATATTTGACAAACACAGATATTTGCACTCCAGTGCCCAGGCTGCCAACTGAGAATCAACAAGGCCGCTCAGTCTGACCTTTTCCACTTAAGCGCACTGTATAATTCTTGGGCAAATCGCTTCATCTCACTGTGCCCTAATTTCATTGTACGCCACAACTGTGAGTTTGTACTAAGCGCTAGATCAGTGATCAGTAGATCACTGGTTCGTGGGTTACAAGTAGATGAACTCTGCAAGCTCTTGGCAGAGTCACAATGTTATGGGCCAGAATGTCAGAGCTATTTGTGCATGAAACCCTCGCTTACATGAGTGAACGTTGCTTTTCCAATGATAAAAAGACTTATGCACCTGAAGATGTTCCTGTGTGTGGGTCTACTCACAGGATGGACGCAGGAGGTAAGTCGCGATTCCAGGTCTAAATACACTGCGAGTATGCGCACACCCACAAACTTACATGTTAAACCGCATTCACCAACCCCTTTTGAACCCATATTCACCCTGAAAAAGGTTGGAAATTTACTGCTGAAAACTGCAGAAGTAAAAAACGTTTCCAAGGTGGGAAGTGACCGGCACCCTCCTATGAATAGGGAAGGAGTTTAGGGAAAGGAGCGTCTTCGTGGGGGAATACATTTCCCTACTGAAGAAAGGAGGGGAGTTTTAACAAGTGAATTTGCACTTCACACGAGCAAATATACATGTGTATTCTTGTACCTGAGAAAGTAGAATTCAAAACTACTGGCTACGAGTCTGGTTTCCAAGCCCACGTATGTAAACACTTGTGAACTCCTGAAAGTTGCACATCTGCACCAGTGGAAGGCCAGAGACACGTGGGTGCACCTTTGTGCCCAATTTATTTTATTGACACGCTGGCCTAATGGTTATGCATGAATTCTGCAATATTTTTTAAATACTTGCATGAGACAAACACATGTAATTAAGTGGTGCTGAAGAGAAATGGTATGAAAGGTTGTCCTTAAAATGTGCATGACAGTTTAGCAAAACATATAACTTTCATCCCTCTTTTTAAAATCAAATTGCAATAATTTATGATACATTTTTTATTTTACATATAGTTAAAGAGAAATCTGGGAGCATTATAAAGAGTTACAAATTGCTGTATTTTACACACATGAACGTCTTTGTATTGAATCCACTGTCAGTAACGCATGACGAGTTTACCGCTGAATGCATTTAAAGTGCTCACCCTATAACAGTAAAGGGTTTGCATTTACAGCACTACATAACGTCTCTACCATTCATATTGATGTAGAGGACTTTCTGTCCAGTGGACAAAGTAAACATGAAGACTTTTTGACTTCATCCGCAAAGAACATGCCTTGGGCCACATCTGTTGATTCTAGCTTTAGTGGTAGTCAGGTAAGCCAGTGCAACGCAGGTGAATGTGTCCACCTCTGCGTCCGCCTTCTCTGGTTATGGCCCCTGCCACACCTACTTAAAATAGGAGGGTTGCCTGCTCCTTCGCTGCAGAAACAGAAACCAAGGGCATTCTCCAGTAGGTTGCTTAGCTCCATTACACAAGCACTGGGTGTTATGGGATGCCTTGTAATCGCAAGGGAACCAGACTGACCGTCTACCTTTGGAATCGTATGTCATGGAACTGCACACCTGAAAGACATATGCACCTTGACAGACTGTCTCACTCCAAATTGAATGGTATTAAAGAGTCTTAGATAACTATAGATAAATAGATCATTTATGTTGCTTTTCTCTGGCAGCAGCATATATGAGAGGAGGGTAGTCTTGAACCTACATGGAGTTTTAGGTCTGAATGTGCAACTGTTACCTGGTGGTTTAACCTACACCAATGTTATTCTATAGTTCTTTGCTTCCACACGTTTCCACATATGCCTTTACTACGCATGCTTTTACAAAGAAAAAGACGCGTCGTGGTTCCAACCACGTTGTTAAGGCATTTGTTGTTCCAGCAGTCGTGGTTTTGTCATACAACCCAAATAGTTGAGGAGAAGCTCAGTGGACCAGCGCAGAGGTAGGATACTCAAGACGCCCCCCCTGAAGTAGTAGGAAAAATATTCCCAGATTGAAGGACCAGAAAGGAGGGAGGTTCAACTGTAGAGAGTCTGCCTTAATGGAGACCAGCACTCCAGGTGCAGAAGTTCCACATGCTTTCCTAAAAAGTTCTGGCCTGCCAAGTGCTGTACAGATCAGAGAATTACAACTGCTGCCGCCTCAACCTAGGATCACACAAGGTGGACAGCAAAGCTCTCATTCGACCCCCAAAAGAAAAGTGCAAATGTGTGACCCTAGGTGTGCATGGAGACAGCAAATGACGCATTCAGTCAACCCATGCGAAGATGAAGATTCCGCACCACCACTAACACTCAGTATTGCCTGACTGACTGACCCCTGCGTTGTCCACAGTGTGGTCAGAAGGCAGTGGCTCTGGATTTTATAACCGTCTCCTCCCTCACAACTGAAAACCACACGGAACCCGCATTTTGACAACAGTCCGCGAGTGCCTGCTTAGTCTAGGGCGCCTGGCTTTCTGACAGCCCGCATCCCACACTCTGGTACCAGCCCCACCCAGCAGCCCTCCGAGTGTGCCGGTTAAACATGCAAGAAGCTCAAGAGAAGTTTCCACTGGTCTGTGATCATGTGTAGCAGGTTCCTTATTGTGACAGCACCGATGAAACGCCAGTCTCCACGCAACACTGATCACCGCCACACCTCCGCGCGAGAGAACACCGCTCCTGGCTCTAACCCACATGCTCATATTAGGCCGACTCACTGGTCCTAACTCACAAAGGTAAACTTAGACTTTTGGTGTAAACTTAGACCAAAAGTCTAAGTTTATGACTTTGGGAATTCACAAAGGGCATTTACGAGTAGTACCTTTTGGTCCACACGCGGTGATCTGCCCCAATGCGGACCTGAAGATTGTACTCGAAAATGCCCTTTGTTAATTCCCAAAGTCATAAATTTACACTTTTGGTCTAAGCTCAGACCAAAAGTGTAAGTTTACCTTTGTGAATCGGGCCCTTTGGCTGCAGTGAGGTAGGTAAGAGTTATACTGTGAAAGCCCACACCCCCTGATAAGCCAGACGCGGGCCCTGGCAGGCCTGCTCTTTAACTAACAAAGGCACAGCCAGAGACAATTCAACACATAGGATGCTGTAACGCGCCTGCACCAGCACTGGAGTACCTGCACTATATTCCAGATGACGGTGGTTTTATATTTAATAGAATTAGTTTCATCTTCTCTAGGAAAAGGTCCATCACTAGTTGGACATTTAAGCCATGGTATGATATGTATATGCTGAGTGAAGCGCCCAGTGCCCACAATCAACATTCACTAGCGAGCCTCGATTGGTTGACTTTCTTTTCTGTGGAACAGATTTTAATAATCAGTTGTTCATAACAAAATACAGAACAAAGAACTAATATTGCAGATGGCATCATCACAGCTTCACACTTGGGAAGGGTGACCATGTTTAATCTTCAGTGTCGAGACAGGAAGGACCTTGCATCCATCACTATCTCACGAAGTTTGGTAAGTTATGGGGTTAGGTTGAGTTCCTGACATGGCCTTGAGTCAAATGAAATATTTACTTCCCAGTACTGAACTGTGGGAGGTGTGCAGTCTGTGTAAAAACCCTCCTCAGTGGTTACAATTCACTCTACGACCAGAGGCCATTCCGTAGATTTCAAACTCTCCCTGGTCCATCGCGGATATTTAATGTACATTATCAGATCTGCCCTGTCTCTTCTATGCTGCCCTGCGATGGAACCCCTGTGTAAGGGCATCCCTTGTGATCCAGACTGCAAGCAGCTCTATAATAACAACAAAAGCCAAGGAGGGGGTAGGCACCCCTGAATGGTTCCTCGTTCAATAGGAAGGGGGTCTAACAACTGCCCATCGACCTTGACGCGGGCCAGGAGCTGTGTATAAAGCCGGTGTACCCTCGTACTCTGCAGCTACCTCTGAGTAGCTACTCTACGTGCGGTGCAACCTAGTAAATGAAAAGCTTTTTTGGTTGAATTAGGCATCTTTCAAAAATGGAAAAGGATGCAATTAAAAGTAAAATGTGGCTTTGGCAATTATTTTTAAAGTTAAATGGGAATTGGGGCTTCTTCACACAGACAAAATACAAGGAGTTGAATCAGTGGGTTTGACTATCAAAAGAAGGAAAGGAGTAGCTGTCCTGGGCCTCTTATGATACAAGCCAAGGCCCCTAAATCACTTTTTGCTACCCTTCTCGAAACTGATCACCACCCTCGCCCTCTCTCACACGAAACTCTTTGTAGTGCGGGACTTTAATGTTTGGGCAGAGGAGTCCTCCCATACCCAGGACAGGAACTCTTGAATACATGCTAGATCCTAGGACTAAAACAACTAGTGACTGGCCCAACACACTCATGAGGACATACTTTAGATCGGATATTCACACCCACAAACTAAATCAACAAAGCAAATCTACACCCTCTGAGCTGGTTGCACCTTATACTAGTTCTTTTGAGGTGGTTTGGATCCAGCAGAAGAGGGGGAGCCTAATGCTCCGAAGCAGGTTCAGGGCAGACATTGGCACAGGGTAAAGAAACTTAAAGAGAGAAAGATGTCTGCGAGACCAAGCTTCTTCCACGATGAGAAGGGTGGACGTGAATGTACACTGATCTACAGGACGCTGTAAAGGACATCCTTGAGATCACATCAGTAAAAACGGTGACGAAACCTGGAAGACCATCACAGCCACGATTTAGAGTCCCTGAGAGAAAAGAAAAGTCCCTGCAGAAAATTAGAACGTACTTAGAGCATGATAAAGCAGAGTTATGTATGACCCTGAAGATTCGGAGCGGGAAACCAGGCCAGCCAAAGAAGATTAATACAC
Source organism: Pleurodeles waltl (assembly GCF_031143425.1). Lineage (NCBI taxonomy): Eukaryota > Metazoa > Chordata > Amphibia > Caudata > Salamandridae > Pleurodeles > Pleurodeles waltl. The sequence continues at coordinate 11,005,309 of NC_090449.1, read as the reverse complement.
AGATACTAATAGACGCAACCAATACATTGAAAATGGCATTTACTGTGGTAAATAACTTAGTTAGATCAGCTTGAACTAAACAAGACGTAAACCCCTCGCAGGAACTCTGTGATAAGCTGTCACAATATTCCAACGACAAAATAGAATTAATTCTAGCAGATATTAGCAATGCTTCCGGGAGTAACGATCGACCCTTCAAGGAAGGGATGGGAGTTTAAAACACCCCCCCCCCCTCAGAAGGTACCAAATTAAAGCTAGAGCAAATAGAACTAATAAATGTAGAGGAATTCAAACGATTATCACAGAACATCTCCTCTGGTTCCATGCTAGAGCCTTTGGCTCCATATGTCTGGAAAGATAGAGAAGAGGAGCTTCTCCCCCCTCTACTAGAGATTTGTAATCCATCCCTGTGGACCAGTACTGTTCCGGAGGCATGGAAGAAAGCTCTAGTGACCCCTTTACTGAAGAAGCCTTCGGCGGAGCTGAATGTTATGAGCAACTACCGCACAATATCTCTAGTTCCCTACCCTAGCAAAACTGAGGAAACCGATGAGTAACGTACTCACAGACTTCTTGGAGCAGAATAGTATCCCTTAGTAACCTGATGATATCTACCAAGCGCTTTCTTCATTCGCGACGTTAGGACTGCAGTGCCTTATCAAGTACTCGGTGTGTATTAAATCTGTAAATCTATGTCTGAATCCTGGTAGTGTATCTCCTTGTTCTCCAATGTGTTCGACTACCAGTGGAGGGTTTGAGATAATTCAAGAGAGAGAGGAATCGTCCATCACCTTCATGGTGATGAGATGCTCTCCCAGGGGGAGGAGAGGAAACCTTTTATTAATTATGACTTCACCATAGATAGTAAATGTTAAACTGAGATTCTAAATGTTTAAATGTAGGGCAACCGCATCACAAACTCACGAAATGTTCCAGGTGGAACACCTTTATTTTCCGGAATCATGGCGGTGTATAGATAATTTAATGTTCGTGGCATAAGGCTTACATACAGAAATGTATCCAATCCCTCAAAGACAGTGACCAATTTAACAGTCTATATAAAGAACATGAAGATTTTTGCTTTGAATAATGCCCAATATGAGGATTTGTACTCTCTAGAATTTAAATAAATGTCAATGAAATCTGTAAGTGTCCTGCACTGACAAAGGGGTTCCGCCTACGCTCACAGTCACTGATGCATGGCTACATCTACAGACCCGGAAGCTCTATGAAGGGCAGGTACTCCCAGGAGCAAGGAAGTGGAGTACACCTGTGAGGAAACGAGGTACGTACCTGGGAGGTGGAGGCAGTGTGGTTCAGGCTTGGACGCCCTCTTCCTCGTTTCCGCTGAGACATTTCTCTTACCTGTAGAGAAAGATGATATACAGTGAATCTGTACCCCAAAGCCAGATTAGGACAATCTCACACGACATTAGAAAACAGGAGCTCCAAAGTGCACTGTTTGAAAATCCTGGACACATCCCACAACTTATCCTGCTATATAACTGAACAGTGAATGCAACTAAGGGCTTTATTTAGATATTGACGGACGGGTTATTCCGTCACAACGTTGACTGATATCCCATACGCCAAAATCGAAATCCCATTATTTCCTATGGGATTTAGATTTCGGCAGATGGGATTTCCAATATCTAAATAAGGCCCCAGGTCTCTTGACCCACCAGCAAAGATGGGGTGCAGGTAGGGTGTGTGGAAGACAACCAGAAATGTGGAAGGAGACTGGCTGTAAGGGGGGGCAGAGATGACACGAGGGGAGCTGAACCAAGAGAACAGAGTTGCAGAGACCATCTGAATTAGGGGATAGGGTAACACGTATGAAATAATCAGATGTGGGAAAAAGACGGGAGGAAAGAGGATGGGAGGGGGGGCGAAGTTGAGATTAGTTTAAGCGCCTGGAGATGTGGAAAAATGAACAGTTTATCATACATTTTCAGAAACTAGTAAAACTGCAAGAGAGACTAGAGGCTGAGAAAGAGCTGTGAATCTAGAAAACAATTCGGACAATTGTATATAAGAGGATAGAAGTGTACCAAACTAGGGGCCTATTTTCCAGTTATCGCTTAGAAATTGAACGTGAAGGATGCTCCATAGCCAAGAATACTTTGGTCATACATTAGTACTGCTGTGTCAGTTAGTAATAATAATTAGTAGGGTCCAGGCACAGGACCCAAGCAGCTATCCAGAAGACGGTACTCAGGAAGGAACCAGCTAAGGGCTCACAGGGCAAGGTAGGGGGAGCACTTCAAGTTAGCTGCTGAATTATGAATTCCATTCCACAGGGGTCATTTATAGCGCTCAGATTTCCATCATCAACAGAAAAAGTAGGTACACTGTATACCAGATAATTTGTATGGTGTAGATCTGGGGAAAGAAAATGTGAGACAATATTTCACATAGTAAAAGTGAAACAGGAACTGAGCTGAGAGCAAGTGGATTGGTTAAATACCCTCCATAGCCTGAAGGTATCTGCAGTGAATGACAGGCAGCTGCACCAATGCATGAACAGAGCGTAGGCACGAGCAACACAGAAATGGTTAAATAACACCTAGAAACTGATAGGAAGCGACAGGTAAGCTGTATATGCTGAAGGCAACAGAACGAGTGACATAGATGGGTTAAGTGATCTGAATGGATGAAGCCAACAACATCAAAAGAGATGCAGAATAGCTTAAGTAACCAACATAAAGTGAAGAAGACAGCATGAGAGACACAGGATGGGTATCTGGAAAGACGGACAGAATGAGAGACACAGGATGGGTATCTGGAAAGACGGACAGCATGAGAGACACAGGATGGGTATCTGGAAAGACGGACAGCATGAGAGACACAGGATGGGTATCTGGAAAGACGGACAGCATGAGAGACACAGGATGGGTATCTGGAAAGACGGACAGCATGAGAGACACAGGATGGGTATGTAGAAAGACGGACAGCATGAGAGACATAGGAAGGGTATGTAGAAAGCCGGACAGCATGAGAGACACAGGATGGGTATGTAGAAAGACGGACAGCATGAGAGACACAGGATGGGTATCTGGAAAGACGGACAGCATGAGAGACACAGGATGGGTATATAGAAAGACGGACAGCATGAGAGACACAGGATGGGTATGTAGAAAGACGGACAGCATGAGAGACACAGGATGGGTATGTAGAAAGACGGACAGCATGAGAGACACAGGATGGGTATGTAGAAAGACGGACAGCATGAGACACACAGGATGGGTATGTAGAAAGACGGACAGCATGAGACACACAGGATGGGTATGTGGAAAGACGGACAGCATGAGAGACACAGGATGGGTATGGAGAAAGACGGACAGCATGAGAGACACAGGATGGGTATGTAGAAAGACGGACAGCATGAGAGACATAGGTAGGGTATATAGAAAGACAGACAGCATGAGAGACACAGGATGGGTATCTGGAAAGACGGACACCATGAGAGACACAGGATGGGTATGTAGAAAGACGGACAGCATGAGACAGGATGGGTATGTAGAAAGACTGACAGCATGAGAGACACAGGATGGGTATCTGGAAAGACGGACAGCATGAGAGACACAGGATGGGTATATAGAAAGACGGACAGCATGAGAGACACAGGATGGGTATATAGAAAGACGGACAGCATGAGAGACACAGGATGGGTATGTAGAAAGACGGACAGCACGAGAGACACAGGATGGGTATGTAGAAAGACGGACAGCATGAGAGACACAGGATGGGTATGTAGAAAGACGGACAGCATGAGACACACAGGATGGGTATCTGGAAAGACGGACAGCATGAGAGACATAGGATGGGTATGTAGAAAGACGGACAGCATGAGAGACATAGGAAGGGTATATAGAAAGACGGACAGCATGAGAGACACAGGATGGGTATGTAGAAAGACGGACAGCATGAGAGACACAGGATAGGTATCTGGAAAGACGGACAGCATGAGAGACATAGGATGGGTATGTAGAAAGACGGACAGCATGAGAGACATAGGAAGGGTATCTGGAAAGACGGACAGCATGAGAGACACAGGATGGGTATGTAGAAAGACGGACAGCATGAGAGACACAGGATGGGTATCTGGAAAGACGGACAGTATGAGAGACACAGGATGGGTATGTAGAAAGACGGACAGCATGAGAGACACAGGATGGGTATATAGGAAGACGGACAGCATGAGAGACACAGGATGGGTATCTGGAAAGACGGACAGCATGAGTCATGTAGGAGGGTTACAGGCTGGATTGGGGAGCCTCTGCAGACCAAGTGCCTGCTCTACGTGACAAGGGGTGGATCAGCAGCTCCACAGCACACAACACTTGAAAGCTACAGACATATCCTTCCTATGGAGCAGCAGCATTCACAGGTTTACTGTACAATGCAGAGGCTCCCTGAGGTAGACGTCTGCTTAGAGAGGTATAGAGGGAACTGTTGAAAGGGTGGGTAAGTGTGCACAGAGCTTGTCTTTTCAGCATCTCGACAAATGAGCATCTAAATGTAGAGGTGGTGAAGGATATGACCTGGGCAACAGCTGCTTTGGGGGATTCTAGAGGGGGGCAGATGTACCCGCACGAGAAGAGAGGCCAATTATTGGTCACAAGTAAGCCTAACAGTAGAAGTTATAAAAAGGGGCTTCACTTCTGCCCTGGGGGTGATGGAGAAAGAGGCAGTAGTAGCCCTAGGACTGTATACTTCTGTAGAGAAGCAGAGGGGAAGCCCTCTGAAGCAAGCCGGAGCGCAGGACATGGGAGGGCCCCTGACTAGAACGAGTAGTGCGAGGTGGGCCTCGAGTAATAAGATAAAGGATTTTGATCTGCGACCACAAAAATATGGGGAAAGTCTGGGTTCCGCCCAAGGCTGGCGCATACTAATCCGGTCGCCACTTTCAAGGCCCTTTAACGGGTGTCAAACTGTTGCGGTGGGAATGCGCACTGCATGGCATAACATGATGTTCCACTGCACCGAGTACCCAACTGCTACATATAACTGGTATCCTAAAAGTTCGACTCTATCTCACTAATCTAGCTCGTGCGCAGTCCTAGGCCGGTCCAAGACTATGCGAGGGCATGGAACTGTCCTGTGACTGGAGAGGCGCACCCATCGTTTCATCAGAGAAGACAGTGGACTAATGTCTGTGTTGAGTACACAAAGCGGGGAGGGGCAGCATTCCATACTTTGGAGACTGATGCTGTGGTCAGACCATTGAATCTGAGAATGGGACCTACAGGCCCCTCTTGTGTAAAGCTCAGCTGTTGTGTATGAGCAGAGCCCATGTAGAGAGCATGTGTAGTATGCGTGTAGCAGAGTGCAGCAGTAAGGCTCACAGTGACTGGGCCAGAGTGCATGCTCCAGTGTGAGGGCAGCCAAGGTGCCTTCTGAGGCAAGAAGCAACCCTGCACAAAGACTGTGTCTGGAGAGCAGCCTGGGAAGGACACTTGAAAGAGAACCACCCAGATCGATGCTGAAGTTAGAGCCGGTGATCCACATCCATGGCCTAGAAAGTGCGTTTACAAGTGAGACCCCAAGCATCGCACTCGGATTCCAATGTCAGGTCCTTCACGATGAAGGAAGGCAGCGCTCCACACTCTACTGGAAGGATTCCTGTGTGACTGACGTGGTCTTTGCCAGACAGCTAATCTGTCAAATCAGAGGGGACATCACCTTAACTCAGTAACATCAGCTGGGAGAGCTGAGGATCTGGCTTGTACCTAACTAAGCTTGCATGCGAGAGTGTAGGGGTAAGCCTGGCACTGCAGGGGGATAGGCTGCCGATTAGCAAAGCTAAGTGGTCCCAGAGGAACAGCCAGAGCGAAGCCATGTGCGACCATGTTGCAGTATCCCCCCCGTATCTCAGATAATGTTTGGCATGAACTGCTTCACGCCTTCAGGGCTGCATTGGTGCAACTGGGACTCCAATTGCTGCAATGACTGCACTGGCCCGATCTAGGTTAGCGCTGCTGTGGCGACTGCACGGCCCAGTCGAAGCCTGTAGCCTACCTCCTATGGTGGGGCGGAGATGCAGCAGCCAGACTAGCCCCAGACGTAATTGCCAGATCTGCTGCTCATCACTGCGCTGGGAAGCTGCATGTACAGACACAGGCCACGTCTGGCCTCCTTGGCAATCCCTGAAACAGTCTTCTTTACCCACAGGGCAGAGCCACTGCCTTGTATGCTGGACTGAACTGTGTAGTGTTTAGTATTGCTGTGTAATGAAAAAAATGGATTCTTTCTCAAGACAGACAAGCACTGGGCTGGCTGGACACCGATTTATTGAGCAGATTGGTTGATGGTCAAGTTGAGAGCTCATGCACCCACTCTACTTACCTGGGAAGCCAGCGACTGGTCTTCCTTGCACCCCCTGAAGACTGCACTTGAACCAGTTTGCAGAGATACAGTACGACAGACTTCAGGACACCAGTGGCAAATGACCTCAAACATCACGGTTGGGGCCCAGTAGCCCCTCACTGCCCTGTGGCCCCCCCGAACGGGGTCTGATGAAAACCTAAAGGGCGAACACAGCTGCCTGAGTATCAAGCAAGTGGTGAGACGGAAGGGAAGCCAAGGGCAGTATTGTCAGAAGGGACATTCTCTTACAGATGATAGAGACGGGATCCTCCTGAAGTATCTAAGACTACTGGGAGAAGCCTCCTTGAACATTCCTGAATGTTTGGGACTGTCTATGGATGCGGCAGATCAGAGAAACAAGCATTGGCAAAGCCAAAACGTCTTGACCTGGCAAACAGTTGCAATAGTACATTTTTTATTGAAAAAACATGCCACAAAAATAAGAATGAATAACATATCCTGCCATCTAAACATGGATGCCATATGCTTGCAATAAAAACATGTAGTTTAAAAAAACATTTACTGATGTGGTCATTTTACTAGCAATGCTAGTTAAACAACTAGCCCGTCAGACGTTCCAAGCATTTTATATTAATATTTGTGAAAGACAAAAATAAAAACTCAACCAAATGTTGAAACTGTAAGCAGGTGCAATGTTAAAATGTCACCGGCCCATTTTATACCCACAACTTTGAAAGGAGATAGAAAAGCAATCGCCTTAAGTGTAGACAACATAGCTGACAGTTATTCAAAACTGAAAAGTAAATTAATATTTGTGTTTTTCTTTCCAAATATGGTACTATGTCGCCAGATAACCTACAGGCACTTTGTACCCTTGCTTTTCTGGACATTTCTGTTTTTTGTTATAAAAACAATATAAAAGTATTTAAATGAAAAAAAGCAAATTAAGTGAATTATGAACCAACTTTGTCACTTACGGAGAAATGAACTATTTTAAGACCGTGCAAACAAAGTGCACAGACTTTGTACAGACACAAGTGAAGGGAGTCAATGAGTAAACCGGGCTAAGCCACTGTCCTATGCTGGGTGCAGAAGCTTATCTGAATGACAGCTTAAAAGGCCAATAAGCGAAGCCTGCTGACCAAAGTGCACTCTATGTATGTATGGTATATAGGTTGTTCTTTTAAAGAAAAAAAGTGTAGTCTGGCAGGATATCTAACGCGGTCTCAAACGTCAAACCTAAAACTAAAGACCATGGTCACATTCAGAAGCGTGAAATCCATGTCGTGAATATGTGGTGGACACCCTTACCGTTACATGTCAAGTCTAGCAATTTAATGCAAGATTGAAGTCCACAGTGACAGCCATGACAAAAAAACAAATCAAGCAAAAGATATTTCGCCATTCTTCGTATTTGCACAAGAGAGGTGTGCAAACACTTTACTGAGTCAATGTTTGCTTATCACATCCAAGGTCCTGTGTGCTTTATGACCGAGAGGTGGTGAAGGCAACAAGCAAACAGACCATGGTCCATTGGAACATAAGGGAGGCTTGAGGAAGAGTGTGGCCGAGAACATGGAAATGTCCAAGGCCAGGGTTAGGCCCTAGTACCACCAGACGCTACTGTGTATGTATGTGGCATGATGCCCTACGCAAACATCACCAACTGATCCGCACAACCAAAAGGACACACTTCAAAAACCGCATCAAAGCCAACACTCACAACAGTAAAGAGCTCTTCGGCATCGTCAATGAGCTCTCCACCCCCAGGAACTGCTCCAACGAACCCCCGCAATCACAGGAGCTCTGCAACTCACTGGCAACCCACTTCCGTCGAAAGATAGAACAAATCCACAATAGCTTCAAACCCCAGACCCACCAGCTGACTACAAACACCCAAGAACCCAATGCTCCAAGCAACACCCACCTACTCCAAACCTGGGCCCACGTCAACATAGAGGTCACCGCCACCACCATGGCCTCCATCCACTCCGGATCACCATCGGACCCCTGCCCACACCATATCTTCAATAAGGCAAACATCATCATCGCCCCCCACCTCTGCAAAACCATCAACCGCTCCTTCGAGTCAGCAACCTTCCCAGAAAGATGGAAGCACGCAGAAATCAATGTCCTGCTGAAGAAACCAAAGGCAGACCCAGGCGACCCCAAGAACTACTGGCCGATCTCCCTCCTCCCCTTCCCAGCCAAGGTCATCGAAAAAATTGTAAACAGCCAACTATCCCGGTTCCTGGAAGACAGCAAGGTACTCAACACCTCCCAATCCGGATTCCGCAGTCTGCCACAGCACCAAGAGTGCACTCGTTGCTGCCACAGACGACATTAGGACCATGCTCGACGAAGGAGAAACAGCAGCACTCATCCTCCTGGAGCTCTCTGCAGCTTTCGACACGGTATGTCATCACATTCTCCGCACACGCCTCCACAACGCTGGAATCCGCGACAAGGCACTCGACTGGATCTCGTCATTTCTCTCAGGCAGAACCCAGAGAGTCCGCCTCCCACCGTTCTTGTCAGAAGCCTCCAGAATCATCTGTGGCTTTCCCCAAGGATCTTTGCTCAGCCCCACGCTCTTCAACGTTTACATGGCCCCCTCGCCAAAATCGCACGAACCCACCACATCAACATAGTTTCCTACGCAGACGACACTCAGCTCATCCTCTCCCTCACGAAAGACCCTACAACTGCAAAGAACAACCTCAGCAACGGACTTCACGCCATCGCCAGCTGGATGGAATCAAGCCACCTCAAGTTAAACACAGACAAGACAGAAATCCTCATCTTTGGCACCAACCCCTCAACTTGGAATGACTCCTGGTGGCCCACCTCCCTAGGAACTGCACCCTCACCCACCACCCACACGTGCAACCTAGGCTTCATCTTGGACTCCACACTCAGCATGACTCAGCAGGCCAATGCCATCTCCTCTTCCTTCTACAACACTCCCCGCATGCTCTGCAAAATCTTCAAGTGGATTTCCGTTGAAACCAGGAAAACTGTCACCCACGCCCTGGTCAGCAGCCGATTGGACTACGGAAACGCCATATATGCAGGTATAACAACCAAACTCCTAACAAAGCTGCAAAGAATCCAAACGCATCAGCCCGCCTCATTCTGGACATCCCACGCCACGACCACATTTCCCCCCACATCAGAGACCTTCACTGGCTACCAGTATCAAAGAGGATCACCTTCAAACTCCTCATCCACGCACACAAGGCCCTCTACGACACAGGCCCAGCCTACCTCAACGACAGACTCACCTTCCACAAGCCCACCCGCAATCTTCGCTCCGCCAGCCTCGCCTCCATCCCCCGCATCCGCTGCACCACCGCCGGAGTAAGATCCTTCTCTCACCTAGCCGCCAAGACCTGGAACTCCCTACCGCTCCACCTTCGCCAGACCCAAGACCTCTTGACATTCAGGAAACGCCTCAAGACATGGCTCTATGAAACAGTAGCTCCCCCCCAGCGCCTTGAGACCCTAACGGGTGATTAGTGCGCTCTATAAATCCTTGATTGATTGACTGATTGGGAACAGCACACCGTGCAGAAAGGCAGCGGGAGCCACACCACAACAGAACAATAGTGGCTTTAAGAGGTCAGATTTGTAGAGCAGTGAAACCCAATGTTCCTGAAAGTTGATGGACGGGTGATGGGCTGAGTTCTCCCTAGTGTGTAGTGTCAGGGGACACCTCAGCTGCATTCCACGTCTGTGCCTCAGCTCCAAGAGACCCTCGGATCCTTTCCACAGCCCACCACCCAGAGACCCTGTTCTAACCACCTATAACAATGCCCTTCTCCAGCAAGACCCACATGTCCTGCACCAGTGTCCTCTCAGTTCCCACTCACATCCTGCAGCCAGCTCCTCCCCAGCCCACAACCATCCTGTACTCTGCTCCAGCCTCAGCTCTTGTGGTCTGTCATACCTGTAGCCACCAAGGCCCCACTCCCCTCGCCCACCTTCATTCAGCCATGCCTCCTTCAGCCGCTACACTCTTCGTCATCCCTCTTGCTTCAATGTCTTTCTCCAGCCCCACACTCACCTCATGAGCTCTCACAGCCTCTCCCCTACCCCACTCAATCCCCCACAACCCATCTCTCCCCTCCTACTGATACTCGCCTCCACTACTCTTACACAGTCCGTTTCTGCCGCAACTCACTACACTCACCTCTCACTCTCCATAAGACTGTCTCTCTCTAGCTCCACATTCCCCTCCTCCACCCTCTCTTCTGGAACTGTCTTCCCCCACACTCATATCCTGTGCAACCCCACAGCCCATCTCATTCTTCATCCCACATCCACCCTAAAGCACCCGTCTCTCATCCAAACCCAAGACGCCTATTCAGTTCTGCAAAGAGGTCGCAGGCTACTCCCAGGTCCATCCACTGCCCCCATACGGGGGGAAGGGGAAGAACATCTGGCTGCTCTGCCACTGGCCGACAGGAGCCAAGGTGAGCCAGGTCAGCACTATGCCTCCCACTGAAACAGTCACTGAAATGGGACCAACTGGATGCCTAGTTTTCAACCAGGATGGCCAGATTTAGGCTTAGAACTCCACACACAACAAACATGTGTTTGAACTGACCCACGGCTGAAAAAGTAATATATCACGTTTTGCAGTTTTTACTGCATTCTGCTGATTGTAGTTTTCTGATATAAATGCAGGACTACAAATAGAAAAGCCACTGGCAATGTCAAGAGGCCTGGTTTATGAATGAAAGTGACTTCTGTATCATTGAAAGGTTTAAGCACTCAATAAGGCATCATACATGCACTCTGTCACTCATCTTTGCATACATTCATTCATACATCCACTGAATCATTCTTGTATTCACAAACAAATGCACTAAAAAAAAATCTAAAAAGAACAAATACAACCTCAACAATTTATGCAAGATAAAGTAAAAGAATACAACTAGAAAAAAGAAAACCCGCTGCCATATAAAAACAGTCTTTATGTGCTTGCAATTGAAAAAATAAATAAAAACATAGCAGCTGAGGCCAGTTATGCAGAGGTATTTTAAATAGTATATTTTCTTTTAAAGTTCCAGCATGGCCGTCAAATTTAGAACCAAAGTGTAGGCCATTTTGAAACGGTCAACAGCATTCCATAATGATCCAGTATAGTGTCACGTAAGGAAGCGGAGGAGGTTTGGAGGGCGTGGCCAAGATGGCGATCGAGTAGGTAGCACACTACAGGGCTCCGAAGTACCCAGCCCGAAAATAAATATCCTGACCACCGAACACAGCTCTCCACTAACCATCAGAGACCGGAGGCACTGGAACTTGGTCGACACCCCTCTGAAGGAAGGCGACCCATCTACTGGTACCCATGACTCTGCCTGGCTGCACCGAATCGACCCATGCACATGGGCTGAGGACTTCGCCTAGAGATTGATGCAGCATCCAAAGAAGTGGCTCCCCTAGGAGGTTGAACCCTCCCCTCACTGTCTGGGGGATGGGGAGCGACAGGGGCAAACAACTGCAGGCCTGCTGAACGTTTCAACTCACTGATCAGCAGAACGAGCTGTGAGTCGTTAGACACACCCCGAGCAGCAGTCTGAAAGGAAGCTACCCGTCTTCGGCAATTCAGACTGCCACAAAATAAACCTTCAGAAATAGGGGCATCTCCCGGATGCAATTGCCCCGTCCAACCTCGGAGCTGAAGGACGATACTGACTGAGCACATGCGGGGACGCCCTGGAGGAGTTCCACCCATGGGGCCCACTCCCGCATCCTGTGGACCCTTCAGTCACCAAAGGTTTCCCCCCACCCACTCCTGGGGATCCACACCTGGGGAGCACAGCAATTGACCATGTGCTGTCTCGACCTGGACTTGGGATCACCGCGACAAGGCAGGTATTGTATCGACCCGCCCAGACTGCTTGGGAAAGGATCAACAGCGGGGTGAACCCGCATCAAGGGACAGGCCCACATCATAACCCACAGAGAACATTTCCTGCTCCGGGATCCCACAGTGAAGCCGAGAAGCAGGGACCACTTTGTCCTTCATCACTGACACACTCTTGGGAGAGAAGCTCTCAACCCCTCCTCTTCACCACTCTGGGCTCCACTGAAGGGATTCACACCCAGGAAAAAGCCCCCCCCCTCCCACAGAGTGTCCAGGCTAGACAAGTGAAGCCGAGTGCCGGGCTGAGCCTCACCAGACGTGACTAGACCCATGAGTGAATGGGGGTGCCAAGATCCCCTTGTATCGTTGGCACTGCAAGACTGATCCCCCCATGCTGCCCTCCCCAGACAAAGCAGCCTTCTGGGGCTAAGATCCAGCAGCCAACATTAACCACAAACTGTGAGGAGGCAGACACCTCTCTCCTACAGAGCCTCCCAACGCCTGACTCTGTCCCCAGTTATCCACCAGACAATTCCATCTCTACGTCCTCCTGGCCCAGCTCTGCAGATTAAAAGGTGAACAGCAATTGATAAGTGATAATATAGATTACAGGAATTTCAATACTCACTAGACTATGTCACTGGCACAAAGAGTTGTGTGGTCAGTTGTCTATCCAGATTACCCTCATGTGAGGAATGTATGTGAAAGGAGTGTCCTGACGATATTGGGATGGTGTGTGAGATGAGCTCTGTGTATGTTATCATGGAAGGAGCTCTATTGGAAGAAGAGTGGAGGTAAGCTTTCCTGGGTGACAGTGAAGTGCAGTTATGAAATGTGTATCTCGGGGTGACCTGACAAACTTGTTGTAGGATTGTCTCATTCCCTAAAAGAAAGTGGCATATGAATTGTCAGTTATGGATGGCATGCTACTCAGAATTGGTTTGTTGGTGGTACCCAAGAGACTCCGCAAGAGAATTATAAAATTAGTCCATGGAAGACAAGTGGGAGTGTGTGCTATGGAAAGTAGATTGCGAGAAGACCTTTGGTGGCCTTGGGTTGATAAGGAAGTAGAACATTTTGCATGGGACTGTACTGCATGTATTATGAGTAACAAATCTCAGGCAACTGTACCTAGTCACATTACTCCTCTAGTAACTTACTATCGCATAAGTTGAATCTGTATATTTCAGGGCCTTTTGGAGTTATAGGGAGTTGACTACGTTTGGTATTGTGTTAATAGATTAAGACTTCAAATGGCCTCAAATAAGGTTTGTGGAGAGTGTTAACACACAAGATATCACTGTGTTTTTTCAAGAAGTATTTTTGAGAGAAGGTGATCCTGAAGAGCTAGTAACTGATAATGGCACTCAGTTAATTTCTTAAGAAATGCAAGAATTTTTAAAATATGTGGAGGTAAAAAAAAGTTTACAAAACTTTTTTGTATCACCCTCGTAGCAACTGACTGGCCGAAAGAGTGAATTGAGAAGTTAAGAACTAGTTGCAACTAGTGTTAATTAACAGACAGGAATGGAAGTCAGTTGTTACAGATACAGGTGCAGGAATTTCACCTTTTACTCTGTTGAGAGGGAGAGTTGCAGGTGCCAAATAAAGCAAGGAATGGTGAAGAGAAAATGTGTGGATATTGACAATGTTGAGAGTGCTGTTGATGTTTGGAGAATGGTTCAGATTTAGTATCGCTCAGCGGAAAAAAGATGAACACTGCATGGCAAGGTAGATAACTGGGTTAGGAGAAAAAAAACAGGTAATGTTCAGAAAAGACTTTCACATTTCTTTACCCCCATACGGGTCAAAAAGTTAAGAACCTGTTTGAAGTGTGAGAAATTAGTAAGGTGTGGAACAAATCTTGAGGGAATTTGTTCATTGGTCTCAAAGATCTAAAAATTTGCAAATTAAATATAAAGATTTTGGCACTAGCATGTGGGAATGTGATCCATGTTAGACATATTCACAAGCTTGAATTGTTTTCTTTCTTCAACAAAGTATGGTTACACTCATCCAATTTGGTTGGTTGGATAGGAAGGAGGTGTGGGTTCAGTGTAATTTTTGGATCATAGACATTTTATGTTCATTTAGACATCTGTATTTTATATTAATCATCTTCATTTTAGGTTAATGCACTTGTAGTGGTTGGAACTAGGGCCTCTGCATGTTATGTTACTGCATTTGCTAAAGATAATTTTGGTTGTGAAGTTTTATTACAAATATATTTATGTTATCAACTGTGTGAATTATACCTGTCTGTATAATTGTTTGTGTAGGAAAAAGGGAGTGTTGTGTCTGAGTTTTGGAATGCAGAATGTTGGGGAAAGGGGAATTCTCTCCTCGTTCTGAGTGTCAGTTGCTGCCTGGACCAGGCGATGGATGGTTGTGTATTAATGAACATCTAGAAGAATCATCTTTTCAGGTATGTACTCCAAGAAGGAAATCAAAGATTCCAAAGCATATTTACACCAGATGTTTAATCCAAGAGTAAGGGCTCCAACCATTAGCTCTCAATCTCAACTGAAGCTAGAGTCATAACAATTCTCATACGCAATGTGGAATAAAGAACACACAGAAACACTATGTCTACACCCCTGAACAAAGAAACATACCACAAATATACACGTATATAAAATGTATTTATTTTTTAAATGATAAGATCCTGGCAGACAGCTAAGAAGAAATTCTAGCAATAATTATCACAGTGCATATGTTCTACTGGATAGTCACCACAACCAACTGAAGCCTATTGTACTGAACGTAATCTTTCCACAAGGCAACCGTCTGGGATACAGTCATAAAAGTACAAATATATACACAATTCGGTTGGCAAAGCAAAATACCATCTCTTCTGAGACGGCCTATTGAGGATTATTGTAGGAGCATACCTTCTGTACCCATGGTATGTTAGTGTTGAACAGCCACCCAAACACCCTTGTCTACTACCGAAATCTGTGAAATTCCATGTAACAAAATACCTGCCTATAGGCTTTAACATTGTGTAATAACAATCCACCCTTAAACTACATGTCATGAACAGATGTGTTTCAAAATACGTAGGAGAGGCATACTGGCTTGGTCACAATATTTTATTATAAATAGATCAAACCTATGAAATCGGACATGAGTTTCCCAAATGAGCTAACAAAGCCTTTACCTTTTACCTCTGGCTTTATAGCTTACCCAACACCTGCAAATTGAAGGGCCTGAATACTGGCAACCATCATGCATAGTTATTAAGTTAGGAATCTGTAGAAAAATACAGCTTGCAAAACAAAACACAACTCCTCTCAACAGGCACTAACAAAAATTACCAATGTGAAAACCCCAAGAGTTTGCCAGAGTGGGTGGTCAATACCAAAACCCTTGCCTACTACTGTAAATCTGTGAGATCACATGCAAGACAATAGCTGTATAGGTGTAACACAACGTGATAATCAAATGTAAAAGTCTTACTGGCTTTTACAAATGATTTTCACAAAATATAAGCTAGAGTTATTGATATCACACACGATTTCCCAGTGCACGTTTTAGATCTATAGCTTGTCACTGTAATTAACTGAGGCCTACAGTTTGGAGCATACACTTTTCCACAAGGCAACCAGCAGACACACAGTCCTAAAATTATAAAAGTATACAAGATTACAGCTGGGTAAGCCAAATACTATCACTCTGAAGGGCTCTCACAGAGTAAAACTATAACCATGTATGGTCACAATGCGTAACCAACACCAAACAATCAACAAAAAAAACAAAAAACACAAAAAAAAATAGGGGTAAAGGAAATTGATAACGGTCCATCACATGTCTTTCCTAGACTACATAATATTACAAAAAAGTGATATTCCAAAGAGATCTCTAACCTACATTGGGAGCAGGAACTGAAAATGAATATTTATGTTGTTTGTTGTGCAGCGATCGCCATAAGTAACCGTTTCAGGATGCAAGGACCCTCACCCACCTGGGTGACAGGGTTCATCATTGGATCATCCTCCGCCAAAGGCAGGCGCTGCAACGCAACGCTCATCAGGTCCCTATTACAGGGGTTATTTAATAAAGATTTTTTCCGTCCCTTAGTGAGTTGGAGTCAAAGATGATAGTGGTTCCGATGAGATTAGTGGAACTCTGGGCATTCCAAACTGCTCTCACACAGAAAACTTGAACTCTGAAGTCTAAAGTTATTGATGGAAGGGGAGGGTGCTGGGATTGCAAACCATTCCTCATGACTGCCCCCTAAACTACACTGTTTAAAATCCTATTTGTATTTTATGTAAATGTGAAAGCAGGTTACTGCGTTTGACACTTAGATCCTTTTGTTACTTGTAGTTCATGAGATGCAATCCCTAATATAGCACAGTGAACTATAGCATAAACCAATGTCGAGGAGCTACATGCAAACTGCAAGGCGTGGGTTTAGAACCTAATTGTTATTTTCTCAACACTTGCTACTGTGCTATGTTTTAAGATTTCAGTTTGCGTTTCTCCCCACCATGCACTCTTAGCACACCATGCCGACCTATAAGAATAATAATGTGTGACTCCTATTCCTAGAAATCCTTATAGTTATATGTAAAATTTCCTGTTCCTTCAGTTAGGCATTTGTATGATTCATTGTCTCTGTATAAGTTGTGTGTGATGAAGAGTGCCCCGACACCCTGCACTGGGATGAGTAGCACCTTCAAAGAAATACAAAATGATTGCTGTTGAACTTATATGTGATATTACTCCGAGACATATGGGCATTATTGCAGGGAAAATCTTCAGTTTCCCCCAGCCCCACACTCACCTCCCCCACTCATCTCCCCCAGCCCCACACTCACCTCCAGCCCCACACTCACCTCCCCCAACCCCACACTCCTCCAGCCCCACACTCACCTCCAGCCCCACACTCACCTCCCCCACTCTCCCCAGCCCCACACTCACCTCCCCCACACTCACCTCCAGCCCCACACTCACCTCCCCCACTCCCTCCAGCCCCACACTCACCTCCCCCACTCCCTCCAGCCCCACACTCACCTCCAGCCCCACACTCACCTCCCCCACTCTCCCCCAGCCCCACACTCACCTCCCCCACTCTCCCCCAGCCCCACACTCACCTCCCCCACTCTCCCCCACCCCACACTCACCTCCCCCACTCTCCCCCACCCCACACTCACCTCCCCCACCCCCACTCACCTCCCCCACTCTCCCCCACCCCCACTCACCTCCCCACACTCACCTCCCCCACTCTCCCCCACCCCACACTCACCTCCCCCACTCTCCCCCACCCCACACTCACCTCCCCCACCCCCACTCACCTCCCCCACTCTCCCCCACCCCACACTCACCTCCCCCACTCTCCCCCACCCCCACTCACCTCCCCCACTCTCCCCCACCCCACACTCACCTCCCCCACTCTCCCCCACTCTCCCCCACCCCACACTCACCTCCCCCACTCTCCCCCAGCCCACACTCACCTCCCATCTCCCCCAACCCTACACTCGCCTCGTCTCTCTCTCCCCAGCCCCCCCCCATCTCTCCCACTCCCCCCTCTCCAGCCCCACACTCCCCCTCTCCCCCGCCCCCCTCGCTCACCCCCCGCGCCCTCCGGTGGTTTTACCGCTTCTCGGATCCAAACCAGGCAACCAGGAAGTAACCGCTACCGCCTGTAGAAAAGAGCGCGAAGCAAGCCCCGCCCACAGAACGACAGGGTCTGGCTGGAAAGCTAAAGACACAAAAGTAGGACCAGGGCTGGCGTTGCGGGAGCACAAACCCAATCCGCCTCCCCCCGGGGCCCCCGCCCTCCATCCGCCGGGGGTGACCCCCGGGGAACCCCCAGGAGCTGCAGCCTGGGGCGACCGAGCCGAGGAAGGCTGGAGGGAGGCGGTCCTTGTACCGGGGGTCTGTGGGCAAGGGGGAGACTTCCTCTCCGGGCCCTGTAGGACACCCCAGGCCTCTAACCCCGAAGGGGTCACCCCAGGCCTCTCTACCAGTAGAAGGGGTCACCCTAGGCCTCTAACCCCGAAGGGGTCACCCCAGGCCTCTCTACCAGTAGAAGGGGTCACCCCAGGCCTCTAACCCCGAAGGGGTCACCCCAGGCCTCTAACCCCAGAAGGGTCACCCCAGGCCTCTAACCCCGAAGGGGTCACCCCAGGCCTCTAACCCCAGAAGGGTCACCCCAGGCATCTAACCCCAAAGGGGTCACCCCAGGCCTCTCTACCACCGGAAGGGGTCACCCTAGGCCTCGAACTCCGAAGGGGTCACCCCAGGCCTCTCTACCCCCAGAAGAGGTCACCCCAGGCCTCTCTACCAGTAGAAGGGGTCACCCCAGGCCTCTAACCCCGAAGGGGTCACCCCAGCCCTCTAACCCCAAAGGGGTCACCCCAGGCATCTAACCCCAAAGGGGTCACCCCAGGCCTCTCTACCACCAGAAGGGGTCACCCCAGCCCTCTAACCCCGAAGGGGTCACCCCAGGCCTCTCTACCAGTAGAAGGGTCACCCCAGGCCTCTCTAACACCAGAAGGGGTCACCCCAGGCCTCTCTACCAGTAGAAGGGGTCACCCCAGGCCTCTCTACCAGTAGAAGGGGTCACCCCAGGCCTCTCTACCACCAGAAGGGGTCACCCCAGGCCTCTCTACCAGTAGAACGGACACCCCAGGCCTCTCTACCAGGAGAAGGGACACCCCAGGCCTCTAACCCCAGAAGGGTCACCCCAGGCCTCTCTACCACCAGAAGGGGTCACCCCAGGCCTCTCTAACACCAGAAGGGGTCACCCCAGGCCTCTCTACCAGTAGAACGGACACCCCAGGCCTTTCTACCAGGAGAAGGGACACCCCAGGCCTCTAACCCCAGAAGGGGTCACCCCAGGCCTCTCTACCACCGGAAGGGGTCACCCCAGGCCTCGAACTCCGAAGGGGTCACCCCAGGCCTCTCTACCAGTAGAAGGGGTCACCCCAGGCCTCTAACCCCGAAGGGGTCACCCCAGCCCTCTAACCCCAGAAGGGTCACCCCAGGCATCTAACCCCAAAGGGGTTACCCCAGCCCTCTAACCCCGAAGGGGTCACCCCAGGCCTCTCTACCAGTAGAAGGGTCACCCCAGGCCTCTCTACCAGTAGAAGGGTCACCCCAGGCCTCTCTACCAGGAGAAGGGACACCCCAGGCCTCTAACCCCAGAAGGGTCACCCCAGGCCTCTCTACCACCAGAAGGGGTCACCCCAGGCCTCTCTAACACCAGAAGGGGTCACCCCAGGCCTCTCTACCAGTAGAAGGGGTCACCCCAGGCCTCTCTACCACCAGAAGGGGTCACCCCAGGCCTCTCTACCAGTAGAACGGACACCCCAGGCCTCTCTACCAGTAGAACGGACACCCCAGGCCTCTCTACCAGTAGAACGGACACCCCAGGCCTCTCTACCAGGAGAAGGGACACCCCAGGCCTCTAACCCCAGAAGGGTCACCCCAGGCCTCTCTACCACCAGAAGGGGTCACCCCAGGCCTCTCTAACACCAGAAGGGGTCACCCCAGGCCTCTCTACCAGTAGAACGGACACCCCAGGCCTTTCTACCAGGAGAAGGGACACCCCAGGCCTCTAACCCCAGAAGGGGTCACCCCAGGCCTCTCTACCACCGGAAGGGGTCACCCCAGGCCTCGAACTCCGAAGGGGTCACCCCAGGCCTCTCTACCAGTAGAAGGGGTCACCCCAGGCCTCTAACCCCGAAGGGGTCACCCCAGCCCTCTAACCCCAGAAGGGTCACCCCAGGCATCTAACCCCAAAGGGGTTACCCCAGCCCTCTAACCCCGAAGGGGTCACCCCAGGCCTCTCTACCAGTAGAAGGGTCACCCCAGGCCTCTCTACCAGTAGAAGGGTCACCCCAGGCCTCTCTACCAGGAGAAGGGACACCCCAGGCCTCTAACCCCAGAAGGGTCACCCCAGGCCTCTCTACCACCAGAAGGGGTCACCCCAGGCCTCTCTAACACCAGAAGGGGTCACCTCAGGCCTCTCTACCAGTAGAACGGACACCCCAGGCCTCTCTACCAGGAGAAGGGACACCCCAGCCCTCTAACCCATAGGGGTCACCCCAGGCCTCTCTACCACCGGAAGGGGTCACCCCAGCCCTCTAACCCGAAGGGGTCACCCCAGGCCTCTCTACCACCGGAAGGGGTCACCCCAGGCCTCGAACCCTGAAGGGGTCACCCCAGGCCTCTCTACCCCCAGAAGGGGTCACCCCAGGCCTCTAACCCGAAGGGGTCACCCCAGGCCTCTCTACCAGTAGAAGGGACACCCCAGGCCTCTCTAACACCAGAAGGGACACCCCAGCCCTCTAACCCCGAAGGGGTCACCCTAGGCCTCGAACTCCGAAGGGGTCACCCCAGGCCTCCCTACCACCGGAAGGGGTCACCCCAGGCTTCTCTACCCCCAGAAGAGGTCACCCCAGCCCTCTAACCCGAAGGGGTCACCCCAGGCCTCTCTACCACCGGAAGGGGTCACCCCAGGCCTCGAACCCTGACGGGGTCACCCCAGGCCTCTCTACCACCGGAAGGGGACACCCCAGGCCTCGAACTCCGAAGGGGTCACCCCAGGCCTCGAACTCCGAAGGGGTCACCCCAGGCCTCTCTACCCCCAGAAGAGGTCACCCCAGGCCTCTCTACCACCGGAAGGGGTCACCCCAGGCCTCGAACTCTGAAGGGGTCACCCCAGGCCTCTCTACCACCAGAAGGGGTCACCCCAGGCCTCTCTACCCCCAGAAGAGGTCACCCCAGCCCTCTAACCCGAAGGGGTCACCCCAGGCCTCTCTACCACCGGAAGGGGTCACCCCAGGCCTCGAACTCCGAAGAGGTCACCCCAGCCCTCTAACCCGAAGGGGTCACCCCAGGCCTCTCTACCCCCAGAAGAGGTCACCCCAGGCCTCTCTACCACCGGAAGGGGTCACCCCAGGCCTCGAACTCCGAAGGGGTCACCCCAGGCCTCTCTACCACCAGAAGGGGTCACCCCAGGCCTCTCTACCCCCAGAAGAGATCCAAACAGTCCAATCAACAGTTTCTGAGTCAATAAACTCCAATGGAGCGCCCATCCTGTCCTCTTTCTTGTGGCTAGGCCCATTCTTGCATTTCCAGGGTGGACTTGCTTTCCTCATTACCAAAAGAATAAAACACACACACACTAATGTACATGGTTTCACAACAAATTTCCAAATAAAGAATAGAAAAAATAGAATTATTATAATCTTGACATTTACATAAGCCCAGTATTAATAACAAGAAAAGAACAAACAACAATGAAGGTCAAAATAGTAGCATTTTGTTACTATTACTATGAAGAGGCTGAAAAATGCTTCCTTGTCCTTCACAGACACGAATGCTAGGCCATTGACTTCTAAACCGGCCCAGAGGCAAGGGTTTTGCTAGTTCAAACCTAAGATACCATCTGTAACAGCATGATGGATCTAAAATAGCATTTCTTAAAAGGCAACTCTTCTAACCAGTCGTCTGCCTTCAGACTACCTCCAGAGGTCTTCCAGGTGGACTCTTGTCAGCACCGACTTCGTAGCCGAAGCTCCTCTGGGTGACTGAGCTGAACCTCTTAAAGTCAGTTCCTGCCTGGACCATGACTATTTGACTTAAAGTAGCTCTCCACAAACTCCTTTTAACAATTTCCTGATTAATGGCTGTTGCCCTACAGGATGTCTCGATCCATAAATGTGGCCTGACAAAATTTCTGAATTCTAGGAATTCTAGTTCACTAGGCCAGAGCAAGCTAATTGGAAACGTTCACTATATCTGTCCTCACTGAATTGAAAGCCTGTTCTCCACTCCGGTGGCCCAGCTAGCCCATGTAGATTTAGGGTCTGTGTAAGAGGAAATAAAATTGGGGTGCACAAACCAGTTCCAATGAAGTGGAAACCATGGTTGCGATCTCCACCGCAGTGTCACTAAGATCACTTCCACTTGTTGGTGCCTGATATGCAGTGAGGCCTTCGGGATCCACACAAATGGTGGAAATGCGTACTTCGGGCCTACACACCAGTCTTTAAGGAAGACATCCATGGCTGCTGCTTCGGGCCAGACTCCAGCTGAAAAGTGGGTAACTTGCTGTAAAAGCCAGGAGGCAAAGGAATCCTTGAAAAATTGAACACATCAGCACCCAAACTTAGATCGGATCTAGTTTTGGCTCACAAGTCCTTGAGATGTCTACAATTTCATTCTGCCCCCATATTCTCATATTCCTGCAAATATTACACCTTCACTGAGACGTTGTAACATATGCAGTGATGCCAAAAGTCTTTATCTAACTCTGCCAGGACTTTTGATCCTGTGACCACGCTGTCTGTTGAGATAACACACTGCTGATATGCTGTCCATTTTCAAAAACACAATACAGTTTGTCTTGTCCTTTACAAAAGCCTTAAAGGCAAAGGAGCGCACTAGCAAATCAAGGTAATTTATGTGCATATTCAGTTCCTGTAATGACCACATCCCATCTGTGTTCAGGGGTGTAGTTGGCTACTCACCTTGCTTGCTAGAGTCAGACTTTATAACCAAGTTGGCGTCAATCTGAAAGTAGCCCACCATTCCATACTTCCACGTGGGATAGCCACTAGTGGGGCTCCTGTCGGGACTCCTATGAAATAGGAATCATGTGCGGGTATGCCAGGCCACTTCTGAGGTAAACAATCTTCAATCTGGAGGGCGCTTAAGAGAATAGGAAGCAGAAGCATCGCCTGAATGGATGATAAAAGTAACGCGATGATTCTCGCTAAGATTCTCAAAGAAATGGTATCCTGGGAAAGAACTGTTCTCAGTTCCTCCTTGACCTATTTTATCTTGCTCTCTGGCAACAGAAGGGCCAACCACTTGGTGTCGATCTGGGAGCCCAAATATTTTATCAGCTAGCTCAGCATCAGAGAAGAGTTGAGACCATTGATAATGAACCCAGACTCTGTAAAAGGTCCAAGGTCAGCAACCTTTTAGTGCAGTGATGTTAGAACAGCAAGGGAACATCATTAAATTAGACTGTTCCCCGAAAAAAGTGCATCACCTCCCCCTGTGCAGTATACAGACCCTATACCAAGTGTGGTGTACTCCAGACTGTTTAAAGGGGATGCCCCTGGCTTGACACACAACAGGAGATGTGCTGTTAATGTCTAAATGCCCTGCACACTCGGACTCACATCTTTAAACAATCTTTTCTTTACGTGGAGTACAACCCAATTCAGCTTAATTTTGTCAAGTGTAGTAAGAGATGTATCAATGCAATTACAAAACAATAGAATACAATGGGAGATGTTTCCTGAGAACCACAGGATCCTGAGCCAACAGTAGCATGTCTTCTAGCTAAATGACAATATGAATTCCTTGAATCTGAGATACCCCACCACCAGTTTCATCACCTTGGTGAAACATGGTGGTCCTTTTTAAGACGAGAAGATGCTGCTGGTTTTCATAACCCTTTATTACATAAGAAGGATCTATGACCCCTGGCTATGCTGAGCTCCTTCCAACTGATCCACTCCAGGTCCCAGTAATTTACAACCCGTTTCTAGAAATAGAAGCTTAGTTGCCATGACAGCATCAGCCCTAAAGCTGAAGTCAAATGCTAGTTCAGACGATTTGGAACTCTGACTTTTCCATTGGAATTGTAGAAACCTCTTGTGAGTGGGAGCATCAGAGTGGAAAAGGAAACCTCTTTCAGATCTAGAAGCACAATCCAGTATCCATGTTGGAGAATGTCTTGTAAGTGATGGTTGCCATCCATGTTGAAGTGGCAGTAGAGAGCAAAAGTGTTGAGTTCCTTCAGGTTTGTCGCCATTTGAAATCTGTTGTTGTGCTACACTGCTTGTAAACCCGACCTGCCAACTTGAATAAAAATCTCACCATGTGAAGAGGGGGCCTTGGAGGGGCATGGTCTTGTGCCGAGAAGTACCTAAGCAGTGCTTTTGCTCCCACCCCTCCCCAAAACCCCTTCCAACAAAAAAAACTTGCTGAGTCCGCTGCTGATGTCCTGGGGTGTTTTCACACCCATTAATAGACGTCTGCGTCCATAGCCTCTGAAAACAATCCGAAAACCACTGTTTACAGTGGGTTTCAGCTCGATTTTCCTGCCACTGTATGATATTGGTTCCTCACAGGGTGACCGCGTGATGGGAGCTGATATAGTGTGTCACATGGTGGCACAGTGTGAATTGTCAGGTCTGTGTAAACCCATTTGGCTGATGGGAGAATGCAACTAGCTCCATGGACGAACAACATGCAACACTGTCCAAACAACCACAGCTTGAAATGAAACTGCTGTGTGGAACTTCACCATGGGTCCTGCGCATCAGAGAGTCTCTTCGGTTCAATAGAACTCAGGATCAGTTGTAGGAAAAAGATTAGCAGTCTACGTAGCCCTAGAGCAAAAAAACCCACAAGCAATGAGTAATATCAACGATAAATTGTTAGTACACAGAAATACAACTTCTCTGAGCTGTCATAGCAAAAGAAAGAGGATTTCATAGGAGTTTATTGACTGAGGAGCTGTAGATTGGATTATTTCAATCACATTTTGTAGTTTTACTGAATATTTTGCTGTGTTTTTCTCAGTTTGGTACTGAGCTTCTGTGAAAATAAAGCAAAGGAATTTTAGATTAATCCTCGCCTCCGGTCCTGTCATAGAATTATCACTTAGATGTCAGATTCAAAATTAAATTTGAAACTGCCGTCATTTGGTCCTCATACACAAGTGTTCAGTTTATGAAAAGATTAAACATGTTGAATGCACACATTTACTATAGGTACAGATGGATAGATTCAGCCATGCAGGCCCCCGTGTCATCAGCTGTTATGGATGTATGCTGCATAAAAAAAAAGTTTAAAACTCTGTTTTTGTTTGCCAGATGTTAGAAATTAGGTCTTCAGTTCACAGAGGCCTCACCCTCTACAAGCAGGAACCACAGTCCTGGTCAGGGTAAGTCAGATACACATTAAAAGATTGCCTGTGCTCACCCTCCGGTAGCTTAGCACTGAGCAGTCATCTATCTAAAGAGGCAATGTGTCAAGTATTTGTGCAACACAACACAACACAACACACAGTAACACAAAGAAAACACGACAAAAAGACTCCAGGTTAGAAAAACAGACAATCATTTTATGAATAAATTAAGACCAAAATGGGAAAGATCCAATAAGTAGAGTTTTACAAGGCACTTCCGGGTATGCTCCACCTACAAGGCACTTCAAGGTATGCTCCACCTACAAGGCACTTCAAGGTATGCTCCACCTACAAGGCACTTCCAGGTATGCTCCACCTACAAGGCACTTCCGGGTATGCTCCACCTACAAGGCACTTCCAGGTATGCTCCACCTACAAGGCACTTCCGGGTATGCTCCACCTACAAGGCACTTCCAGGTATGCTCCACCTACAAGGCACGTCCAGGTATGCTCCACCTACAAGGCACTTCAAGGTATGCTCCACCTACAAGGCACTTCCGGGTATGCTCCACCTACAAGGCACTTCCGGTTATGCTCCACCTACAGGGCACTTCCAGGTATGCTCCACCTACAAGGCACTTCCAGGTATGCTCCACCTACAAGGCACTTCAAGGTATGCTCCACCTACAAGGCACTTCCGGGTATGCTCCACCTACAAGGCACTTCCGGGTATGCTCCACCTACAAGGCACTTCCAGGTATGCTCCACCTACAAGGCACTTCAAGGTATGCTCCACCTACAAGGCACTTCCAGGTATGCTCCACTTACAAAGGAACTTCCGGTTATGCTCCACCTACAAGGCACTTCCGGTTATGCTCCACCTACAAGGCACTTCCGGTTATGTTCTTGGTCCTTGTAACAGTCCAGTTATTGGAGTTCTGAGTCTAGTTAAGGACAGAACTGAGTGTCTTTGGCTAGTGATAGGAATGAGTTGGGCATAATGATCCTTTTTCCACTAAGTGGCATATTTAAGAAAAGTGGCGTTGCACCCAGGGTAGCATCACATTTTGCACACCTTAGCGCTCCACTACCGCCACCATGGGTGCGCTATATTTAAAATATGGCGCACAGGGGCAATAGCAGCAGAATTCTTGATGCAATTGCTGTACTGTTCAGGGTTAGTGGCAACATTTTGGCGCTATCCGTGAACCGTACATAGGGGCCTATGGTAGCCACTGGTGTACCCCCTTTTAACGCCCGCTCTGAGCAGGCGTTAAAAATGCAAAAACAAAATGATGCAATGGAATCTTTTAGATTTCTTTGTGCCATTATTTCAGACCCCCTAACGGAACGGTGCAAATACGCCACGCCCATGGTGTCGTTAGGTGGCTGTGGGGGGGGGGGTGCAAGAAATCTGGGTCATGAGTACTGATGCACCAGATTCTTGTAAATCTGGGCCCATGGGTGCGCCATATTTCCAATACGGCACACACACGTTAGGCCAATTGCGTCAACATTTTTTACGCTATTGTGGCGCTTTGCTGCACTAGCGTCAAACATTTTGACTCTAGTGCAGCAAAGTGCAAGGAGGCCCATTGACTTCAATGGGTGCGTCCTTTTAATACCTACTTTGAGCAGGCGTTAAAAATGACCCCAAAAATGGTGCAATGAAATCTTGTTGATTTTACTGCGCCATTTTTGCGGGCCTTCTAATCCTGGAACGCCTCCCTTGCATACAGTATGCTTGGAGGAAGCATAATGTGGCGCAAGGAGTTACAAAGTGGTGCAATGCATGCATTGTGGCACCTTGTAAAAATGGCGCAGAGATTTTTGCCTCATTGAGCCACGTTAGCATTAAAACAAATTATGTTAATGTGGTGCTAGGGCCTTGTAAATCTGGCCCTAAGAGCGCTTGTAACCTTGGCACAGAGCGCAGAGACCTTCACTGACACAGTCTAGAGACGTTTAAGGCCTGGGCAAAGTGGGCTCTGGCCCGGGGCCCCAGCCTTTCAGCGGCCCCTGATAGAGCCAGTTCTGTTATGCAGAGAGTCTTGTCCTGATGACCCTTAATAGTTTATTTATTTATTTTTAATGTGGGTGATGTGTGTGAGTCCATTACAGCCATTTTGCACAGAAATGTGCTTGTTTCATGCAAAGACCATAAATAAAGGTTTCTTTTAGGTCAAAACAGGAGCTCACATATGAGAAAAGGAGGGCGTCACAGAGATTATTTTCAGTAATATTAGTGAGCTGCTGCTGTGTTACAATATTGAACACAAGGTCTATTTCACCAAATATTAGATGTAAACACGTTTAGAATGTGTCCCAGTATGTGAGTCACTGACCTGGCCAAAGAGGGCAGGAAAGAGCTGAAATTAGGCAACAAATTCAAAGCTCTTCTGAACAGGGGCCCCAACGTTACGTTTGGCACAGGGCCCCAAAAATCCATATGACGTCTCTGGGACAGTGAAAGGAAAACATGAGAGGGGACATTGCCCCCGGTGGTCCTTGACTGATGCCCCCGGCTGGTGCCCAGGTGTGGGCACGGGGTGTTCCGGGTCCGCACCCACTTTTCTATCCTCATCCTTGCTTGGGGTGAATCGGACAGTCTTGCGGCTTGAGTTCCTCACGTGGCCGTTTGCGAAATTTGCTCTTCTTTATACAGAACTCAGAAATACTTCTAAGCGCTTTGTCGTCTATTTTAGAAAAGGCGAATTTATTGCCCGACCTAAAAGTAGCAGTGGCTTTCCAGACTCTGAGCTGTGAGCACAGCTCGGCCCGAGCGCCAGGACATGGACATTGGTGGCAGGGGAGCGGTCCGTGATGTGTTCACACAGCTCCTGCCAGGGCCTGAGGAAGACATGATGAATACCAGGCGCACTGCACGGCTGGGGGTACTATCCACCATGGTCATGGGGTGTGGGGCCCACACACAAGACTGATGCACACTCAGCTGCAAGTCACCAGATGGAAGTCTGTACTGCCGGTCCAGTATGACTGAGATCACGGATTCCATCCTTGGAAGCATCAGCACCTTCAAACTGGGTACCACTGCGCCCTGCTCCTTACAGCGCTTAGAGGCGGAGAGATTGAGGTACGAGGTGCACGAGCTGTTGTTATTACAACATCTGCCTTACCCTAGGATATCAACTTCCGGTTGAAAGAAAGAAATACCAGGCTGATATTAGGGAGGGGAAAATTTAATTATGAGAATGTGTGTCTGTGCTTGTGTGTCTGTGTGTGTCTGAGTGTGTGTGTGTCTGTATGTGTATGTGTCTGTGTGTGTGTGCATGTGTGTCTGTGTGTGTGTGTGTGTGTGTACACCCACATACACATAGGCATACAGTCACACAAGTACACTCTTCTCGGTTGTCATAAAACATGTATCTGTGGCTCCTTTAAAAACTTTTCCTGGCGAAGTCACTGATTGGTCTGGGCGGTGTCCATCATTCTTTAGCTCAAATGTCACATTAGCTGCTGAGACCAAACACATGCAAATCAGTTTTTGCCCCTTCTTAAAAGAGGCAATCCAGCCTGAACAGCCAGGCCTCACCACCTCTGAACACAATCACAAGAAAGCTCAGTGAGTCTGTTCCTTGTTGATGTCCTAGGGCACAGAGGCTTCCCAGATGTAGGACCCCAGCGCTCTCTGCACCCCACTGATGAGGCTCAGTGAGTCTGTTCCTTGGTGATGTCCTAGGGCACAGGGGCTTCCCAGATGTAGGACCCTAGCGCTCTCTGCACCCCACTGATGAGGCTCAGTGAGTCTGTTCCTTGGTGATGTCCTAGGGCACAGGGGCTTCCCAGATGTAGGACCCCAGCGCTCTCTGCACCCCACTGATGAGGCTCAGTGAGTCTGTTCCTTGGTGATGTCCTAGGGCACAGGGGCTTCCCAGATGTAGGACCCCAGCGCTCTCTGCACCCCACTGATGAGGCTCAGTGAGTCTGTTCCTTGGTGATGTCCTAGGGCACAGGGGCTTCCCAGATGTAGGACCCCAGCGCTCTCTGCACCCCACTGATGAGGCTCAGTGAGTCTGTTCCTTGGTGATGTCCTAGGGCACAGGGGCTTCCCAGATGTAGGACCCCAGCGCTCTCTGCACCCCACTGATGAGGCTCAGTGAGTCTGTTCCTTGGTGATGTCCTAGGGCACAGAGGCTTCCCAGATGTAGGACCCCAGCGCTCTCTGCACCCCACTGATGAGGCTCAGTGAGTCTGTTCCTTGTTGATGTCCTAGGGCACAGAGGCTTCCCAGATGTAGGACCCCAGCGCTCTCTGCACCCCACTGATGAGGCTCAGTGAGTCTGTTCCTTGGTGATGTCCTAGGGCACAGGGGCTTCCCAGATGTAGGACCCCAGCGCTCTCAAATGTAATGTAATGAGGTTCAAAGTGGCCAAAAGTGGTCCAGGATTTTTATTTTCCAGTTTTATAATGCGCAAACTCGACCAGAGGTATTAGAGCGCTTTACATTAGCACCATTTACATTACACAAGGACACATTTATTTTTGGTAGCAAGGGGTGATGAAGTGATTTGCCCAGGATCACAGGCTGTTGAGCTGATGCTGAGACTCGAGCCTGGTTCCCCAGCTCCAAGGCTGGCAGCTCAGGCCCTTATGCCACATCCTCTCCCCCAGGTTCACAGGGCACATGGCCTGACAGTCGACGTACACTGTCCTGTCAGAGCCGAACCAAGAGTGATTGGCATATGGTTGGCCCCTCTCTGTAAGAGGCAGAGTGACGCTGACGTGGACGGGTACCGCAAGAAAAGGGAGGAATATGCAAGGTCAGCTGCCCCGGCTCTATATGCATATGACAACCTGAACCCCATGCTGCATTATAACACCCCCAGTATGTTTCCTTGCACAGGGGACCCAAGGCCTGAACTTCCTGACCAGTGTCCTAAGTGATTCTCACTTGTTGTCATCCCCAGGATGCTAGACTGTGCGATGAGTCGTGTGCTCAGAGTGCTGCTGCTTTTAACAAGGCGGACTTTGATCCCTTTGGCCACGACAGGACACTTCTAACAGTGGTGGCTGGTGCAGGCCACAGCTCGATGGGGAGACTGATTAACGCCTCTTGTGGGTAACCCAGTGTACATGAGAGGTGGAGTATCCTTGGGCAGGGTTACACCTGGTTCTACTAGTCTCAGTCTCTCTCTCGCTCTGTGTCTCTCTCTTTCTTTCTCCCTCTCTCTCTCTCTCTCTCTCTCTCTCTCCCTGACTCTCTCTTCTCTCTCTCTCCTCTCTCTGTCTCTCTCCTCTCTCTCTGTCTCTGTTTCTCTCTCTCTCTCTCTCTCTCTCTCTCTCTCTGTCTCTCTCTCTTTCTCTCTCTCTGTGTGTCTCTGTCTCTCTTTCTCTCTGTCTCTTTCTCTCTCTGTGTCTCTGTCTCTCTGCCTCTCTCTCTCTCTCTCTTTCTTTCACTCTCCTTCTCCCTCTCTCCCTCACCCCCCAAAGCAGTGGTCATCAAACTTTTTAATGCTGTGTCCCCCCAGCCAGTAAAAAAAAAAATATTGACCCCCCTTACAGATGTTCCCCATTTTTTCTATTAAATTGGCAATGTTTAAATATGTCTAGATTCATTTAAACATTGCAGTTAGGTTCCGTTACTGTTCTAAAAACACAATCAAGTACATGATGCCAAACATATTACTCTGGTCAGGCGGGACTTACTAGCATGTAAAAGTATCCGCAGTGAGATTATTAGAAGTGGGGGGGGGAGGTTTGAAGAGTATTTGGCGCCTCCTCTCTCTTGACACAGACCCCCATCTTGGATATAAATGACACAACGTGTTAGTGATCGCCCAGTACGGAGGGGATCCCTGCTGCTCACTTTATTCAGCTTAAAACAAAGCCCTGTTATCAGCATAGTGCTTCTTTGAGCTAGAGTCTGGTGCCCCCCCAAGGATCATTTGAGGCAGCCCTAGGGAGGCCCACCCCCGGCACTCCCTGTTTGAAGAACCTTGCTCTAAAGACAAGGAACCAATTGCTGTAACAGAACAAAACAAAATGTAATGCACACTGCGCGACCTTCAACACCACACACTGAGGATTGCCAGCCCCCTCAAGTTTGAGCAATGAGAAGCCCAAGAAGGAGCAGGAACTGGTCAAGCACCCGGAGGATGCCAGAGGAATTCACTCAAATGGAACCGGGAGCCAGATTGGCCCGATTCACAGAAATCGGTCTGTTTACGCACAGAAAAAAGCTATTTTGGATGTACAAATACTATTTTGCTATTCGCAATCAATTACCAAATCGCAAAAAAGGATTGCGAGGTGCTATTAGGAAGGGGCTTGTCAAGGGCGACATGGAGGGGGGTTTATTATTGTTTTGTGACCGTGAATGCAGTTGCAGAACAAACACAGTTAACACCAATTTCAAATTCGTGTTAACCCATTTCCAAACAGGAAGGGGGCCCACGGACCAGTGCCTACTCTGAAAAAATGAAAAGAAAAGTTCTCATTTTTAGTTTCTTTAAGGAAAACGGGCTGCATTTTAAAATAAAATTGCTCTAAGACTCAAATGGCTACACCTATTTGAGTCTTGGCTATACTTACTTGAGTCTTCCCTACACTTATTTGAGTGTTGGCTGTACTTACTTGAGTCTTCGCTAAACTTACTAGAGTCTTGGCTGTACATACTAAAGTCTTGGCTATACCTATTTGAGTCTTGGTTATACTTACTTGAGTCTTGGCTGTACTTACTAGAGTCTTAGCTACATCTATTTGAGTCGTGGCTATACTTACTTGAGTCTTGGCTACACTTATTTGACTCTTGGCTATACTTACTTAAGTCTTGGCTACACTTACTAGAGGCTTGGCTACACTTACTAGAGTCTTGGCTATGCTTACTTGAGTCTTCCCTACACTTACTTGAGTCTTTGCTATACGTACTTGAGTCTTGGCAATACATACTTGAGTCTTAACTAAACTTAACAGGGTCTTGGCAATACTTACTTGAGTCTTGGCTAAACTTACTTGAGTCTTGGCAATACTTATTTGAGTCTTGGCTAAACTTACTTGAGTCTTGGCAATACTTACTTGAGTCTTGGCTAAACCTACAAGAGTCTTGGTTACACCTATTTGAGTCTTGGCTATACTTACTTGAGTCCTCCCTACACTTACTTGAGTCTTGGCTATACTTACTTGAGTCTTGGCTAAACTTACTAGATTCTTGGCTGTACTTACTTGAGTCTTGGCTACACCTATTTGAGTCTTGGATATACTTACTTGAGTCTTCCCTACACTTACTTGATTCTTGGCTAAACTTGCTAGAGTCTTGGTAATACTTACTTGAGTCTTGGCTAAACTTACTAGAGTCTTGGCTGTACTTACTTGAGTCTTGGCTACACCTATTTGAGTCTTGGCTATACTTACTTGAGCCTTCCCTACATTTACTTGAGTCTTGGCTATACTTACTTGAGTCTTAGCAATACTACTTGAGTCTTGGCTAAACCTACTAGAGTCCTGGCTGTACTTACTAGAGTATTGGCTGTACTTACATGAGTCTTGGCTATACTTATTTGAGTCTTGGCTATACTTACTTCAGTCTCTCTTACACTTACTTGAATCTTGGCTATACTACCGTGAGTCTTGGCTAAACTTATCAGAGTCTTGGCTCTACTAATGTGAGTCTTGGCTAAACTTACTTGAGTCCTGGTTACACTTACTTGAGTCTTGACTACATTTACTTGTGTCTTGGCTTCAATTATCTGAGTCTTGGCTACACTTACTTGAGACTTGGCATCACTTACTTTAGCTTTGACTATACGTCCTTGAGTCTTGTCTACACCTACAAGAGTCTTAGTTAATCTTACTTGAGTATTAGCTACAATCACTGAAGTCTTAATGATACCTTCTTGAGTCTTGGCTACAATTACTCAAGTCTTAACTATACTCACTTGAGTGTTGGTTATACATACTTGAGTCTTTGCTATACTCACTTGAGTCTGGGCTAAAGTTGCTAGAGTCTTGGTTATACTCAATTCAATCTTGGTTACACTTGCTTGAATCTTGGTTTTACTTACCTGTGCCTTCATTATAGTTACTTGAGTTTTGTCTACACGTACTTGAGTCTTGGTTATACTTACTTGAGTCTTAACTATACTTATTTGGGTCTTGGCTTTACTTACTTGAGTCTTGGCTAAACCTTCTTGAGTCTTGGCTTTACTTACTTGAGTCTTGGCTGTACTTACTAGAGTCTTGGCTAAACCGTCTTGAGTCTTGGCTTTACTTACTTGAGTCTTGGCTACACTTACTTGAGTCTTGGCAATAGTTACCTGAGTCTTGGCAATAGTTACCTGAGTCTTGGCTATACTTAGTTGAGTTTTCCCTACACTTACTTGAGTCTTTGCTATACGTACTTGAGTCTTGGCAATACTTACTTGAGTCTTGGCTAAACTTACCAGGGTCTTGGCAATACTTACTTGAGTCTTGGCTAAACTTACTTGAGTCTTGGCAATACTTACTTGAGTCTTGGCTAAACTTACAAGAGTCTTGGTTACACTTACTTGAGTCTTGACTACATTTACTTGTGTCTTGGCTTCAATTATCTGAGTCTTGGCTACACTTACTTGAGACTTGGCATCACTTACTTTAGCTTTGACTATACGTCCTTGAGTCTTGTCTACACCTACAAGAGTCTTAGTTAATCTTACTTGAGTATTAGCTACAATCACTGAAGTCTTAATGATACCTTCTTGAGTCTTGGCTACAATTACTCAAGTCTTAACTATACTCACTTGAGTGTTGGTTATACATACTTGAGTCTTTGCTATACTCACTTGAGTCTGGGCTAAAGTTGCTAGAGTCTTGGTTATACTCAATTCAATCTTGGTTACACTTGCTTGAATCTTGGTTTTACTTACCTGTGCCTTCATTATAGTTACTTGAGTTTTGTCTACACGTACTTGAGTCTTGGTTATACTTACTTGAGTCTTAACTATACTTATTTGGGTCTTGGCTTTACTTACTTGAGTCTTGGCTAAACCTTCTTGAGTCTTGGCTTTACTTACTTGAGTCTTGGCTGTACTTACTAGAGTCTTGGCTAAACCGTCTTGAGTCTTGGCTTTACTTACTTGAGTCTTGGCTACACTTACTTGAGTCTTGGCAATAGTTACCTGAGTCTTGGCTATACTTAGTTGAGTTTTCCCTACACTTACTTGAGTCTTTGCTATACGTACTTGAGTCTTGGCAATACTTACTTGAGTCTTGGCTAAACTTACCAGGGTCTTGGCAATACTTACTTGAGTCTTGGCTAAACTTACTTGAGTCTTGGCAATACTTACTTGAGTCTTGGCTAAACTTACAAGAGTCTTGGTTACACCTATTTGAGTCTTGGCTATACTTACTTGAGCCTTCCCTACATTTACTTGAGTCTTGGCTATACTTACTTGAGTCTTAGCAATACTACTTGAGTCTTGGCTAAACTTACTAGAGTCCTGGCTGTACTTACTAGAGTATTGGCTGTACTTACATGAGTCTTGACTATACTTATTTGAGTCTTGGCTATACTTACTTCAGTCTCTCTTACACTTACTTGAATCTTGGCTATACTACCGTGAGTCTTGGCTAAACTTATCAGAGTCTTGGCTCTACTAATGTGAGTCTTGGCTAAACTTACTTGAGTCCTGGTTACACTTACTTGAGTCTTGACTACATTTACTTGTGTCTTGGCTTCAATTATCTGAGTCTTGGCTACACTTACTTGAGACTTGGCATCACTTACTTTAGCTTTGACTATACGTCCTTGAGTCTTGTCTACACCTACAAGAGTCTTAGTTAAACTTACTTGAGTATTGGCTACAATCACTGAAGTCTTAACGATACCTTCTTGAGTCTTGGCTACAATTACTCAAGTTTTAACTATACTCACTTGAGTGTTGGTTATACATACTTGAGTCTTTGCTATACTCACTTGAGTCTGGGCTAAAGTTGCTAGAGTCTTGGTTATACTTAATTCAATCTTGGTTACACTTGCTTGAATCTTGGTTTTACTTACCTGTGCCTTCATTATAGTTACTTGAGTTTTGTCTACACGTACTTGAGTCTTGGTTATACTTACTTGAGTCTTAACTATACTTATTTGGGTCTTGGCTTTACTTACTTGAGTCTTGGCTAAACCTTCTTGAGTCTTGGCTTTACTTACTTGAGTCTTGGCTGTACTTACTTGAGTCTTGGCTAAACCGTCTTGAGTCTTGGCTTTACTTACTTGAGTCTTGGCTACACTTACTTGAGTCTTGGCAATACTTACCTGAGTCTTGGCTATACTTAGTTGAGTCTTCCCTACACTTACTTGAGTCTTTGCTATACGTACTTGAGTTTTGGCAATACTTACTTGAGTCTTGGCTAAACTTACCAGGGTCTTGGCAATACTTACTTGAGTCTTGGCTAAACTTACTTGAGTCTTGGCAATACTTACTTGAGTCTTGGCTAAACTTACAAGAGTCTTGGTTACACCTATTTGAGTCTTGGCTATACTTACTTGAGTCCTCCCTACACTTACTTGAGTCTTAGCTAAACTTACTAGAGTCTTGGCTGTATTAAATTGAGTTTAGGCTTTACTTAATTGAGTCTTGGAAATACTTACTTGAGTCTTGGCTACACTTACTTGAGTCATGGCTTTACTTACTTGAGTCTTGGCTACACTTACTTGAGTCTTGGCAATACTTACTTGAGCCTTGGCTTTACTTACTCGAGTCTTGGCTACACTTACTTGAGTCTTGGTCGTACTTACTTTAGTCTTGGTAATACTTATTTGAGTCTTGGCTACATCTACTAGAATATTAGGTAAACTTACTTGAGTGTTGGTCGTACTTACTTTAGTTTAGGTTATATTTATTTGAGTCTTGGCTTGGCTATACTTACTTGAATACTGCGACCAACCTCTGCAGGGTGCATGTTCAGAGTTATGTTTATGCCATTAAATATTTCAAACTTACTAAACCTATTGTCTTAACATAAAGTCTAGTATATTTTATGGAACAGCATAACAGTGCTTACATATTATCTTTGTTGCGAGTGATAGCTCTGCTGTATGAACCAGATGTTCTTCACCACATGACCTGCAACAGTTCAACCTCACAACCCCCTGACAATCAAAGCCTAAAGAATCAAATCAAATCAAATCATTAACATTTATAAAGCGCGCTACTCACCCGTGCGGGTCTCAAGGCGCTAGGGGAAAGGGGGGGTTACTGCTGCTCGAATAGCCAGGTTTTTAGGAGTCTCCGGAAAGCGGAGTGGTCCTGGGTGGTCCTGAGGCTGGTGGGGAGGGAGTTCCAGGTCTTGGCCGCCAGGAAGGAGAAAGATCTCCCACCCGCCGTGGAGCGGCGGATGCGAGGGACGGCAGCGAGTGCGAGATCAGAGGAACGGAGGAGGCGGGTGGGGACGTAGAAGCTGAGGCGTCGGTTGAGGTATTCCGGTCCCTTGTTGTGGAGGGCTTTGTGTGCGTGGGTGAGAAGTCGAAAGGTGATCCTTTTGCTGACTGGGAGCCAATGCAGGTGTCTCAGGTGTGCGGAGATGTGGCTGTTGCGGGGTACGTCGAGGATGAGGCGTGCCGATGCGTTTTGAATGCGTTGCAGGCGATTTTGGAGTTTGGCTGTGGTCCCGGCGTAGAGGGTGTTGCCGTAGTCCAGGCGGCTCGTGACGAGGGCGTGGGTCACGGTTTTTCTAGTGTCGGCGGGGATCCAGCAGAAGATCTTGCGGAGCATGCGGAGGGTGAGGAAGCAGGCGGAGGACACAGCGTTGACTTGCTTGGTCATGGTGAGAAGAGGGTCCAAGATGAAGCCGAGGTTGCAGGCGTGGTCTGTGGGGGTCGGTGCGGTGCCGAGGGCCGTGGGCCACCAGGAGTCGTCCCAGGCGGACGGGGTGTTGCCGAGGATGAGGACTTCCGTTTTTTCAGAGTTCAGCTTTAGGCGGCTGAGCCTCATCCAATCTGCGACGTCCTTCATACCCTCTTGTAGGTTGGTCTTGGTGCTGGCGGGGTCCTTGGTGAGGGAGAGTATAAGTTGGGTGTCGTCGGCGTAGGAGGTGATGATGATGTCGTGCTTGCGAACGATGTTGGCGAGGGGGCTCATGTAGACATTGAAGAGTGTCGGGCTGAGCGATGAGCCTTGAGGTACGCCGCAGATGATCTCGGTGGGTTCTGAGCGAAACGGAGGGAGGTAAACTCTTTGGGAACGGTTTGAGAGGAAGGAGGCGATCCAGTCCAGGGCCTGGCCTTGGATCCCGGTGGAGCGGAGGCGGGTGATTAGGGTGCGGTGACAGACGGTGTCGAAGGCAGCCGAGAGGTCGAGGAGAATGAGGGCGACTGTTTCACCGTTGTCCATCAGGGTTCTGATGTCGTCAGTGACTGAGATGAGGGCGGTTTCCGTGCTGTGGTTGGTTCGGAATCCGGTTTGTGAAGGGTCGAGCAGGTTGTTGTTTTCCAGGAAGGTGGTCAGCTGTTTGTTGACGGTCTTCTCTATTACCTTGGCTGGGAAAGGCAGAAGAGAGATGGGGCGGAAGTCTTTCAGGTCGCTCGGGTCAGCCGTAGGTTTCTTTAGTAGGGCGTTGACTTCGGCGTGTTTCCAGCATTCGGGGAAGGTAGCAGAAGAAAAAGAAGAATTGATGACGGTCTGGAGGTGCGGGGCGATGATGTCGTCTGCTTTGTTAAAGATGAAGTGAGGGCAGGGGTCCGAAGGGGCGCAGGAGTGGATAGAGTTCATGATGGATTTGGTTTCTTCATTGTTGATGTGGGTCCAGTTGTTGAGGGTAATGGCCGGGGGTGCGGGTTCGGTGGTGTTATGTTGGGTCTGGTGTCCGAAGCTGTTGTGGAGGTCGCTGATCTTGCGATGGAAGAAAATGGCGAGGGATTCGCACAAATCCTGTGAGGGCGTGACGGCGTTGGCGTTGGCATTGGGGTTGGAGAACTCCTTGACGATGCTGAAGAGTTCTTTGCTGTTGTGGCTGTTTTTGTCCAGTCTGTCGGTGAAAAAGGTCTTTTTAGCAGCGCGGATCAGGCGGTGGTGTTCGCGGGTAGCATTCTTGAGGGCGGTCATGTTGTCAGCGGTGTGGTCCTTGCGCCAGGCCTTCTCGAGGGCGCGACAAGTTTTCTTTGATTCTTTGAGGGTGTCAGAGAACCAGAGAGGTTTTTTGGTG
Source organism: Pleurodeles waltl (assembly GCF_031143425.1). Classification (NCBI taxonomy): domain Eukaryota; kingdom Metazoa; phylum Chordata; class Amphibia; order Caudata; family Salamandridae; genus Pleurodeles; species Pleurodeles waltl. Next base: position 10,967,084 of record NC_090449.1, on the reverse strand, counting down.
TTGGTCTGTCGATGCGTGCGTTCGATGGGGAGCAAGGTTGTCTGCGCAGTTGGAGATCCAGTTTGTGAGGCTGAGGGCTACTTCGTTGGGGTCGGTGGTGAGGGTGGGTTGGTTGGCGGCGAGTGCTGAGAAGAGTTGCTCTTCGGGGATCTTGTTCCACTGTCGACGAGGGATGGGTTGAGTGTGGAGGTGGCGGGTCTCGCGTCGGAATGTGAAGTGGACACAGCTGTGGTCGGTCCAGTGTAGAGCGGAGGTGTGGCTGAAGAAGACGTGTTTGCTGGCGGAGAAGATAGGGTCAAGCGTGTGTCCGGCGATGTGGGTGGCGGTGTTCACCAGTTGTTTGAGGCCGAGGTTGGCGAGGTTGTCGAGCAGGGTGGCGGTGTTGGGGTCGTTGTTTTGTTCCAGATGGAAGTTGAGGTCGCCTAGGAGGATGTAGTCCGGTGAGGCGAGGGCTTGCGGGGAGATGAAGTCGGCGATGGCGTCGCTGAAGGGGGCGTGCGGTCCGGGAGGACGGTAGACGAGGGATCCTCTGAGGGTGGTCCTCGGGTCGGTGCGAATCTGAAAATGCAGGTGTTCAGGGGCGAGGGGGGTGTCTTCGGTGGAGGTGGTGACGCTGATGGAGTCTTTGAAGACGATGGCGATACCTCCTCCTACTTGGTTGGTGCGGTCTTTTCTGGAGATCTTGTAGCCTTCGGGGATGGCGGTGGCGATGTCTGGAGCAGAGGAGGCGTTCATCCAGGTCTCTGTGATGAAGGCGACGTCCGGTGCTGTGGAGTCCAGGAGGTCCCAGAGTTCAACGGCGTGCTTGTGGACGGATCGAGCGTTGACCAGGATGCACTTGAGGTGGTTGATGGCGCGTGGGCTTGTGGTCGTGGTAGTTGCGTGGTGGAAGATGCGTTTGCAGGAGTTGCAGGCGAAGGGTCCATGGGTGCGTTTGGGGTGAGCTTGGAAGCAGGTGTTGGAGCGTCCTGGGTTGAGGGCGAGGAGGGTCGTGGGGTCGTAGCGGATCAGCGGGGTTTGGGAGAGCTGGGGACCAGGGGTCGTGGCGCTGGGCGCGGGCCAGGCGCAGACGGGCTTGCCTCTGGCGCGCCAGCGGCGCGCCCGCTGTGCAGTTGCGCAGCGGCCGCCATATGAGGTAGGAGGGGGGGAGGGGTCAGCTGGGGGCGAATGGGAGCTGGGGGGCGGGGGCGAGCAGGAGGTCGCGGCGGGAAAGCGCGAGGGAGGGGGGGACAGGTAGATTGAGAAGAGCTGGGGGAGGGGGGTTTAAGGGTGGAGGGGGAGAGTGTTAGGAGGTTTGGGAGATTAGGAAGAGAGATAGGAGTTGGGTTTTGAAGATAGGGGAGGGGGGGTTGTAGAGGTGGGTGAGGGTGAGAGTTAGAGTGAGAGGATAGGAAGAATAGGTAATAGAGGGGGTGGCGGGAAGGGGGGGAGAGATAGAGAAATAGATAGAGAATATGGATAGATAGAGAAATCGATAGAGAAATAGATAGATAGAGAGATAGGTGGATAGGAGGAGGTGGGGAGTGAGGGAGTTAGATAGTGAGATAGAGAGATAGAGAGATAGGTGGATAGGAGGAGAGAGGGAGGTAGATAGCGAATGGGTTAGATAGGGGTGATAGAGAGGGGAGGCGAGTGAGGGAGGGGGATGAGGCAGGAGCAGGAGGGCAGGCGCGGGGAGAAGAAGACGGAGGGGGCAGAGGAGCCGAAGACAGAAGATAGAAGACAGAAGAACAGAAGACAGAAGAACAGAAGACAGAAGAACAGACGACCGGAAGAGCAGAAGAACAGAAGAACAAAAGACCGGAAGAACAGAAGAACAGGAGAACCGAAGAACAGGAGTCCAGAAGAACTCAGAAGAGCGGAAGTTCACAGAAGAGCAGAAGATCACAGATGAAGATACGAAGAACAGAAGGCAGAAGACAGGCAGAAGACCTCAGAAGAAGATGAAGAAGAAGAGAGGCGACAGGAGAGGCAGAGAAGCACACAGAAGAAGAGAGAAGACGGGGAGAAGAAGAGTATAGAAGAAGATTACAGGCGAGGAGCGAGGAGGAAGAACAGAGAAGAAGAAAAGAAGAAAAGAAGCAGGAGCAGGAGAGAGGGTGAGTAGCGCGGGGCAGGGCGAGGGGTTGGGAGGTGGGGGGTTACCTCTGCAAGCTCAAGGTAGATCCTTGTTCCTGTGTGTCAAAGGACAGCGGAAGTAGTTGCCACAAGGACTTCCTAACAGCCCTCGAATCACACAGATGTCAAAGAAAGACCTGACCTCGATAAACTCAAGCATTGCATCCATCACATTTCTATGATGCTCATTGGTCATCGAGTTGAACAGTGTGTACCACCTGCCCTAAACGTACAGTTCATGACCACTTCCTCATACCCCTGTGACCCCAGAAGCACAGAGGGCTTTTGGGGACCAGCAGTATGTGGCAGCTGGACCATAAATAGTCATTGAGAGGCCCACAAAGACACAAGCCTTCACAGGTTTCTGCAAGATGTAAACCCTGGAGGTTCTCTAAACAAGCTCTGGTGTAGAGTTACAGAATCCAAGCAGTGTCACAAGCTTGGGATATATTTGTGGTCAAGACCATGGTCCAAGGTTAAGTCCTGCTCTGAGCCCCGTTACAGCGAAACCATCATGTTCAATGGTGTACCACCAGAGTATTGCGTTTTCTGTACCTACCTACACAATATTGACTTCAGAATAATTACTATTACTGTACCACCAAGGTAAGTACATAAAGGTAAGCATAGATTTACTATCCTTAATTCCACATATATGAACCTTAACAATATTTGTATTTTCAATGGCAGTGTGAGCTAAAGGTGGCAGCGAGAGGAGGGGATCCGCAGGAAAATGTTGAGTCCTATGCAGGTCATATCCTAAGCAGGACGGCGAAGACAGCACATGGTGGGCAGCCCAGGACCTCACTACATGATGCACCATGGAGGGGGCATTAAGAATCAGTTGGTATGTGGGCAGTTACTAGTCAGGTGGGACAGAATGGGCAGAACCAGGAGTGTGATTTCCTATGGATAGAGTTGTAGAGCTCTTTGAAAGTGATTGGCTCAAGGAAATTACTGCTAGAAGCCAGCATGCAGGCTACCAAAAAGGGGGTGCATTTTTCAAGCGGTAAGAGTGAGGGACTGGCAGATGTCCTATGCAGTGGGTTGGGAATACGAGGAAGTCAGGGAAAAAGGCAAGTGGGTTTAGCTGTTGACTGTGTTGTGTAGCTCTTGAGTGTATCCGCCCAATTGAAGGGGTCGCTTGTGTGTGGAACCGAGCATTGGTGCTGGTGTGTGACGACTTTGACTTTCCAGCAGGTGCGTAGGGATCTCCAGTGTTTGTGGGTGGGCCATCAGGCTTTGATACCCCAGGCTGGCCTACTGCAGAGTAAGAGGAACAGACAATGAGTCCTTGTGCCTGAATGCTGGTTCTGGAAGCACACAAGGTTTGCTGGCTCTAGTTGCCCATCAGTCAGATACACTCATCCAGAGTAGAGCTGCCAGTCTGGCAGAAATCCATGCAGTATTGAGGTTATAGGGGAAAGGCAGCCAGATAGAGGGTAACAGGAACAGGATCGCACCAAGAACCTTCAGGAAACAGCACCTAATTATTCTTTCAGGACAGACGCCACTATGGTCAGAGCTTAAATCTGGTGAAGAGGATGCACCAATGGAAAGAAGGTCACAGACAAGAAGGAAAGCACACTCCAAGTGGGAGCATAATGGTTTGAAGGTGGCCTGCATGTCTTGGCAGGAGGGTGCTCAGGACATAGAGGTTCTTCTAGATGGGTGCTCCCCACAGACTATCTATGTGAACCTCTGCCTAGAACTCTCAGGACCTCTTTGTAACCTTGATGTCACTTCCTGGCCACAAAGACATAAGGCTCTCCTGCAGGAGTTATGCTCTAATCTTCTCACACACACGGTTTATCCATCTGCCTGCCTCCCGGCCAGTCAAAGAAGAAAAATAATTCCCCCACAACCAAGAGAGAAAAGCTTTGGCTCATGGCAGACAAAAGAGTGTTGGAAGGTCTTAGGCTGCTCCCAGAGCTGACCTCACTGAATTATGTCAAGACGTGACTTCTTAAAATTATGACAAAGTTTATTTAGAGTAAATAGTTCAAACAGTTTTGCAATTACCAAACCTCTGCCCACATCCACCTGTCTGGCATTGAAAGTTTGATGCAGGGCGAGAAATGGAAGTCCCTGAGTTTAAAAGGCAGGTTTATATCAATGTCACATTTTAAATGGAGAATGGCACTAAAGCATGACAGCCTTCAAAGTGCACAGGTTACATTGCCTTGGTCCTATAGTGGCCAATGACCAGATTCACCCAAGGTGGCTACATTGTTTTTCATATGTGTTTGACCACAGGAAGATCTGTGGTCTTCAGTCGTGCAAAACACACCCATCATATAAAAGGGGTGATGTACACCCCGACCTCTCATGCCTGAGGACAAAGTCACAGGCATCTGTTACAGGTGTGCAATAGGGGTGTCTATGCTGATGTACCTTAAAATTTCCTAAGATGGAGACCGAACAGTAAAAAGGGTTTAGCTTGATATTGGCTATATCCAAGATGCTTCCTCCAACAAACAAGGATAAATAAGCATCTTTGGTAGGACTAGAATGGAGCACATCAAGGCCTTTCTGTACGATCCCCAGAAAAATAGGCAAGTTGAGAGATCCAATTAGCTCACAAAAGATACTACACAAATGGCCCTGTTCACCTTAAAGTAGCTCTGAGGACCAGATTGTAGTCTTACTGCACAACCCAATACTGTACTATGGATAAGACCTTGTTTGTGTTACTCAGGGGGGAGGTTTGCCATCACTAGACTTCAACCTTACTGGTCATGGTCTGGAAAAGATGGAAACTCAACACCCAGGCTAGGCATAATGCCAAGCTATGTGGAACTGTTAATAAATAACAACACAGTATGTGTAGAAAGTATATCATAAATGCAGTCAAGAAGTTAAGTGGGGATCATGTCAGAGTTAAACAGGTTGAAAAGAAACCCAGTGAAGGCGGGTACAGTGAGTCACATCACATGAGTAAGATGAAAAATACAACTTTCTTATTAGAGAAGAAAGAATGGTGGAGCGGCTTGAGTGTTGTTGTTGTTAGACCGGGTGATTCTGGTGACCTGGTACTTTTCCAAAGTAACACTGCTGTTTCTACACTCCATGAGTATGTTAATACTCATGATGATGTGCAACAGTGTTTCAGGAATGGCTTTGTCATGACTGGTCACTGTTAATCATCGCTCAGTTAGCACCGGTGCTCCTGGGACTGTTGAAGTATCCAAATGTGATGGACGTACACGTAGGAATGTGGGGTTCCTGCTCAATTTAAAGACTTCATCAAGCACATTTTCTTGATTAGAGGGAGGAGATGTAGTCTACCATAACTTTATTGATGCACAGATCATCGTCTGACTCACACCTTCACCTGTTCCCTGCACCCTTGTACCTCTCCATGCGGTGCCAGTAGAGTGTCTAGAGAGCTGTGAATGTGAAGGTTCTTTGTCACTTGCAGCGGCACTCGCTGGCGCTCCAGTGAGAAATAAGCGCGTTTATCTGCAAACCCTTCCTGAGTGGTCTCTACTCCTCTTTTTGTTCCTGACCTTGGCACAGCTACAGGCAATTCTGGCCATCAGTTACTCCTGTTTGCCACCTTTGAATGTCCCCTGCCTCCATGGTTCATGTTTTCTGGGAGTCAGCCAGCTCTGCTCAGAGTGATGCTTCCTGGCTCTGGGTGGTTCAGCTCAGAAGCACTTGGGACATAGGTGGTTTGATCTCTGTTGGGTGGTTGGGGGTCTAGCACGCTGCACATTATAATAGCCAACCTGTCCCCTACTCCTAGCAGTACTAATCTACGTACCAATCATTCCTTACAAGTAATGATTGGGACGAGGACAGTGGACGTAGAGATAATGTCCCAGTTACTCAATGATAAGCTTTGTTACTGCTAGCAGTACTAATCTACATACCAGTCATTCCTTACAAGTAATGACGAGGACGACAAACGTAGTGGTAATGTCCCAATTACTCACCAATAACCTTTGCTACTCTTAGCTGTACTCTTCTACATACCAGTCATTCCTTACAGGTAATGACTGAGATGAGGGCGATGGACGTAGAGGTAATGTCCCGGTTACTCACTGATAAGCTTTGTTACTCTTAGCAGTACTCATCTACATACCAGTCATTCCTTACAAGTAATGACGAGGACGACAGACGTAGAGGTAATGTTCCGATTACTCACCAGTAAGCTTTGCTACTCTTAGCTGTACTCTTCTACATACCAGTCATTCCTTACAGGTAATGACTGGGATGAGGGCGATGGACGTAGAGGTAATGTCCCGGTTACACACTGATAAGCTTTGTTACTCTTGGCAGTACTCATCTACATACCAGTCATTCCTTACAAGTAATGACAAGGACGACAGACGTAGAGGTAATGTTCCGATTACTCACCAGTAAGCTTTGCTACTCTTAGCTGTACTCTTCTACATACCAGTCATTCCTTACAGGTAATGACTGGGATGAGGGCGATGGACGTAGAGGTAATGTCCCGGTTACTCACTGATAAGCTTTGTTACTCTTAGCAGTACTCATCTGCATACCAGTCATTCCTTACAAGTAATGACAAGGACGACAGACGTAGAGGTAATGTTCCGATTACTCACCAGTAAGCTTTGCTACTCTTAGCTGTACTCTTCTACATACCAGTCATTACATACAGGTAATGACTGGGATGAGGGTGATGGACGTAGAGGTAATGTCCCGGTTACTCAATGATAAGCTTTGTTACTCTTAGCAGTACTCATCTACATACCAGTCATTCTGTACAAGTAATGACTGAGACTAGGATGATGGACGTGGAGGTAATCTTCCATTTGTTCAATGATAAGCTTTGTTACTCTTAGCAGTACTCATCCAGATACCATTCATTCCTTACAGGTAAAGATGAGGACAAGGGTGATGGACGTAGATGTAATGTCCCGATTACTCACTTATAACATTTGTTGGTTTTAGGACTACTCATTACTCTTAGCTCTACTCATCCAGGTACAATTTATTATGAATGACAGAGTCGCCCTTTGAAGGTGGCTTGCTATTGGTGAATGCTGTGTACTTCAGCCAGGGGTAGGCGGGGCTTGCCTTTGCAGCATCTTGCTGGCCTTTCCTGCCTCAGGTGGGATTCACTTCACAGGTGAGAGCCGGGAATGATGAACCATCTGATCAGGAGATTGACAGTGTCGGTGACAGAGTGGGCGGGTTTTATTTTGCTAAGTGTGGCAGCCGGAGACACTTAGGGGCAGATTTATGGGCAGGTCGCCCTGCTGCGCTGCCCTGTGCGATGGCATATGGGCAGGAGTGCGCCGTATTTAAAAGAATATGCCACATTCCTGCCTCTCCCTGCACTGGCGCAGGTTAAGCGGGCCCCCTTGCACCATGGTGAAGGGTGCCTCCGCGGCACGCAGGAATATTTTTGTGCAGGAACTCTTTCTGTGTGAAATGCAGAACGCAGCGCATATAGAAAGAGGAACAAAATGAGAAAATGTAAAGATATTTCTGCTTATTACGCCTCACCTGGGAAGACGTAACATTTTGGCCCATTCCCAGGTCTACCACTACTGGAAAATCTGGGAATGCGTCACAATCCTTGGATGTTGCGTAGGAACACCCAGCAATGCCCTTGGAACGGCTGCGTGTTTTCCCCTGGAAAGTACCCTAAATATAACTCAAAACAGCGCAAATCACTGCTTTGCGTTAGCGCCACAGGGGCGTTACACTGGAGGTGCATGGGGGAGTTCCCAAGCACCCACCCATGCTTTTCGATGCTAAACCCTATCTACTAGCATTAGTACACAGTGTTTTGTGCCAAAAGTTTACACTTTTCAAAAGGAGGCGTTAAAATGCGTGTGTTTGTGCGGCCCTGTGCAGCACACGTACAACGTAGGGAAAGTTTTAAAGTGTGTCTACGCATAGTATTTTGTACTGGAAGGCAGCCTTTCCAGTGCAGCGCCTATGCTAGCCTCACGCACACACCCTTGCACTATGGCGCAAATGCGTGTGCGTTGCGCACGGCGGCTGAAGTCAGCGCAGGTGCCTGGGAGAGGGGAGAAGTGGGACATACTTCTGTAGACATGGCGCTCTCCTGCCCCCTCCCTGTCACGCAGCGCAGTGCACTGCCCGAGTATGAGGTACAGCTGGGCCCTGGGTGCCCTGGCACATCGGATTTCATTTCTGAGTCCCCTCCCCCCCTCTCGGAGGTGGGGGTTTGACCCTCAATTTAAAGGCCACCGCACATGGCCTTATTAAACAGGCGTCTCCACCTGCCTCCCTCCTCGGTGATAATATAGCGCCCAGCGAGGCGTCATGGGAACTCTACAGGCAGGACAAAAGAAAGTACAGTATAGTGCCTACAGTGGAGTTTGTTCCCTGTCGGTGTGGAGCGCTATGGCTAATATACCCACAGACGGGGCTGTAGAACAGAAAGCGCCTACAGAGGCCCTGGGTGCGGGGTGACCCGTAAAGAGACCGCAGCAGGCAGAAGGAACTGTGCACACATGAACACACAGCAGGCACTGACTCACACACTTCACTCACACCGGAAGGGCGTGAAACAGGTAACAAAGCAAGCCTGGACTGAGGTGGACCGGTGTCCTCACGCCTGCATCAGCTGAGGGGCCAAGGACTGTATGAGGAAAAAGTATGGAAGAGGTGCAATAAAGAGAAACAAAGGGAAGACAAGGTCCCTGGTGCCTCTCTGCCTTGGGGAAGAGAGAGTATCTGACCATGGACCTAGTACACACCTGCAGCCCTGCAGCAGCCCGGGCCGGGAAACATCCTGAACCACTAGGTCTAAACCACCACTTGCCTGAACCACTACTGCTAAACAACTAAAAAGTCTCTACAACTAAGTACTGAACAACTACTGTCTAAACAACAATTGTGCCTGAATAACAATTGCCTGAACAACTAATTTTAAGGTAAGGTTTTCTTTTTGGTTTTTATGGTTTATTAGTTGTTTAGAATATATATATATATATATATACATATATATATATATATATGTATATATATATATATATATATTAGTTGTTCAGGCAATTGTTATTCAGGCACAATTGTTGTTTAGACAGTAGTTGTTCAGTACTTAGTGGTAGAGACTTTTTAGTTGTTTAGCAGTAGCGGTTTAGGCTATAGTTGTTTAGGACCTAGTTGTTCTGTCACATATTCGCCCCGGCCCCTCCAGCACCTACCGCCGGGCACCACCTCCAATGATGGAAGCGGTCCAGTGAGTCTATCCGTGACCGGGCCTCTCCTACACGAGCCCTCGCCCTGGGCAGAAAGCTTCCTCTGCAGCAGTGGGAGCCCCCTCCTGCCCACAGTGTACACACACCCTTACAAAGGAGGCTGTGTGCTGCGGGACCCCTCGGCTGCCCTGGGCACCGGCACTGGTTGGCACTACCAGGTCACAGAGAGTGGCACATGGGAGAGACAGGGGAGCTACACAGGGCTTTTATGAGGGACGCGTGATGCACAGAGTACGAACGAGGTACACACACTGTACAGGGCATGCAATAGGTACACATGATACATGGAGCATGAAAGAGGTACACATGGTACACAGAGTATGAAAGTGGGTTTACCTGGTACCACAGCATGAAAGATGTACATGCGATACACAGAGCACGAAAGAGGTACACCTGGAACACAGAGCATGAATGATATACATGTGATACACAGAGTATGAAAGGGAGTATACCTGGTAAACAGCATGAAAGATGTACATGCGATACACAGAACATGAAAGGGGTGCACCTGGAACACAGCATGAAAGATACACACACTGCACAGGGCATGAAAGAGGTGCACATCCTACAGAGAACATGCTAGAGGTATTTGTGGTATACAGAGTATGAAATAGATAAACACATTGCACACAGCATAAAAGGTACACATGATGCACAGAGCATGAAAGAGGTACACATGGTACACAGAGTATGAAAGGGGGTTTACCTGGTACACACAGCATGAAAGATGTACATGCGATACACAGAGCACGAAAGGGGTACACCTGGAACACAGAGCATGAAAGATATACACACACTGCATGGGTTATAAAAGAGGTACACATGATACATGGAGCATGAAAGAAGTACACATGATATATGGAGCATGAAAGAGGTGCAGTGGTACACAGTGTGAGAAAGAGGTACACACGTTGCACATGGCCTTGAAGAGGTAGACCTGGTACCCAGAGCATGAAAGATGCACTCATGGTACTCAGGGCACGAAAGAGGTACACACACACTGCTCGGGCATGAAACAGGTGCACATGATATACGGTGCAAGAAAGAAGTACCTGTTGTACACAGAGCATGAAAGAGATACACAGTGCCTGAAAGAGATACCTGTGGTATAAAGGGCACAAGACAGGTACATTGTTACGCACACCAGGCTAAGCAGACCAATAGTAGGAGAGGCGGACACACCAAGGTGCATAGACCAGGTGGGGGGAGGAGGACTCAGTAAGGTACACAGCACAGAGGACATGGATACTCCGAGGTGCACAGACCAGGGGACACAGGCACCCCAAGCCACCCAGACCAGGAGTGGGGTACACGACACAGTAAGGTACACAGCACAGGGGACACGGACACCCCAAGGTGCATAGACCAGGAGACACAGACACACTGAGGTGCACAGACCAGGAGACACAGACACACTGAGGTGCACAGACCAGGAGACACAGACACACTAAGGTGCACAGACCAGGGGACACAGACACACCAAGGCACCTAGACCAGGTTTGGGGTCACACCCCAGATTCACCAAAGTGTCTGGACCAGGTGCAGAGAACACAGACACACAAGGTACACACACACACACGAGGTGCTGGGGACACAGGCCAGACACACAAGGTACACAGACCAGGTGTGGGGGTCCGTCTGGCACACCGCAGACGCCGGCTTATCTCTGTCCAGAGGGGGGAGCTGCCCTCAGCAGAGTGGTCTATTAGGTGCACCATCAATAGTGATATATATGCACAATCAATGGCACACAAAATGCAGTTCCACTCTTGTACCGTGCCTTTGGTGTGTGCATGACGTGTACCTGGACACTCGTAAGGACAGATGGACACTGCATATAGATAAATAAATATGTGTGGAAGCGTGGGTGAGGATGCACAGACATGCTCCCTAAATTACCAGGCACGCCAGATTTCAACTAACACACTTTTAATACTTACCCTGGACTTACCCTACTACGAAGAGGATGAAGATGTACCCAGATGTACCTATATGTCCCAGATACATCCAAATGTACCTAGATGTACCCAATGTACCCAGATGTACTAAGATGTACCCAGATGTAACTAGATGTACACAGACGTACCTAGATGTACCCAGATGTACCTAGATGTAGTAAGGTATACCCAGATGTACCTAAATATACCCAGATGTACCTAGATGTCCCAGATGCACCCAAATGTACCTAGATGTACCCAATGTACCCAATGTACCCAGATGTTGTAAGATGTACCCAGATGTAACTAGATGTACACAGATGTACATAGATGTACACAGATATACATAGATGTACCTCGATGTATCCAGCTGTAACCAGATGTACCTTGATTTCTCAGATGTACCCAGATGTACCTAGATGTAGTAAGGTATACCCAGTTGTACCTAGATATACCCATATGTGCCTAGATGTCCCAGATGCACCCAAATGTACCTAGAAGTACCCAATGTACCCAGATGTACTAAGATGTACCCAGATGTAACTAGATGTACACAGATGTACCTAGATGTACCCAGATGTACCTAGATGAAGTAAGGTATACCCAGATGTACCTAGATACACCCATATGTACCTAGATGTCCCAGATGCATCCAAATGTACCTAGAAGTACCCAATGTACCCAGATGTACCCAGATGTACCTAGATGTACCCAGATGTACCTAGATGAAGTAAGGTATACCGAGATGTATCTAGATATACCCATATGTACCTAGATGTCCCAGATGCATCCAAATGTACCTAGATGTACCCAATGTACCCAGATGTACTAAGATGTACCCAGATGTAACTAGATGTACCCAGATGTACCTAGATGTACGTAGTTGTACCCAATGTACCCGTATGTACACAGATATACCCAGATGTATCCAAATGACCCCAGATATACATAGATGTACCCAGATGTACCCAGATATACCTAGATGTACCCAGATAGACCAAGATGTACCTAGATGTACCTGGATGTACCCAGATCTACCTAGATCCTTCAACAATGCTGGGAGATCCATGCTCTTACTGTCTGTGTCTGACCAACATACGCAAGTTCACGAGGGCATTTCTGTAGATAAATGGCATTGGTACATTTGCAATTTGTGAATTCTACAAATGTGATGGCTCTATCAGATGGTGTGAATGATTTCCCTTCTGTGGTCCGGCCTCAAGCTTCACGTTTTTTACATATGTAATGATGGGTGCTCTCACACCAAGATCCCTCACATTTCTGCATTTCTTTGAAGGCATACCAACGTTTTTCTGTTGTGTCTAATTCATCTGATACCAGATTCCAGCTCCTATTATTAACTTTTTGGATTTCACCAATGTAAGTTTCCTTCCGCCCGCCTCAGCAAACAGCACTAGCAAAGGACCAGCCCACGTCAGCCATTGGCTCTTTTCAGTGCGTAGGGCTCCATTTTGTTTGTGCACATCCACCTAAAAGTAGTCCTCATCATTGCCTAGCCTGGTGACTCAATCCCTCTTTTATTTCTGCATTCATGTTTTTAATTAATTTGTGTTACAGGTCAAATTTTACTTTATTCTGCAACATATGCACGCCATCTTTAGACTGTGACATTTTTACTTGGTTAACATAAAAACTTTTGATGCTGATTGCACGTTTGCATAACTAAATAAATAAAGAAAAACTGCACCCTTGCAAAGACAACACAAATGCTTGTTTTGTCAGCATTCTGGTATTTGTAGTTTTACTTTTGCGACAGTAACTGCACCAGACAGCAAAACAGAACCGGAAACCTACTCACGCCTGGCTTGGGGCACCTATAGCGCCACACACCACCCACCAGCAGCACCAGTGATATCAATTATATCTTTATTATATAGATTACAGCATCTCTCTTATATCTTACAAAATATACACACCTTTAAAATACAAATTAACAATGATTAAAAACTCTCTTCGCTCACAAAGATAATCAAGACAGACATTGTTACTTGGAGCACTTTGCATCCCCGCAAACCCCCATTGGGTGGCACATTGGTGGACACCCAGAGTCTGAGTGTCCCCACTTCATACCTTTGGTTTGCATAAAAACGCTCACAGGAATGCCACATCATCAACGTTTGGTTTTCCGTGCAGCACAATGTAATTAGCTTAATTAAAACTCTCACATTCTTAAGGCCTGGACATTAGTGTCTCATCTTAGCTTCTGGTGTTGGTTGGTGATCCTGTGGCCCCGGCGGGGGTCTGAACATAGGTTCATTATCTCCATAGGGAGATTGTAGGAACAGGCTTGTGTTTTTGAAAGGTTGTAAGGGATCTAGCCAGGTTGATATCGGGAAGCAGCTGTCACTTCAGTGATCTGATCCAGCCCCGCCAGCCAAGAGGAGGACCTGGCCAGGGAAGAAACCCCATTGTTGTCAATAAGTTCATGTATCTCTGGGCACAAATACTTCTGGCTCCAGTTTTGAAGAGGACGATACCACAGATGGTCAAGAGGAACCAAGTGTGTCCTCCTAGGTGACTTCCGGCCTGAAGGCCATCCTACTCAGTCAAGGGACTGTTTGCCAGAGAAGGCTGCCCAGTCATTATAGGTTTGGTCAATATTACTCATATGATTGTTCCGTTCGTCTCTGTTAATGTAGACCTAGTTTCAGAATGACATCCTTGGTGGGGAATTTGTTGGAGTTCTAAGGTCTTTCAAAGCTCTATCATATTTGGATCTCTTGGCGGAAAGCATTTATAAATTCTGTGGTCTTTGGTGCTAATTGGTCAAAACCCATTATGAGGCCATGATCCTTTGCTTTCGTTGATGGGAATGTTTTTTTAATTCATAATTCTTGGTACTCGTTGGTCAGAATTCCGTCAGGCCCATGATCCTTCCATCTCATTGGCGGGAGTTCGATTCTAAACCATGATCTCTGACTTAGCGTAGTGGGAAACCATTATGTTCAGCTCATATTAGTGGAATTCCTTTTTTGAGGATATAAATCCATCCTGTAATTGGTGCAATTCATTTCTGTGGCTCTCATTAGCTGGAATTACCTGTGGTAAGTTCTATATCATCTACAACTCACTCATACAGAAATGAGTAGAGTGTTTGTCGATAGAAGAAATGTGAGTAAGTCACAGGATCAAGAGAGGAGGAATGGCAAAGGGAACAGAAGAGAATGACACATGGAGGTGGGGATGGAGAGATATGAATGAGTAATGGAGATGCAAGCACAAGATACAAACAAGCCATGGACTTAGGGTGGGAGAGATGTGAATGAGTCAGAGGTTGAGTGGAAGAGATTTGACTAAGTAAGGGTTTGGGTGGGAGAGATGTGAATTAGTAAGGGTCTGGGTGGGAGACATGTGAATGACTCAGAGGTTGGGCGGGAGAGATGTGACTGTGGAAGGATTTGGGTGGAAGAGATGTGAATGTGTAAGGGCTTGGTTGGTTTTGGGTAGGAGGGATGTGAATGAACGAGGTTTGGTGTGAGTAATGTGAATGAGGAAGGATTTGGGTGGGAGAGATGTGAATGAGTAAGGGGTTGGGTGGGAGAGATGTGAATGAGTGAGGTTGGGTGGGAGAGATGTGAATGAAGAAGGATTTGGGTGGGAGAGATGTGAATGAGTAAGGGTTTGGGTGGAAGAGATGTGAATGAGTCAGAGTTTGAGTGGAAGAGATGTGAATGAGTAAGGGTCTGGGTGGGAAAGATGTGAATGAGTCAGAATCTGAGTGGAAGAGATGTGAATGAGTCAGAGTTTGAGTGGAAGACATGTGAATGAGTAAGGGTTTGGGTGGGAGAGATGTTAATGAGTAAGGGTTTGAGTGGAAGAGATGTGAATGAGTCGGAGATTGAGTGGAAGAGAAGTGAATGAGTAAGGGATTGGTTGGGAGAGAAGTGAATGAGCAAGGGTCTGGGTGGAAGAGATGTGAATGAGTAAGGATTTGGGTGGGAGAACTGTGAATGAGTAAGGGTTTGGGTAGGAGAGGTGTGAATGAGTAAGGGTTTGGGTGGCAGAAATGTGAATGAGTGAGGGTTTGGCTGGGAGAGATGTGAATTAGTAAGCGTTTGGGTGGGAGAGAAGTGAATGAGTAAGGGATTGGTTGGGAGAGAAGTGAATGAGCAAGGGTCTGGGTGGAAGAGATGTGAATGAGTAAGGATTTGGGTGGGAGAACTGTGAATGAGTAAGGGTTTGGGTAGGAGAGGTGTGAATGAGTAAGGGTTTGGGTGGCAGAAATGTGAATGAGTGAGGGTTTGGCTGGGAGAGATGTGAATTAGTAAGCGTTTGGGTGGGAGAGAAGTGAATGAGTAAGGGTTGGGTGGAAGAGTTGTGAATGAGTAAGGGTTTTGGTGGAAGAGATGTGAATGAGTAAGGGATTGGGTGGGAGAGATGTGAATGAGTGAGATTGGGTGGGAGAGATGTGAATGAGTAAGGGATTGGATGGGAGAGAGGTGAATAAGCAAGAGTTTTTGTGGGAGAGATGTGAATGAATAAGAGTTTGGAAGAGAGAGATGTGAGTGAGTAAGGGTTTGGGTTGAAGAAATGTGAATGAGTAAGGGTTTGGGTTGAAGAGATGTGAATTGGTAAGAGTTTGGGTGGGAGAGATGTGAATGAGTACGGGTCTGGCCGGAACTGACATGAAAGAGTAAGTGTTTGGGAGGAAGAGATGTGAGCAATGAGTTGGGATATATGTGAATCAGTCATGAGCTAGGATGGGAAATATGTGAGTCAGTCATATATCGGGATGGGATAGATGTCAGTCAGTCATGATTTGGGGTATGATAGATAAGAATCAGTCATGAGTTGGGGTAGGATGGGATAGGTGTGAATCAGTCATGAGTTGGGATGGGAGAGATGTGAATCAGTCATGAATTGGGATGGGATAGATGTCAGTCAGTCATGATTTGGGGTAGGATGGGATGGATGAGAATCAGTCATAAATTGGGGTAGGATGGGATAGATGTGAATCAGTCGTGAGTTGGGATGGGAGAAATGAGAATCAGTCATGAGTAGGGATGGAATAGATGTGAATCAGTCATGCGTTGGGGTAGGATGGGATAGGTGTCAATCAGTCATAAGTTGGGGTGGGATGGGATAGATGTCAATCAGTCATTAGCTGGCATGGGAGAGATGTGAAGCAGTCATGAGTTGGTGTGGGACGGATAGATGTCAATCAGTCATGAGTTGGGGTGGGATAGATGTCAATCAGTCATGAGTTGGGATGGGATGATAGAGGTCAATCAGTCATGAGTTGTGGTGGGATGGGAGAGATATCAATCAGTCATGAGTTGGGTGGGACGGGAGAGATGTGAATCAGTCATGAGTTGGGGTGGGATGGGATAGATGTCAATCAGTCATGAGTAGGGATGGAATAGATGTGAATCAGTCATGCATTGGGGTAGGATGGAATAGGTGTCAATCAGTCATAAGTTGGGGTGGGAGAGACGAGAATCAGTCATGGGGTGGGATGGGAGAGATGAGAATCAGTCATGGGCTCGGATGGGAGAGATGAGAATCAGTTATGGGCTGGGATGGGAGAGATGTCAATCAGTCATGGGTTGGGATGGAAGAGAGATGGGAGAGATGAGAGTCAGTCATGAGTTGGTATGGGAGAGATGTCAATCAGTCATGAGTTGGGGTGGGATGGGAGAGATGTCAATCAGTCATGAGTTGTGGCGGGATGGGATGGATGTGAATCAGTCATGAGTTGGGGTGGGATAGGAGAGATGTGAATCAGTCATGAGTTGGGATGGGAGAGATGGATATCAGTCATGAGTTGGGATGGGAGAGATGTCAAACAGTCATGAGATGGGGTAGGATGGGATAGATGTGAATCAGACATGAGTTGGGATGGGAGAGATGAGAATCAGTCATGAGTTGGGATGGGAGAGATGTCAATCAGTCATGGGTTGGGATGGAAGAGAGATGGGAGAGATGAGAGTCAGTCATGAGTTGGTATGGGAGAGATGTCAATCAGTCATGAGTTGGGGTGGGATGGGAGAGATGTCAATCAGTCATGAGTTGTGGCGGGATGGGATGGATGTGAATCAGTCATGAGTTGGGGTGGGATAGGAGAGATGTGAATCAGTCATGAGTTGGGATGGGAGAGATGGATATCAGTCATGAGTTGGGATGGGAGAGATGTCAAACAGTCATGAGATGGGGTAGGATGGGATAGATGTGAATCAGTCATGAGTTGGGATGGGAGAGATGTGAATCAGTCATGAATTGGGATGGGAGAGTTGGGAATCAGGCATGGGCTGGGATGGGGGAGATGTCAATCAGTCATGAGTTGGGGCGGGATGGGATAGATGTGAATCAGTCATGAGTTGGGGTGGGATAGGAGAGATGTGAATCAGTCATGAGTTGGGATGGGAGAGATGAGAATCAGTCATGAGTTGGGATGGGAGAGATGTCAAACAGTCATGAGATAGGGTAGGATGGGATAGATGTGAATCAGTCATGAGTTGGGATGGGAGAGATGTGAATCAGTCATGAATTGGGATGGGATAGATGTCAGTCAGTCATGAGTTGGGGTAGGATGGGAGAGATGTGAATCAGACATGAGTTGGGATGGGGGGATGAGAATCAGTCATGAGTTGGGATGGGAGAGATGTCAATCAGTCATGGGTTGGGATGGAAGAGAGATGGGAGAGATGAGAGTCAGTCATGAGTTGGTATGGGAGAGATGTGAATCAGTTATGAGTTGGGGTGGGATGGGAGAGATGTGAATCAGTCATGAGTTGGGGTGTGATAGGAGAGATGTGAATCAGTCATGAGTTGGGATGGGAGAGATGGATATCAGGCATGGGCTGGGATGGGGGAGATGTCAATCAGTCATGAGTTGGGGCGGGATGGGATAGATGTGAATCAGTCATGAGTTGGGGTGGGATAGGAGAGATGTGAATCAGTCATGAGTTGGGATGGGAGAGATGAGAATCAGTCATGAGTTGGGATGGGAGAGATGTCAAACAGTCATGAGTTGGGGTAGGATGGGATAGATGTTAATCAGTCATGAGTTGGGATGGGAGAGATGAGAATCAGTCATGAGTTGGGATGGGAGAGATGTCAAACAGTCATGAGTTGGGGTAGGATGGGATAGATGTGAATCAGTCATGAGTTGGGATGGGAGAGATGAGAATCAGTCATGAGTTCGGATGGGAGGGATGTCAAACAGTCATGAGTTGGGGTAGGATGGGATAGATGTGAATCAGACATGAGTTGGGATGGGAGAGATGAGAATCAGTCATGAGTTGGGATGGGAGAGATGAGAATCAGTCATGAGTTGGGATGGGAGAGATAGGAATCAGGCATGGGCTGGGATGGGGGAGTTGTCAATCAGGCATGAGTTGGGTTGGGATGGGAGAGATGAGAATCAGACATGAGTTGGGATGGGAGAGATGAGAATCAGTCATGAGTTGGGATGGGAGGGATGTCAATCAGTCATGAGTTGGGGTAGGGTGGAATAGATGTGAATCAGACGTGAGTTGGGATGGGAGAGATGAGAATCAGTCATGAGTTGGGATGGGAGAGATGGGAATCAGGCATGGGCTGGGATGGGGGAGATGTCAATCAGTCATGACTTGGGGATGCTAGAGGTTGTATATCCCGGGCAGGGTATGTCCCACTTTAACCTTGTGAGAAACATATTACTGTGCTGTAGGACTCAAGGAGTGATATTGGGTCCAGCAGGGTGTTCTGGGATCCCCACCGTGGAGCTATAGGGTATATCACCCCGTTCTCTGTAGCACGGGTTGTGCCAGGGGGGAGGCGGCCCTCACTCCTTTGGACCCGGGAGAGGTGCACATCTGCACTGTACGCTTCTAGCCAGCCCTTGCAGCTTGGAGGAGACCTGCAGACTCCCAGCCCTGTCACTCACCCTGTCCAAGGCCAGGGCGGCCACAGCTGGCGCGGAGCCGCCCCAGGGCACCCTACATGTCCAACAGGTGAGGGGCCAGGTAGCTGCTGTACGCGCCGTCCAGGATCGCCTCCACGTCGCCGTGCTTCACCAGCCAGCAGTGGCCCTCATGGGAGTGAGAGCTGGAGTCCTTCAGCACTTTGGTTACCAATGTCACGGGCACTGCCATGTTGTTCCTCTGCAGGGCTCCTGTCGCTGCAGTACTGCCCTCAGGGTGGTCCTCTGTGCTGCCTTTGGTGATGTGCATGTCAGCACTCTGGAACTGACCTGGAAGAAAGCACAGGTGTCAGGCTGGGCTCCTCTGCTCTTTGAAGCACCTCCCACCTGTGGGAACACCAGCATTGGCCAAGTTCAGAGAACATTGGTCACCGGTAACAGCGGCCTCCTACGCTGGCATCTGAGATAGAGTAGAGGGGTGGAGGGCACTTCTCAGCAGCGTGTGATACTATGCAAGATGCCAGCACTGGGCAATATTTACTGACCTACATCTCACCCTAGGGATCAGGGATAGTGACCATCTCCAGGTGAGCAGCTCTTGGAGGAACAGAAGGACCTTGTGCAGTGACCTCAACCCTTGACCTCACTGACAGAAGCTCCAGGGGTGTTTAAATTACTTCCAGGGCCACTGGGATTATGCAGCAAGAGAGGGCCAAACTATGCTGAAGGGTTGAGTAAATTATGCGGCAAGAAAAGGCAAATGATGCAGCACATTTTGTAATAGTATTAGATCATTATTTCATTTTCTATCTTGATTTCACTATCTGGGCCTTTGTTGCACCACATTAGTACCATTTTAACACCCAAATACATTAATACGGAACAGAAAGGTGACCAGTCAAGCTTTGCAAAGGGCCGCCCACTGCGCGGCAACACGTGATGCTGCATTTATAGTAACTTTTGAACTGTTTGAGCTAGAAACAATTTTTGGTTAAAATCTGCATATTACACATCAGATGATGGATTATGTAGCAAATGTGGCAAAACTATAATTATGGATAAATTGCTGCGGCCGCACATTTGCATAATTCCAGTGGCCCTGGTTACTTCCCAGAGGAGTGCTGGAGGAGCACACAGAAGGTTTAACCAAACCCTAGGAAAGGGTTGGTGCTGCTCCTAGCTATGATGGAGGAGAGATCTTTCTTACCTGGATCCCTAGGAGCAGTGACCGCTGACCCTCACGATAAGTCACTTCTATCTTCCATAGCTGGCATCTTCCGCTCCCACCTGTGTGCAGCCCTGTGTTGTGCTGATGTGTCGTGTGGTGGCCCTGTGTTGTGCCGATGCGTCGTGTGGTGGCCCTGTGTTGTGCCGATGAGTCGTGTGGTGGCCCTGTGTTGTGCAGATGTGTCGTGTGGTGGCCCTGTGTTGTGCAGATGTGTTGTGTGGTGGCCCTGTGTTGTGCCAATGTGTTCTGTGGTGGCCCTGTGTTGTGTCGACGTGTCGTGTGGTGGCCCTGTGTGGGCCGATGTGTCGTGTGGTGGCCCTGTGTTGTGCAGATGTGTCGTGTGGTAGCCCTGTGTTGTGCAGATGTGTCGTGTGGTGGCCCTTTGGTGGTGACATACCCGGGGCTCACGTGGGCCATGAGTGGTGTATTGTGAGGACTCACTAGCTGTTGTACAAGATGGCAGTTTGTTTGTTCCCCACTCACAATCCAGGTCTTCCACTTGATATAATCTGCTCTGATCATTCTAGCTGCCAGTCATTCTCATCCTTCCCTCGGCCTGAGCAGCTGGACAGCCCCAATCCCACCCTCCGTCACTGTAAGAGGTTGGAAAAGGTTGTCAGAGAAGGAGCTTTGTAACTAATCCCATCTTTGACTCTGTGACATGGAAAGCAGCTCTTCCCACCTCACGTCTGGTGGATCATTTCTAGACACTCTTGTACACTCTGTGGCAGGTACTTCAGCTCCTGTTCAGCAGATATCGAAGGAGGCTCCACTCCAGTCCCCAAGTTATCGCACGTGGCGACTGAACGCAGCTGGCATCGAGCCTTTAACCCTAACATCAAGACCAAGTGGACCACGTTGAACTGTGACTACTAATACACCACTTGGAAGGGGAAATTTGCCATCTATTCCACAAACAATCCTTCACTCAGCCAAACCTACAAAAACTAATTTCTTAGTCATAAAAAAATCTTTTGTGATCCACTTGTCCAGGAGTATAGAAAGTCTAATCTGAAAAGTAGCAATTTGGTAATTTTGTTTCTGGATAAAATGGAGGCTCTTCTGTCATTCCTAGATGTATCCTTCTAACTACTGACTGCCCTCCTTCTCACTTGAACCATGTTACTCTACCTACGTACACACCTTGAAATGCTAAGGAACTTTGTGCAAAGCAAGCCCTCGTCCTCCCCATGGGACCCAGTCCCAGCCCCCTACAGAAAGGGTGCCTTGGGCTAGAAGTAGGTTGAGTTACATCCAGTATCAATCTCCCCTCCTCCGAGGCTGTGTTCCAAACATGTTAAAGAGGGGACGCGTCTCCCCACTTCTGAAGATACCGCCTCTGAACCCGGAGCTCCTGTCCAGGGACAGACCTCTTCACATCTCAGTCACCTACTGGAGAAAAAGCCCTACCACAGCTCTCTAGGTCTGTGACTAGTAACTGATTCATAGACTCTCCTCAGAAGGGCTTCTGTCCAGTGACAGACCTCTTCACATCTCAGTCACCTACTGGAGAAAAAGCCCTACCACAGCTCTCTAGGTCTGTGACTAGTAACTCATTCATAGACTCTCCTCAGAAGGGCTTCTGTCCAGTGACAGACCTCTTCACGTATCAGTCACCTACTGGAGAAAAAGCCCTACCACAGCTCTCTAGGTCTGTGACTGGTAACTCATTCATAGACTCTCCTCAGAAGGGCTTCTGTCCAGTGACAGACCTCTTCACGTATCAGTCACCTACTGGAGAAAAAGCCCTACCACAGCTCTCCAGGTCTGTGACTGGTAACTCATTCATAGACTCTTCTGAAGGGCTTCTGTCCAGGGACAGACCTCTTCACATCTCAGTCACCTACTGGAGAAAAAGCCCTACCACAGCTCTCTAGGTCTGTGACTAGTAACTCATTCATAGACTCTCCTCAGAAGGGCTTCTGTCCAGTGACAGACCTCTTTCACGTATCAGTCACCTACTGGAGAAAGAGCCCTTCCACAGCTCTCCAGGTCTGTGAGTGGTAACTCATTCACAGACTCTCCTCAGAAGGGCTTCTGTCCAGTGACAGACCTCTTTCACGTATCAGTCACCTACTGGAGAAAGAGCCCTTCCACAGCTCTCCAGGTCTGTGAGTGGTAACTCATTCATAGACTCTTCTGAAGGGCTTCTGTCCAGGGACAGACCTCTTCACGTATCAGTCACCTACTGGAGAAAGAGCCCTACAACAGCTCTCCAGGTCTGTGAGTGGTAACTCATTCATAGACTCTCCTCAGAAGGGCTTCTGTCCAGTGACAGACCTCTTCACGTATCAGTCACCTACTGGAGAAAAAGCCCTACCAAAGCTCTCCAGGTCTGTGACTGGTAACTCATTCATAGACTCTCCTCAGAAGGGCTTCTGTCCAGGGACAGACCTCTTCACGTATCAGTCACCTACTGGAGAAAAAGCCCTACCAAAGCTCTCCAGGTCTGTGAC
Source organism: Pleurodeles waltl (assembly GCF_031143425.1). Lineage (NCBI taxonomy): Eukaryota > Metazoa > Chordata > Amphibia > Caudata > Salamandridae > Pleurodeles > Pleurodeles waltl. The sequence goes on along the minus strand of NC_090449.1, from coordinate 10,944,270 downwards.
TGGTAACTCATTCATAGACTCTCCTCAGAAGGGCTTCTGTCCAGGGACAGACCTCTTCACGTATCAGTCACCTACTGGAGAAAAAGCCCTACCACAGCTCTCCAGGTCTGTGAGTGGTAACTCATTCATAGACTCTTCTGAAGGGCTTCTGTCCAGGGACAGACCTCTTCACGTATCAGTCACCTACTGGAGAAAGAGCCCTACAACAGCTCTCCAGGTCTGTGAGTGGTAACTCATTCATAGACTCTCCTCAGAAGGGCTTCTGTCCAGTGACAGACCTCTTCACGTATCAGTCACCTACTGGAGAAAAAGCCCTACCACAGCTCTCTAGGTCTGTGAGTGGTAACTCATTCATAGACTCTCCTCAGAAGGGCTTCTGTCCAGTGACAGACCTCTTTCACGTATCAGTCACCTACTGGAGAAAAAGCCCTACAACAGCTCTCCAGGTCTGTGAGTGGTAACTCATTCATAGACTCTTCTGAAGGGCTTCTGTCCAGGGACAGACCTCTTCACGTATCAGTCACCTACTGGAGAAAGAGCCCTACAACAGCTCTCCAGGTCTGTGACTGGTAACTCATTCATAGACTCTTCTGAAGGGCTTCTGTCCAGGGACAGACCTCTTCACATCTCAGTCACCTACTGGAGAAAAAGCCCTACCACAGCTCTCTAGGTCTGTGACCAATAACTCATTCATAGACTCTCCTCAGAAGGGCTTCTGTCCAGTGACAGACCTCTTTCACGTATCAGTCACCTACTGGAGAAAGAGCCCTTCCACAGCTCTCCAGGTCTGTGAGTGGTAACTCATTCACAGACTCTCCTCAGAAGGGCTTCTGTCCAGTGACAGACCTCTTTCACGTATCAGTCACCTACTGGAGAAAGAGCCCTTCCACAGCTCTCCAGGTCTGTGAGTGGTAACTCATTCACAGACTCTCCTCAGAAGGGCTTCTGTCCAGTGACAGACCTCTTTCACGTATCAGTCACCTACTGGAGAAAAAGCCCTACAACAGCTCTCCAGGTCTGTGAGTGGTAACTCATTCATAGACTCTTCTGAAGGGCTTCTGTCCAGGGACAGACCTCTTCACGTATCAGTCACCTACTGGAGAAAGAGCCCTACAACAGCTCTCCAGGTCTGTGAGTGGTAACTCATTCATAGACTCTCCTCAGAAGGGCTTCTGTCCAGTGACAGACCTCTTTCACGTATCAGTCACCTACTGGAGAAAAAGCCCTACAACAGCTCTCCAGGTCTGTGAGTGGTAACTCATTCATAGACTCTTCTGAAGGGCTTCTGTCCAGGGACAGACCTCTTCACGTATCAGTCACCTACTGGAGAAAGAGCCCTACAACAGCTCTCCAGGTCTGTGAGTGGTAACTCATTCATAGACTCTTCTGAAGGGCTTCTGTCCAGGGACAGACCTCTTCACGTATCAGTCACCTACTGGAGAAAAAGCCCTACCACAGCTCTCCAGGTCTGTGAGTGGTAACTCATTCATAGACTCTCCTCAGAAGGGCTTCAGTGCAGAACTCGCTGCTGCTTCAGTAAATGAGGACTTCCAACAAACTGCCACGATTAGAATTCCTGCTGCATTCAGTCTTTTGACTTCTCCATGGCCCCCTAATCTTTGTTTACTCAGCAGGTCCTTCCAATTGAGCCTTCGGGGTTTCAATTCATATCTGCAGACAATACCCAGAGTATTGTCAATGTAAGATGCACCTCGAAAGTGCAATGCTTTAAGAGCAAAACGTCCCTAATACGTAATGGGAACAAGACTTTCCCAGTGAAAGCGCTGAAAACTGGAAGTACACATTAATTTAGCTCTTAGGTTAGCTGAGCACGTGTCCGAGATGTTGACATCCTGCCTGTTGCACATTCAGACCCCATGCCCTGTAGAAAAGATGCAGACACTGAGTAATTTCCCATCCTCTTGTTTGAATCTTTGCAATGCTATTTATTTAGCTTTGCAGTCGTACTTGATTCAAAACCTACAGCTGCTCCAGGAGTATTAAGCCAGGAGTAATAAACTGCAGGAGTAATATCTCCCAAATGTTGGCCTCTTCACCGGCGAAGGAGCACACCCTTTGCATCACTTGGCCTGGACCACAAAGCAATTTCCTCTTCTGAGAGCCCATCTCAAGGTGTCCTCCTTCTGGTGCTTTAAGAAGTGCCAACGCTTATCTTCTGAGGACTCCAACATGCAGCTAAACACGGTGGGCGATGGAGCCCTTTCAATCACAGCGCCAGCTCGATGGATTCCCCTTGTCTTTGTCCCTCCCCGCTGGGCCTGTTTGTTAAAGTTCAGAAAAGCTTTAAAGACCTGGGGCCAGATGTTCTAAGCACTAGTTGCAAAATAGTGGTCGAAATTTGCAACCAGTATTTTGTTTTGTGCGACTGGTGCAGTATTTCGCAAACCGACTTATGTACCAATACGTCGATTCGCAAAATACTGAATCGCACTGGGTTGCAATTCAACATACCTCATGAATATTAAAAAGGTAGCCGCAAATTGCAATTGTGATTCGCTAGGATTCTCTGCCGTCGCAGTGATGGTGGCCTTCTGGAGTCAGCAAACCACCCTGTCTGTGATTGCCTTTAAATAAAGCAATAATTATTTTAAAAGTACATCCTGTTTTCTGAAAAAAATGAAGTTTAATAAACATTTTTTAAGACGAGGCAGTGGTCCAATGGACCACTGCTTAGTCCTAAAAAAATTTTTGTAAATTTTCACAAAGGGGAAGGGGGTCCTTCACATTTGTGAATTGTCTTCCAGTACTTTTCAGTAGTCAGCAAAATGTTAATGTTTTGAGAACGGATTTTGGTAAAAAAAGATGATATATTCCATTACAATTTGCTATTTGGAAGGGACGCCCTCAACACACCCCTTCCAAATAGAGGTTTGGGGCTAGATGTATCATGCATTTTTGCGATTGCAAACGGCCCAACAGGTCATTTGCGATCGCAAAAATGAATTTTGGTATGCATTAATTCCAATTTGTGATTCAGTAACTTGTTACCGAATCGCAAATTGGAATTGCGACTACATTCCGATTCCGTATTAGGAAGGGTCATGGCAAGCTCGTCCCTTCATAATACTGAATTGCAGCGGTATGTGGGAATGTTTTGTGACCCAAATGCTGTCGCAAAACATTTGCATTTTACCGCCTACTTCAAGTAGGTGGTAACCCATTCGGAAACAGGACCCCTTCCCCTTTGTGAATGTATGCGAAAAAATGTTTTAAGGAGCAGGCAGTGGTCCCACGGATTGCTGCATACTCTGAAAAAATTAGAAGAAAACTTTTCATTTTTCTTTTTTAAACACATCCTATTTTCCTTTAAGGAAAACAGGCCGCATTTAAAAGAAATATTGCTTTATTGAAAAGCACTCACAGACGTGGTGGTCTGCTGAGCCCAGCAGGCCACCATCCCTGTGATTATAGCCATTCACAATGGGTTGCAAATTGCGACATACCTTATGATTATTAATGAGGCAGGTCAATTTGCGAGCCCTTGGAAATCGCTAAACGCTAACTCCTGGAGTTTCTTACATTCTAAAATCGATTACCTAATTGCAATTCGCAAAAAATCACAATTTGGTATTCGCTATTGGGAAAATTGATACATCTGACCCGTGGTGTGTAGTCGCAAAACCAAATTAAGATCTGTTAACTTGTTATTGAATCGCAGGTTGGGGCTGGTACACAAAAAAAGGCCAATTTGAGGTTGCAAATGGTCTGATTTTGAGAACTGGACTTTTTGCGACAGCAAAAAGCCACTTTTTGTTGTGGCAGTGTTTGTGCATTTTAGAAATCCTTAGAGTTTAGCGCCTTGGTACCTTAGCAAGGTGACAGAGGACTCTATATAAAACCCGAATACAACGAAAAATACAATTGTTCTAGGGTTACGAATATTTCAGCATCCCTGTTCCTGGAGCAGACCCTGTGGTCTGCATGTCAGGGACCCCAGAGTAATGTCCTCCACATCTGGTTTCTTGGTGGCATTGCCTAGTCCATCCAGGGATCTTCTCTACAACATTTGGTCTCTGAAGCAGACATGGCTGCGTGAGGAGTCGCAGAGCTTATCAAACATTGGGATGTCTCTCCTGTGACCTGTCAGCTCTCATCCCCTTGTCTGTCTCTTGCTGTCCTTTCCATCCTGTACAGGAAGCCCCGAAGAAAGCCAGCGATGAGACCTTCTGTTCTACTTGGTTGGGAATTATAAATTCAAAGATGGCACCCTCTCCTTCCCAGACCCTTGGTCCTTGAGTACAAGTGAATGATGCTCATTTTGAGTTCAGAATCCGTCTGTGTCACAGCTCCAACAGGCGTGCAGCCGGTGCAGGGCACCGGTTACTGCTTTCCTTCAGGCTGGAATCAAGCCCAGGGCCCGAAGAGAAGGCTGGCGCTGCTGCCTCTGCTTGAAGGACGAGGAGCTGGACTGGCCCCCAGCCACGGGAGGATCTTTATGGTGTGAAAGGTAGAGCCAAGACCCAGCTGACTGAGACCTGTGTGTTGGAGAGATCAAAGGGCAGCCTCTCCTGGAGCTCTGGGACCCTGCAGGCCAGGTGACCCACCCAGGCCTGAGATGGAAGAGTCCTGCTTCATGAGATGGTTGAGGACGTACCCAAGCCACAAAGTGTCTGCAGCTCTTACCTGCCGCGTTGGACACTTGCCCCAGCAGCGTGCACCGGGGACTGCGACTTGAGTTGTTTCTGTGAGTGTGGTGCAAAGATCATCGCAGACTCCCAGTGGGAGTGTGAATCACCCATTTGCGAAGATCAACTTTCAGGTGTCCAGACCCTTCAGTTGGCTCGGGCTGGCTGCACAGACCTTAGACGAGGCTTCTTCAAGACTGGAGGCACTGCCTAGCATTTGCCTCTTTCCCAGCAACCTCCTTTCCTTCTCGACTGGAATCCTGGTTTAGTCTTGGGGCTGGTGGGGTTGGTGGGTTCTGTGGGCTTTGGCTTGGTTGCAGGAGGACCACTGGGACCAACAGATGGATCACAGCCCCAAGAGGAGCAGAGTTTCTCCGTCTACTGTTGAAGTCCCCTAAATGGGAATATAAAGTCTAGTAAATATGACCGGACAGGAGTGGATCCCAGGGCAGGTGATTCATCGTTGGAAAAGATTGTGCACTGAGCACCATGTGAAAGTCATTAGAGCCCTTAGCTCGTTAGCTTCTAAAATAACCTCTAGAGTCAAGTCAATCCCACAATGTGATGGGATCTTTGGTTTTTGTTTGTATAATAATTGCAACTGTTTCACGATTTACTGCTGTAAATAGCATCTGTCCTCCTGGTGGCCAGTTAAAATGTGCCATAGTCCAGGCTACCAACCCAACTCTGGATCAAGCCTTGGTTGCTTCACCACACACCCCGAGAATTGTCAAGAACTAAAGATGCACGCTTGGTACCCAGTGACTGAGTAATAAGACCTGAGGCGCTGGGCACTGGAGTAAACCACTGCTGCTCACTATAAAACTGTACATCAGTCCCTGGCCGCCATACTGCCTGGAGGAAAGGCCTGACAGTTTGTACCGTGAACGGACCCTACTCAAGGCAGTACCTCTAATGCACAGCATCTCACATCGCTTATAGAGATATTTTATAAGCTCATCGACTGGACCCACGCCTTCGATTGGAAGTGTGTGTGTGGAATTTACGCATGAGTGACTAGATTATGCACAGATATATGTCATTTACAGCTGTAAGTCAGGCTTACTCCTCCGTTTCGAAGAGAATCTCGAGTTCATTGACACATGTACGTTGCATTCAACTCTGCACTGGAAAAGGGTAGTCTGGGATGTAATTGCACATTTTAGATTTCCCGCCCCCCTCCCCTGGAAGCAGTGTTCTCTTGTGGGGAAATTCCTTACTGTTATCTCGCTAGAGGTTGGTGGCGTTTTATTACTGATCATCGCAGTTGGGACTGGATACAAAGATTTTACCCAGTGTCAGGCACCAATTGTACTTACATTAGGATGTTTTTGTCATTGTTCTCAATGCCCCTAAGGGGCTGGAAGGCTGGAGATGAACAGCCTTGACATGCGAAGAAGATCTAACCTGCTTAAGTGAGAATGAGCTCCTAACCCTCAACCCAAAGCGCCAGGCTAGGCTCACCTTGGAGGAAGCCCGCGCAGCTCGCTTTGACTCACCTAGAAGTCCACGTGTGGAGGCGGAGAGGGCCTCCGCCTTCACCAGGTAGAAGCCCAGGTGGTCCAGCTGCAGGTACGTAGGATGCCGGTAGTGGTGGAAGAGAACCATCAACTCAAGACCACGCCCAATCCAGATGGTGATGTTGGAGGACGGCGACACCTTGATTGCCAGGTTGGGCTTCTTCAGGAGGGTTGGCTGGTCGGTGGGGAGTACCAGGCGGCCTTCACTCTGGAGGGTCACCTGATCCAGGGTGATGTTGATGATGTAATTCACCCGCGGACGGTGAACGAGGATGGTGATGATGTTGAAGTACGTGCGCATACGGTCTTCGTGGCCACTCTTGAAAGGAGCCCCAAGAAGGTGGCCATTGACTGTCACACCTGTAGGAGAAACAAGGTGAGACATTGAGATCCACCGGAGTTTAACCACTAGGATTCTAACAGAGAAGAGGCACCAATTCTGCTACATGACTATACCCAGTGTGTTCTATACAGAATACGTGCCCACTATGCATGCCATCACTAAACACCCAGTGCCCATTCAAGAGAACTTGCCCACTATATACTCCTTCGCTAAACCTCATGTACTCCTACCGAGCTAAGGTGCCCATCTGCACTCCACCACTAACACAGCCTGTGTTCCATCTCTGTTGGTGCCCAATCTGTCCATCCAATATCTTGTTATCAACCATGCCCTGCTCATCCTCATGCTTCTAGGTTGTTTCTACCTTCCACCTTCGATCCTTACCACAGACTTTGTTCCACTGATTGTCCTTCTCAAGCCTGTATTTCCACTCTTCATAACCTGAGATAGAATGCTCCCCTTGAGGGCAGCATGGTGCCACATATGCCCAGTGGTGCAGGAGTGTATGAAGGTTCTACATATGCCCAGCGGTGCAGGAGTGTATGAAGGTGCTACATATGCCCAGTGGTGCAAGAGGGCACCATGGTGCCACAAATTCTCAGTGGTGTCAAAGTACGTGAAGGTGCCACAGATGCCCAGTGGTGGCAGAGTGCGTGAAGGTGCCACACATGCCCAAAGCACTGAAACCACATGGATCTTGTGAAGTTTGGGCGCTGGTGTTGAGGTGCGTCTATTTTCACATACTACATGCAAGAAGTTCACACATGCCGCTGCCCTGAAGAAGAGTCACAGCTGTGACTATCACCCACAGAAGGTACACATTACACGTCTCCCTCAAAGCCGAGAACGCCCAGCCAGCTGGACACTGCCGCCTCACAAAAGAGCCTCATTACTTCACTCCAACCAGGCCATACCCATGTCTGCAGCCCATTCTACCAGTGACCTAATGTCCCTCCCGCTACAGACCAATGTCAGCGTCACTCTCTCCCAGTACATGCTTGCAGTGCAGCAGCAGGTGCCAGTGTCCTTAGATCGAATGACTGACTGTTGGACGTGACCTTTTGCTGGACACGGCTTGGACGGCTGATATAAAGACTGTTCTTTTGACCTTAAACCATATTGTTGATTAAGTAATCCTCAATCAAATGGCGTATGGCAATCCATTTTTTCCTAAGCACATTCAGAAAGATTGAGTGTCTCATGTGGCGCTGTATGCTCACACATGCTGATGATGTTTTTTATTTCATGTTTGCCCTGAGGAAGCCTGTGATAAGGCGAAACGCGTTGGCTGGGCTTGTTTACATGTTTTGAAGAAAGAACAAGATTAAAACGAAAAAAGAAACAGGCCTATTTGTCTAAGGCTTGTTTGCTTTATTGTAAAACCTTCTTTGTGTATATTGTGTTATGCTGCCTCTCATTTGTGTCTACGTGCAGATGCCAGAATCCCCTGTGGGTCCTATTAACATGCTATCTCTGCAGAATCCTCCTCATTGGCTGGTCTACACATGAGCCACCTGTATCATCACACGGACAGTACTTCTGCATGGGCTACGCCATGCACCAGGCAATGGACACGTGCCATATAACAAATAAATAAGATGAACACCCCACTTTTAGGTACCCTTGGCACATGGCTTGTACATGACATTTCTATGCGCCGAGGTCAAACCTTGGTGCATCCGATGGGCGCCTGGATAGAGATCCAACAACTGCTCATTTCACAAAAACAACCAACCCACACAATCCCAGCAGGAATTGCTTTTGGGTCTCCAGTGATAGAGATGGAAGCCCACCCCCTTGGTCCTGGAGGTGAGTTCTGTCTGTTCTGCCACCATCCGCAGTCAACACTTAGCCATGATTGGCAGCTCGGTGTTAATGGTGCCTACTGGTGCAGCTGCATAGAGAGGTGGCCATCCGGGCTCAGATCTGGACAAGTCACAGCCGACAGCGGACAGCCCTTGCCCGGTGAGCCCGACGGGCACCAAGCACACCACGGTCACTGCAAGCACCAGGTGAAGCCTACCTAGCTTTAGTGTTCTTGACAAAGCATGCATGCCCATCAAGTTTTTTGATTTCACTTAATTATGTTAGATTTTTAAAACTTCAGGATTTCATTCACCCTTTGTAGGCGTTTTTGTAGAACAAACTTCACCCTTGAACAAAATTGAATGTTTTCAGGTAAGTATGGAATGACAGGTTGTGATTTCCCCACAAAATTATGCACCAAAATAGAAAACCAGTAAAAAAACACAGAGCATTTGAAGGGGTCATTCTGGACCCACTACAAACCCATGTCGAACCACAACAACCACATGGCTTTGGCCATTAATGCCTCACCCCAGCCAAAATGCATCTAATTTTTGGTCCTCTACATTAACTCCAGAAGTGTCATTCTCTGAACAGACAGAGCAGAGTTTTGAATACTGTTCAGGCAGATCTGTAAGGTCAGCCGGCCCGCGGGCTTCCGGTCCCAGCCCTCAGGAGCGGGTCTATGGTGGTGGACCCCCCCACTCGTCAGTCTATCAAGGCAGTTTGAAGGGTTATAAAAAGGAACCCTTCTTTCATATCAAACCGTGATGATGATATCTAAAACACAGACAGCAAAAACATCTTTTGAAAAAAAAAACAGACTACCAAAATCTCAACCTTCTATATAGATCTTGCCACAACAATTTCAGCCTGCCACTGATCACCCTATCAAGGGCACGCCTCCTTACGGAGTCCACTGATCACCCTATCAAGGGCACGCCTCCTTATGGAGTCCACTGATCACTCGATCAAAAGCACGCCTCCTTATGGAGTCCACTGATCACCCTATCAAGGGCACGCCTCCTCATGGAGTCCACTGATCACCCTATCAAGGACAGGCCTCCTCATGGAGTCCACTGATCGCCCTATAAAGGGCACGCATCCTCATGGAGTCAACTGATCACCCTATCAAGGGTAAGCCTCTTCATGGATTCCACCGATCACCCTATCAAAAGCATGCCTCCTTATGGAGTCCACTGATCACCCTATCAAGGGCACGCCTGCTCATGGAGTCCACCAATCACCTTCTCAAAGGCACGCCTCCTTATGGAGTCCACTGATCACCCTATCAAGGGCACGCCTCCTCATGGAGTTAAAATAGTACATTAACCCAGTCCCAAAAGATTTGGGAGGTGAGTTTAACTGGCTTTAAGAAATAAATGCAGGTCTAAGTTTTAAAGATATTTCTGTATGGTTAGGCAGCCTATATTTTGAAGCCTGTGTTTTTTCAAAATATGTTTTTGAAGTTTATGTTTTAATGTCAAATAAAAAAGATGTTCTAAAGCCTGGGAATTCCCAGCCTTCACCCAGCGAGGATCTGTAATCTTGTGACCACTCTGCCCTTAATGGATCTTTCTTCGTGCACAACAGCATTGTGACATGACGCGCCTAGAAGCCAGCAATAATGCTGTGATGCGGATTATAGTGAACTTCTGTAAGTGTTTCATTATAATGCAGGGCAGAAGGGAATAAAACTTAAGTTAAGAGCCCTTAATACTAATAATGGGAACATTTCATTAAGTAGTATTCTTAAAGATCCCAAGGGCCTTCTCCAATCAGTTTGGACAGTTCCAGTTGACCTCAGAGTATAAAAAGATACTCTTTCAGGTTGATCCAGTGTAGCCTTTTTAATTACCCAAGGGACAATTTTCAGGGGTTTGGAGGATGTCCAGATGTTAAGGACACTTTCTTTGCCACCATTAGGTTCTCGTAGCCACATGTATGACCTGACGTATAGACTTATTCTTCAGGAGTCCACTGAAGGTCATGTTCTTGGCTGAGCATCCAATGTCGCTGCCTAGAACCTGTTTGCCTGAAGTGGTAGTTCATTTCCAGCAGTGTATATTTGGACATTTCAGGAGGATATGAAGAATGTTTGAATATGGTTTTATACACCAACACTAGGGCCCTCATTATGTACTTGGCGGTGTGGGCCGCTATTCCAGCGGTAACGGGAAATTACGCAAACCGGCATGGCGGGCCACACCGCCACATAATGAACCGATGGAGGGCCGCCATATGCGGCCCTCACTCACCGCCAGACTGCCTCCGACAGGCAGCCTGGCGGTGGACGGCATCATTATCCGACAGGGCAGCGCTGCTGCCCCTTGGATAATGATCCCAAATCCCCCAGCCAAACCCGACAGGGAAAGGCTGGCAGAAGGGGTGCTCTGGGCCCCCCCCAGGGGCCCTTGCACTGCCCATGCACTAGGCATGGGCAGTGCAGGGGCCCCCGTGCAGTGCCCTGTCGCGCAGGTCACTGCCCGATTTACAGGCAGTGATCTGCACGACAGGTGCAGCTGCACCTGCCGCACAGAGGAATTGACGGCGGCTCCAATGTCTCGGCCAGGCATTCTGCTGGGCTGGCGGGCGGAAACAATGTTTCCACCTGCCGGCCCAGCAGAATGTCCATTATACGTCCGGTGGGGCTCCAGGGGGGATGGCGGTCACTGGAAAGACCGCCAGCATGAACACGGCGGTGTAAACTGCCGTGTTCATAATGACCCCCTAAGAATGCTGCATTACAATTAGGCTTTCTCACTGGTACATACAGACAGAACATCATCTATTTTGCTGTCTGGATTTATTTTTAAACATGGATGAAACCATGACATGAGTATTGTTAGAATAATTTTCAATCCTGCCACCAGAGGCTGCCAGGCCAAGAGCTGTGCAGGGTGGTAGGCTGGGTGGTTTGAAAGTGAGGAATGTCTCCTAATGAAACGTAAGAGGTGGAGACGTGAACCTGTGTGGACCACAGAGCCCTTGTTTGTTGTCGATGAGTACTGGTCGCATTAAAATCCACCATGCATTCAAGAATAAGTGTACATTTCTTGTCTAAGGAATTGCAGAAATATACCAGTTTCAGCTCAATGTTTGCACTAAACCCAAAATAAGTGTGGGAAACACAGACGGAAATGTCAACAAATAAATTCCATAAAACTTGAAGTGCTACCAATAAAGCAACTCTTGACAGATACCTGAAAGGTCTAATGCTTGAGATGGTTTATGATCCAAATATGTTCTGCTAAAACTGGAGCCCATATCGGCCTACAGTTCATCTGCCCATCTTACCTCCAGCTGACTCCAAGTTTTGTCAAGTTGACCAAGTGGCTGCCGTGTAGTCACAATGGTTGTCAGGAGTCTGGTGCTCATAGTTGTGGTGTATTAGATGTGGGTGTCCATGCTTACATCTTGTGTGAAGTCTTTGTTAAGCAGCATGGCTTTATTGGTGAGGTTGTGAGTACATATAGGGGAGACATGAGTGCATACACAACTTACATCTATACAAGACCTCATAACGTCAGAACCCACCGCAATATTATACGTCTGGTAGCGACCACTGGTAACTGGGGCAGGGCCTGTGCACCGTGCTCATAACCCCGGCGCCTCTACGCCTGCAGACACAGTTCACCTGGTGGTGTACGTAGGACAGGTGTGTACCTGCGATAGGGTCAGACAAAAGCCTCAGGATGTCCCCCGGGCGCCCGTCCACCGTGAAGCACAGCTTGTCCTCTGAGGAGGGCAGCCTCACCACGAAGTGTGGGTCACCGTCAGCTGAAAGAACAAGAGAACCAGAGTCACTCTGAGAACTGGGGAGTCTCGGCATCTCTGACTGATGCATGCGTAAAGAAACTATGGGGCATAAGGAAACTGGCTCTGCACTCAGTGCAGCGACACTTTTCTTGCACCCATTAGTGTCCCCCTACAGCACCATGTGTGCCCTGTATTTAAAATACAGCGTACGATGGCGCAGGGTAGGAGGCAATATCGTCAAAGCTTTTGAGGCTATTGATATACTGTGCAGGGTTAGTACAAAAATGTTGGTGCGAACCCTGAATAGTACATAGGGGCAATTGTAACCAATTGTGTGCCCCCTTTTAATACCTGCTCTCAGCAGGCGTTAAAAGTAGCTAAAAAAATGATGCAGTGAAATCCCTTAGATTTATTTGTACCAGTTTTGTGATCCACCTAAAGGGGAAACGCCCCTTTTGCATACATTATGCATGGTGCATGCATAATGTGGCGCAAATGGTTCCAAAGTGGTGCAATGCATGCATTGCGCTACTTTATAAATATGACATGGCGATTTTTGGAGCCTAACGCCATATTAGCGTACAAAAATTACACTAATGTGGTGCCTTACCTGAGGACGTAAAGGTCTGCGCTCCAGCAGATCCGATGACGTAATCTAGAACACAAGAGGAGAAGCATGGTGACCTCTCTGACCAAATGACCAAAAGCATAGCCCATAAGCAACTGCCCCACCACCCCAAGCATACATCCGCTTCTTTGGCCTACAAAGACTTAATGACCCAAACACTCAAAGCTTCAAGACCCTCCTGGGGCTCTCGCTGGTCCATCACTGTTGTTCGTTCTGGATTCATAAACGCCCAATCAACGAGCAAGTGTCCCATCCTCAGACCTACGGCAACTGCTTGGAGCTGTCCTCCCTTGGGTTACCCACTGGAGTCCTGTGATTTTTCAAGTAGCTTGTTATGATGCAACTCAGTACCTGTCTACATAGGGGGCACAGCGCCTTGAGACCCTCACAGGTGATTTACTGCACTTTATAAATCCTGATTGATTGATTGGTTTGAGAAGATCCTTCCATGGAAATAACTCTCTGATTAATCATGACGTGCCTTGATTTACATGTGGCTTTGATATCACCTAAGCATTAACATTATAATGCATGGCACCCGCTCTGCAAATACTTTTTGCTAGTGTGGAGGCATTGAGGAAGGAGGTTGGAGTGACATCGCTGGATAAATCTAAATTCCAAAAATAACTTTCGGATGCACAGAAGGAGCGGTCCTTGGGAACCCTTATTCTGGTGGGACCTTGTTCAGGCTGCGGAAGATCTGCCTTGCATCCCGGCTTGGATTAAGGGTCATCATTTTCAAAAAGACTGCTAAGTTCTCATGGTGGAAAGGTTTCCTAGAGCAAGAAGTTATATATTTATGGCCATCTAGAAAATCTTGGATGAGCATTTACAGCAGCCAAGTGGCCTCAATGGAAGTGAACCGTTAAGGTTTGGCCAACAAAGGAAGTTAATATTGTGCCTTTCTGATAAGGTCCTTAGCTGCCTGCATCAGATGGGCAGCCTCTTCTTCAGGAACTCAAACAGTCTATCCCTGTCTGTAGCGCAGGTGTCTCCAGTCAGACACCTCCAGAGCAGCCTGTGCCTTGAGTTCATTTGTAGATAAGCACATGGCCCATGTTTCCTTTTAAAGGTAAGGGAAGGCAGTGTCTATTTTATATTATTATCACCAGGCTGCAGGTAGCAAGGCCTGATGATGAGCAGTGCTGGAGTCAGATTTATGACCCGGGGCACAGAGGTGAAGAACTGAAGCACCGAAGTATTTAACTCTCAAATTAAATTCCTTGTCTACTCAATATTGGATGTGAGAACAAAACAATGTCTCTCAAGGCTTTTAAGTCAGAAACAAGTACAATGAAAAGTTAGCTTATTAAGAAAGTTAACATTTCATTTTCATTCTTTTTTGCTGGAAGTTGTAGGAAAGTACCCTCTTTCTTGGCATGGTTACCCTCATTTTCTCCCTGCTCTCAGTGTGTTTGGCTGTGTTCACTGTGATCCTGTAACCAGGATGCTAGCGACTGTGCTGTCTCCTCTAAATGTGGTTGCTGGTAACTTTTTATCCCCATAATTGGCATACTGGTCCCCCCATGTAAGTCCCTAGTATATGGTACCTAGGTACCCAGGGCATTGGTGTTCCAGGGGATCCCTATGGGCTGCAGCAGTTATTCTGCCACCTCCTTTCTGAGTGTGAGTCAGTTATGGACTATTTTTATATGTCACTAAACACAGCACCCCACAAGAGGTCACGCTGCTATTCACAGATAACAGATACCTGTTCCCCAACTAAATGGTATTTATTCTATCGACCTTAGAAGGACGATACTTTAATGCACTATTTGCTACTAGTATTTATAAAATACGTCCTTGGGTAAAATGTTCATAATAATGTAAAGTGCACTTACTAATATTAATATAGAGTACCATGTCCTCCCAATGAAATTCATACATATCTCTACCAATCTCTTCCCTCAGATGTTGTTTCTAGGGCCCATGCCCCCCAAAATTATAAACCAGGCCTGACATCAACCCCACCCTGATGGCTGCCCTTGCCGGACTGTACCATCTTCAAAACCATCAGACTGGAGAAGAAGGAGCTCAGAGCAACGTGTCATCTCCATCGATGCCCCCAGGATCTGGGACAACCTCTGTATCCATCAGGACCGCCCCAACGCTGCACCAATGTAAGGAAGAGTTGAAGATGCAGCTCCTTATAGACTCCATCAGAACCGCCTCACTCTGCTCTTAGAACCCAGCTTCCTCCCCAGCCATTCGCTGTCTTTGGGCCTGGTTTAGGTCTGGGCGGAGGGAATATTGTCACGAACCTGACGGGTATTCCGTCCGGCTTACCATCTCCATAGGATATCATGGGATCGGAATACGGTGGACGGGATATCCGTCACGTTTGTGATGGAGTAACTCCATCCGCCAGGACCTAAATCAGGCCCTTTGCCTTTGACCCTGTACAGCACTCCGATGGCTTCTGGAATTTACGCTGCACCGATACCACGTACAAACACAGAAGTGCAGCAGGGGTAAAATGCTGCAGCAGACAGAGCGGAGCTGCTGCACCTCGGAGAAGCCACAGAATGTAAGCTGGAGGCAGTCTGCCAGGAAGCAGAGGGTGGCCATGCCCTGGGCAAGGGAATCTGCCCTTTGCAATCAAGGAGTGCACACCATACAAGGATGGCTGATGTTTGCAGAACAGGCTCTGGAGGAATATGAAACAACACAACAACAAATACTATGTTATGACAGAATACGCGTAATGAGCAGATTATGACACATTTTTCCAGAACTATCAAATTATGTCAACTAACAATTAGTCATATTTCTGTAGAATTACAGTTATTTTACAAGTTCTATAAGAAAGTGAAAGTTAATGGAGTAGAAAATGCAGAATTATGATTGTGTCACAGGCTGAGGACATAACTGCACAAGACTGTTTAGAACAATTCACAACTAACTACACAATACAAAATATTGTCACATTATAGAATATTTTCAAATTGGTAAATTGCGTTTTAGCAGTTTTACATATCAGCAAAATCCAGGATGGAATCTTAGAATGATTTTTCACAATGAGCAAATTATGTCACAGAAATGGTAAATTATTAAAGCAGTTGGCAAAATTCGAAAATGATATGTCAGAATGTGCCCAATTGTGTCATTGGATTCTGCGCACTTGGATAATTATGCGAGGTGTCATGAAATTACATGGACCAGGTTTGTAATTTAGAGAATGTGACAGAACAGATACAAACTTCAAGTGGGGAGATCTTGGCCCATCCAGTCTGCAAGCACTAGCATCCTCCTCCCAGGCAGCCTCAAGGTACCTTTTGATACTTTAAATTCCCACCACAATGGACACCAAGAGGTGATGCGCCCGCATTCAGATGTGCACCACCAGCCCACCCTGTCTGATGTACTTACAGTCTTGATCCACGTCAGCAAAGTCTGAAAAAAACAGAAAAGAAGCCAGGGTTAGTAAGTGTGTCCTGGTGGGCAGAAGGACATATGAGCAGACACAGTGTATGCATTGCTTGAGTAGGGGCATCTCTGTGGGGTTCCCAAGCCCTTTGGGTGAGAGCTCATGGTTGCTTGGGGTGCAGTAGACGCCTGTCTTGAACCCCCTTTAATGAGAATGGCCAGAAACACCTACAGACACCTTTGGTCCTTTGGTAGATGGCTTCTCTTGGTTGTACTCGAGAAATGATTCCCAAACTAACTTTTGGGTTCTTTTAAGGGAGGGATTCTCCTGAGGACCCGGGAGCCCACGGGCAACCTTTACCAAAACCTCCAGAGAAAGAGCAGAGAAGGGCTTGAAGAGACTGCTGTTTATGCTCACCAGAAGCCTGGTGTGGGGGTTTCCCAGTTTCCTACACCGTTGTGTGGATCCCAGGAACACTGCAGGGTTAGGGGAGTGGACCTTACTGGCCATCTCAGAGCTGAGAAGTTAGGAGGAGAGAAGAGTTCAAGGAGTGAGTCCCTGGGCACCGTCTCAGGTCAGAGACGCGAGGTCCATAGGGGAGCATGCTGTACTGTCTCAATCCTCCAGAACCGCCCCGATCGCCCCCTTTATGCCAACACTTCTTGTTGCAACAACTGACCTCTATAAGCATGAGAGTTTTTACAGAAAGAGGGCATAGTATCCGGGTACATGCTGTGCTGAATACTAGTAAAGAAAACACAGAACAGTACTGAAGTCTGCAGTACATTTTAATACATGCAGTGCTATAGTCTAGTCTATATCTACAGTTACAAGGCATTTCTTAGATGTCTACCATTTCAGCTAAGATGGAATCAAAGTGGAGTAACACTAATCTTAAATGCTACCAAATCCTACCCAGCCCATGATGTCCACTCTTCAGGTGTTTAGCAAATGCTGCACTGTTACATTTAATTAAATATCATAATGCAAGGAAGGCTATATTGCATTTTAGTAAGGTTGCAGTGGATGCAAGTAAATGGTTTGCTCTCTTGTAGTAAATATTGAAGTAAGAGTTAAACAATATTCTACTCTAATGTTACAATGAAACCAAGTTAAAGTAGCCTGTGTGTAGGTCATTGTTATACCATGTTTAGTGTACATAAGAGCACATTTTAGTCAAGTATATATCAGATTTCAGTAAATGGCACATCTACTTGTATTGGCTTTGTATTTTGGTAAAGCTTACACCACATGACAGTCAACGTATTGTTCTTTAGTAAAGGTCATGCTGGTGTTTACTAAGGTTACCCTACTTAGTATTACATTTTAACTGCATTTGATATGTAGTTAAGGGGAAGTTGTACAGTATTTCAAAGAATATGTATTTGCTTTTTATTAAACATCACTTCCCTGCTGGATTTAGGCAGATGGTGCATTTGCAGAAGCCCTTTGCAGAGGGAGTCTATTGGTTGGGGGTGTAACCAATACATTAAAGTCTACTCTTTGCCTCAACATTACAGGAGAGGTTTGGGGACAGATGGGATGACACAGTGACCAGTGGGGCGGTGGCTTTCTGGAAAATTATAAGAATAGAAACTTCACCATAGCTGCACAATATCTGCCAAGTATGGTCCTTGACATCTACTTGTCCTAAGTTTGTGAATCACAATGTGAAATGTGGAACCAGATTTTGCTTTCGCGTATCTGGGTTCTACTTAGATTTTTCAAAACTGTAGAGAAATAGGTCTGATCTGTTCTCTACCCTCACACGTCAACATGCACTACATACGTAGGAGTTTGCTCCCTCTGTGACACCTCAGCCCTCCTCAGCTGCTTCCCGTCTGAAGGCGCCTTACCTGAGTAGTCCTCGTAGTCCCCGGCGACGGCTGGAGGGAGAGAGCAATGGAAGACCAGTCATTGTAAGGGGTTAAGTGAACTACACAGGCCACTGGTGCAAACATATTACAATTCAAACAACAAAGGTGCATCCGGTGGGCTTCTCTGCAGAATTACTGTCACTTACACCTAATTCCAACAGAGGAGGTGTGAGTAGTAATGACTCACCTAGCGCAGGAGAGCAGGCTCTCCTATAGCAAGGGGACAGACCTTGGCGCACCTATGGACGGGATCTGAGATCTTTTGATCAAAACCAGGTACTTGTTTGCGTGGAGCGTAGACACCCTGTAGTTATACAGCTGTCCTTTGACTATAGAGGACAGACATAAGAGAGTCAGGCTTGGTGACACAACAGATTAATGCATCCATTTCAGGAGTCGGTGTTAGGCCTCATGGTTGCAGGTTTGAATTGCACTGGGTCCCCTTGGCCTGTTATCAAATCAATATTGATAAACTGAGTAGCACTGAGATGGGTAACAAGAACATCTGTTATTTAATGCCAAAATGCTCCTTGGGGTGGGTCACTTCCAGAGAGAGGACAGACATCCTATAGCCAGACCCCAGGTCTCTTGCAAATGGAGGGCAGAAACCCTGTCGGCAGACATCCTGTCGGTAGACATCCTGTGGCAAAGCCCTGGTTCTCTTACAGATGGATGGCACACATCCTGTTTGAGGACCTGGTTCTCTTACAGATGGATGGCACACATACTGTAGTAAAGCCCTGGTTCTCTTACAGATGGATGGCACACATCCTGTTTGAGGACATGGTTCTCTTACAGATGGATGGCAGAGATCCTGTTTGAGGACCTGGTTCTCTTACAGATGGATGGCACACATCCTGTAGTAAAGCCCTGGTTCTCTTACAGATGGATGGCACACATCCTGTTTGAGGACCTGGGGCAAGATGTAGCAAAGGGTTTTTCCCATTCTGTGTCAATGGGAAAATGTGTTCGTACATATGGCCCTAAGTTCTCTTACAGATGGATGGCACACATCCTGTTACCACTGCATAAATGATGGCTTTGCAGGCTAGGTCCAGTGACACCCCCTGCCTCTGATGAAAAGTCCAGTTCTGATCTCCTAGGAAGCTCTGCCCAGTCATGGTGGGAACCCAGCTGGGTGAACTAGGTGGTGGTTAACCAAGTTCGTCCACAGTTTCAAGAGAAACGCCATTCAAGTTGATGAATTCAGCTGGTGAATGACTTTTATTGTTTAATTTTTTCTTCATGCTGTTTTCTCACTATGGCACACAGAGCCTTCTTCCTCTCCACTTCTGCCCCCTCCCCCTCCTCCCCTTCTCTTGTTCTTTATCCTTTTCCAGGCTGATGGGGGAGGGGGCTGAAGCCCTCTTTCTCATTCAGTACCGGCCCCTACTTCATCTTTCCTGTGAATTTAAAACTTTGTCTTCTTAGGTCTGGTAAAGCCAACCCCTTGCGCTCTGTACACAATGAGTAGACTTTAGGCCCGCCAGCATCAAAACAATGACTTGTTTGAGTGAGATTCTTCTGCAGTTGGCTGGAGGCATTGTCAATCACACAATCACATCTCGGATCAGCCCATAGGAATACTTATCCTCACTTGCATCCTATGGCCTGTATCCTTCCAATTACTAGAAGGAACCTGGGTACATCTGAAAAGTACAGACAACCATCACACCTATATCTACTTATTTATATATATATATATATATATATATATGTGTGTGTGTGTGTGTATATATATATACACACACACAACACACACACACCTATATCTACTTAGATATATATATATATATATATATATATATATATATATATATATATATATGTGTGTGTGTGTGTACATATATATATATATATATATATATATATATATATATATATATATATATATCGATCCAAATGCTCGAACTAGAACTAAATCGGCCCGAGAGGGGTGGTGCAAGAACCGGCACGAGCAAGCTGGTAATTCATAAATCGTGACCAAGGCTGCTGTGTCAACCGAAACGCTTTGTGTTGTATTAAATTTATTTTTACTTTCCCTGGAGTCCTGAGTGTGCAAGTGTTACCTGTTTAATTTATATATATATATATATATATATATATATATATATATATATATATATATTATATATTCACGTTCTGGCAAAACAAATACATTCCTAAGGACGCCAATGACCTGTTCATCTCTAATTACTCATATTAAAACATCATCCTCTTTGGCATCCCAGGCAACGTTCAGCATTTGGCCTGCTGAAGATGCAGCTTCAGCCCCCTGCTTTGGCTCTCCCCAGGACCCCGTCCCCCCCTGGCTTCTATCTGGTGTCTGGCTGCCATACGCTACATTCAGGCTCTTGAAATAAGGTTCAGCAGAAACAGAAAAAAGACCACTGTGACCCCGAACACTTCATTTATCTGTTACTCTATTTGTCCTTTTAAGCTAAAAGTGAAAATAGCTCCACAAACGCATTTCATTTTAGAATCGGGATATTTGTGTACAGGTTTGAACTTGTTTTTAAGGTCATGCAGACCCAGGATTCGGAAGCACTTCAAAGCGCCATCTCACAGGAACTTCCTTCTTGCATTGGCCTGTGATGCCTCTCCATCCCTCCCAGATGACCTGCGACCTTAGGCTTTTGTTTACAAAACCCCTCCAGATGATTGGCCATCCTGGATTATTCTGATGCAATGACTTATCTGCCGCAGGTGCTTGGCCATTTTGGATGCTGGACATTGGACCTGCCACCTGTCACAGAAGGACGCCATGTTGGACTTTGCCTGTCTCACTTCTCATCTGCCAGAAATGGAACGCCATCTTGGATGTGGCCTATTACGCCTCAAACCTTATGCAAAATGAATGCACCAATTGCATCTCACACGCCATACCCCTCCTGCTCTCCCACACAACCTATTCTTTTGGTCCTCACATCAGACACACTTAAGAGTCCAACTACTGAACTAGCACTTCGGCTCTCACCTGATACCTCGGAGATGTCTGCACTGGTGGTCAGAAAGCTGTACACGGGCGGAGGATTCACCGACTCCACAAACATCATGTCTCTGTCAGAGAAGCCCAGCAGCTCTGACTCCTCAATGGGCATGAGCAGCGGCAGTGAGAGGAGGACTGTGGGGGTCAAGCTGGTTGGCACTGTCTGGACCGATGTGGCCTGCGCGTTGTCCACTCCAGGCTGAGTCACTGCTGCAGATGTTGCGTTGTGTGGAGTGGTGGTCAGTCTGGCACTGGCATTGTACAGCCCTTGGTTGTGTTCTTCAGGTGAGGGCACCGCTGTAGCGACGGGTGCTTGAGTCATAGCAGAAGTTGGGTTGAAGACAAAAGGCACCTTTGCAGTCTTTGCGATAGTTGGTACCACCGATGAAGCAGTGTGGGGATGTTGCTCAGCACTTGGGGGCGGGGTGGTATCATACTCCTGAAGAAACTTGGTGGTATGAACTACAGGCCCAACTGTGGGAACGCTGAGAGCAGGGGTGGTCTTGGGCAGCACTGCCACAAGCTCTGTGAGGAGCAATCCTTTTGTGCTGCCCATGTTTCCCTTTGTCCCTGAAGTATGCGGAGCAGGCATTGTTTTGGGGTTTCCTGGTTTACCCGTGGTAGTGGTCACAGTGGCCCTGGTGGGTTTAACAACCGGCTTTGTACCTCTGGGACTTGATGTGGTCTTGGATCTCGCAATAGTGGTGGCCAGGTGACTGGTGGTCTGAGCAGTGCTGGCTTTCATGGTGACTTGGGCTATGTGTGTTGGTGCCAACAATGTTACGGGCACTGCAGTGGTCGACCCCCGTAGACGCTTGTCCCTGTATTCCTGCTCCGGCTTTACCACAATCATGGAGGTCACCGGTGTCACAAAGTTGTACTTGAGCGACAGGTTAGTGGCCTTCTCGGTTAGCAGTCGGCGGGCAGTAGTGTCATTGGCTTTGATTCTGGCCAGTAGTAGGTCCTGAATGGTGAAGTAGGCCCACAGTCGTTGCACAAAGCCCTGAATCTGCTCGAGATCCTCAGAGCAGCCAAATGCCGGCTCGCTGGCATTGCCCGTCACTGGTATGTCATTCTCAAAGCTAACTTGATCTTTGTAGTTTTTGGCCGTCATCCGGACTTGCAGGTCGCCAACACCTGACTTCACCTTTCCAGCCACCACCAGTTCCGAGCCCGCAAAGTAGTTGGGGAATAGCGTCTGCGTGACGTCCTGCACGCTGTTGCCCAGGTAGGCCAACTCGATATCGTAGAGCAAGGGGCTGGCTATCTCATCATAGAAGCCCTTCAGCTGCAGCGTGGCATCAGCGTCCTCATAGATCCGGCGAGCCACGCCGCGGTTGTCCAATGAAAGCCGCCGCATTAGGTTGTAGTCGGCATCGTCCCCAAAGGCCAGGCCAAAGAGCGAGATGTTGCCACCCATGGCGTGCCGGGCATTGGCCAAAATGCGGCCAGCTGAGGTCACCCCAGAGGTCGGCTCCCCATCGGTGAGGAAGATAAGGAGTGGTATTTTCTTCTTCCCTTTGACCTTCTCCCACTCCGGAGTGGTCTGGTTAAAGACGGAGGCAGCTGCCAGCAGGGCCGCGTTAATATCAGTCCCTGGTGAGCAAGAGAGAAAAGGTGGTGACTTTCTGGCACATTAAAACTGGTAAACAATAGATCTGTATTGATGGTGGCACACTTTCAGACACTCGTGTGAGCAATAGACAGAGGGCCTGATTTAGATATTGGCGGACGAGTTACCCCGTCACAACGAGGACAATATCCCGTCGGCCAAAATATACATTTCATTATAACCTATGGGATTTAGATTTCAGCGGATGGGATATCCGTCACTGTTGTGACGGAATAACTTGTTCGTCAATATCTAAATCAGGCCCAAGTTCCTGGCGCACTCTGATGATTTGGGCACTTGAGGAGTGCCGTACGCCTTACTATCCTCCCCTTGGGCAGAGCTGTGTTACAACATCTGAGAACCCCCCATACCCTCTTCCCCAGACTGGACTAGCCACTACAAGAGTGCGTCAAGAATGGCCTCCAGGAAGTGACCTGAAGATGTTCAGCTGGGAGGAAACCAAGATGTGGACCTCTCTCCTACCTATCCATCGAGGGAGTAGCTTAGGGCCTCTCCGGCCGCGGGCTCTCACAGCAGGACCGGCCACACACAGTGGCGCAGGCCACGAGGTTACGTCTCCGTCTACAGGAATCAGAGTTTGCTGGTTTTGGGGAAACTTACAATACCTGGGCTGGTTTCTGGAGCATCTCCAGGGTGGCAGCTCCAGCTGCCCCTGTTCTGTTTTAGGCATCTGGATGCAGGATTGATTGGCTATCCTTAAACCTCTCCCAGCACCCAGAGGGTCTCTTGGCACAGGAGTGCTGGTGCTGGTGAACCTCAGTTCTGGAGTGCAAGGGTTGGTGAATGCATCGTGCCACATTTATGTTGTTTTGGGGGGCATATGGATGCAGAGGGGTGGTCCAGGCACTCTTACCTCAGGTCTGCTGGTTTGAGGGGCTAGAGAGCCGGCTTGGGACACTTGTTTGCAGGAATGTTGTGCTTGGGGAATATTACTGCACATTTGCTGGTCTGGAGAAGCTTGCAGCTCCTGAGGTCTGCTTTGCTTGGACTGCAATGAGCTGCATCAATTATTATAACTCACAAATGGCAGACGTAAAGACAATCTGAGGCCAGGGGGGACCAGTGATCATCACCACCCCACAGCGACTCAGGCTCCTGGTGTCCGGAGGAGGGCGCAACCTCTGCTGAGATGGAGAGAAGGAAGCGAGAGAGGCGGAGAGATGAGGCGGACAGAAAGAGAGAAACATCAGGAGATCTACGCAGCAGTGAAGGCTTCAGCTGCAACGGAGTGGATTGGGTGCAGAGACTAAATACTGTATCTCAATTACGGCGCAGCCGCAGTTGGTGGCTACCAGGGCTACCCCAAGGTAGATTCAGAGGGTGGTCTGGGGCAATCAGCTATGGTGGGGTGCACAGCGGATAATCAGGGGGCTCTTGTCACATTTATCATTATTTCTGCTGCCTGAAGCTAGGCATGGCTGTTTTTGTTTCCCTGTGCGGGGGGGGGGGGCAGGGTATTTTGCATGTGATGTACCATGTGGCAATAACATGCACACAATACATCAACCTACCACTACCTCGTGACAGCAAACTCACCATCTCCAAGAGAACCCCATCCCTGCGAGGCTCTGTAGCCCTGCGCCTTGAAGCCCCAACATTTGAGACAAAAAGGACTCTGGCACAAACCTTCTCAAGGTATGAGACACCATCTCACCCCTTCCACCACCACCCCACCTTCCCTGCCCTTCAGAAAAAACTCTACCCTCAGGGTACTCAAAGTGGAGGCGTAGGCTCTCCTTTTTAGGTTTCGCCTCAGTGCTACTGAGTAGGCACAAAAGTGAAGCCTGTGGGGGTTAAGATACAAATGAGTATTTGGCACGTCACTAGGCAGACTGCACGACTACGCGTCACTAGGTAGAACGCATGACTATGCATCACTAGGCAGAATGCACAACAGCGAGTCGCTAGGCAAAACGCACAACTACGTATCACTAGGCAGAAAGCATGACTACGCGTCGCTAGGCAGACCCCATGACAACCCATCACTAGACAGACTGCATGACGGCACGTCAGAAGGCAGATCCCATGATTGCCCATCACTAGGCAGACCCACTGACTGCCCATCACTAGGCAGACCTCATGTCTACCCACCCGTAGGCGGAACGCAGGACTACGCGTCACTAGGCAGAACGCATGACTACCCATCACTAGACAGACTGCATGACGGCACGTCAGAAGGCAGATCCCATGATTGCCCATCACTAGGCAGACCCACTGACTGCCCATCACTAGGCAGACCTCATGTCTACCCACCCGTAGGCGGAACGCAGGACTACGCGTCACTAGGCAGAACGCATGACTACCCATCACTAGACAGACTGCATGACGGCACGTCAGAAGGCAGATCCCATGATTGCCCATCACTAGGCAGACCCACTGACTGCCCATCACTAGGCAGACCTCATGTCTACCCACCCGTAGGCGGAACGCAGGACTACGCGTCACTAGGCAGAACGCATGACTACCCATCACTAGACAGACTGCATGACGGCACGTCAGAAGGCAGATCCCATGATTGCCCATCACTAGGCAGACCCACTGACTACCCATCACTAGGCAGACCGCATGACGGCACGTCAGAAGGCAGATCCCATGATTACCCATCATTATCAGGCCCACTGACTACCCATCACTAGGCAGACCGCATGACGGCACGTCAGAAGGCAGATCCCATGATTACCCATCATTATCAGGCCCACTGACTACCCATCACTAGGCAGACCTCATGTCTACCCACCCGTAGGCGGAATGCAGGACTACGCGTCACTAGGCAGACTGCATGACTACGCCTCACTAGGCAGACTGCAAGACTACGAGTTACTAGGCAGAACGCATGACTACGCTTCACTACGCAAAACGCATGACTACGCATCGCTAGGCAGACTGCACGAATACGAGTCACTAGGCAGAACGCGCGACTACGCATCACTAGGCAGAAGGCACTACTGAGCTTTGCCAGGCAGACAGCATGGCTATGCCTCACTAGGCAGACTGCACTTCTACACATCACTAGGCAGAATGCACGACTAGGTAGACCACATGACTATGCATCACAAGGCAGACCCCATGACTACCGATCACTAGGCAGACCGCATGACTACCCATCACTAGGCAGGCCCCATGACTACCGATCACTAGGCAGACCGCATGACTACCCATCACTAGGCAGGCCCCATGACTACCCATCACTAGGCAGGCCCCATGACTACCCATCACTAGGCAGGCCCCATGACTACCAATCACTAGGCAGGCCCCATGACGACACATAACTAGGCAGACCGCATGACAGCGCATCACTAGGCAGACCGCATGGCCATGCATCGCTAGGTAGACCGCATGATGGAGCATCAATAAGCAGCCCGCATGACTACCCATCACTAGGCAGACTGCACGACTACGCGTCACTAGGCAGACTGCACGACTACGCATCAGTAGGCAGAACACATGACTATGCGTCACTAAGCAGACCGCAAAATTATGTGTCAGTACGCAGAGCACACAACTACGCATCACTGGGCAGACCACATGACTACGTGTCACTAGGTAGACCGCATGACTACACCTCACTAGGCAGAATCCACAATTACGTGTCACTAGGCAGACCGCACGACTACGCGCCACTAGGCAGACTGCATGATTACGTGTCACTAAGCAGACCGCATGACTATGCGTCACTAGACAGACCCCATTACTACGCATCACTAGGCAGACCACATGATGGCGCGTTACTAGGTAGACCGCACAACTGGTTGCTATGCAGGCTGAAATGTTCAGCCTTCCTCTCGCCTAGCAAGGAGTCCCTCTACGGCATTGCCTTCCATGCCTCACCATGGAGATTCACTGCCAGAGAGAAGCAAGTCCCTCGATCAGTGATTCTCTGTACCTGCCCCCCTCTCTCTAGAACACCAGGCTGCTGGGACCCACCCCACATCAGGCACTTGCACCCGCTGGGCCCTCCCATCCTCGTACTCCTGCTTTGTTTTCACCTCCCCCATGAGGCGTTCTCCTTGGGCGACGAACCCACATCATGATACAACAAGCATACCTGAGGAAGATCATGATGTAACAAGCATACCTGAGGAAGATCATTATATAACAAGCATACCTGAGGAAGATCATGATATCACAAGCATACCTGAGTAAGATCATGATATCACAAGCATACCTGAGGAAGATCATGATATAACAAGCATACCTGAGGAAGATCATGATATCACAAGCATACCTGAGTAAGATCATGATATAACAAGCATACCTGAGGAAGATCATGATATAACAAGCAGACCTGAGGAAGATCATGATGTAACAAGCATACCTGAGTAAGATCATGATATCACAAGCATACCTGAGGAAGATCATGATATCACAAGCATACCTGAGGAAGATCATGATATCACAAGCATACCTGAGTAAGATCATGATATCACAAGCATACCTGAGGAAGATCATGATATAACAAGCATACCTGAGTAAGATCATGATATCACAAGCATACCTGAGGAAGATCATGATATAACAAGCATACCTGAGGAAGATCATGATATAACAAGCAGACCTGAGGAAGATCGTGATGTAACAAGCATACCTGAGTAAGATCATGATATCACAAGCATACCTGAGGAAGATCATGATATCACAAGCATACCTGAGGAAGATCATGATATCACAAGCATACCTGAGTAAGATCATGATACAACAAGCATACCTGAGGAAGATCATGATATCACAAGCATACCTGAGGAAGATCATGATATAACAAGCATACCTGAGGAAGATCATCATATAACAAGCATACCTGAGGAAGATCATGATATCACAAGCATACCTGAGGAAGATCATGATATAACAAGCATACCTGAGGAAGATCATGATATCACAAGCATACCTGAGTAAGATCATGATACAACAAGCATACCTGAGGTAGATCATGATATAACAAGCATACCTGAGGAAGATCATGATATCACAAGCATACCTGAGTAAGATCATGATGCAACAAGCAGATCTGAGTAGGACTGTGATGCAACAAGCATACCTGAGTAAGATCATGATATAACAAGCATACCTGAGTAAGATCATGATATAACAAGCATATCTGAGTAAGATCATGATATAACAAGCAGACCTGAGTAAGATCATGATGCAACGAGCAGACCTGAGTAGGATCATGATACAACAAGCATACCTGAGGAAGATCATGATATAACAAGCATACCTGAGTAAGATCATGATGCAACAAGCAGACCTGAGGAAGATCATGATATAACAAGCATACCTGAGTAAGATCATGATGCAACAAGCAGACCTGAGTAGGACTGTGATGCAACAAGCATACCTGAGTAAGATCATGATATAACAAGCATATCTGAGTAAGATCATGATGCAACAAGCAGACCTGAGTAAGATCATGATGCAACGAGCAGACCTGAGTAGGATCATGATACAACAAGCATACCTGAGGAAGATCATGATATAACAAGCATACCTGAGGAAGATCATGATATAACAAGCATACCTGAGGAAGATCATGATACAGCGTGCATACCTGAGTAGGATCGTGATACAACAAGCATACCTAACTGAGATCATGATAGAACAAGCATACCTGAGTAAGATCATGATACAACATGCAGACCTGAGTAGGATTGTGATGCAATAAGCATACCTGAGTAAGATCATGATATAACAAGCATACTAGAGTAAGATCATGATACAACAAGCATACCTGAGTAAGATCATGATACAACAAGCATACCTGAGTAAGATCATGATACCACAAGCATACCTGAGTAAGATCATGATACAACAAGCATACCTGATCCACATTACTGCATACTACACACATTATGATACAACAAGCACACCTGAGCCACCCTCACTAGGTTACAAAAAGTCTATTCCACCCTTATCCAGATCCCCAGGCATTTTGCATTCTGTACTCACGCCCCTCAGCTTCAATCGTACACCCCCCTCAGATTCTATCGTAATCACACTCCTCAGCTTTGATCATACTCACGCCCCTCATCTTCAATCGTACTCACACCCTTCAGCTTCAATCGTACTCACACCCCTCAACTTCGATCATACTCACACCCCTCTGCTTCAATCGCACTCACACCCCTCGGTGTCGATCATACTCACACCCCACAGCTTCGATTGTACTCATACCCATCAGCTTTTATCGTACTCACACCCCTCAACTTCGATCATACTCACACA
The DNA here is from genome assembly GCF_031143425.1 of Pleurodeles waltl. NCBI lineage: Eukaryota > Metazoa > Chordata > Amphibia > Caudata > Salamandridae > Pleurodeles > Pleurodeles waltl. Next base: position 10,915,483 of record NC_090449.1, on the reverse strand, counting down.
TCTCAGCTTCCATCATACTCACACCCTGTGCTTTGATCTTACTCACAACCCTCAACTTCAATCATACTCACACCCCTCGGCTTCGATCGTACTCACACCCTTCAGCTTCGATCGTACTCACACCCCTTGACTTTGATCGTACTCACACCCCTAGACTTCGATCGTACTCACACCCCTAGACTTCGATCGTACTCACACCCCTTGACTTCGATCGTACTCACACCCCTCAACTTTGATCGTACTCACACCCCTCAGCTCGCTCGTGCTCACACCCCTCGACTTCGCTCATACTCACACGTCTCGACTTCGATCGTACTCACACCCCTCGACTACGATCGTACTCACACCCCTCTGCTTCGATCCTGTTGACGTAGTCTTTGGCGCTCTTGATGTTCTGCGGCGTGGCCTGGATGGATGGTCCACTCTTCCAGACGTTCACAGTGTCAGAGAACGTGATGAGGTTGAAGTAATCGTCCTGGTGAAGGTCACCCAGTATGACATGCATGGCCTTCTTCGTCTAGGGAGGAGGATAAAAGAAAGTAGAGACACCCATGACACCTTCAGCTTCCAGGTGACCCTAAGTGGTGTCAAAGAAACTACAAGATGAGAGACATAAGGAGGCATGTATACCATATATAGAGTGACTTTCGCAGAAGCTACAACTCTTAGGATGGGATATAAGGAGTGCATATTAAAACTGTATTATCATTACTAAAGGTGAGTAGTCTGCCCCGAAGGGGGGGGCATACAGTTTTGTAAAATCCACAAGCTTTGCAGTTCATAAAAGATTCGAAGTTAATCAACAGCGCAAAGTCCTGCCCTTGCCAAATCATTTTACCACAAAACGATTTCAGTGGAAATACTCCTGCTAACAAAGATCTCTGCCATGGACATCATTTAGGGGTCACCAGGGGTCACAGCTGCAACCCCGGGCTTGGCTCTTGCGACTCCTAAGACTGCCTGTGCGACTCCTACCCTCGCAAAATCAGTGCCAGGAACACAGGGGAGGCCTCGCATTCCTTTCTGCCCATTATACTAATAGTGAATAATATTCTATTGTTCACTATTACTATAAAAAGTGTAGCACGCTCAACTGGAACAGAACCTTTGAGAGCTGTGGGAAGTAGATTTTTTAAATGTATGTGGTGTAAGTTCTTGTGGGTGAAAGTTTGTCGATAAGGATTCACTTCAAAACCCAGGAGTGTTGACGTGGGAATGCGCACGCGCCACCCATGGAACGCTCCCTTGACGCAAAGTAACGCAAAGCAGTGTATAGTGCAACTTTGGGATCATTTGGGATACTCTTTTATTTATTTTTATTTTTGTTTACAGTGTTTTATAAAGCACAAACATGACTCAAGAGTTTCAGGGCGTGGTACATATGATTGAAAGACAAACAAAGAAACTGAACCCTAAAAATGACCACCTAACAAAAACATAAACCAAAAACTTAAGTACAATATGGCATGTTGTAACAGATATATTATAAAAAATCCGCCGTTCATTTGTGAAGTAGTTGGGACTCTCCAAGGTGGATTTCTGAGTCTGCTCTGAGCGCGAGCATCCTCAGGTACCCGGTTGAACACTGCGCTCAGGGGGACAAGCTAACTGAGGCCTATGAGAGGAATCTGTTCCTTGGGATCTTTTTGACCTCATTTTCCTATAAAACAAATGTGTGTCGATGGGTTTGACCGAACCTTGGGTGGTAGGGAATTCCAAATCCTTGGAGCCGAGCCCGAAAAGGAGAGTGTGTACGTGTTTTGTTTTCTGAATCTGGGGGGGAGGGGGTTCTGAGAAAGTCTGCGCCTCCTGAGAGGCAGATCTCTTCTGCCAGGTATCTGGGTTCATTATAATGTAAAGCTTCATGAGTCAGGCAGGGGATTTTCAGTTGAGTTCTTGACTTGAGGGAGCAGTTGAGAGGCCTCAGTGATGGGATAATGGGTCAAAGCGCCTTGTGGCGGTTACCAGTTAACTTTGAGTGGAGCTGTTCTCGACTTGGGGAGACCTGAAAGGGTCGCCCATCCATAGTCTAGCCTGGACATCACAGGGGAGTGCACTGGTATTGAAGTCTGGGGGTGGCAGGAGTGGTTTCAGTTTCTTCAATAGTTGGAGTTGGAATGACGCGCTGCGCATGGTTGCACTGACATGTGCAGCCTGAGGTTGTGTTGAGTTTTAGTAGGATGACATCCTCTGGGGAGGGTATCCTTCAGTATAGTTGTGTGTCGTGTGTGTACATGTCGTATGCAAGGTTTGATTGTTTGAGGATTTTCATTAGCGGCTCCCTATGGAGGTTAAAGCGTGTGGGGGTAATGGACGATCCTTGTGGGACGCCGCGTCTCACTGGTGAAGCATCTGAGAATGAGTCGGCTAGTTGGATTCACTGTGAGCGGTTCTGCAGGAAGGATGCGGACCAGGAGGGCGTTTTCCCAGACAGCCCCATTCGGTTTTGTAGCAATCTTCGTAGGATGTTGTGATTGAGCATGTCAAGTGCCGATGAGAGGTCCAGGAGGATGGAGTAGGCAGGAATCGTCATTGTCCAGCATCTCTAGAGTGTCATCCATGATGTGAACATTGGCTGACTCCGCGATGTGCCCAGAGCTAAAGCCTGACTGAAATTTGTTAATAGGTTGAATTTATCAATGTGCGGATGCAATTCGTTGTGCACACATTTTTCCAGTAATTTGGCCAGAAAGGGAATATTCGACTCCGGCGGAAAGTTGCTCAGAGCTGTAGGGTCTGCCCCTACTTTTTCAGGAGGATTGTCCCTTGCTCAGTCTTCGGGCAGTCCAGGATAGAGCCTTGTTTTAGCAATGAATGTATGATCTCAGTCAGTATGGGTGGGAAGAGGTCACTGCGTTCCTTCAGTATTGTGGAGGAGATAGGGTCATTGAAATGTGAAACTGGTTTCATGGATAGTAATGTCCTGTGGACCTCCTCCTAGGTTAGTGTTTTAAACTCACTCCGTGATGCGTGATTTTTGGTCTTGGAAGGGTGAGTTGCGGAATGGAGATTCATCGTCGGAATGGTGATCATTCTCTATAGTGGCTTGTAATCTTTCTTTGGCGGTCACTATTTATTTTTAGATTTCTAAGATTTTGTCATTGACAAATGCAGAGAAAGCGTCACAGTTTTCCAGTGAGTTATGGATAATCCTGGTTATGTTGTGCGCCCCGGTTGGTTGGTTGACAATCTTGAACACTTGCCTTGGGCGATTTCTTGCTTTGTTGAGTTGGGATCTGGAGCACCATGCTTTTGAGTTACAAATGTGTTATTGTAGCTGTTCCGCCGTTCTCGTAGTTTGATCAAAAGCAATATTGGGGGGTCCTGTCTCCATCTTCACTCTGCATGTCTGAAGCTAATCGAGACTGCGGTTGGATAGTAAATGCCACCTTAACACTTTGCACTGGGTTTGCATTACAAAGGTGGTGCAAACCCGGAGCAAAACATTCATAAACCGGAGTCTGAGTGTCAGTGAGTTTAAGTGAGTGAAATTAAGAGCCCATGCAAGTGAGTGAGTGAGAGTGAATAAGAATGAGTGTAATAGAGTGAGTGTGAGTGAGAGAATGAGAATGAGTGTGACTGAACGTGAGTGCGTTATAGAGGTCCCGGGACAAAATACTGGTGCAGGCATTCCACTTCCAGGAAATATTAGCACAACAGGCTCCTGTGCCAACATACTGGCACGAGGGGTTCATTCTTGAAGTAAAGGGCACCTATTGTAAATTACTGGTACTAATACAAGCGGTTCATTCCTGAAATAAATGGCACCTATTGTAAAATACTGGCACTGACACAAGGGGTTCGTGTTTGAAATAAAGGGGACCTATTGTAAAATACTGGCACTGGCACGAGGGGTTCATTCTTGAAATAAAGGGCACCTATTGTAAATTACTGGCACAAGGGGTTCATTCTTGAAATAAAGGGCACCTATTGTAAAATACTGGCACTGGCACAAGGGGTTCATGTTTGAAATACAGGGCACCTCTGACAAAATACTAGCACAAGAGGTTAATTCTTGAAATAAAGGGCACATATTGTAAAATACTGGCATTGGCACAAGGGGTTCATTCTTGAAATAAACGGCACCTATTGTAAACTCCTGGCACTGGCACAAGGGGTTCATTCTTGAAATAAACGGCACCTATTGTAAACTCCTGGCACTGGCCCAAGGGGTTCATTCTTGAAATGAAGGGCACCTATTGTAAAATACTGGCACTGGCCCAAGGGGTTCATTCTTGAAATGAAGGGCACCTATTGTAAAATACTGGCACCGGCATGCTAGAGGTAATCCATGGCATATACGGTAATCCATGGAAAAATACTGGCATACTTGCTGACAGTCTGGGCATGTTGGCCCCCGGTGGCAAAATGCAGTTACTAGTAAAAAGGAGGTAATTCTTGGCATAAAACTAGACAACGTGCAATATTGGAGGGTGGCACCCATGATAAAACGGTGACCCAGGCACAATAGAGGTCATTTTTGACAGGTGGGTGCACACATATCACATTGTGAAAAAAATGAGGCCAGCTCCTGGTGGACGTCATGTTTCATTGGCTCGCCATGAAAGAATTTGACTATTTAATGAGTGCCCATCCAGCACCTATGGCATTTTAGCAACACTGTGTGAAAAGTAGTCACTAAAGTTGACTGTTTCACCCCATTCTTTTTCATTTTTCTTGGGGGGGTGACAGGGGACCCACTCGAAGACGTCTGGCTTAATTGCTTTGCTCCCTTATTACAATTCAGGGCAAGTATTATTCCCTAGAACTTTCAACAATCGAGGTCAAGAGTCATATGATGTCACTTCCTGTGACGTTATTAAGGTTAAGTGGTGTGTGATGTCACTTCCGCTACCGCTGGCATTTTGGTGAATCGATGCCCATGAGCTTTGCAAGTATTGTTTCAAATCTATGCATACTTTTGCCACATGTTTCTCACAAATCATTACTTTTAACCATCACCGACTTGGCGAGGTTTCCAAACGTTTGAGGACGTCCTCAAAGACTACTGGCCTGATTTACCTTTCTGCGGACGGATTACTCATCACAACGGTGACTGATATCCGACCCGCTGAAATAGGAATCCCATAAGACAGGGTTCTGCAAAGTGGGTCCTGGAGAGCCGGGTCCATGCCAGAGTTTTAGCATATCCACAGTTAGAAAACTGTAGATTTCTGAAACATCTTTTTTCTAAATGGTGATATGGAATTTATATTTGGGCAGATGGGATATCCGTAATCAGGCCCTTAGTGTATGAAATATTTTGCTCACTGGCACAGCCCTCTGGTACCATGTAGCCACCCCCACGGTACCAGCAGTCCAGGGTGGGGGTCACACCTGCTTCATCTTCGTGCCGGACATCGAGCCGCTGACGTCAATGACGAAGACCACGTTCTTCTGCACCGCTGGGAGCCCACGAGGGGCGAAGTAATGCACGAAGTATCCGTTGTAGATCTGTGGAGGGAGAGCAGGGTGTCAGGAGGGGCGCTGGGAAGAGAGCTCGTGCTCCATGCATGTGCGGATGGCGCCCCAGGGGAGCTGTGAGCGGAGGCCTACTCCCAAGGGAGCCAGCAGGCACAGACAGGCAGAACTAGCAGGCAGAGACAGGCAGAACCAGCAGGCAGAGACAGGCAGAACCAGCAGGTACAGACAGGCAGAACCAGCAGGTACAGACAGCCAGAACTAGCAGGCACAGACAGGCAGAACCAGCAGGCACAGACAGGCAGAACTAGCAGGCAGAGACAGGCAGAACCAGCAGGTACAGACAGCCAGAACTAGCAGGCACAGACAGGCAGAACCAGCAGGTACAGACAGGCAGAACCAGCAGGTACAGACAGGCAGAACCAGCCGGCACGGACAGCCAGAACTAGCAGGCACGGACAGGCAGAACCAGCAGGTACAGACAGCCAGAACTAGCAGGCACAGACAGGCAGAACCAGCAGGTACAGACAGCCAGAACTAGCAGGCACAGACAGGCAGAACCAGCAGGTACAGACAGGCAGAACCAGCCGGCACGGACAGGCAGAACCAGCAGGTATGGACAGCCAGAACTAGCATGTACAGACAGGCAGAACCAGAAGGTACGTACAGGCAGAACTAGCAGGCACAGACAGGCAGAACCAGCAGGTACGGACAGCCAGAACTAGCAGGCACGCACAGGCAGAACCGGCCTGTACGGACAGCCAGAACTAGCAGGCACAGACAGGCAGAGCCAGCAGGTACGGACAGGCACAGACAGGCAGAACCAGAAGGTATAGACAGGCAGAACTAGCAGGCACAGACAGGCAGAACCAGCAGGGACGGACAGGCAGAACTAGCAGGTATAGACAGGCAGAACCAGCAGGTACGGACAGGCACAGACAGGCAGAACCAGCAGGAATAGACAGGCAGAACCAGCAGGAATAGACAGGCAGAGCCAGCAGGAATAGACAGGCAGAGCCAGCAGGTACGGACAGGCAGAACTAGCAGACAGGCAGAGCCAGCAGGTACGGACAGCCAGAACTAGCAAGCATAGACAGGCAGAACCAGCAGGTACGGACAGGCAGAACTAGCAGGTACGGACAGCCAGAACCAGCAGGTATGGACAGGCAGAACTAGCAAGCATAGACAGGCAGAACCAGCAGGTACGGACAGGCAGAGCCAGCAGGCATATACAGGGAGAATCAACAGCCATGACAGAAATAATAGCCTTGGACAGGCAGAACCAATAGGCAGAACTAACAAGCATGGACTTGCAGAGGTGAGAGGCATGGACAGGCAGAACCAACAAGCATGGGCAGGCACAATGAATGGGCACACCACTTTATTTTGTAGTCTCTCACTCCTTAAGACACTAATGCTTTTTTAAATGACCATCGCTTCGTGCGCTCTGCAGTGAGGCCAAAGACTGGATGAGCATGTAGTCTGCACATATCCACGACCAACTGACAGGCACCAAGAGAAACCTACAATACCTGCTGCCTCAACAGGTGTTTCGCCAGCAGGCAGCTTACAATGTCTGTCGACAATACCTAAAAAAGCAAATATTCTTAGGGAATGAAAGAGAAAGTAAAAGATGTCAAATGTACGCAGGGGCTGCATCATCAACTTGGAATATTTTATGGGCTTTTATAGTCATTGTTCAGCGATATATCCACTGACACATGCAAGTTGCACCTGCACAGCAGCACCTGGCCCTGCTGAAACATACAAGCTGCACCTGCCCAGCAGCACGTGGTCCTGCTGAAACATACAAGCTGCACCTGCACAGCAGCACGTGGTCCTGCTGAAACATAGAAGCTGCATCTTCACAGCAGCACGTGGCCCTGCTGACACATACAAGCTGCATCTGCACAGCAGCATCTAGCCCTGCTGACACATACATGTTGCACCTGCACAGCAGCACCTAGCTCTGCTGACAGATACAGGCTGCACTGCACAGCAGCACCTGACCCTACAAATACCGAAAGGCTGCATTTGCACAGCAGCATCTGGCCCTGCTGATACATACAAGCTGCACCTGCACAGCAGCACCTGGCCCTGCTGACAAATACAAGCTGCACTGGCACAGCAGCGCCTGACCCTAGAAATACCGAAAGGCTGCATTTGCACAGCAGCATCTGGCCCTGTGATACATACAAGCTGCACCAGCACAGCAGCATCTGGCCCTGCTGACAGATACAAGCTGCACTGGCACCGCAGCAACTGACCCTACAAATACCGAAAGGCTGCATTTGCACAGCAGCATCTGGCCCTGCTGATACATATAAGCTGCACCTGCACAGCAGCATCTGGCCCTACTGACACATGCAAGTTGCGCCTGCACAACAGCATCTGATGTTACTGATACATACAGCCTGCACATTGACAGGAGTACCTGGCCCCGCTTTCACATACAACCTGCACAGCAACAGTGGCCCTGCTGACACGTACAAGCTGGATCTGCACAACAGCACCTGGCTCTGCTGACACGTACAAGCTGCACCTGCACAACAGCATCTGACGTTATTGATACATATAGCCTGCATAGCAGCACCTGACTCTGCTGACACATACAGGCTGCTCCTATGAGACCAACACCTGACCCCACTGATACATTCAGACTGCACCTTCACCGCAGCACCTGGTCCTGCTGACAAGTACAGGCTATACCTGCACAGCAGCACCTGATGTTACTGATACATAGCGCCTGCACAGCAGCACGTGGCCCTGCTGACCCATACAGACTGCACCTGCACAGCAGCACCTGACGTTACTAAAACATAGAGCGTGCACAGCAGCACCTTGCCCTCTTGACACATACAGACTGCACCTGTTAAGCAGCACCTGACGTTACTGATACATAGAGCCTGCACAGCAGCACCTGCCCTGCTGACACATAAAGACTGTACTTGCACAGCAGAACCTGACATTACTGATACATAGAGCCTGCACAGCAGCACCTGCCCTGCTGACACATAAAGACTGTACTTGCACAGCAGAACCTGACATTACTGATACATAGAGCCTGCACAGCAGCACCTGCCCTGCTGACACATAAAGACTGTACTTGCACAGCAGAACCTGACATTACTGATACATAGAGCCTGCACAGCAGCACCTTGCCCTCTTGACACATACAGACTGCACCTGCACAGCAGCACCTGACGTTACTAAAACATAGAGCCTGCACAGCAGCACCTGATGTTACTGATACATAGAGCCTGCACAGCAGCACGTGGCCCTGCTGACCCATACAGACTGCACCTGCACAGCAGCACTTGACGTTACTAAAACATAGAGCCTGCACAGCAGCACCTTGCCCTCTTGACACATACAGACTGCACCTGCACGGATAATCCAAGGGAGAGTGTGGGGTGTCTTCCTGATACCACACACCCTCTCTATCAAAACAATGTCTCCCAACAATGACAACAACCTACATCAACAGGGACTAGCACAGCACCACTGGGTCCAGAATTTCTGAAGAAGGAAACCTCACTCACTCTTTTGTGGCATGCTTCATCAAAGGGAACTTTAGCTCTTTGGGCAAAGGGAAGCAGAAATTAAAATTACCTTATAGTTAAACCCATTTTTATTGTGATATTAAGGGGACCCACTGTAAGATTAAGAAGGATAGGGCAGATGTCTGGTGCGCACTATGACTCATGCATCCTATGAAATGCTAACATGTTTCGGTCTATATGGTGCTTTTGTGGGTCAGATGCCTTCTTCAGGACTAAATGTGATCCCTATATGACTGCTGCATAATTTCATTCACACAGGGCCCCGGGGACACTGCCTCCTGTCCCTCACTGGGTCATGAGTTTGTACTCAATGTAACCTAGCAATGAGTAAAGTCATCATAAATTTACTTGAACCCCTAACATGAAAGTAAACAAAAAGATAGTGTCCCCAAAGTGACAAAACTTGAAAACATTACACAAGAACATAGCATGTGTGGGGTTGTTGATACAAGCACTCTCTGTCAATCAACTTACCCTGACCGAGGGATATCCTATCTTCTCAATTGTTAGAGGAGTGACCCTCTTATACAAGTAGAAAGACTGATAGAGAATAGCAGCTACGTTCACAGTAGTGAGAATATAGTGAACAATCTCAAAAGAAGTATGTTTCTCAAGTGGAGGAATTCAATAAACACGAATAGAAGTTAATCTTACTCCTAAATTATACCCCATTAGTAGAAAGAGAAGAGAGTGCCCTTTACCTCTCTCCCACATCTGGGATGTGGGATCATACATCCAAGCACAGATTAGATTTGTTTTATACCCTTTACTATTGTTTCACAGTTCTCATCATTGTGCTGATCTCTGTATGCTTTGTAAATGGGGATATGTGAACAATAAAGGAGTAGCCAGAGCCTACTCATGCATCATGCTCATGCATCCATGCTGCACCCACAAGCCCGTGTACCAGCGATGCTGCGCGTGCGCCTTCACCTGAACATCCCCTGCCAGGTCCTTCGCATTCACATCGTACTGCACCACAAAGTCAGCCATGATGCCGGAGCGGGAGTAGGCGGCCTGTTCACCGGGCGTTGGGGCAAAGGTGACCCTGGCGCAATGAGTGCCCTTCTTGACGCGCGTGGACGGAGGGAGCTCGGCCTCACCTGGGGGTACGGTGGAAAGTAGCAAGCACATGAATATTGGGGTCACCAGGAGTATGGCACAGCAGCTCCTCTCTCCAAACATAGCTGCTTATTCCTGAGCTACAGTTTGAGCTTTCCAAATTCTAAGCCGCTTGACGCCAACTCTATGCACAATTAAATCAAAGGACCTGATTTATATTCCAATATAGCCTATGGAACTTGTAGTACGGCCGACGGGATGTCCCTCACGTTTGTGACGGAGTAACGCCACCGCCAAACTCTAAATCAGGCCCTAAGTCATTGAATCAATTCTTTTTCTATAAATAAACAATTTTTTGATATGGAGCCTTTTAAAACTGCAGCCATCTTGGTAAGCAAGGGAGCTGCCAGGATCTTTCACCTGAGCAAAAGTGCTGAATGAAAAGAGAGTGAGAGAGATAGGGAAATAGGAAAGAAGAACACATTCCTGAAAGTAATATACTTTCAAAGAGAGAGACTATGTTATACCAACTACCAGGAAAGCAAGAAGGAAGAACTGAGGAAGGTGGTAAAAGGTTAAAGCAGGAAAAAGTCAGGATGGGGACAGCAGTCTCTTTACACAGCAAAGTGCTAGAAAGACAGCCTTTGTACACTCGCCTTACATTCAAATGCCTGGAAGCATATGTCTCCCATATCTGGACGAGAGGGCCAAACAGTACCTCCGCACCTCTGGTAGGCTGTGCTGTACCAATAAGCAGAACAGAGCTGCAGAGCTGTGGGTTGCACATCAAAATTGGAACTATATAGCTACAGAAATATCTACCCAGGATGTGATATATATATATTGTATAGATATATATATATGTATATATATATATGCTATTAACTGCACATCTGCATTCCTTGAAGATATATATTGACAAGGTACATGTATATGGAGTTGAGTTCACAGATACAAACCATATTCTCTATTGTGAGAAAATCTCACTTTTTGTCATACACATTTTTTTTGCCGAATGGTATTCCTACTTTTTAAACTCTGCACACTGGGGCACTGCTGACCGGTCCCCTGTGTGTGTGCTCTGACCAATAAACATGATGACTTTGGCTAATCCCCACTTAGTTTATTTAACTTTCCAGTAAGGCCATCGTTTCTGGGTCAGGAAATACACAGGAAGGAAGTCTACTTTTAAGTTTTAAAAAGTCACCCCTAAAAGGACCTTCTACCTGGCAACATTGGGTGTATAATATTTAAAAAAGAAACATGCAAGACATTAGGGTTGGTATGTGCCTACAGTGAGTGCCCGCAAAAGCAATTTTCACTGTATAGTGATGTGGTTGTCTCTAAGAGAAAAACTAAAATACAATTAATTTTTGGCGACTTTAGTTTGAAATAAGCCACAGAGCCTATTAAACCACTGTTTTTAATATTCATAAAAATTTCAATTCAATGGTGAGGCTGTATTTTTTTATAAATTTGCAGAAAATGTGACTTTTTAAAAGTTAGACTTTGCCTGCTGAATGCTGAAGCTCTAGTCTGCTAATTAGCATTAGCCTGCCTGCAGCTGCCTTTCTGTCGGTGCTTTCCCCTTGATCAGATTTTACCACTGCTCCCAGAGCACAGACATTCACTTGGGGCTTTTGGCAGGAAGACCTGGGTGGGAGATATGTGACTTAATATCTTCCAGAAAAAGGCAGCAGGGATGGTTCAGGAATTTCATAGTGTGAAAGGGACTGGGGAGAGACCTGCCCATTCATAGGCAACTGACAATTCAGACCTGGGGAAGGGGGTCCTCTGATTCCAGGGCCAACTGCAGCCAGCCTGGCTCCCGTCCAGTGTGAGGGGTAGCTGGTGCCAGAACCGTATCTCTCAGGTTACGTGGGTGGCTTTTTAGCTGCAGGTTGTTTGTGGGTGGTTTGGACCCCTGACCTTGAATCTCTGGCATTTTTGGGGTGGCTTGTTCTACATGGGTTTGCACCTCTCAGGTTGGGTGTGCGGCTTGTTTTGCCCTGGGCTTGGGCCCCACAGGTTGTTTGTGGGTGGTTTGTTTACCCTAGTCTTGTGTCTTTCAGATCAGTGTGTAGTTTCTTTTCCTCTGTCTGTGCCTCAGGTTGGGTGGGTGGCTTGTTTTCCATGGGTCTGTACCTCTCAGGTTGTTGGTGGGTGGCTTGTTATTCTTTGGGTATGTACCACTCAGGTTCTTGGTGACTGGCCTGTTCCCCCCACCCTGGGACCTATCAGGTTTCCGTGTGTGGCCTCTTTACCCTTGGCTCTATACCTCCCAGGTTGGGTTGGTGATATGATTGGTGGATGGCTGGTTGGCTGGTTGGCTTGTTTTCCATTGGGTCTGCACCTATCAAGTTTCAGGAGTGGGTGGGATCTTTACTCCTGGGCCTGTACCTCTCAGGTTGCTGGGTGGGTACCATCTTCCCCAAGGGCCTGTACCTCTCAGGGTGTTGGGTGGGTGGGATCTTTACTCCTGGGCCTGTAACTCTCAGGGTGCTGGGTGGGTGCCCTCTTCCCCCAGGGCCTGTACCTCTCAGGTAGTTGGGTGGGTGGCCTCTTTACTCCTGGGCCTGTAACTCTCAGGGTGCTGGGTGGGTGCCCTCGTCCCCTAGGGCCTGTACCTCTCAGGGTGCTGGGTGGGTGCCCTCTTTCCCTCAGGGCCTGTACCTCTCAGGTTGCTGGGTGGGTGCCCTCTTCCCACAGGGCCTGTACCTCTCAGGTTGCTGGGTGGCCTCTATCCCCCAGGGCCTGTACCTCTCAGGGTGTTGAGTGGGTGGGATCTTTACTCCTGGGCCTGTACCACTCAGGTTGTCGGGTGGGTACTCTCTTCCCCCAGGGCCTGTACCTCTCAGGTTGCTGGGTGGGTGTCCTCTTCCCCCAGGGCCCTCTTCCGCCAGGGCCTGTACCTCTCAGGTTGCTGGGTGGGCGGCCTCTATCCCCCAGGGCCTGTACCTCTCAGGTAGTTGGGTGAGTGGACTCTTTACTCCTGGGCCTGTACCTCTCAGGTTGTTGGGTGGGTGGCCTCTTCCCCCAGGGCCTGTACCTCTCAGGTTGCTGGGTGGGTGTCCTCTTCCCCGAGGGCCTGTACCTCTCAGGTAGTTGGGTGGGTGGCCTCTTTAATCCTGGGCCTGTACCTCTCAGGTTGCTGGGTGGGTGCCCTTTCCCCCAGGGCCTGTACCTCTCAGGGTGCTGGGTGGGTGGGATATTTACTCATGGACCTGTACCTCTCAGGGTGCTGGGTGGGTGCCCTCTTCCCCCAGGGCCTGTACCTCTCAGGTTGCTGGGTGGGTGCCCTCTTCCCCCAGGGCCTGTACCTCTCAGGTTGCTGGGTGGGTGCCCTCTTCCCCCCAGGGCCAGTACCTCTCAGGTTGTTGGTGAGCAGCCGGCTGGTACGCAGTGGTAGGACCCTCACGTACTCGATGCCAGTACGCTCAGAGATGGTCACCTCCACGGTTAGGTTCTGCACCACCTGCTGAGGCCGGATACTGACTGCGTGCTGGTACCTGCCCAGGTGTCGCTGCAGCAGCTCCTCGTAGGTCAGGGTGAAGGTGATCTCCTCTTCCGGCTCCACGTTCACCAGCACCCGGAACTTCTCCGTCTCTCGCTCCCTGTGGAGGGGAACAGCCCATTACTGCCCTCATCAGAGCACATGCCCACCCTTGTGCCCTCTGCCCATCATCTGCCACAACCTTCCCTCCTCTAGGCAGAGGGGAAGAAGTTCAGGACTGCTTTAGTAATGATCTTTCCCTATATCTTGAAAATAAGGGTGGAGGGTGTATGTGAATCATAGAATGGTGGTGCTGTGCAACATACATCAAGGATCCCACCATGGCGCTGTGGAACATGCATCAAGGATACCACCATGGTGCTGTGGAATATGCATCAATGATCCCACCATGGTGGTGCTGCGCAACATGCAGCAAGGATCCCACAATGGTGGCGCTGTGCAACATGCATCAAGGATCCCACCATTGTGGTGCTGTGCAACATGCATCAAGGATCCCGCCATGGCGGTGCTGTTCAACATGCAGCAAGGATCCAGCAATGGTGGCACTGCGCAACATGCAGCAAAGATCCCACCATGGTGGTGCTGCGCATCATGCATCAAGGATCCAACCAAGGTTGTGCTGTGCAACATGCAGCAAGGATCCCACCATGGTGGTGCTGTGCAACATGCAGCAAGGATCCCACCATGGTGGTGCTGTGTAAAATGCAGTAAGGATCCCACCATGGTGGTGCTGTGCAACATGCAGCAAGGATCCCACCATGGTGGTGCTGTGCAACATGCAGCAAGGATACTACATTGTGGTGCTGTGCAACGTGCAAGGATTCCACAATGGTGGTGCTGTGCAACATGCAGCAAGGATCCCACCATGGTGGTGCTGTGCAACATGCAGCAAGGATCCTACAATGGTAGTGCTGTGCAACCTGCAGCAAGATTCCCACCATGGTGGTGCTGTGCAACATGCAGCAAGGATCCCACCATGGTAATGCTGTGCAACATGCATCAAAGATCCTACAATGGTGGTGCTGTGCAACATGCAGCAATGTTCCCACAACGGAGGTGCTGCTCAATATGCAGCAAGGATCCCACAATTGTGGTGCTGTGGTACATGAACGTGGACAATAGAGTGGCGGCACTGTGGTATACGTGGTTGGGGTCATGTTATGGTGGTCCTGTGATACAGGTAGCAGGCATCATGTAATGATGGTGCTGTGGTAGTCACTGTAGGCATCACAGAACGGTGTTGCTGTGGTACACAAACGTGAATGACAGAATGGGTTTGCTGTGGTATACGTGGTAGGGATCATGTAATGGTGCTGCAGTACAGGTAGCAGGCATCATATCATGATGATGGTGCTACGGTAATCATAGTGGTACATGTTGCAAGGATCCTAGGATTGTAGGGCCGTGGTACATGTAGCAAGAATCATAGGACAGTGGTGCTGTGGCACACGCATCAGGAATCATAGGCTACTGGTGCAGTAGAACACATCAGGGATCATACAATGATCATGCTGTGGTACACACGCCTGGATCATGGAATGACGGTGTTGAGGTACACTTATCAGGGGTATAAGAATGCTGAGATTACCACTGTTTTTTCACATTTGTGTGTGGAGGGATGTGAAGTGGTTTATGTTGCACGGTTTTAGGGTGCTCCTACCCCACAAGCACCTTTACCCATAAAACAAGGACCCCCTTTGGCTTGGGCACAGCAATTTACTTCATGCAAGAGATAAAGACATAACCATCAGTCCAAGATGCACATCTTCAAGCAGTGCCTACACCACAGCAAGCATTATAACTTTATACCATTTCACAGTTCC
This sequence comes from Pleurodeles waltl, assembly GCF_031143425.1. Lineage (NCBI taxonomy): Eukaryota > Metazoa > Chordata > Amphibia > Caudata > Salamandridae > Pleurodeles > Pleurodeles waltl. The sequence goes on along the minus strand of NC_090449.1, from coordinate 10,900,100 downwards.
CATCTGCATCCCTCTCCCAGGGCGGATGGTGAGACCCACCAAACGCAGAGACAGCTGCATGCATGGCAACACCAAGAATTCACTCCACAGAGCCACGATTTCCCCAGTGAGTGCCCGCCGCCTCGTCCCTGCCAGAGCACTGTTTGCCATCTTAGCCCACTGCTGAGGTATCTGAGGTAGAGCCGGACGTGCGGGTACCCCTGGCAGATCAGCCCCCCACTCTTCCAACCAGCCTTAGCCATAGATAATCTCTCCTGATGAGACCCAGGGACCCTGCTCTGGCACCCCCAAAACAAAGAGGGCACCTCATGGACCGCACCCCTCCTTAAACCCCCTGCTTCCCCCATAGATCGCCTATCTATGAACCCCTTCCTGTCTCCATCCGGCGCTTCTATATTCAAGGCTGCTTGTATCACCCCGCAGGGAGCTGGGTTCTGGTTGCAGTACCGCCCCCCTACCTTTTTGCCTGTTTTTTTGGATGCAACTTCAACTGAAGTGCACTGGGTTCCTGCCAACCAGGTCCCCGATGCTAGTGTTCCTTCCATAAAACAAGACACCTGGTCACTTGATTCCCCAGGGGCCAGGCCCTTCAGCTCCCTATAAGTCCCTAGTAAATGGACCCTGGTATCTAGGGCATGGGTTCTGAAGAAGGCCCCTCAGAGCTGCAGCACAACTTATGCCACTCTGATGGACCCAGCACCAACCTTATGCAGACTGCGTGCCAAGGTGCTCCGAAAATTGAAAACAGGACATGGCACACAGCCGGTGTGCCATGTCCCTTAACACTGCATGCAATATATATGTCACCCCTCTAGCAAAGCATACAGGCCTAACGCAGGGTGCAATATATTTTATGTGAGATATCTCCTATTTCTTTGTCGATTCTCAGACATAGTAAGTGAACAGGGAAGCCATTTTTTAAATGCATGTGATGCACACTTGTCATACGCGTTCCCCAGCTACATGATGGCTTCTCTGAATCCTGGGATGTTTGGTACCAAACATCTCAAGATAATAAACTCTCACTGATTGCAGTGATGGATCTATTAATAAATGCACACAGAGGGCACCTTAGAGGAGCGCCTGAAAACCTACCATCTACTAGTGTGTTGAATAACTGGTCCTAACCAGCTCAGCCACCACAGGTGCATTTCCGCACTCCCACGGTGAGAGCCAGCGCTCCCGAGGGACTGAGACAAAAAGCCTGCACTGGGAAGAGGTGTGGCCTCCTCCCCCAGGCTGGATGGACATTCTAGGGCAGGGGGCTTCAAAGGCTTCCCTGCCTTTGAAATGCAACCCAGGTCTCCCCAAATGGCAGAGATGACCAACTCCCCTGTCCTGACCCCACTTTTGGCATCAGCACAGGCAGAATAATTTGTTAAATCAGGAGGAGTGCCCACTTCATGCCACTCCCACCCCAAAGGTGGAGAAGCTGAAGTGGACACCACTTTTTAAATTCCTCCATCTTGTTTGCAAGTAAGTAGGCCACTCGAGTTAGGGTTATGCCCACTTCCCAGCAAAAGTGGTCATAAGAAGGGTGTAGCCACCCTGAAGGTGGGCAACCAATTGGCTGCCACCCGGAACTCCCTGTGACACCCCTAAAATTAGTATTCAGGTGGCACTCCAGAACCCTAGAACTCAGATTCCAGACAACCTAAGAAGAACCGAATGCTACAGAATCGCATCAACAGAGAAGACTGCAGACACCAACTGACTTGGCCGCAGCCCTACCGGCCTGTCTGCAGCCCTCGACGATTCTGTGCCAAAAGATGACCGTCCTGCAACCCAGCAACCTCCAAAGCTTTGGGAGGATTGCCTGCCTCGACAAAGATCTCCTGAGCACAGTGGACCTGTTAGAGAAGAAACCAACTTTAAAAGACAATAACTCTGCCCTGAGGAACAGCAAAATCACCTCTGCACCCAGCGCCCACGACGTGAGTCCAAGTGGCCCACTGGTCCTGCAAAGGTTCACCAGCGATTATGAGTCAGAGTCCACCGTGGGCTAACCCCTGCCGGACTCTGCCTCAAAGCCTGCAGCCTCAAATCGAAGACTTCCCCTGACTGCAACCAGCCCAGTAAGCTGTTCCCAACGCCAAAGTACAACCCTGCACCTGGAGACCCTGGGAGAGCTTGACCGTTGGTGTCCCTACATCCCCTAGCATCAGAACTTACCTGGGCAGCTTCTTTGTTCAACCTCCTGTCCCGAGGTTGCAACCTTTTTCCAAAACTGATATCCCCCATTGACTTGCATTGGGCACCCAGTGCTGTGTTGGCACTCTGCACCCAGCTGCCCCTGTGTCACTGAGGGTGTAAGCTTGGTGCTGCCTTGTGGCCCCCCTTGTGCTTACCTCAACTCCTGGGGATCGACCCGTGATACCACTTTATTTACCTGTGAGCAGCGTGTCTTCGGTTACCTCTGTCTCGATTGGTTAGCATTGGGGGCCCGAAGCTGCGCTGGCACTCTGCACCCCGCCGCCCCTGTGCCGCTGAGGGTGTTAATTTGGTGCTGCCTTGTGGCTTCCCCCAGTGCTTACCTCAACCCCAGACGATCGATCCCTGACAGCGCTTTCCTCACCTGTGAGCAGTGCATCTTCCTTCATTCGCCCCCCCAGTCTCCATTGGTTAACATTGGGCATGCGACTCCAAATTCGACCTCTGCACCCGGCCGCCCCTGTGCCGCTGTGGGTGCACTCTTGGTATTGATGTGAACCTTGCCTGGCGTTGACATGAAATCCAGAAGACTGGATTTGTAATTTGTGTACTTACCTACAAATCAAACTGCATTCTTGTCTCCCACCCATAGGTTAAGATTACTGAACTGAAAATTGTACTGTGTTGATTTTTGACACTGCAAAGTATTTTTAATTTAAAAACTACTTACCCTATAATGAAGTTCTTTGGTTCAAAGCACATATAAAAGAAAATGTTAGTTTTGTAAGTTGGTCTTGGATTTATTCATTGAGGGTTTGTCTCATTTGCTGCCTCTGTAAGTACAACAAATGCTTAACACGACTCCTTGATAAGCCTAACTTTTCGCCCACACTACCATAAATAGAGCATTAGTCTGATCTACTTTTGCCTCTGCAATACCAATTGGGGATCCACTGGACTCTCTGCACAGCGTACTTCATTTTAGTGCTCCATATAGAGAGCCAGCGTCCTATACACCCATTAAGCCATTCACACTCCCCCCCCTCGCTGCCTAGCAGACAAACTCAAGATAGGCGGTGGCTCCAGAACCTCACGAAATGCTGAAAAATCTTCTGCTTGAACCTCCAACCTCCAAAAGGGATAGACTCATGGCGCAATCTTTCTCAGGCAAAGCGACTAGAATTTGGAATTCGCTACCTCCAAACCTTCGCACCACCACCTCTTTTCGGATCTCCAAAACATACTTTAAAACTATTCTCTTCCTAAGACATTTTTTCTCAATAACACTCGTCGCCGGTGCCTTAACCAGGCACAGGCCTCGCATTATATAGCGTGACCATGACTATTGCATGACACCCTGGAGAGCTATAATGACCGTTCGCTCCAGCTCTGTAAATATGTAATATATATTTATGAAACCCTAATTGCTTTATTCTTTTCAACATGTAATTTGTTATGATTATGTAATTTGTAAATACGTAAGTCTCACCATGAGCAACGATAGAAGCTCTACGTACTGTCACCTACTGCCATGTCACCCAAAATGTTTCTCATGCAACGTTCTTGCGTTCTATTGTAAAGTGCTCTGACACCTCTGGGTAATTTCTGCGCTAAATAAAACTGCATGAATACACTGGGAGGGTCCCTGGTCCTGCCTTACCCTGACCATTCACCTGAGCCCCTCCCTCCTGCCCGCCATTGTGACCCCCTCATGGCGCCCTTCTCTGATGTTTCCATGGCCTTGGTCCCATGCATGCAGAATACAGAACTACTGAATGTCAGTAGTTTTAATCAAAGTGAAATGTTAACTGGATGGTAATCTGGTTAGCACACATTTCCCACCCTTTACCAGCGCTCTATCCAAGGATCGGGTGATGGAGAGCAGATCTCAGACCAGAGATGACAGGTAGGTGGTCCCTGGAGGACCAGGTGATGGAGAGCAGATCTCCGACACAGAGATGACATGTAGGTGGTCCCTGAGGACCAGGTAACGGAGAGCAGATCTTAGACATGGAGTTGACATGTAGGTGGTCCCTCAAGGACCAGGTGAGGGAGAGCAAATCTCAAACACAAAGATGGCATGTAGGCCGCCCCCTGAGGACCAGGTTATGGAGAGCAGATCTCAGACGCAGAGATGACATGTACGTGGTCCCTGAGCTCCAGGTGATGGAGAGTAGATCTCAGACGCAGCAACGACATGTAGGTGGTCCCTGAGGACCAGGTTATGGAGAGCAGATCTTAGACATGGAGTTGACATGTAGGTGGTCCCTCAAGGACCTGGTGAGGGAGAGCAAATCTCAAACACAAAGATGGCATGTAGGTGCTCTCTGAGGGCCAGGTGATGGAGGGCAGATCTCAGGCATGGAGATGACTTGTAGGAGGTGGTCCCTGAGGATCAGGAGATGGAGAGCAGATCTTAGACACGGATGACAGAAAGGTGGTCTCTGGAGGACCGGGTGATGGAGAGCAGATCTCAGACATGGACAAGACATGTAGGAGGTGGTCCCTGAGAACCAGGTGATAGAGAGCAGATCTTAGACACGGATGACAGAAAGGTGGTCTCTGGAGGACCGGGTGATGGAGAGCAGATCTCAGATATAAAGAAGACATGTAGGAGGTGGTCCCTGAGAACCAGGGGATGAAGAGCAGATCTCAGACACAGAGATGACAGGTACGCGACACCTGGAGGACATTCGCAGCTCGCTGACCTCTAAAGGGGTGGGGCAGGTGCAGAGTATGCTGGGGGGCATATAATTAAAAAAAAAGAAAAAAAAAAAAAAACTTACCTCCTCCCTTGCTGCCGAGCCACTTCTCTTTCCCTCGTCGTTGCGCCAACTGCAGGCACGGGCTCCCAGCCTGCGGTCAATCCTGACACTACTCAGAGCAGCATTAGGATTGGCTGGGAGCGCCCAGCCAGGGCGCTCCCAGGCAGACTGGGAGCCTGTGCCTGCTCTCTCCAGCACGGCAACACAGTGCCGGGCTGGTGAGAGCCTACTGTGCATGTGTGTTTGGCCAAACATACATGCGCACTGATAGGAGTGCTCTGTGCAATCCCCTCAGTGCTCGTCACTCCCAATGCCCCGCCACTTTACAAGAAAACAATAATAAACAAAGTTTACATGTAGGGGGCACCTACAGGACCGGGTGATGGAGAGCAGATCTCAGACACAGAGATGACATGTAGGCAGTCCCTGAGGACCAGGTGATGGAGAGCAGATCTCAGACACAGGGATGAAATGTAGGCGGTCCCTGAGGACCAGGTGATAGAGAGCAGATCTCAGACACAGAGATGACATGTAGGCAGACCCTGAGCACCAGGTGATGGAGAGCAGATCTCAGACACAGAAATGACATGTAGGCGGTCCCTGAGGACCGGGTGATTGAGAGGCGCAGATTTCTGGCACAGCGAAGACATGTAGGCGGCCCCAGCGGACCAGGTGTTGGAGAGCGGATCTCAGACACAGAGATGACATGTGGGCGGTCCCTGTGGACCGGGTGATGGAGAACAGATCCCAGACACTGAGATGACATGTAGGCAGTCCCTGGCCTGCAGGCGGTACTGTGACTAGACACAGCCCAGAGGGCTCTTACCTGGTGCCGATGTGGGCCGCCGTCCTCCCTTGCATCCGCGCCTCGTCGTAGATCCGCTTGGCCTGGAGCCGCTCCTTCACTTCTGCCACATACTCCTTTCCATTGATTGTCCTGGAAGTAAGAGGAAATACCAGGTGACTGACTGTGAGAGATACTGAGGGATCAACCTGTTGACTGACTGCAGGAAGTTCTGAGGGATCAACCATGTGGCGGACTGTGGGTGGTACTGTAGAATCAACCAGGTGACTGTAGGTGTTTCTGAGGGATCTACCAGGTGACTGACTGACTGTGTGTGTTACTGAAGGATCAACCAGGTGGCTGACTGTCGGAGTTATAGGGGGTTCTGCCAGGTGAGTGAACAACTGTGGGTGTTACTGAAGTATCAGCCAGGTGACTGACTATGGGTGTTACTGAAGGATCAGCCAAGTGATTGACTTACTGTGGGTGTTACTGAAGGATCGGCCAAGTGACTGACTTACTGTGGGTGTTACTGAAGGATCACCCGGTGACTGAATGTGGGTGTTATTGACAACGAATCACTGCATGTGGATGTTATTGACAATGATACACTGTGGCCAACAGCATTCCATAACAGTCGCCTGGTTTGGCGGGAGGGCCACGTGGGATGCAATGCACGGCAGATGAAATGAACGGCAAGCGAGGTGCTCGCTAGACCCGCACGAGAGCTGCAGAGCCCTCTTAAAAAATAAAACACAAAGAGGAGAAGCAAACAAGTGACGATGAACTATAAAAGGAAACCATGAGAAATAAAAGATTGGCCAGCCAGCCACTCATCTTCCGATGGATGTGTAAATGACACTCACTCAAACTAATGGCGGAAGGCCTATTGGTGTTAACGTATGGGTTACATAGTAAGTGATCCGACCTCTGGCTGTTACCATCGGGCTGTCACCATAACCATCTCGGGCCTCCTGTATACTGAGCGTAAGCTTTCCCACAGGGCAACCATCAGGCATACAGTCACAGCATTACTAATGGATTCAAAGCTGTAACTGGCAAAGCAAAGTATCATTTCTCTTAAAAGGGTCTATCGTGGATTCTCACAGTGAAATTCTTCTTGGTAATCTGAGAGATTCCATGTAACAAAGTGCCTGCCAGTAGCCTTCATTACAGAGGAATAACAATCCGCTCTTAAATGCCTATTGGCTTTAACATATGCATATTACAATCAATGGCAGATCTACTACCCTTAAAACGTGTCATTATAAACAATCATGCCTCTAACTTGTATCCCTGCTTCTCCCCATCCCACAGACCTTCTGTGCTGGGCCTAGCCTTTCCCACAAGGCAACTATGAAGTATACTGTAATACAATACCAAATATGTACGACATTACAGTTGTTAAAACATGTCAAATTCTTCCAAATAAGGAATAGTGTAGCCCACAACTTCTATGAACATGGTTTGTTCAGGTGGGTCACCAAGGCCAAAACCCTTTTCCACTCTGGTAATCTGTATGTCCCTTGTAGCGATGTCCCTGTGTACAAGCTTTAGCACAGTGTCGTAACAAACCATCCTTAAATCCTACTGTCTTTAATACACGTGTTTCACTATAAGAAGGACAGGCCTACTGGGTTTGTTATAATGTTTGATAGTAGATGAAACCTGTGGAATCTGGCTTAGTTTTTCCTAGTAAACTGGTGAGGCCTACAGCCTTTATCAATGGCTTGGCACCACATTCTACAGAGGACATAAGGTGGATATGCATAGAGTTATAAAATTACAAACATGTAAATAAATACTGTACGCAACACAATATAAGACCAGCCTCAATGGGGATTATCAGGGATCATCACAGTGAAACCCCCAGGGTCAGTTAGGATGAGTGGCCAGTGCACAACCACTGCCTACTACAGGAATCAGTGAGATTACATGTAACACAATTCCGGTCTACAGCCTGTAAATGCATGTGATATCAAACCACTGTGAAAGGATTGCTGGCTTTAACAAAGGAACTTCACAGTAAATAAGCTAGGTGTACTGCCTCTGTCACCCCCTTTCATAATAAGCTGATCAGGACTATGACATCAGACATGATGATTTGTTCCAGTGCACCAAACAGGCCTACTGCTCGTCACTAGAATTAACTCAGGGCTCCTGCTTGTCACTAGAATTAACTGAGGCCTACAGCTCGTCACTAGAATTAACTCAGGCCTACCGCTCGTCACTAGAATTAACTCAGGCCACTAGAATTAACTCAGGCCTACTGCTCGTCACTAGAACTATCTCAGGGCTCCTGCTTGTCACTAGAATTAACTCAGGCCTACCGCTCGTCACTAGAATTAACTCAGGCCTACCGCCCGTCACTAGAATTAACTCAGGGCTCCTGCTTGTCACTAGAATTAACTGAGGCCTACCGCTCGTCACTAGAATTAACTCAGGCCTACTGCTCGTCACTAGAATTAACTCAGGCCTACCGCTCGTCACTAGAATTAACTCAGGCCACTAGAATGAACTCAGGCCTACTGCTCGTCACTAGAACTAACTCAGGGCTCCTGCTTGTCACTAGAATTAACTCAGGCCTACCGCTCGTCACTAGAATTAACTCAGGCCTACCGCTCGTCATTAGAATTAACTCAAGCCTACCGATCGTCACTAGAATTAACTCAAGCCTACCGCTCGTCACTAGAATTAACTCAGGCCTACCGCCCGTCACTAGAATTAACTCAGGGCTCCTGCTTGTCACTAGAATTAACTTTTAACTCAGGGCTCCTGCTTGTCACTAGAATTAACTCAGGCCTACCGCTCATCACTAGAATGAACTCAGGCCTACCGCTCGTCTCTAGAATTAACTCAGGCCTACCGCTTGTCACTAGAATTAACTCAGGCCTACCGCTCATCACTAGAATTAACTCAGGCCTACCGCTTGTCACTAGAATTAACTCAGGGCTACCGCTCGTCACTAGAATTAACTCAGGCCTACCGCTCGTCACTAGAATTAACTCAGGCCTACCGCTCGTCACTAAAATTAACTCAGGCCTACCGCTCGTCACTAGAATTAACTCAGGGCTACCGCTCGTCACTAGAATTAACTCAGGGCTACCGCTCGTCACTAGAATTAACTCAGGTCTACCGCTCGTCACTAGAATTAACTCAGGCCTACCGCTCGTCACTAGAATTAACTCAGACCTACCGCCCGTCACTAGAATTAACTCAGGCCTACCGCCCGTCACTAGAATTAACTCAGGCCTACCGCTCGTCACTAGAATTAACTCAGGCCTACCGCTTGTCACTAGAATTAACTCAGGCCTACCGCCCGTCACTAGAATTAACTCAGGCCTACCGCTCGTCACTAGAATGAACTCAGGCCTACCGCCTGTCACTAGAATCACTACTGCTCGTCACTAGAATTAACTCAGGCCTACCGCTCGTCACTAGAATTAACTCAGGCCTACCACTCGTCACTAGAATTAACTCAGGCCTACCGCTCGTCACTAGAATTAACTCGGGCCTACCGCTCGTCACTAGAATTAACTCAGGCCTACCACTCGTCACTAGAATTAACTCAGGCCTACCGCTCGTCACTAGAATTAACTCGGGCCTACCGCTTGTCACTAGAATTAACTCAGGGCTCCTGCTTGTCACTAGAATTAACTCAGGCCTACTGCTCGTCTCTAGAATTAACTCAGGCCTACTGCTCTTCACTAGAATTAACTCAGGCCTACCGCTCATCTCTAGAATTAACTCAGGCCTACTGCTTGTCACTAGAATTAACTCAGGCATACCGCTCGTCACTAGAATTAACTCAGGGCTCCTGCTTGTCACTAGAATTAACTCAGGCCTACCGCTCGTCAGTAGAATTAACTCAGGGCTCCTGCTCGTCACTAGAATTAACTCAGGCCTACCGCTCGTCACTAGAATTAACTCAGGCCTACCGCTCGTCTCTAGAATTAACTCAGGCCTACTGCTCGTCACTAGAATTAACTCAGGGCTCCTGCTCGTCACTAGAATTAACTCAGGCCTACCGCTCGTCACTAGATTTAACTCAGGGCTCCTGCTCGTCACTAGAATTAACTCAGGCCTACCGCTCGTCACTAGGATTAACTCAGGGCTCCTGCTTGTCACTAGAATTAACTCAGGCCTACCGCTCGTCACTAGAATTAACTCAGGCCTACTGCTTGTCACTAGAATGAACTCAGGCCTACCGCCCGTCACTAGAATTAACTCTGGCCTACCACCCGTCACTAGAATTAACTCAGACCTACCGTCCGTCACTAGAATTAACTCAGGCCTACCGCTCGTCACTAGAATTAACTCAGGCCTACTGCTCGTCACTAGAATTAACTCAGGCCTACCACTTGTTTCTAGAATTAACTCAGGCCTACTGTTGTGAGTGTAAACTTCCCTCAAGGCGCTGTCAGGTACACAATCATAAAATTACAAAGGCATACACAATTACAATTGGTTAAGCAAAACATAATGTGGTTGATTTGGAGTTTGCAGAGAGGGTGCTCGTCGTAAATGTGACAAAGTACCTTGTCCATCAAACTGATGGTCTGCCGCCTCATTGAGACTTGGGGTACGGTAAGTATTCCTTTGACTGAGCCACCATTGGCTCCAACAACTGAATACTTCCTGCTGTGGTCTGACAAAGTGGTGGCCGTTAGAGCAAGCGCTGTGCACAGTCTGCTCTACGTCACTGCCCAGAAAAACCTACTGGTAAAGGACAGAAAAATAATGGCACCCACACCCTGAGAGAAAACTGCAAGAAAGTTGGGGACATTCGTTTTGTTTTCAAAAACATTCCCACTTTGGGGGTTTGGTTGTCAAAAGCAAAAATGTTTTGAAAAGTTTGAAGACCAAGCTTCCTGTCTGACAGCACCATGCGTTAAGCGTTTCCTACATTGGCAGGAAGCGCTATGACGGGCGTTCCTTCCAAGGTACAGAGTTGTCCCCGGGGATGCCAGAGGTATCTTCCTCCACCATCCAGACAGAGTAGCCTCTCTAACTCATGCACTCTACTTCCTGGGAGGGCATGAAAAGGGTTCCCACAGAGGAACTCTTTCATAGCCATGGCTTGCCTATAACAATAACCTGTGGGGTTCCACTTAACAAAGTCCTTCCCTGTAGCTTTCATGCAGATTAACAACAACCTAGCCTTCAACTGATTGATTCTGACGTATGGTTTCACAAAAAATACATCAAGCCTACCGCCTTCGTCGTACCTTTTCATCATAAACAGATCAGACTATGGCCAGGATTACTGGCTTTCCTCTATCCTCAGCTCAGACCCGATGCATTGCATATAAGCTTTGCCACAGCCAAAACGTGGCGTACAATCACTGTTTTCAGTGGGAGCGCACAACTTGGCCCAATCCAATCGTGTGCTTAGGGGAAGCAGGACACGGGTGGAGCCTAAGCCGTCTCTCAGCGGGACTCTGAAGGGGCTTTTTTTGTTGATTACATAAGGCCTGCAACAGTTGCTGTCTCAAGCAAGACCTAATAATGGGCTTTGAAGGATCAGCCAGACAACAACATTTGGTGCTGTTAGACATCATAGAAGCACAGACTGGCAGCCAATAGGCCATGTAAGTGATGACCTTCAAGAATGGATTTGTGAGTCCTGCATAAGGTACACAGAATATTATGAGGGCTGAATGTTCAGAGCCAATCATAGATGAAAGATGTGTAATACCCCAAATGTGGACCCTGAGTCAATCCATGTCCTCTGTCGGCTAGGACGGGATCCTCGGAAGGGTATGGAGAGGTCACTCAAGCAAGGCCAAGACAGCCTTTGGGCGTGTTCGGTCACTGAGCTGCATTTTCAGTGTGACAGAGGAGGCCCCCCTGAAAGGTTCTCTGGAGGTTGGAGTCAGTGAACTGTTTGCTTTTAGGCCATGTCAATGCATCATTGATTTCAGAAGGTGGCTTTTGGCCAGGTTCACACTATACAAATACCACATACATGCCTACAAACATACAAAGCTGTGCTTAAGAAAATAAGCAGAAAATTAGGAGATTTAGCAAATAAGGAAACTGTGGTAGAAACAAAGGAACATCTATTTAGGGAAGGGCCAGTTAAAAGCTCTGGGAAGCACATTCACACACTTTATTTACCAAGTTCTTTCCTCTGCTAAATATCAAACTGGCACTTGCTTAATGTCTTGTTTCATAGAGCTCCTTGCTTCCTCATGTGTGCTCAGCCCACTCAGAGGCCCTTTTAAGTCCAGGGGTGCTCAGCCTGGGTTCAGGCGGTCAGCCTCCAAGCCAGGTTCACAGAGGCACCATGTGTACTTATATGCAAATGAACCAAATGTAGTTAATTTGATTAGTAAGTGGTTATCCTGAAAACCTGCAACAGATCCAGCCCTCATGGACTTACGTTAGGCACCGCTGCCATAGAACGCCAAAGGCTTACAGGAGCCACTGCTTTACGTGTGCTTGACCTGTAGACCTCTGACATGTGACAGAGTTGAATGGGCACCTTGGGTCCTGCCCTAGCGAGGCTCTAAGGCCAAGGTCACTGATGGTTTCGCTTGCATGTCGGGTCTAGAAGGAGAATATCAGAAATGGCTGTCATCCCTTAAATGGGGCAGGACAAATGCCATGGTGACCCGACAAACATGTGGCTGATTGGCCATCAGGTCAAAAGATTTTCAGGAGGATGCAGCTGAGGTTCCGCTGGCAGAGACACTGCAGCTCCCCCCCCCACCTCTACATGAGGTGCGGGAACCACATGTTGACTGGCGTGGGAGCACTGCCACAGCAGCAGTGCTTAATTTGAGCCGGTGGTTTCCGGTGCTCAGCTCCAGCATTTAATTGTCAACACCGGCACTTACGACAGTCTGCCACATGGTGGCGCTTTTGGTCTAAGTTAGAGATCAGCACAAAAACAATTGTTTATCAATTTAATATGCATTAAAATAACTAATACCTGCCGCATAAGCCCTTCTTGTGGCTTTGGGTGGTCTGAAATAGTCTGATTGTTCACATTTTCAGAGGGTGATGGTTAAGAGTCGTGTTGGTACCATCATTGGCAGGGCTGGCAGGGGCAAAGGGTGGTGCAAGCTGCAGTGGCCTCCTGACGAGGGCCCGGCACTTATTGTTTTACAAATTTAGCACGGTATGGCAGTGGTCCTAGCCCATGAAACTATGAAGAGCCCCTGAGCCTGGAAGGTAGATAAGAATAGATTGTTGCAGAGATTTGCACTCTCCTCACATTTCCTAGCCAAGACATCTATAAATCAAGGTTTCCGCTGAATTATCAGGTCCTAAATAGTAGCCCCTCTGATGCTGATGACACAGAACCCACAACATGGTGCATTAGTACAATCCAGCAGCGGTGTGCACCGGGATGTGTCCTGGCTCCTAGCCTTTTCCTTCTGTACACAGATGGACTGTTTGATTTTCTTGTTGAACGCTGTAAGGATGGTCCTAAAATTAACGGTAAGAGTCTGGAATGCTTTGATGGGCACACATGGTGCCCATTTCTGCATAAGCCAGTCTACACCGGTTCAGGGACCCCTCAGCCCTTCTCTGGCACGAAACTGGACAAAGGAAAGGGGAGTGACCACTCCCCTGACCTGCACCTCCCCTGGGAGGTGTCCAGAGCTCCTCCAGTGTGCTCCAGACCTCTGCCATCTTGGAAACAGAGGTGTTCAGGGCACACTGGACTGCTCTGAGTGGCCAGTGCCAGCAGGTGACGTCAGAGGCTCCTTCTGATAGGCTCTTACCTCTCTTGGTAGTCAATCCTCCTTCCTTGGTAGCCAAACCTCCTTTTCTGGCTATTAAGGATCTCTGCTTTGGGGAATTCTTTAGATAACAAATGCAAGAGCTCACCAGAGTTCCTCTGCATCTCCCTCTTCAACTTCTACCAAAGGATCGACCGCTGACTGCTCCAGGATGCCTGCAAAACCGCAACAAAGTAGCAAGACGACTACCAGCAACATTGTAGCGCCTAATCCTGCCGGCTTTCTTGACTGTTTCCAGGTGGTGCATGCTCTGGGGGTAGCCTACCTTCACCCTGCACCAGAAACTCCGAAGAAATCTCCTGTGGGTCGACGGAATCTTCCCCCTGCTAACGCAGGCACCAAAAGACTGCAACACTGGTCCTCTGGGTCCCATCTCATCCTGGCGAGCGTGGTCCCTGGAACACAGCAACTCTGTCCAAGTGACTCCCACACTCCAGTGACTCTTCAGTCCAAGTTTGGTGGAGGTAAGTCCTTGCCTCCCCACGCTAGACTGCAAAGCTGTGTAACGCGTGATTTGCAGCTGCTCTAGCTCCTGTGCACTCTTCCAGGATTTCCTTCATGCACAGCCAAGCCTGGGTCCCCAGCACTCCGTCCTGCAGTGCACAACCTTCTGAGTTGTCCTCCGGTGTCGTGGGACTCCCTTTTGTGACTTTGCGTGGACTCTGGTTCACTTTTCTTCTAAGTGCCTGTTGGGGTACTTCTGCGGGTGCAGCCTGCTTTTGTGTGGGCTCTCTGAGTTGCTGGGCGCCCCCTCTGTCTCCTCCTCCAAGTGGCGACATCCTGGTCCCTCCTGGGCCCCTGCAGCACCCAAAAACCTCTACCGTGACCCTTGCAGCTAGCAAGACTTGTTTGTGGTCTTTCTGTGTGGGAACACCTCTGCAAGCTTCATCGCGACTTGGGACATCTGTCTTTCAAAGGAGAAGTCCCTAGTCCTCTTCTTTCTTGCAGAACTCTAAGCTTCTTCCAACCGGTGGCAGCTTCCTTGCACCTTCAGCTGGGGTGTCCTGGGCTTCTGCCCCCCTCGACACTGTTGCGACTATTGGACTTGGTCCCCTTGTCTTACAGGTACTCAGGTCTGGAAATCCACTGTGGTTGCATTGCTGGTGTTTGTTCTTCCTGCCGAATCCCCCATCACGACTTCTATGCTCTCTGGGGGTAGTAGGTGCACTTTACTCCTACTTTTCAGGGTCTTGGGGTGGGGTATTTTTCTAACCCTTACTGTTTTCTTACAGTCCCAGCGACTCTCTACAAGCTCACATAGGCCTGGGGTCCATTCGTGGTTCGCATTTCACTTTTGGAGTATATGGTTTGTGTTGCCCCTATTCCTATGTGCTCCTATTGCAACCTATTGTAATTCTACACTGTTTGCATTACTTTTCTTGGTATTACTTACCTAATTTTGGTTGGTGTACATATAACTTGTGTATATATATTACCTTCTTACTGAGGGTACTCACTGAGATACTTTCAGCATATTGTCATAAAAATAAAGTACCTTTATTTTTAGTAACTCTGTGTATTGTGTTTTCTTATGATATTGTGCATATGATATAAGTGGTATAGTAGGAGCTTTACATGTCTCCTAGTTCAGCCTAAGCTGCTTTGCCATAGCTACCTTATATCAGTCTAAGCTGCTAGAGACACCTCTTCTACACTAATAAGGAATAACTGGACCTGGCACAAGGTGTAAGTACCTCTGGTACCCACTACAAGCCAGGCCAGCCTCCTACAAGGTGTTAACATGACGCACCCATTATGTTCAATGGGCCTCCCTGTGCTTTGCTGCACTAGTGTCAAAGGTTTTGACACTAGTGTAGCAAAGCGCCACAATAGAGTAAAAAATGTTGACGCTATTGTGCGCTTCATTTATGATGCACCAAATCCTTGTAAATATGCCCCAAAGTTCTGGGATAGGGGTCTGAAGATAGGGTAAAGATCGGGGAACCAAAGTCTGGGTCATGGCCCGGTAGGGGGGTCTGGCATGAAAGTCTGGGTGGTAGGGTTGCCGGGGTGGTGGTCTGTAGGGAAGAGTCAGGCAGTGGGTATCTGAAAGCGGAGTCTGGCAGAAAGGGCGTGGGAGAGGAAGTCTCAGGAGTGAGGCCTTGGCTCAGAACAAAGGTCTCAGAGCAAGGTGTGAGATGCTAGGATGGACGCTGGGATCTGAGATTAAGATTTAGGGTGTGGGAAGGTAGTTTTAAAGTGGTGGTTTGGGAGCAGTGGTCTTGGAGGGATGTCTGGTGTGACGATCGAGCGGTAGGTTGGACAGTATCGTTCTGTGTACAAGGACCTACAGTGGGTGATCAAAGCTGAGTCAGGGAGTGGAGTCTGCGGGAAGAGGTATTGGGGTTCAGTTTACAGTTCAGTGTATAAGCTGAGATTGGAAGTCTGGAAGGCTGTAAGATCAGCATGGTGTTGGGGTGTCAGTGGGGTGTGAGGTTCCAGTCTGGAATGACACTGGGGACCATGCACTAAGGCCCACCTGTCGAGATCTCCTCTGGAGAGTTACATCCCCACTACACAGGCATAGCACTCACAGGGTGAAGTTGGAGACGAAGGCTGTGTTGGGTAGGTCAAGGTCGAACATCGCCTCCTTGGCCTCGGGGTGAGGGTTGACCATGACGCTTCGCACCTTGGTGACGGCGTAGCGGGATACAATAGTCGTTTCCACACGGAAACTCTGGATGGTGAGCTGGGGATGATAAGAAAAGGCAAGACACTGTCAGCAGAAGCATCCTGAGTTGTGATGGAATTGATACAGTCCAGACTACTATGCAAAGGTAAGTAAGGTTGTGTTTCTTGCGATTAAAGGTACAAAAGAGCCCCAACCACAGCTACCAGGACAACTATCCAAGCATCATCTGATTGGAACAGAAGTTTGCAAAATGCCACAAAGAAGAGAATACCGAGAGCAGATGAGTTCCACCACCAGTGACCCTAAGAAAGATGCAACATGGGAGTGTTAATCCGCATCCCCAGTAACAAAGGGTGTACGTTGACGGCAGGCTATCACATCCGCAACACAACAATGCTCTACTCCATCGAAGACACCATTACTCATAGGCGGTGCAAGCTAATCCTCACACCACAAACCCTCCTCACTTGAAGGACAATCATCGGCAGTATGTGACTATGTGCACCTCTGCGCGGTCGAGCTTTGTAACTCCTAGAAGTCCTTCTAGAAGACACGACACAAAGAAAGATAATCCCAGAGGGCTGTGTAGACCACACCAACAACTCTAACAATATTCAAAACAGGTAACTTTTGATGACAGTCTAACAAAATAATTCATGGGAACCCAAGGAGATCAGTAGCTGGTCCTGGTACTTTATCAGTGAAATCTGTGGGTTGTTTCCTTTTAAGAAGTGGTACCTCTGATTTAGCTCCTGCAAGGGGTGTTTTACAGCCCCGCATGTATGTTCGGGCAGCAGCACACTCCAGTGATGGAGAGGAGCCTCCTCTTCAGCCTGGGACCAACACAGGGCCTCAATTTTCTCACCTGCTCCAAGGCGATTCTCTGTGGGCCTCAGAGGGGGGTGGTAGGGCTGGACCCTGCCACTCCTCTTAGAAGCAATAGTCTAACAATCCCTTCTCTGTCTCCAAGTAGTGCCAACCTGTGATTTACTCAGAGGTAGGAATGAAAACAATCTGTGACGGTGAACCTGTCCGTCCCCATCAGTCCTTGCCAGACCACCTGTCAGACCACCTGTCCCTTGTCCACTGACCTCTTTTCTCAAGGCCTAGGGCAGTCAGTGGTTACCTGACACAACACTGATAGACTCAAACCGGGTAGCCAAGTGACATCTTTTGTACACTCAATGGCAAGGGTACTGAGGGTGTTAAGTAGCCAAGGCTTGTTTCATGGCAGAGTGTTTGGATTATATTTACGAGCCCCTTGCACTGCCTTTCCTTCACTTTTTTTGGTGGCACAAACCTTGAAATCATATCTACGAGGCCACTCCAAGCCACTTTGTGGGCTCTGAATGGAATCATGCATATGGAGTGAGGCAAGGCCGCGCAAATCACTGCATTGCCTTACTCTTCACAAGGGAGGCGTTCCATGGGCACTGCGGGGGTGTTCCCACGCAACATCCATGGATTTTGATGAATGCCCAGATTTACAAGGCCTTGTAAACCTCCCCAGGGGAGACGTAACCAGGAGACATATCTTTATTTATCCTCGGTTTTTCCTCTTTGTATGTGTCCTGCGTTCTGAAGCACACATAGAAAGAGGGAAAAGCCTCCCAGGATTGTTTTTGTGCAAGAAGGTGCCCATTCCTGCACGAAAACAATCCTGCGTACAATGCAGACACCTCGCACCATAGTGCTAAGGTGACTGTATTGGCGCTAGGCTGCCGAAACGGTGCCAACGCAGGGAAAAGGAAAGGAATGCGTCGTAATAGATAATTACAGCACATTCCTGCCCTGTCCTTGTGAAGCAGGGCAGCAGAGGAAGGGGATTTGCTGCGATGCCCTGCCATAAAAATGGGCCTCGATGTTCAGTCTCAGCTCTCGCTATACAAACCTCACAAGGGCTCCATTTAACCGAGACTGCTGGCGCCCTTCCCCCTGGCACCACTTCACCCCGGGCCCAGGTGGGTCCTGCAAATATTCCCTGAAACTGGCACTGCACTTCCTGGAACCACATCCGAAGCCTCTCTGAAGGGCAGGAGTGTTCTCCTGCCACAACAGTGATATTTTATAATTTTTCTGTGCAAGGCCACACTCGTTACCATGGCAGAGTTGCCCAAAAAAGGAATGCACTAAAATGATGTTAAATTTATCAGCCAAACCCATGACTTTTAAGTGTCCCCAGCAATGGAGCGGGTGACAAAACTCCAGTGCTTAAATTGTAAAAAGAATGAGCGCCAAGCCCCTCGGGAGGCCGCTGAGCTACAGTCATCCGTTACCCCTGCCTACACTGCCAGTGGCAGAACCAACACAACTCCTAACCATCTCCTACAAGTGTGACAATTCAAACTATTCCAGGCCCCAAAGCTATAAGAATGCCTCGGGCAGCAGGTATTAGTTATTTTCCATATAAATTTAATAAGAAACAGAAGTTGGCCGTGTGAATCCCTAAATTAGGCAGACAGCACCGCCATGTGGCAGACTGTCATAAGTGCTGGTGCCGAGTGCTGGAAACCACAGGCTCAAATTAAGCACTGCAAAACTCCATCCGGAACACTGTCTTCTGCCGTCCTTTAAAGGAGGTCTGGATAGGAGAATAGACTAGGAGGGCGGAGGGATGTCTATCTGTTTTCAATGATGTGCTCTTACCCACCTCCTGTGGCGCAGGCATAATGTAGCGCAAAGGGTTACAAAGTGGCTCAATGCATGCATTGCACCACTTTGTAAATTTGGCGCAGCGATTTTGGCCTCGTTGGGCAACATTAGCATAAAAAAATTACACTAATGGGGTGCCAGGAGGCGCTAGGGGCTCTGAAATCTGCCCCATTGTTAAATGCTGTAAATCATTTTTAAAATGACCTTGGATCCTGGCCTTTGGGTGCCACAAAAAGGGATCTGTATGTCCTCTGCCTTTAACTAGATGTATCTTTAGTGAATGCTGTTTTATGTGCAGTTTTAACACCTGTGACAGCTTCCTTTTATTGTCCTGGTTTTGTCATTCATTGATTTGCTGTCAGATGGTAGTCAAGGGTTTTGCAATGCTTGCACTTTGTGGAAGGCAGAGGCTGGTTTTGTCTTACGTGGGCACCATCATTCCTTACTCCAAAGCGGGTATGCAATGAGAGGGGCTACATAAATATCCACACGGCCCCTTCTAGTCTTTCCCAGCCTGCACCAGGTGTTCACTCGCCTCCATGTTAGTGCATGGATGTCCAGAAGGGTTCTGATCATTTATCATTGAGAGAGTTTCTGCAGACCTTTTTCATGCTTTCAGACCTTATTTCCTGTAGTCCAGTGGTTCCCAACCTTATGACTTCTGTGGACCCCCCAATTTACAATTACTGGAACCCGGACACCCCCACTGCATCATTATTGGGACCCAGGGACCTCCACTGCATCATTACTGGAACCCGGAGACCCCCACTGCATCATTATTGGAAACCAGGGACCCCCACTGCATCATTATTGGAATCCGGGGACCCCCCCTGAGCCATTACTAGCAGCGGGGGACCCGGGCTAAACATTGTCAATGATTTGAATTGCAAAACAATACACATAAAATACAGAAAAAAGCATTCTTTACACACAGACACAAATGATAACACATTTTATTTAATTTTGAAACAAATATAAATAAAGAATAAAAAAAATAAAAAATGTTTAATAGGAAGGTTGCAGTTTTCTAAATTCTATTGAAGCCACGCATCGTCCATTCTATGTACTGTTTGATGCACCTGAGCGGCTCCCACAAATCCATCTGAGGAGACTAACTTATATCCTTCAATCTCAAATCCCTTGACATTTACAGGACGTTTTAAAATTTTCACTTGTACATTTAGTCACATTACTTATATACACTTTCTCAATCTGTTAATATTATTTAATTTTCTAAGCAGTCGCGGGCCCCCTGAGGAGGCTTCGGGGGCCCCCAGGAGTCCCGGGACCACAGGTCGGCAGCCACTGCTCTCGTCCGCCCATTCTCTGTGCTGGTGAAGTGCACTCATCACTCCTGGGGACCCATAGAGTAACCATCAGAATGGGAACCTGCTGTCACCTGAAGCCCTGGGAAACCATAGTAAAGGCAAATGTCGCCCACAATAAATGGGAGAAACATCACATACAATTAAAACAATATAGAAACTTGAATGATAAACATAGGAAACCTCTTCTTCAAGTCCAGATGAGAGATTCTTGCAACGCCAGTTCTGTCCCTTTAGGGAACTCAACAGGTTCCTGCAGCAGGTAATGAAGATGGTTGCACTGAGCGGAGAGATCCGCCTGGGACATAGAGAGTGAACCTCTTGGTAAAGAAGTCTGGAGGTCCTTGGTCAATGGCTCCACGAAGACACACCATGGCTTCGACGTGACCCTTCTCTTCATACGAAGCCAGTGCTGGTTCACTATGGGTGAATTATGGGAGTATTTAGGCGTGCAAGTGATGAGCCGAGAGGCAGCATTCGGCTCAAGCTCAAGTTGATGCACAAGGTTGTCAGAGGTGGTAGCTCAATCAATCATTTACAAAGCGCGTCAAATCATCCGTGAGGGTCTCAAGGCGCTGGAGAAGGTGGCTGCTGAGTGGTGTCTTCAATTGAACATCGAGGTCTTGAGTTCTTTCCTGAATTCCTGAATTGCAGGAGAGATGGGCCGGCCTAAGGTGCAGGGAAGGTTGTGCCATGTCCTGGCTGCCAGGTGTGAGAAATAGCGTCCTCCACTGTTGGTTCGGCAGTTCCGGGCTCAATATGGAGCATTACCATGGTCCAGCCTAGACTGGACTAAGGCTTTGACTTCTGTCACGTGCAGGTCAGAGTCAATGGAGGTAGAAATGACCTCAGCATTCTAAGGCCCAGATTTCAGAGCACCTAGCACCTCCGAGCGCCACATTAGCGTCATTTTATTTTTACGCTAATGTGGCTCAACGAAGCTAAAATCGCAGCGCCATATTTACAAAGTGGCGCAATGCATGCATTGTGCCACTTTGTAACCCTTGCGCCACATTATTCCTGTGCCAGGCATGATGTATGCAAGGGGTGCGTTCCCGTTAGGAGGCCCGCAAAAATGTCATTTTTAAAGCCTGCACAGAGCAGGCGTTGAAAAGAGGCACCATTGTTTCTAATGGGCCTCTATGTACTTTTCAGGATTAGAGACAACATTTTTGGAGCTAATCCTGAAAAGTACAACAATAGCATCAAGAATGCTGGTGCTCTTGTCCCTAAGCTGCTCCATGGTGCGTGGTATATTAAATATGGTGTCCACATGGTGGAGGTAGAGGGGCGCAAAGGGTCGCAAGAACAGTAGCGCCACATGTAATATAGCGCTAGTTTTCTTAAATCTGGCCCTAAGTATCCAGAGCCAGTTTTGGACACTTCAGTACCTGGCTCTTTGGAGACAGAGAGGCGTCGATGGGAGGGCCCGGACTGCAAACTGATGATGCCAAAAAGGGACGAAGGCTATCCTATCAGGCCAGGTCAAAGAATCCGCTGGCAGTGCTCAAGGGTGGAAGAACTTGCTTCTCGGTTTTAGGAGGTTTAAGTCTCATAACACTGGGGGCCGCCCCCCGGCGAGTGATGGAGAGACAACTGTTTGTTTCCAATCTTCCAAAAACAAGGCTTAACCCAGTTTATGATAGTCCTGAGATGTCCACATCTGAATGCTAGTGTAGGGTGGTCGGTGGTGTCAAGCACTCCCAAGAGACTGCGCAATATCACTGCCCAACACCGGGCGTCCACAAAACTATGCAAGCCAGAATGAACACACGTAGTTCATGCTTCTGCAATGACAAAGGCCTCCTTGGCAACTGTCTAGGTTGTAATTGCTCTCAACATGGTTTTGAAATTGAGAAAACACAGGTTGTTCCAGGATTTTCCCCAGAAACAGGAGTAGAGAGATAGTGTGTAGGTATTCAAATCCTCAGGCAGGCTGTGTGAACACTGAAGGACACTGCAGCTCATTTATAACCCTACGATGTTCTTGTGGTATATTCAACACCCAGCCAATCAGGTTAGAAAAACAAGCCTTCTAGCACCTTACATCTTCTCCCTATAGGATTTATGAAAATAAGAGTAGCTGGTTTTTAAATTGGGGTCATGCAATTAACACCACCTATGCTCAAGATGTCAGGTTTGTTGGTTCAGCTCACCACTGGTGAGGGAAAACCTTGGGTTTTGCTGTTTAGGTTTAAGCTTCCTCTTTTGCAGAGGGATCATAGGGTCCAGTGTTTCTGCCAGGGAGTTACTGAAGCAGTTTAGAATATCAAAAGGGTTTGTATTCAAAAGTAATTTATAGCAGATGTTAAAGTCAAGGAAGTCTGAGAAGCCATTGATTCAAGTGGAGAACCTTTCCAGTCTCTTCTATGATGGATTTCAGTTTGATGATTTGACTTGAGAGGCTCAGGAAGGGGAATATCAAACAGGCTGTTCCAGGCTAGAGAAGTAAAGGTGTCGCCGTCTTTTGTATCAACGATGGAAAAGGCCGGGTTTAGTAGTCGCCTGCTTAATGCAGAGGATAACTTCCTTCTTTCTGAGACTACAGTGTTCAATCTCCTCTATTAGTGAAGGCATGTGTGCAATGGAGAAGCTAGTGGGTGACATATGTTAGGATGAAGTAAAAATAGGATTTATTATCTTTACACGAGAAAGCAAGCAGTTAAACGTGGAGTCAATGATGTGTGAGCTCACAATGGTGGTCCTATATAGCCTTATAGCCCGCCGTAGCTGGCTATACGGCCATTAAAGGCCCGCTCTAGTGTTACAGGCCCAAGCCGAAGATGAGAGTCGTTAACAAGGGAGCGGGCCTTTAATTGCTGGTATAACCCAGCTACGGTGGGCTGTAAGGTACTAGATCATTCTGCACCTAGAGTGCAGAATGTTCTAATTTGTCAAATAAAGGCCTCACGGAGCCCGAGAGGGTTGAAATCCCCTTGGGTTCCATGAGGCTTTTGTTCACAGCAACAGCAAACATTAGACTGTTGAGGCTCCGGGCTTCTACCAGCCATTAGTAGCCCAGAGCACTCAATCTTCTTTATTGGAGCGATCAATATTCCAGTGCTCTAATCCATTGTCCTCAATGGATCGCTCAACATTCCACGTTCTAATCCATTGTCTTCAACTGAGCGCTCAACATTCCAGTGCTCTAATCCAATATCTTCAAAGGAGCGCTCAACGTTTCAATGTTCTAATCCATTGTCTTCAATTGAGCGCTCAACATTCCAGTGTACTAATTATTTAATCTTCAATTGAGCGCTCAACGTTTCAATGTTCTAATCCATTGACTTCAACGGAGCGCTCAATGTTTCAATGGTCTAATCCATTGTCTTCCATGGAGAGCTCAACATTCCAATATTCAAATATTGAATATCGACACCAACAACATTGAGACACCAGCATTTCAAGGACAGAATATCGAGGGGCAAAATATCAAAGGTAAGTGCACGTATGGAAGTATTGATTTATTCTTCCTAACTCCACTTCTATGTACCTTGAAGGCATGTGTACCATGTAGGTACATATATATGTACATTTGAGTGTAGAAAATCTAGACTTACCTGTCAATATTTTTTTTTCTGTTTTGTTCTTGCTATTCTGTCTCACTGATTTTGTGGGTTAGATATTCAGGGTACACAATTACTGTGGCTTCCCAGCTATCTTTGTGTACCTTAGCCATAGCAGTAAAATTTAAATCTTTGGGGGGCCCAATTCATCAGTTAAAATATTGCTGTTGTCAGTACGCCTGGCTTCTGTCATACTAAAAAGTTCAACTTTCATTTGCTCTAGAGATCTCTTTTGGGTAAATTTGAAAATTGTCTGTAGTTATGAAAACACCTTTTGCTTTGAGTTACAAGTCATTTTACGTTGGTACAGAGGGAAGGCTCCCAGGTGTGGAATAAAGCTATATTAGCATGCAGGGACTAAGATTTTGTATATCTTGCTGCTGGTAACCAAAGCAAGTGTTTGGGAGAGGAAGTAAGATACTAAAGGATTGCGCACAGAGTCCGGGTTCGTACCATGGGACTCCATCTGAGTGGCACACTGACAGCAGTCCATTCTAGCGTGCTTGAAGGTGCAGAAGGGCTTGCCTTTGGTGCACTGGCAGGCAGTTATATAGGAGCCTAATTTTTATGGGATTCATTTGCTCATCACAAAAGAGCTAGACCTCAAGGCCACAAAAACTTGAAGAAAAAGGAAGATACAAGCAAAAACAGAAAGTAATGAAGGTGTAGGATTTTTAACTCCTACAGGGTCACCCTGGGGTTTTTGCTTCTTGCTAAACACTATATTTTTGCTGGCTGAAGAGCTCTGTGCACTTTACCCCTGATAAACAGTGCCTGAGCCCCTCCCCCCCCTTTTAACATGTTGAAATTGGCATACCCGCCTAGTGGCATATTTAACCTACCTACAAGTCCCTGGTATATGGTACAAAGTGTGCCCATGGCATGTAAGTTAAATGCCACTGGCGTCCTGCAGCACCCATTGTGCCACTCCCTATATTGCCACTGCAAACATGACTGCAGGCCGACCATATCTAGTGTGGCTGTTGCAGATTTAAACTGCAAAACTGCAACTCTGACCTGTGAAAATAACCTCTCATGACAGGTCAGAAGCTTCCTCTTAAATATGTATATGTAGATCTACTTGCCTATACGGCAGGGTGCATGGTATTTGAAAGTAGGAATGTTTTGTGAACAAATCCTTACAGTAAAAAAGCCCCCCAAAAATATTTTTACTGTAGCAAGCATGGCTGTTCAATAGGATAACAGTGGGTTACATGATTACAATTGTTAGGAAATAACTAGACAAATAGTAGAACAACTACTTTAAATGATATTAAAAATCCACTTGAGTGGTGAAGTTGGGTTTTTGATAAATATTAAGGAAAGTGTACTTTTTGAAAGCTACCTTTTCCCTGCATCAAGACTCTAGGGGCCCATTTGCATTTGCTCTCCTACTTCTGCCGGTCAGTAATTAGCATACGAATAGGTGTGAAATGCCTCCCAGGGACAAACTATAGACTGACCTGAATGGGTCTAGATGGCCCCTCTCAACCTGACAGAATATGCAGGATGTGAGCATCCTTTTTTAGATTACAGTCTCTTACTTGAATGCCCAATACTGCTAGACAGGCCTGCTGGGGTTTACATTTAACACTTGGGGCACACTTCAAGTGTGAAGAACAGAATATCAAAACAATTCTTGTGTATCTACTGTTCAGTTGCCGGAAAACCCTGCCATGTCATACCAGACGTTTGTCTCTGGGTTTATGATGGGTACAGTGACAGCCTCACTGGATTTTAGTGTCAGAGGTGGGAGGACACTGGGATTACCATTGTAGTGTCCCCACAAACACCTCAAGCCCTTAGACCCCAAACTGCCTGTGGGTAAAGTGGGTAAGTTTGGCCCTGAGAACCTTTACCCTATTAGTTAGGGCATGGCTAGGAGTCATTCCCACCCACTAGCTCATGCCAGGTATGAATGTGGAACCTCTAGGCACCCAGTACAAACACTTTTGAACCTGAGGAAGATCAGGGGCCATATTACAAAAGTGCCCCGGGGCATGTGCGCCCGCTTTGCATTCCCCAGAGGCACTTTGCTATTACCGAAGAGGCCACAAAAGCTTGTGTGGACGCGGAGGCTCTCTGAATCAATCACCTCCAAGTTCAGAAACGCTGGGTAAGAGGCAGTTGAGGCGAGCCCAGGTCTACAGCACAGCCATTCAGAGCCTGATCGAAGAACATATGTATGGATATTGTGGACGTGGGGAGGCGAATGTGAGACTTGATACAGAACATATATGAGGTACCAAGTGGTGTGAATGTAGAGAAGGAGATGAATACTGAAGGCAATTCAGATTAAACTATGGCAGACTTCTGCAGTGACTTTACAGATCCCTTCCTCATCCTCGACAACTTATTGATTTCTTTCTGCTGCATCTATTTGCCGACGGCGCGAATACAGTTTAGCTTCTGTACACATCCCTTGCGAGGACACCTGTAGTTTGACAGTAGTACTGCAGTGATCGCATCAACAATGAATACTTACCGTGATAAGTGGTGCAAGTGCTTGTACCTAAAACAGCTTGCAGATTCTGTATACACAAATGATATCATAAACCACGTCATTTGTGACATCAGGTATGATGTCACAGGGCTGGTGTGATTACACTGTTAACTTTAACCGGCAAAGTTCAATGATTAAGTAAGTTGGTTGGTTCAGGGAAAAATATATTTTATTTTGTTAACAAAGGCACCAAAATCTAAAAAATATATAGCATTTTAGTTGTTTCTGGAAAATGGCACATATATTAGCTGGGGAGGGGGCTAATGTTGATTTTGCCATTTCAATGTGCACAGAGATGTTTTTGCAAAGGCATCAGGAAACCGCTGCACTGGTCAGCACAACGCGAGTCTGCAGCCACCACCTGTGTATGGTTTTTGCAACCTGGTGAAAATCCAGTGACTGCTGAGAACATTTTGCAAAAAAAGGTGAGATCCATAAATTAATAGATACTGGGGAAGGAAAGTTCCCCAATTTTGTGATCCACAAACTTCAAAGTTTTAACCTGAACTCTGAACCTTATTGACTGTGAAATGCTGATGAATTTGTTCTCTGTTTAAGTTCTGCGAGCCTGGCCTATCAGTGGCCTTGAAGGATTTGGAAAGGTTGAGGGGTGCAAGGGATTTGGGGTGTCAAGACAGATGCCGAGTTCTAAGAAGGCCTTTGACACATGTATTCCTTGGCACAGTGTGTGAGGTTGCAATGCAAGAGAGGAGGTTGGGTTCACTGTGAATGGTGCTTTAGAGATAGCCCTGCCCAGCACCTGCATGCACAATTCATCTTTGCATGTATATACTTTACATTCAGTAGTTTTTTGGAATGTATCAGAAGTGTTACCTTTTAGGTCTGGCTTGACAGTCAAGCTTTCCCAAAACATTTATTACCAAAATTGTAGTGTCAGTTTTGACTCTGCCCAAATGAGTATTTCTCTTTTATCTCATGCTATTGGGTGTTTAGTTTATCATTCATTGGCCTGTTATATTGTCATTCATATTTTTCTTCTACAACACACAGCACAGGTCAGTGGGGTGGCCCACTTAGGCCTCTCGCTGATCTCACTGAGTTAATTCTGCTCTTTCACGAGGACCACATCCGAACACAAAGGAGTTCCCTTCAGTCCCAGGGAATACTGTGGCAATTTGTGCTGTTTGAACCAAAACTAGTTTTTATTTTAACCGATGTGTTTTATACTGGAAAGGGCACAGAAACTACAGCAGTAATAACGTTTTTTTAAAACATGAAAAAAAAACACAAGCGTGGAAAAAGCAAAAAGGCTGAAGACCAAAGCACGGCTTTGACAAAGATTTTTTGTATTTATTTTTCACTGCAATAGGCTTTTTTTCCTGCTTTAGTCAAGGCTCACAATTCGCTAGCCGGTGTGTTCCATATGCTGGATAAACAAGCATGTGCAAAGCAACTGGCCCGACTTTAATATGTCAACCCAGGTTTGTACAAAAGTTGTTTGCATACTTGTGCACATTTAAGCCAGACCTATTGGCTTTGCCAATCCTCGTTTCTATTAGATTCGTGTGCTCTGCAGACTTGAACCTGTGTATTTATACAATGATTGTGTATTAGAAGAGTTTTTTTTGTTCAAGGTTTATGTAATGGAAGTAAGGCTTGTGTTTTGTGTGTCGGGGTACATGAGACAGTGCACCCTTGTCTGGCAGCAGACGTCAGGTGCAGGGAGCTCCTGGCAGACTTCCCCCAAGTCACTCCTTCCACTTCTTCCAGGAGCAGTTGTGGGCACCAGGGGGGACGGAGAGGGGGCAGGGCTCCGGTGCCAGCTAGTCCAACGGTGGATGTGAGCCGCAGCCTATGGTGGTGCCCCAGTGGGCCACCCTCCTGTCCCGGATGTGGGGTGCTCAGTGTTTGCACTTCCTGCAGGTGAGACCTGGTAAGGCCAGGCTGAGGCTGTGACCTGTGACCTGCGGTGAGTGCTTCTGGACAGTGAGGTGGGGCGGTTTCTGTTCAGCCCTCACTCTGGATGGCAATGAAGCAATCACACGTGGAGCTGCCATCTGGGGCAGCACAGGGACCCCATGACCATGTGCACCTCCTTCACAGAAGGGGGGACATCCTGAGCCCCATTCACAAAGGTAAACTTAGGCGTTTGGTCTACACTTGGGGGCGGATTTAGAACTCGGCGGACGGGTTACTCCATCACAGCGGTGACTGATATCCCGTCCAGTAAAATCTATCCCATTCTATCCTCAGGGATTTAGGGCCAGATTTGTGAAGCCCTAGCACCCCTGCACCATATTTACAAGGTGGCATTACGCCACTTTTTGTGGCTGAACGTCACTGTGTAAATACAGCCCCCTTCACAGCAGCCCAGTGCGTGGGAGGGGCGTGCCACACCAACACCCATTGCATTTTGACGCTGCCCCAGGTTAATGAGTATCTGTAAACCTGAGGCAGCGCCAAAATCTAAGGTCACCCCAGAGGTGCTGCTAACATGGCGCAACAAGGACAAATGCTTTCATTTCTCCTCGTTCTGTTGCTCTCTCCGAGTGTGCTGCATTCTGCGGCAACCTTAAAAGGAGTAAATCACCATTGAAGATTGTTTTTGTTCAGGAAGGTGTCCCTTCCTGCACAAAAACAATCTCCCCCGCAACGCAGCCATCTTTCCATCAGGGCGCAAGGGTGGCGGCGTTGGCGCTCTGCAGCAAATTTAGCGCCAGCACAGTTGCAACACAGGGGTGCAGCGTATTCTATTAAATACGGAGCATCCCTGCGTTTTGAAAATGACGGAGCGCAATGCTGCCAAATGTAGTTTCTTTTAAATCAGGGCCATAGATTTCAGCAGACAGGAGATCCGTCACCGTTGTGACGAATTCTAAGTTTACAACTTTGGGAATTGACAAAGGGAATTTACAAGTACTATCTTTAGGTTCACACTCGGAGGGGAGATCCGCCCCGAGTGCGGACCAAAAGATAGTACTTTTAAATGCCCTTTATGAATTCTCAAAGTCGTAAACTTAGACTTTTGGTCTAAGTTTAGACCAAAGACCCAAGTTTACCTTTGTGAATCGGGCCCATAGTTACAGGTCCCACTTCTGAGGCTGGCACTCAGCACTTGTCCGTCTTCTGAGGCTGCCAATCAAATCAACATGTCTCCCTCTCCTAGGGCTGCCTATCAGTAGCCAGCACCTGTCCCTCTTCTGAGGCTGCCAATCAGACCATG
The DNA here is from genome assembly GCF_031143425.1 of Pleurodeles waltl. Taxonomy (NCBI): domain Eukaryota; kingdom Metazoa; phylum Chordata; class Amphibia; order Caudata; family Salamandridae; genus Pleurodeles; species Pleurodeles waltl. The sequence goes on along the minus strand of NC_090449.1, from coordinate 10,870,784 downwards.
TCCCTCTTCCAAGGCTACCAATCAGCATGCCTCCCTTGAGGTAGCCGTCATGCAGCTCTCTCAGCGCCTGCTGATACGAGTGCGGCCCGCTGCAATTCTTGTGATGGGGCGCCATGTGTGTAGTCTCTTCAGGAGCTGTGATGTGATTCTGGATGGTCTGTAGTCTCTTCAGGAGGTGTGATGTGATTCTAGATGATCTGTAGTCTCTTCAGGGGGTGTGATGTGATTCTGGATGGTCTGTAGTCTCTTCAGGGGGTGTGATGTGATTCTGGATGGTCTGCAGTCTCTTCAGGGGGTGTGATGTGATTCTGGATGGTCTGTAGTCTCTTCAGGGGGTGTGATGTGATTCTAGATGATCTGTAGTCTCTTCAGGGGGTGTGATGTGATTCTGGATGGTCTGCCGTCTCTTCAGGGGGTGTGATGTGATTCTGGATGGTCTGCAGTCTCTTCAGGGGGTGTGATGTGATTCTGGATGGTCTGTAGTCAGGAGGTGTGATGTGATTCTGGATGGTCTGCAGTCTCTTCAGGGGGTGTGATGTGATTCTGGATGGTCTGTAGTCAGGAGGTGTGATGTGATTCTGGATGGTCTGCAGTCTCTTCAGGGGGTGTGATGTGGTTCTGGATGGTCTGTAGTCTCTTCAGGGGGTTTGATGTGATTCTGGATGGTCTATAGTCAGGGGGTGTGATGTGGTTCTGGATGGTCTGTAGTCTCTTCTGGGGGTGTGATGTGATTCTAGATGGTCTGTAGTCTCTTCAGGGGGTGTGATGTGATTCTGGAGGGTCAGCAGTCTCTTCCCGGGGTGTGATGTGATTCTGGATGGTCTGTAGTCAGGAGGTGTGATGTGATTCTGGATGGTCTGTAGTCTCTTCAGGGGGTGCAATGTGATTCTGTGTGATGTGGTTCTGGGTGGTCTGTAGTCTCTTCAGGGGGTGTGGTGTGGTTCTGGATGGTCTGCAGTCTCTTCAGGGGGTGTGATGTGATTCTGGATGGTCTGCAGTCTCTTCTGGGGGTGTGATGTGATTATGTGTGATGTGGTTCTGGATGGTCTGTAGTCTCTTCAGGGGGTGTGTTGTGGTTCTGGATGGTCTGCGGTCTCTTCAGGGGGTGTGATGTGGTTCTGGATGGTCTGTAGTCTCTTCAGGGGGTGTGTTGTGGTTCTGGATGGTCTGCGGTCTCTTCAGGGGGTGTGATGTGGTTCTGGATGGTCTGTAGTCTCTTCAGGGGGTGTGATGTGATTCTGGATGGTCTATAGTCAGGGGGTGTGATGTGGTTCTGGATGGTCTGCAGTCTCTTCAGGGGGTGTGATGTGATTCTGGATGGTCTGCAGTCTCTTCTGGGGATGTGATGTGATTCTGTGTGATGCGGTTCTGGATGGTCTGTAGTCTCTTCAGGGGGTGTGATGTGGTTCTGGATGGTCTGCGGTCTCTTCAGGGGGTGTGATGTGATTCTGGATGGTCTGTAGTCTCTTCAGGGGGTGCAATGTGATTCTGTGTGATGTGGTTCTGGGTGGTCTGTAGTCTCTTCAGGGGGTGTGATGAGGTTCTGGATGGTCTGCAGTCTCTTCAGGGGGTGTGATGTGGTTCTGGATGGTCTGTAGTCTCTTCAGGGGGTGTGATGTGATTCTGGATGGACTATAGTCAGGGGGTGTGATGTGGTTCTGGATGGTCTGCGGTCTCTTCAGGGGGTGTGATGTGGTTCTGGATGGTCTGCAGTCTCTTCGGGGGGGGTGATGTGATTCTGGATGGTCTGCGGTCTCTTCAGGGGGTGTGATGTGGTTCTGGATGGTCTGCAGTCTCTTCAGGGGGGAGTGATGTGATTCTGAATGGTCTATAGTCCGGAGGTGTGATGTGGTTCTGGATGGTCTGCGGTCTCTTCAGGGGGTGTGATGTGGCTCTGGATGGTCTGTAGTCTCTTCAGGGGGTGTGATGTGATTCTGGATGGTCTGTAGTCAGGAGGTGTGATGTGATTCTGGATGGTCTGCAGTCTCTTCTGGGGATGTGATGTGATTCTGTGTGATGCGGTTCTGGATGGTCTGTAGTCTCTTCAGGGGGTGTGATGTGGTTCTGGATGGTCTGCGGTCTCTTCAGGGGGTGTGATGTGGTTCTGGATGGTCTGTAGTCTCTTCAGGGGGTGTGATGTGATTCTGGATGGTCTGTAGTCTCTTCAGGGGGTGCAATGTGATTCTGTGTGATGTGGTTCTGGGTGGTCTGTAGTCTCTTCAGGGGGTGTGATGTGGTTCTGGATGGTCTGCAGTCTCTTCAGGGGGTGTGATGTGGTTCTGGATGGTCTGCGGTCTCTTCAGGGGGTGTGATGTGGTTCTGGATGGTCTGCAGTCTCTTCAGGGGGGGGTGATGTGATTCTGGATGGTCTGCGGTCTCTTCAGGGGGTGTGATGTGGTTCTGGATGGTCTGCAGTCTCTTCAGGGGGGTGTGATGTGATTCTGAATGGTCTGCAGTCTCTTCAGGGGGTGTGATGTGATTCTGGATGGTCTATAGTCCGGAGGTGTGATGTGGTTCTGGATGGTCTGCGGTCTCTTCAGGGGGTGTGATGTGGTTCTGGATGGTCTGTAGTCTCTTCAGGGGGTGTGATGTGATTCTGGATGGTCTGTAGTCAGGAGGTGTGATGTGATTCTGGATGGTCTGTAGTCTCTTCAGGGGGTGCAATGTGATTCTGTGCGATGTGGTTCTGGGTGGTCTGTAGTCTCTTCAGGGGGTGTGATGTGGTTCTGGATGGTCTGCAGTCTCTTCAGGGGGTGTGATGTGATTCTGGATGGTCTGCGGTCTCTTCAGGGGCTGTGATGTGGTTCTGGATGGTCTGCAGTCTCTTCAGGGGGGTGTGATGTGATTCTGAATGGTCTGCAGTCTCTTCAGGGGGTGTGATGTGATTCTGGATGGACTATAGTCAGGGGGTGTGATGTGGTTCTGGATGGTCTGCAGTCTCTTCAGAGGGTGTGATGTGGTTCTGGATGGTCTTCAGTCTCTTCAGAGGGTGTGATGTGGTTCTACATGGTCTGCAGTCTCTTCAGTGGGTGTGATGTGATTCTGGATGGTCTATAGTCAGGGGGTGTGATGTGGTTCTACATGGTCTGCAGTCTCTTCAGGGGTGTGATGTGGTTCCAGCGTAGGGCGTTGCCACAGTCCAGTCATCTTGTGACTAGGGTTGAGTGACTGCTCCTCTGGGGGGGGGGGGGGGGGGAGCCGCTTGGAGGCCTTAGAAGCGGGGTGAGTTTGGTGTCATTGTCTCTGTCATAGGGTTGGAGTGGAAACCTCAGTTAAATTGCCCTAATCTTGTGAATTTCACATTATACTTGTTATGTGAAATTACTGAAATTATACCATTGGGCCATGTGACGCAATTACATTGTGTTTGTGGCATAATTTTAGCATCAGAACATAGGACCAACCAGAACGCAAGTGGCTCTTGCTTGTGACACGTGTTTTTATACTATTTTTTTGTTGTTGCGAGAAATGCGCACTAAATGCCGGTTTTGCATTTCATGTAATTTCACATAATTACTCGAAAGCAATTTACAAGAATTTTGCACACTAATTGTAACTTGTGACCCACATGTTAGGTAAGTGTCTCAAAAACAAAAGAATGCTCTCACAGAGCTAGCTTTCCTACGATGCAAGACGTGTGGCTGCGTTTACAGGCAGTGCCATGAAAAGGGCATAAATAATGCACTGAATGTATCATCACCCTGGCAGCGCCGCACTGGCACCAGGGCTCTGTCACACAGTGCATGGATGGATGGATGACACTGATATACCGAGGCCCTCGCCCCACCGCACTGGACCCAGGGCTCTGTCACACAGTCCATGGATGAATGGATGGATGACTGTGACATGCCAAGGCCCTGGCAGCGCTGCACGGGCCCCAGGGCTCTGTCACACACTGCATGGATGAATGGATGGATGGATGACACTGATATACCGAGGCCCTCGCCCCACCGCACTGGACCCAGGGCTCTGTCACACAGTCCATGGATGAATGGATGGATGACTGTGACATGCCAAGGCCCTGGCAGCGCTGCACGGGCCCCAGGGCTCTGTCACACACTGCATGGATGAATGGATGGATGGATGACACTGATATACCAAGGCCCTGGCAGCGCCGCACGGGCCCCAGGGCTCTGTCACACAGTGCATGGATGAAAGGATGGATGGATGACACTGATATACCAAGGCCCTGGCAGCGCCGCACTGGACCCAGGGCTCTGTCACACAGTGCGTGGATGAATTAATGAATGACAGTGACATGCCAAGGCCCTAGCAGCGCCGCACTGGCCCCAGGGCTCTGGGCCCTGGCAGCGCCGCACTGGACCCAGGGCTCTGTCACACACTGCATGGATGGAAGGATGGATGGATGACACTGATATACCAAGGCCCTGGCAGCGCCGCACTGGTCCCATGGCTCTGTCACACAGTGCATGGATGAATGGATGACACTGATATACCAAGGCCCTGGCAGCGCCGCACTGGCCCCAGGGCTCTGGGCCCTGGCAGCGCCGCACTGGTCCCATGGCTCTGTCACACACTGCATGGATGAATGGATGGATGGATGGATGGATGGATGACACTGATATACCAAGGCCCTCGCCCCACCACACTGGACCCAGGGCTCTGTCACACAGTGCATGGATGAATGGATGACACTGATATACCAAGGCCCTGGCAGCGCCGCACTGGCCCCAGGGCTCTGTCACACAGTGCATGGATGAATAGATGAGACTGACATGCCAAAACCCTGGCACCACCGTACTGTTCCCAGGGCTCCATGTCACACTGTGCATGCAAGGGTGAGTGACACTAACATGCCAAGGCCCTGGCAGCGCTGCACTTGACCCAGGGCCCTGTCATAAAGAGCATGGATGAATAAATGAATGAATGACAGTGACATGCCAAGGCCCTGGCAGCACCGCATTGGTCCCAGGGCTCTGTCACACAGTGCATGTATGAATGAATGACAGTGACAAGCCAAGGCCCTGGCACCACCGCACTGTTCCCAGGGCTCTGTCACACTGTGCATGCAAGAGTGAGTGACACTAACATGCCAAGACCCTGGCAGCGCTGCACTTGACCCAGGGCTCTGTCACACAGTGCATGGATGAATGAATGACAGTGACATGCCAAGGCCCTGGCACCACCGCACTGATCCCAGGGCTCTGTCACACAGTGCATGGATGAATGAATGACAGTGACATGCCAAGGCCCTGGCACCACCGCACTGATCCCAGGGCTCTGTCACACAGTGCATGGATGAATGAATGACAGTGACATGTCAAGGCCCTGGCACCACCGCACTGATCCCAGGGCTCTGTCACACTGTGCATGGATAAATGGATGAGGCTGAGATGCTAAGGCACTGGCAATGTCGCACTGGGTCCAGGGCTCTCTGTCAAACAGTGCGTGGATGAATGAATGAATGAATGACAGTGACATGCCAAGGCCCTGGCAGCGCCGCACTGATCCCAGGGCTCTGTCACACAGTGCATGGATGAATGGATGACAGTGACATGCCAAGGCCCTGGCACCACCGCACTGTTCCCAGAGCTCTGTCACACAGTGCATGGATGAATGGGTGACACTCACATGCCAAGGGAGGGTCTAAGGAAAGCTGGGCGCTGTGGGGTTTCAGTGAATCCCAATATCGGGTCTTAGCAAGAAGAGGAGCCAACGACCGACTTTACCTCTTTAAATGTGGAAGGGTAATTTGTATCCCGACCCAGGTACCATAAAAAAACTCAGTGAATGGCCACACGGCTCCGACATTCCCGTTACACACGTGGGTGGACCTGTGGGGGCAAGACGTCATCAGAAGCCCCTTCTTCTGGCCCCATCCTGAGGACTGGTCAAGGGGGCTCTGCGCAGCTCTGGCGTGTGCACCCCACCACGGCAGGTTATTGGGGCCACCCAGCTCCATATGTAGTGTGGGTGAGGGAGGGCCCTGTGCTGGCACCCAGGCCCTGGACCCAGCCTGCTCAACACACATGCACATAATGGTGAACAATCCACCCCCTCCCCCACCACCACCAGGAAGTGACGTGACACTCACCATCATCAGATCACACTGTCTCTGTGGGCCATGATCCCCATCAAACCCCTCCGGCAGACCTTAATGTGTGACTGACTGCTTCCCAGCTCCTCCTTTCATTAAGAAGCACAGGCTTCCCTTGGCATGTGACTCACTCCGCTTCAGCACCCCCCCCCCCCCACTTCCAATAAGAACCACAGGGTTCCCCAGCCCTCCCTCCAGTGAGAAGTAGAGGCTTCCCTTGACATGTGACTGACTAAGCCCCAGCCCCCCTTTCATTAAGAAGCACAGGCTTCCCTTGGCATGTGACTCACTCCGCTCCAGCACCCCCCTTCCAGTATGAAGCAGAGGGTTCCCTGGACATATGACTGACTCTGCCCCAGCCCCCCCCCTTCAAGTAAGAAGCACAGGTTTCCCTGCGCATGTGACTGACTCTGCCCCAGCCCCTCCTTTCATTAAGAAGCACAGGTTTCCCTGCACATGTGACTGACTAAGCCCAAGCCCCCCTTTCATTAAGAAGCACAGGGTTCCCTTGGCATGTGACTCACTCCGCTCCAGCCCCCCCACCCCCTTCCAGTATGAAGCAGAGGGTTCCCTGGACATGTGACTGACTCTGCACCAGTCCCTCCTCCCAGTAGTTTCCCTTCACATGTGACCGACTCTGCCCCAGCCCCCCCCCCCTTCATGTAAGAAGCACAGGTTTCCCTGCGCATGTGACTGACTCTGCCCCAGCCCCTCCTTTCATTAAGAAGCACAGGTTTCCCTGCACTTGTGACTGACTCTGCCCCAGCCCCTCCTCCCAGTAGTTTCCCTTGACATATGACTGACTCTGCCCCAGCCCCCCCCTTCAAGTAAGAAGCACAGGTTTCCCTGCGCATGTGACTGACTCTGCCCCAGCCCCTCCTTTCATTAAGAAGCACAGGTTTCCCTGCGCATGGGACTGACTCTGCCCCAGCCCCTCCTTTCATTAAGAAGCACAGGTTTCCCTACGCATGTGACTGACTCTGCCCCAGCCCCTCCTTTCATTAAGAAGCACAGGTTTCCCTGCACATGTGACTGACTCTGCCCCAGCCCCTCCTCCCAGTAGTTTCCCTTGACATGTGACTGACTCTGCCGCAGCCTCCCCCCCTCAAGTAAGAAGCACAGGTTTCCCTGCGCATGTGACTGACTCTGCCCCAGCCCCTCCTTTCATTAAGAAGCACAGGTTTCCCTGCGCATGTGACTGACTCTGCCCCAGCCCCTCCTTTCATTAAGAAGCACAGGTTTCCCTGCGCATGTGACTGACTCTGCCCCAGCCCCTCCTTTCATTAAGAAGCACAGGTTTCCCTGCACATGCGACTGACTCTGCCCCAGCCCCTCCTTTCATTAAGAAGCACAGGCTTGTCTTGACATGTGACTGACTCCACCCCGCCCTTCCTTTCATTCGTAAGGACAGGCTTGTCTTGACATGTGACTGATTCCTTCCCAGCTCCTCCTTCCAGTAAGAAGCACAGAGCTCCCTGAACATGTGACTGACCCCGCCCCAGCCCTCCTTCCAGTAAGAAACACAGGCTTGTCTTGACATGTGACTAACTCCGCTCCAGCCCCA